>NC_053036.3:439985561-440610561 GCF_002575655.3 Aegilops tauschii subsp. strangulata
GTTGCTCGCTCCATTGTTCCGGAGAACGGAGTCTTGGTCATCTTACCCATGAGGCATGGTTCGCACATGTCAAATGATTCGTAATCAAGAGACTCCAAAAGTCCATCTGCATGGAGCTTCTTCATGCGCTTGACACCAATGTGACCAAGGCGGCAGTGCCACAGATATGTGGGACTATCGTTATCAGCTTTACATCTTTTGGTATTCACACTATGAACATGTGTAACATCACGTTCGAGATTCATCAAGAATAAACCATTGACCAGCGGGGCATGACCATAAAACATATCTCTCAAATAAATAGAACAACCATTATTCTCGGATTTAAATGAGTAGCCATCTCGAATTAAACGAGATCCAGATACAATGTTCATGCTCAAAGCTGGCACTAAATAACAATTATTGAGGTTTAAAACTAATCCCGTGGGTAGATGCAGAGGTAGCATGCCGACGGCGATCACATCGACCTTGGAACCATTCCCGACGCGCATCGTCACCTTGTCCTTCGCCAGTCTCCGTTTATTCCGCAGTTCCTGTTTTGAGTTACAAATATGAGCAACCGCACCGGTATCAAATACCCAGGAGCTACTACGAGTACTGGTAAGGTACACATCAATTACATGTATATCACATATACCTTTGGTGTTGCCGGCCTTCTTTTCCGCTAAGTATTTGGGGCAGTTCCGCTTCTAGTGACCACTTCCTTTGCAATAAAAGCACTCAATTTCAGGCTTGGGTCCATTCTTTGACTTCTTCCCAGTAACTGGTTTACCGGGCGCGGCAACTCCCTTGCCGTCCTTCTTGAAGTTCTTCTTACCCTTGCCCTTCTTGAACTTAGTGGTTTTATTCACCATCAACACTTGATGTTCTTTTCTGATCTCCACCTCCGCTGATTTCAGCATTGAATATATCTCAGGAATGGTCTTTTCCATCCCCTGCATATTGAAGTTCATCACAAAGCTCTTGTAGCTTGGTGGAAGCGACTGAAGGATTCTGTCAATGACCGCGTCATCCGGGAGATTAACTCCCAGCTGAGTCAAGCGGTTGTGCAACCCAGACATTCTAAGTATGTGCTCACTTACAGAACTATTTTCCTCCATTTTACAGCTGAAGAACTTGTCGGAGACTTCATATCTCTCGACCCGGGCATGAGCTTGGAAAACCAATTTCAGCTCCTCGAACATCTCATATGCTCCATGTTTCTCAAAACGCTTTTGGAGACCCGGTTCTAAGCTGTAAAGCATGCCGCACTGAACGAGGGAGTAATCATCAGCACGATGCTGCCAAGCGTTCATAACGTCTTGGTTTTCTGGGATTGGTGCTTCACCTAGCGGTGCTTCTAGGACATAATCTTTCTTGGCTACTATGAGGATGATCCTCAGGTTCCGGACCCAGTCCGTATAGTTGCTGCCGTCATCTTTCAGCTTGGTTTTCTCTAGGAACGCGTTGAAATTGAGGACAACGTTGGCCATTTGATCTACAAGACATAGTGTAAAGATTTTAGACTAAGTTCATGATAATTAAGTTCATCTAATCAAATTATTTAATGAACTCCCACTCAGATAGACATCCCTCTAGTCATCTAAGTGAAACATGATCCGAGTTAACTAGGCCGTGTCCGATCATCACGTGAGACGGACTAGTCAAGATCGGTGAACATCTCCATGTTGATCGTATCTTCTATAGGACTCATGCTCGACCTTTCGGTCCCCCGTGTTCCGAGGCCATGTCTGTACATGCTAGGCTCGTCAAGTCAACCTAAGTGTATTGCGTGTGTTCCGAGGCCATGTCTGTACATGCTAGGCTCGTCAACACCCGTTGTATTCGAACGTTAGAATCTATCACACCCGATCATCACGTGGTGCTTCGAAACAATGATCCTTCGCAACGGTGCACAGTTAGGGAGAACACTTCTTGAAATTATTATAAGGTATCATCTTACTTACTACCGTCGTTCTAAGCAAATAAGATGCAAAAACATGATAAACATCACATGCAATCAAATAGTGACATGATATGGCCAATATCATTATGCTCCTTTGATCTCCATCTTCGGGGCACCATGATCATCTTTGTCACCGGCATGACACCATGATCTCCATCATTGTGTCTTCATGAAGTCGTCACGCCAACGATTACTTCTACTTCTATGGCTAACGCGTTTAGCAACAAAGTAAAGTAATTTACATGGCGTTATTCAATGACACGCAGGTCATACAAAATAATAAAGACAACTCCTATGGCTCCTGCCGGTTGTCATACTCATCGACATGCAAGTCGTGATTCCTATTACAAGAATATGATCAATCTCATACATCACATATATCATTCATCACATCTTCTGGCCATATCACATCACATCACACATGCTGCAAAAACAAGTTAGACGTCCTCTAATTGTTGTTGCAAGTTTTTTTTTACGTGGTTTGTAGGTTTCTAGCAAGAACGTTTCTTACCTACGTATGACCACCACGTGATTTGCCAATTTCTATTTACCCTTCATAAGGACCCTTTTCATCGAATCCGTTCCGACTAAAGTAGGAGAGACAGACACCCGCTAGCCACCTTATGCAACTAGTGCATGTCAGTCGGTGGAACCTGTCTCACGTAAGCGTACGTGTAAGGTCGGTCCGGGCCGCTTCATCCCACAATGCCGCCGAAACAAGATAAGACTAGTAGCGGCAAGAAGAATTGGCAAACTCAACGTCCACAACTGCTTTGTGTTCTACTCGTGCATAGTAACTACGCATAAACCTGGCTCTGATGCCACTGTTGGGAATCGTAGCATAATTTTAAAATTATCCTACGCTCACCAAGATGCATCTATGGAGTATACTAGCAACGAGGGGAAAGGAGTGCATCTACATACCCTTGTAGATCGCGAGCGGAAGCGTTCCAATGAACGTGGATGACGGAGTCGTACTCGCAGTGATCCAAATCACCGATGACCGAGTGCCGAACGGACGGCACCTCTGCGTTCAACACACGTACGGTGCAGCGACGTCTCCTCCTTCTTTATCCAGCAAGGGGAAGGAGAGGTTGATGGAGATCCAGCAGCACGATGGCGTGGTGGTGGATGCAGCGGGATGCCGGCAGGGCTTCGCCGAGCTTCTACGAGAGAGAGAGGTGTAGCAGGGGAAGAGGGAGGCGCCCAAGGCTGAGATGTTGCTGCCCTCCCTCCCCCCCTTTATATAGGCCCCCTGGGAGGGGGGGGGGCGCCGACCAAGATCCATCTGATGGGGGGGGGGGGGGCGGCGGCCAAGGGGAGTGCCTTGCCCCCCAAGGCAAGTGGGGCGTCCCCCCACCCTAGGGTTTCTAACCCTAGGCGCAGGGGGGAGGCCCATGGGGGGCGCCCCAGCCCACTAAGGGCTGGTTGCCCTCCCACTTCAGCCCATGGGGCCCTCCGGGATAGGTGGCCCCACCCGGTGGACCCTCGGGACCCTTCCGATGGTCCCGGTACAATACCGGTAACCCCCGAAACTTTCCCGGTGGCCGAAACTTGACTTCCTATATATAATTCTTTACCTCCGGACCATTCCGGAACTCCTCGTGACGTCCGGGATCTCATCCGGGACTCCGAACAACTTTCGGGTTTCCGCATACACATATCTCTACAACCCTAGCGTCACCGAACCTTAAGTGTGTAGACCCTACGGGTTCGGGAGACATGCAGACATGACTGAGACGCCTCTCCGGTCAATAACCAACAGCGGGATCTGGATACCCATGTTGGCTCCCACATGTTCCACGATGATCTCATCGGATGAACCACGATGTCGAGGATTCAATCAATCCCGTATACAATTCCTTTTGTTAATCGGTATGTTACTTGCCCGAGATTCGATCGTCGGTATCCCAATACCTTGTTCAATCTCGTTACCGGCAAGTCTCTTTACTCGTACCGCAATGCATGATCCCGTGACTAACGCCTTAGTCACATTGAGCTCATTATGATGATGCATTACCGAGTGGGCTCAGAGATACCTCTCCGTCACACGGAGTGACAAATCCCAGTCTCGATCCGTGCCAACCCAACAGACACTTTCGGAGATGCCCGTAGTGCACCTTTATAGTCACCCAGTTACGTTGTGACATTTGGCACACCCAAAGCACTCCTACGGTATCCGGGAGTTGCACGATCTCATGGTCTAAGGAAAAGATACTTGACATTGGAAAAGCTCTAGCAAACGAAACTACACGATCTTTTATGCTATGCTTAGGATTGGGTCTTGTCCATCACATCATTCTCCTAATGATGTGATCCCGTTATCAATGACATCCAATGTGCATAGTCAGGAAACCATGACTATCTGTTGATCAACGAGCTAGTCAACTAGAGGATTACTAGGGACACGTTGTGGTCTATGTATTCACACATGTATTACGATTTCCGGACAATACAATTATAGCATGAACAATAGACAATTATCATGAACAAAGAAATATAATAATAACCATTTATTATTGCCTCTAGGGCATATTTCCAACAACTACCGCTTGGAGGAGCAGTACTACCTCTTAGCACGGCCAAAACAGCCCAAGGAGGCAGAAAACACGAATAGTAGATCTGCCAGTGAGGTAGTGCCGCACCGCTCTACTACAACTTAGAGAAAATAGGCAACAGAAACAAGCACAAAAGACTTTGCCCAAGCGGTAGTGGCAGCGGTAGTCCACAACGGAAGTACCGCAAGCGGTACTACCGTGGTACTAAGCGGTACTACCGCTTGGGTGCTGCAAAATAGCCCAAGCAAAATAGAAGAAACAGGTTGGACCGAAACAGTCACAACACTTGCAAATGAGCTCCGAAATGAGCAAACTCAAGCTTGTTGGATAGCAAACGACGAGTAGCATCCAACAACGACTAGATATGGTAAGAAGAGGCAGGGGAGGTATGCCAATATATAGAAGAGAGAAACCTCCAATAGAGAAGAACCGGCATAACCTCCAACATCGAAAACATCATAGAAGAAGCATGAGAACTCCGTTTTCGAAGAACTCAAGCTTGTCATGAAAATGACCATAAGCTCTAAAACTCACCGAGAATTACCAAACAAGAACCAAGAAAGATGATGCAAGGATGCAATGGTTTGAACTCTCTACGAATGATACGATCAAGCTACTCATCGAGAGCCCCCCTTGATGGTACGACAATCGATCCTATAACCCGGTCTCCCAACTACCACCATGAGACTGGTAAAGTAGAAAACCTATCAAGGGCAAACCTTTGCCTTGCACATAGTCCACTTGAGCTAGATGATGACGATCTTGACTCCCTCAAGTTGGAAGACCTTTCTTGATTGCGTTGGCTCGATGAAGACTAGTTGATTGCTCCCCCATACTCCACTATGGGTGAGCCACTCTTTGGCACATCTTCACAAGTCCATTGACACCACAATGGACGGCAAGCTTCAAGCACTTGATCTCTTCATGATGCTCCACTTGACCTTGCACACCGCAATCTTGATGACGATCACCACTTGATGTCATCCTCTTCATGGGTTGTATGATATCTTCCTCTTGACGCAAGCCCATGGAAACATACCTAACCCCACATGGAAATCTCACGTAGACCATGGGTTAGTACACAAAGCGTAATGGACAATGCCTACCATACCATGGGATCACTTTGTTGGGGAACGCAGTATTTCAAAAAATTTACCTACGATCACGCAAGACCTATCTAGGAGATGCATAGCAACGAGTGGGGAGAGAGTGTCCACGTACCCTCGTAGACCGAAAGCGGAAGCGTTTAGTAAGTCGGTTGATGTAGTCGAACGTCTTCGTGATTCAACCGATCCAAGTACCGAACGCACGGCACCTCCGTGATCTGCACACGTTCAATTCGGTGACGTCCCTCGAACTCTTGATCCAGTTGAGGTCGAGGGTGATTTTTGTCAGCACGATGGCGTGGTGACAGTGATGATGAAGTTACCGACGCAGGGATTCGCCTAAGCACTATGACGATATGACCGAGGTGGAAAACTGTGGAGGGGGCACCGCACACGGCTAACAATCAACTTGTATGTCTATGGGGTGCCCCCTCCCCCGTATATAAAGGAGGGGAGGAGGAGGCCGGCCAACCCTAGAGGGCGCGCCCAAGGGGGGGAGTCCTACTCCAAGTAGGAATCGCAACCCCTTTCCTAGTCCAAGTAGGAGAAGAAGGAAGGAGAGGGAAAGAGGGGCCGCGCCCCCTTCCCCTAGTCCTATTCGGACTCCCCTTGGGGGGGGGGGGCGCCACCTCCTGGCTGCTGCCCTCTCTCTCCCCTAAGGCCCACTAAGGCCCGTTACTTCCCCGGGGGGTTCCGGTAACCCCTCCGGCACTCCGGTTTTATCCGAAACTATCCGGAACTCTTTCGATGTCTGAATAACATGGTCCAATATATCAATCTTTATGTCTCGACCATTTCGAGACTGGGACTCCGAACAACCTTCGGTACATCAAATCACATAACTCATAATACAAATCGTCATCGAACGTTAAGCGTGCGGACCCTACGGGTTCGAGAACTATGTAGACATGACCGAGATACATCTCCGGTCAATAACCAATAGCGGAACCTGGATGCTCATATTGGTTCCTACATATTCTACGAAGATCTTTATCGGTCAAACCGCATAACAACATACGTTGCTCCCTTTGTCATCGGTAGTTACTTGCCCGAGATTCGATCGTCGGTATTACCATACCTAGTTCAATCTCGTTACCGGCAAGTCTCTTTACTCGTTCCGTAATGCATCATCCCATAACTAACTAATTAGTCACATTGCTTGCAAGGCTTATAGTGATGTGCATTACCGAGAGGGCCCAGAGATATCTCTCCGATAATCGGAGTGACAAATCCTAATCTCGATCTATGCCAACTCAACAAAAACCATCGGAGACACCTGTAGAGCATCTTTATAATCACCCAGTTACGTTGTGATGTTTGATAGCACACTAAGTGTTCCTCCGGTATTCGGGAGTTGCATAATCTCATAGTCATAGGAACATGTATAAGTCATGAAGAAAGCAATAGCAATAAACTAAACAATCATAGTGCTAAGCTAACGGATGGGTCTTGTCCATCACATCATTCTCTAATGGTGTGATCCCGTTCATCAAATGACAACACATGTCTATGGCTAGGAAACTTAACCATCTTTGATTAACGAGCTAGTCTAGTAGAGGCATACTAGGGACACTCTGTTTGTCTATGTATTCACACATGTACTAAGTTTCCGGTTAATACAATTCTAGCATGAATAATAAACATTTATCATGATATAAGGAAATATAAATAAAAACTTTATTATTGCCTCTAGGGCATATTTCCTTCGCACTTGATCCCTCTCGGTACATCTTCTATGCTTTGTGTGTTGATCAACTTGAATCACTCTCTGTACTTAGTCTTGATCAACCTTGAATATTTCCAACTCTATTCATTTGGATGATGTCTTCAAGGTAAACATGAATGATCACACAATCTTCTTCTTCAAGACATGCTTGCAATAAGCTCAACACTCACATGACCAATCTTTGGATAATTCCTTAATAGCACCTTTGTCAACTCATAAACTCCTTGAAACCAACACGTGGACTTCAAGAAATGCCTGTGGACAAATCCTTCAAACATAACTCAATGCAACCATTAGTCCATAGAGAATGTCATCAATTACCAAAACCACACATGGGGGCACCACATGTTCTTTCAATCTCCCCCATTTTGGTAATTGATGACAATAACTTTCAAGAGAGTTTATATAAGGAATTATGCATCACCATGCAATGCAACAACCAATAATGCATGCGTATGAGATGCAAGTGCTAAGGCACAAAACCAAAGCAAGAAGAAATAACTTTGTAAATTTCTCCACAAAACTCTCTGAAACTTCTCCCCCGCATCGATTGCCAAAATGGGCAAAAAGCTTAGGAGGCCAATATAAAAAAGTGTTTCTCCATAAATTGTGTATTTCTCAAGAAGAGAGGAATGCAATACACATACCCAAATATAAATACTTGGAGGAAGACAAACTATATTGAGGACCCAAAGATTGCAAAAGGATGATATGCCAAAAAGACATAACAAAGAGAGAAACAAGCAATCAAGCAGTCAAAAGATATCAATTGAAACAAGCAATCTAAAGATACCAATTGAACCAACTAAACCAATGATCCTACAAGCCACAAGAAAAAAAGATATTATGATAAGAGCATAGAAGCGTTATATAGAAACTAGAGAAGCTCCCCATGTTTTGTGCATTATTTAGTTTTGTATTTGGATACAACGAGCACAAAATAGGATCGTCACTCCCCCAAAATCACTAGAACCACACGACAAGTGCAAGAGAGCAAATAGAAAAATCTCAGCCTAACACTTGCAAGAGAGCAACGGAGTGTTCTAAATACACTAGTGAAGCTCCCCATGGTTTGTGCACTACTTAGAATATTTGCATTATGGTACCAAGTGCACAAAATAGGATCATCACTCCCCCAAAATCAATAGAAACTCACAACAAGTGCAAGTGGGCTAAGATAAGAGATAAGGCATAGCTCTTGCAACAAGCACATGGTTGAGCAACATGTAAAAAGGAAACTAACGAATGGGCTCAACCAAAAGGATGTGTGTGAGTCATGGCAAAGCACTTGATAAGACTAATATATGGATGAGCATTAAGCATCAACATAGTCTTAAATAATGAGATACAAGGTGCAAGACATGTCCTTCCCACACACACACTCAACTAGAAAATGGGTTCACAAGCTCTCCAAAAAGCAACTTAAAAACCAAAGCTTGTGACAACCCATGGTGAAGATAGACAATGATGGCTTTGTCAAGAGGAGGGATACCAAACGAAATGGAAAGCCTCATCAAGACAAGCAAGAGAAAATGAATCTTCACCACAAAAGAGTGCATCAAGGTGCAACGATATAAGACCCGCACTCAAGATAAATCCTTTCACGAAACCACCAAGGAAAAAGGTGGGCGTGAAAGAATAAATATATCAACTAGAGATGTAGCTTCTCTCAAGTGTATAAGATTCTAGGTAGATCAAAATCATGATGATATCAATCCACAAAGAAGGATGGACACACGAAAAAGTTACACAAAGGAAAGAACAGGATATCCACAAGGAATTCATAAATATACCAACAAGAGGTTTGCTTGAAAGCATAGCACATGGCTACATATGGTCTTATTCTATATAAATGAACTCCTACCACACCTCCATCAAATACATCACAACTAGCAACAAGAGATCATCGTTGGGATGCTTTGAGAAAGGAAATAAGTATCACAATATGAAATGAATTACATGCCATGATATAACCTACACAAGGTTGATGCAAGAAATGTATGCATGACATAGATGATGATACTTGTTACCGAGATAGCCTTGGAATGATGTAGTAGATACCAATTGAAGGTAGATAGTAGTTCATTGATCATCCTAGCTTGATTCCAATAAGCACATGGTGACACCACCTTCCTTGTGAGTGAGCCGAGCATCCAATGCATCTCCAATTGTTCCTAGAACAATCATCACAAACAAAATGGTACCCAAACTCATTGGGACCAAAGAGTTAGAAACGCCAATACATAGGACAAACTCCACATAAATATGTGCACAAAGATATGAAAATAAATATCATGCACATCTCATCCAATTTGAGACTTGGTGGAGTTTCCCCTATATATTGGGTCAAAGAAAGAAAGCATGCCAAAGAAATACATGAAGTAATGCATGCTAAAGACTTTCAAGAACCAACACCAAATGAAAAAGGAATACCAAGTGAACAAGACACCAAATGGAGAAATCATCACTTGGAAGATACCAATTAAAAGATACATCAAGGAATGAGATATCCATTGATACACGTAAAAGGAAAGATGTCGAACTCCCAATAGAGAGAATGGTTCCAAACAAACCAAACGCTCTACAAAGTTTCATGATGGCACAAAGTACCAAAAAGAAACAATTTGCGTTCCACCAACACACACTTGATAAGGATCACAAGGTGAGCGTTCTAAGAAAAATAGGATAGCTCCGCCAAGCATTGTGCATTATAGAGAATTTGCATTTGAATACAAAATGCACAAGATGGGATCACCACTTTCACTATATCTATAAAACACTAGACAAGATCAAGGAATTAACAAGATCCACAAGTGGTATGGAATACAATGAGAGTTGACACAATCCTAGGCAAGAGATAAGGTAAATAAAAGCAAAGGCCAATGTAAAGATGATCAACATTTTCTACCACATAAATGATTACCAATTTCAAGTATTTGGAAATAATTCCCGGTGGTAGATTTCAAAGATATCCATCATCTTCTTCACAACAAAAACAAAAGCAAATTGCAACTTGTAGAGCTAAGATGCCACCTAGGAACAAGATAATTTACAATATCAATTCTAGGTGATAATATCTCAAATGTACACATTTTCTAGGCTTGTAATTTGCACATAGCACATTACTCCCCCATAATGTGATACCAAAGAAAACTTCACAACAGGTAATAAGAATCCAACAAGAGATAATTAATGGACTATTTAGAATTTGAATTTCTCACGAGAAGACATACCACATAGAGACTAGATAATCTTGTAATATCAAAACTAGGTGGTATTCCTCATGTACACACATTTATAGGATTGTGAAGTGCACAAAGCACATCACTCCCTGTCGGTGTACAAAAGTAGGGGCTCTCCTTTTGACCCCTTTACTTGTGCACGGGCAGTCAGAGCCACGCGCCACGGCCACACCTAGCAGGGCAGAGGAGGGAAGCCGGAGAGAAGCTGAAGCGCAAGACAACCGAGGCAACGCCAAGACCAGAAACACAGGAGAGCAAAGGGGTGAGGTGGACTCCCCCGGCAAGACCCTTGCCGGGGCGGCCTCCGTAGCCCCGGCAAGAGCCTTGCCGGGGCAACTTGCCCGATGCCAGCAGAGCAGGCCACCCTTTGAGCTCGTGGGTTCCAACACCAGCTAACCAACTACATTGGAACCAGGGCTCGGGAGGCGCCTCTATGGTGGCATGCATATCTTCGTCAAGATCATGAACACGCAAGATCAGATGAGGATCAGAATACGACAACCCTCGGCGGGATCCTAGCCGAGGAAATCCACAAAACCCCCGGCAAGCGCCTTGCCGTGGACGACCGCGACGCCACGACAAGATCCTTGCCGGGCCCCCGGCAAGACCCTTGCCGAGGGCATCAGCGGGGCCACTGCCAGGCCCGCACCAGCCAAGACTCCACCGCCGTTCGCATGCAGCTGCCATCCCAACCAGCTGGGTAGGCACCTGCGTGGCAACATGCGGCTTCCAGACCAACTCAGCAAGCACCTGCGTGGTGGCATGCAGATCTTCGTGAAGATCCTTCCATCGCGCCACCTCAGCAGCCTGCCTGCCTACATGGCGCTGCACGCATCGCTGGCCTGGGCGCGTGTCGAAGCAAGCCGGAGCGGCGACGGACGGGACGGGCCTCGTTCCCGTCCCCGATAAAGCTAATGGACACCTAAGTAGCGCATTTAATGCACTTTGTCTCGTAATGTTGGGCAATAAGCTCGCGCATGTTGGGGAACGTAGCAGAAATTCAAAATTTTCTACGCATCACCAAGATCAATCTATGGAGTAATCTAGCAACGAGGGGAAGGGGAGTGCATCTACATACCATTGTAGATCGCAAAGCGGAAGCGTTGCAAGAACGCGGATGAAGGAGTCGTACTCGCAGCGATTCAGATCGCGGTTGATTCCGATCTAAGCGCCGAACCACGGCGCCTCCGCGTTCAACACACGTGCATCCCGGTGACGTCTCCCACACCTTGATCCAGCAAGGAGAGAGGGAGAAGTTGGGGAAGACTCCGTCCAGCAGCAGCACGACGGCGTGGTGGTGATGGAGGAGCGTGGCAATCCCGCAGGGCTTCGCCAAGCACCGCGGGAGAGGAGGAGGGAGAGAGGTAGGGCTGCGCCAAGAGAGACAGGAAAACTCATGTGTTGGGCAGCCCTAGACCTCAACTATATATAGGGGGGGAGGGGGCTGCGCCCCCTCTAGGGTTCCCACCCCAAGGGGTGGCGGCCAGCCCTAGATCCTATCTAGGGGGGCGGCCAAGGGGGGAAGAGAGGGGGGGCGCCACTAGGGTGGGCCTTAAGGCCCATCTGGACCTAGGGTTTGCCCCCTCCCACTCTCCCTGCGCCTTGGGCTTTGGTGGGGGGCGCACCAGCCCACCTGGGGCTGGTCCCCTCCCACACTTAGCCCACGCAGCCTTCTGGGGCTGGTGGTCCCACCTGGTGGACCCCCGGGACCCTCCCGGTGGTCCCGGTACATTACCGATAGCACCCGAAACTTTTCCGGTGACCAAAACAGGACTTCCCATATATAAATATTTACCTCCGGACCATTCCAGAACTCCTCGTGACGTCCGGGATCTCATCCGGGACTCCGAACAACATTCGGTAACCACGTACATACTTTCCCTATAACCCTAGCGTCATCGAACCTTAAGTGTGTAGACCCTACGGGTTTGGGAACCATGCAGACATGACCGAGACGTTCTCCGGCCAATAACCAACAGCGGGATCTGGATACCCATGTTGGCTCCCACATGTTCCATGATGATCTTATCGGATGAACCACGATGTCGGGGATTCAATCAATCCCGTATACAATTCCCTTTGTCTATCGGTATGTTACTTGCCCGAGATTCGATCGTCGGTATCCCGATACCTTGTTCAATCTCGTTACCGGCAAGTCTCTTTACTCGTTCCGTAACTCACATCATCCCGTGATCAACTCCTTGGTCACATTGTGCACATTATGATGATGTCCTACCGAGTGGGCCCAGAGATACCTCTCCGTTTACACGGAGTGACAAATCCCAGTCTCGATTCGTGCCAACCCAACAGACACTTTCGGAGATACCTGTAGTGCACCTTTATAGCCACCCAGTTACGTTGTGACGTTTGGTACACCCAAAGCATTCCTACGGTATCCGGGAGTTGCACAATCTCATGGTCTAAGGAAATGATACTTGACATTAGAAAAAGCTCTGAGCAAACGAACTACACGATCTTGTGCCAGGCTTAGGATTGGGTCTTGTCCATCACATCATTCTCCCAATGATGTGATCCTGTTTATCAACGACATCCAATGTCCATGGTCAGGAAACCGTAACCATCTATTGATCAACGAGCTAGTCAACTAGAGGCTTACTAGGGACATGGTGTTGTCTATGTATCCACACATGTATCTGAGTTTCCTATCAATACAATTCTAGCATGGATAATAAACGATTATCACGAACAAGGAAATATAATAATAACCAATTTATTATTGCCTCTAGGGCATATTTCCAATAGTCTCCCACTTGCACTAGAGTCAATAATCTAGTTCACATCACCATGTGATTAACATTCACAGGTCACATCACCATGTGACCAACATCCAAAGAGTTTACTAGAGTCAACAATCTAGTTCACATCACTATGTGATTAACACTCAATGAGTTCTGGTTTGATCATGTTATGCTTGTGAGAGAGGTTATTAGTCAACGGGTCTGAACCTTTCAGATCCGTGTGTGCTTTACGAATATCTATGTCATCTTGTGGATGCTACCACGCGCTACTTGGAGCCATTTCAAATAACTGCTCTACTATACGAATCCGGTTTACTACTTAGAGTCATCCGGATTAGTGTCAAAGTTCGCATCGACTTAACCCTTTATGACGAACTCCTTTTCACCTCCATAATCGAGAAAATTCCTTAGTCCACTAGATACTAAGGATAAGTTCGACCGCTATCATGTGATCCATTCCCGGATCACTATTGTACCCCTTGACCAACTCATGGCAAGGCACACTTCATGTGCGGTACACAGCACAACATACTGTAGAGCCTACGTCTAAAGCATAGGGGACGACCTTCGTCCTTTCTCTCTCTTCTGCTGTGGTCAGGTCTTGAGTCTTACTCAATACTCACACCTTGTAACACAGCCAAGAACTCCTTCTTTGCTGATCTATTTTGAACTCTTTCAAAATCATGTCAAGGTGTGCGTTCTTTGAAAGTATCATCAGGCATCTTGATCTATCTCTATAAATCTTGATGCCCAATATGTAAGCAGCTTTATCCAGGTCTTCCTTTGAAAAACTCCTTTCAAACAACCCTTTATGCTTTCCAGAAAATCATTTCGGATCAACAATATGTCATTCACATATACTTATCAGAAATGTTGTAGTGCTCCCACTCACTTCTTTGGAAATACAAGTTTCTCATAAACTTTGTATAAACCCAAAATCTTTGATCATGTCATCAAAGCGTACATTCCAACTCCGAGATGCTTACTCCAGTCCTTAGAAGGATTGCTGGAGCTTTACACACTTGTTAGCATCGTTCAGGATTGACAAAAACCTTCTGGTTGTATCACATACAACCTTCCCTCAAGAAAATCTTCGAGGAAACAATGTTTTGACATCCTATCTGCAAGACTGCTAATACAATTCCAACAGACTCTTAGCATCGCTACGAGTGAGAAAGTCTCATCGTAGTCAACTCCTTGAACTTGTCGGAAAACATCTTAACGACAAGCCGAGCTTTCTTAATGGTGACACTTACCATTATTGTCTGTCTTCCTTTTAAAATCCATCTGCACCCAACAGCCTTACGACCATCAAGTACATGGATCCTCTCTCGGATTTTATGGCCTCGAGCCATTCGTCGGAATTCGGGCCCACCATCGCTTCCCCATAGCTCGTAGGTTCATTGTTGTCTAGCAACATGACTTCCAAGACAGGATCACGTACCACTCTGAAGTAGTATGCATCCTCGTCGTCCTACGAGGTTTGGTAGTGACTTGATCCGAAGTTTCATGATCTATCATAAGCTTCCACTTCAATTGGTGTAGGTGCCACAGGAACAACTTCCTGTGCCCTGCTACATACGATTTGAAGTTATGGTTCAATAACCTCATCAAGTCTCCACCATCCTCCCACTCAATTCTTTCGAGAGAAACTTTTCCTCGAGAAAGGACTCGTTTCCAGAAGCAATTACTTTTGCTTCCAGATCTGAAATAGGAGGTATACCCAACTGTTTTGGGTATTCTATGAAGATGCATTTATCCGCTTTGGGTTCGAGCTTATCAGCCTGAAACTTTTTCACATAAGCATCGCAGCCCCAAACTTTTAAGAAACGACAACTTAGGTTTCTCTAAACGGTGTCGTCTCAACGGAATTGCGTGGTGCCCTTTTTAAAGTGAATGCGGTTGTCTCTAATGCCTAACCCATAAACGATAGTGGTAATTTGATAAGAGACATCATGGTATGCACCATATCCAATAGGGTGCAGTTATGATGTTCGGACACACCATCACACTATGGTGTTCCAGGCGGTATTAATTGTGAAACACTTTCCACAATGTCTTAATTGTGTGCCAATCTCGTAACTCAGATACTCATCTCTATGATCATATCACAGACATTTTATCCTCTTGTCACGACGATCTTCAACTTCACTCTGAAATTACTTGAACCTTTCAATAATTCAGACTTGTGTTTCATAAGTAAATACACTCAGCATCTACTCAAATCATCTGTGAAGTAAGAACATAACGATATCCACTGCATGCCTCAGCACTCATTGGACTGCATACATCAAAATGTATTACTTTCAATAAGTTGCTCTCTTGTTCCATCTTACTGAAAACGAGGCCTTTCAGTCATCTTGCCCATGTGGTATGATTTGCATGTCTCAAGTGATTCAAAATCAAGTGAGTCCAAACGATCCATCTGTATGGAGTTTCTGTATATATACCAATAGACATGGTTCGCATGTCTCAATCTTTTCAAAAACGAGTGAGTCCAAAGATCCATCAACATGGAGCTTCTTCATGCGTTTTATACCAATATGACTCAAATGGCAGTGCCACAAGTATGTGGTACTATTTTATATCTTTTGGCACGAACATGTGTATCACTGCGATCGAGATTCATTTTAGGTGCAAGACCATTGAAGGTATTATTCAAATAAACAGAGTAACCATTATTCTCCTTAAATGAATAACCGTATTGCGATAAACATAATCCAATCATGCTTATGCTCAACGCAAACACCAAATAACAAATATTTAGGTTTAACACCAATCTCGATGGTAGAGTGAGCATGCGATGCTTGATCATATCAACCTTGGAAACACTTCCAACACATATCGTCATCTCACCTTTAGCTAGTTTTCGTTTATTCCGCAGCTTTTATTTCGAGTTACTAACACTTAGCAACCGAACCGGTATCTAATACCCTGGTGCTGCTAGGAGTACTAGTAAAGTACACATTCATATAATGTATATCCAATATACTTCTGTCGACCTTGCCTGCCTTCTCATCTACCAAGTATCTAGGGTAGTTCTGCTTCAGTGACCGTTCCCCTCATTACAGGAGCACTTAGTCTCGGGTTTGGGTTCAACCTTGGGATTCTTCACTAGAACAGCAAATGATTTGCTGTTTCATGAAGTATCCTTTCTTCCCTTGCCCTTCTAGAAACTAGTGGTTTTACTAACCATCAACAATTGATGCTCCTTCTTGATTTCTACTTTCGCGGTGTCAAACATCGCGAGTTGCTCAAGGATCATCATATCTATCCCTGATATGTCATAGTTCATCACGAAGCTCTAATAGTTTGGTGGCAGTGACTATGGAGAACCATCACTGTCTCATCTGGAAGATTAACTCCCACTCGATTCAAGCGATTGTGGTACTCAGACAATCTGAGCACATGCTCAACGATTGAGCTTTTCTCCCTTAGTTTGCAGGCTTAAGAAACTTGTCAGAGGTCTCATACCTCTTGACGTGGGCACTAGTCTGAAATCCCAATTTCAGTCTTCGGAACATCT
The DNA here is from genome assembly GCF_002575655.3 of Aegilops tauschii subsp. strangulata. Classification (NCBI taxonomy): domain Eukaryota; kingdom Viridiplantae; phylum Streptophyta; class Magnoliopsida; order Poales; family Poaceae; genus Aegilops; species Aegilops tauschii. The sequence continues at coordinate 440,002,424 of NC_053036.3, forward strand.
CATATGTTCTGCGACGTTTCAAAACTGTCTTTGGTGCCACAATTCTAAACCGTTAGCATTACGCACTGAACTATCACGGAGTCATCAAAACGTGTATGCCAGATGTTTCGCAACATCTACAGACGACGCTGAGGTTCAGCACACTGAGCGGTGCATTAAGGACATAAGCCTTCTGTGCAGCAATGAGGACAATCCTCAGTTTACGGACCCAGTCCGCATAATTGCTACTATCAACTTTCAACTAAATTTTCTCTAGGAACATGTCTTAAACAGTAGAACTAAAGCGTAAGCTATGACATAATTTGCAAAGACCTTTTGACTATGTTCATGATAATTAAGTTCATCTGATTAATGAACTCCCACTCAGATAGACATCCCTCTAGTCATCTAAGTGATACATGATCCGAGTCAAACTAGGCCGTGTCCGATCATCACGTGAGACGGACTAGTCATCATCGGTGAACATCTCCATGCTGATCGCATCTACTATACGACTCATGTTCGACCTTTCGATCTCTTGTGTTCCGAGGCCATGTCTGTACATGCTAGGCTCGTCAAGTCAACCTAAGTGTTCCGCATGTGTTCGGAGGCCATGTCTGTACATGCTAGGCTCGTCAACACCCATTGTATGCGAACGTTAGAATCTATCACACCCGATCATCACGTGGTGCTTCGAAACAACGAACCTTCGCAACGGTGCACAGTTAGGGGGAACACATCTCTTGAAATTTTAGTGAGGGATCATCTTATTTATGCTACCGTCGTTCTAAGCAAATAAGATGTAAACATGATAAACATCACATGCAAATCATAAAGTCACGTGATATGGCCAATATCATCTTGCGCCTTTGATCTCCATCTTCGAGGCGCGGCATGATCACCTTCGTCACCGGCATGACACCATGATCTCCATCATCATGATCTCCATCATCGTGTCTTCATGAAGTTGTCTCGCCAACTATTACTTCTACTACGATGGCTAACGGTTAGCAATAAAGTAAAGTAATTACATGGCGTTTTCATTGACACGCAGGTCATACAATAAATTAAGACAACTCCTATGGCTCCTACCGGTTGTCATACTCATCGACATGCAAGTCGTGATTCCTATTACAAGAATATGATCAATCTCATACATCACATATATCATTCATCACATCTTCTGGCCATATCACATCACAAAGCACATGCTGCAAAAACAAGTTAGACGTCCTCTAATTGTTGTTGCAAGTTTTTACGTGGCTTGTATAGGTTTCTAGCAAGAACGTTTCTTACCTACGTAAGACCACAACGTGATATGCCAATTTCTATTTACCCTTCGTAAGGACCCTTTTCATCGAATCCATTCTGACTAAAGTGGGAGAGACAGACACCCGCTAGCCACCCTATGCAACTAGTGCATGTCAGTCGGTGGAACCTGTCTCACGTAAGCATACGTGTAAGGTCGGTCCGGGCCGCTTCATCCCACAATACCGCCGAAACAAGATAAGACTAGTAGCGGCAAGAAGAATTGGCAACATCTACGCCCACAACTGCTTTGTGTTCTACTCGTGCATAGAAACTACGCATAGACCTAGCTCATGATGCCACTATTGGGGAACGTAGCAGAAATTCAAAATTTTCTACGCATCACCAAGATCAATCTATGGAGTAATCTAGCAACGAGGGGAAGGGGAGTGCATCTACATACCATTGTAGATCGCAATGCGGAAGCGTTGCAAGAACGCGGATGAAGGAGTCGTACTCGTAGCGATTCAGATCGCGGTTGATTCCGATCTAAGCACCGAACCACGACGCCTCCACGTTCAACACACGTGCAGCCCGGTGACGTCTCCCAAGCCTTGATCCAGCAAGGAGAGAGGGAGAGGTTGGGGAAGACTCCGTCCAGCAGCAGCACGATGGTGTGGTGGTGATGGAGGAGCGTGGCAATCCCGCAGGGCTTCGCCAAGCACCGCGGGAGAGGAGGAGGGAGAGAGGTAGGGCTGCGCCAAGAGAGACAGGAAAACTCATGTGTTGGGCAGCCCTAGACCTCAACTATATATAGGGGGGGAGGGGGCTGCGCCCCCTCTAGGGTTCCCACCCCAAGGGGTGGCGGCCAGCCCTAGATCCCATCTAGGGGGGCGGCCAAGGGGGGAAGAGAGGGGGGGGGCACTAGGGTGGGCCTTAAGGCCCATCTGGACCTAGGGTTTGCCCCCTCCCACTCTCCCTGCGCCTTGGGCTTTGGTGGGGGGCGCACCAGCCCACCTGGGGCTGGTCCCCTCCCACACTTAGCCCACGCAGCCTTCTGGGGCTGGTGGCCCCACCTGGTGGACCCCCGGGACCCTCCCGGTGGTCTCGGTACATTACCGATAGCACCCGAAACTTTTCCGGTGACCAAAACAGGACTTCCCATATATAAATCTTTACCTCCGGACCATTCCGGAACTCCTCGTGACGTCCGGGATCTCATCCGGGACTCCAAACAACATTCGGTAACCACGTACATACTTTCCCTATAACCCTAGCGTCATTGAACCTTAAGTGTGTAGACCCTACGGGTTCGGGAACCATGCAGACATGACCGAGACGTTCTCCGGCCAATAACCAACAGCGGGATCTGGATACCCATGTTGGCTCCCACATGTTCCACGATGATCTTATCGGATGAACCATGATGTCGGGGATTCAATCAATCCCGTATACAATTCCCTTTGTCTATCGGTATGTTACTTGCCCGAGATTCGATCGTCGGTATCCCGATACCTTGTTCAATCTCGTTACCGGCAAGTCTCTTTACTCGTTCCGTAACTCACATCATCCCGTGATCAACTCCTTGGTCACATTGTGCACATTATGATGATGTCCTACCGAGTGGGCCCAGAGATACCTCTCCGTTTACACGGAGTGACAAATCCCAGTCTCGATTCGTGCCAACCCAACAGACACTTTCGGAGATACCTGTAGTGCACCTTTATAGCTACCCAGTTACGTTGTGACGTTTGGTACACCCAAAGCATTCCTACGGTATCTGGGAGTTGCACAATCTCATGGTCTAAGGAAATGATACTTGACATTAGAAAAAGCTCTGAGAAAACGAACTACACGATCTTGTGCCAGGCTTAGGATTGGGTCTTGTCCATCACATCATTCTCCCAATGATGTGATCCCGTTTATCAACGACATCCAATGTCCATGGTCAGGAAACCGTAACCATCTATTGATCAACGAGCTAGTCAACTAGAGGCTTACTAGGGACATGGTGTTGTCTATGTATCCACACATGTATCTGAGTTTCCTATCAATACAATTCTAGCATGGATAATAAACGATTATCACGAACAAGGAAATATAATAATAACCAATTTATTATTGCCTCTAGGGCATATTTCCAACAACGCACTGTACGCCTTTCCACCTCCTGTGTGCCACTGTGGCAACCCCTTTTCGACTATAAAAGGAGGCCCGAGGCATACTGGAGGGGGATTCAGCTCTTTGGAACTACGCAGCCACCGTAGCTAGTTCGAGAGCTCAAGAACACTCTGAAATACACACCAAAGCAGGACTAGGGTATTACGCATCCTCCGGCCCAAACCTGGGTAAACGAACTTTGTGCTAGCTCCTGGACCTGCTCTTCTCACAACCCCTCGCCCGCCGACCATAGAAGGGATCCCAGTGACCCCATAGGTGTCGTTCCCACCGACACTCCCCCAAAATGGGATGTTCCATTAATCTCTCACAAGAGCCAACTAAGATACAAACAAGATGCAAAAAGGCTCAACACAATACTCAAATGTACATGATGTCCAAACCAACAAGCAAATTGGAAGCACAACATATACACACACATACAAGGTACAAAACCAAAACATGCAAAGGGGCAAGTAACTTTCAATGTAAACAATTTAAGTACAAGTTACCACAAGGAGGCACATTGGATATAAGATAGAACCTTGATAACTCAATTGACTTAACTTGAGACAATAAGAATGATGAAGTCCCCTTAATTCTTCATAATGTAGCTAAGTCTCCAATGACCTCCAATGTCACCTATTGATCAAGTTTGAGTTTGTTGGTCCCCAAACAAGTTGGGTCCTAAGAGGTTGGTCACAATAGGCTTGGCAACCCAAATGGTTCTTTGCTTGACACCACTTTGAGTACCAACAAACTTGGCAAACACATTGCCAACCTTACCCTTCCTAAGAGAATATATATCATCAATTATAATAGGATTGGATAGGGTACCATTCGTGCATGAAGAAGTGACGTGACCTTTCTCACGACATAGGTAGCAACGTCTACTCTTCACTTTCTTCTCACTTGATTTCTCAACTTGAGAAGCATTAGCTCGAGACTTCTTGGGAAGAGGCCTTTCTTCAACTTGAGGTTGAGCATGAGAATGAACTTGTGGTCGCTTCCCTTGTTGCTTGTCACTAATGGCCTTCTTCTTCAATGGGCAAGATCTAACATGATGCCCTTCAATTTTGCTCTTGAAGTAAATAATCTTGGCCGAATTCTTGACTTGTTTTTGGCCCTTCTTCTTGTTCATCTTGGGGGATTTTTGCACACTCAAGATATTGTTGAGTGTGGACTTCCCTTCATGACTCTTTTCCAAGTCTTTCTTCAAGTAAGTGACTTGGGCCTTGAGCTCTTTGATTTCCTCTACACGGTTAGTATCGACACAAGTACTAGAGGAAGTATAAGCTTCATCGTTAGAGCAACAAGGCAAGGAAAGCAATTCATCACAAGACGTACCAATGTTATGCATGGATGAATTATAAGGACTAGCACAAGGCAATATAGAATTTTGACTAAAAGTAGTGCTTATGTCCACATGAGGCTCACTAGATGTTACCTTAGCAATCATAGCCTCGTGAGCTATTTTTAGCACGTTATGGGATACAAGAAGATCATCATGAGAGCTAGAAAGCTTTTCATGACTTTCTTCCAATTTCCCATAATTGCTAGATATCAACTCAAGTTGAGCCTTTAGCTCAACATTCTCCTTTAATATGGATGCTTCACAAGAAATAGAGTTATTAGCACAAGTATCATCATTAACAACACGAGGAGAAGGCAACTTGGCAAGCTCTTTTAAATACGAAGCTTCACGTTGAGCATGAGACTCGGTTAGTTTGATGAGGTCACCCTTGATGAACCTTGAGCCATTTTTGAGGTGCTCAAAATCCTCAAGGAGTTTAGCATGCGCAGCTTCAAGCTTCTCATTTTCAGTTTCAAATTCATTGGCCACCTCAAGAGCTCTATCATGAGATTCCTTCACTCTAGATGATTCTAGAGCAAAAGTCTCCTCAAGAGATTCCTTGGTGGTTTTTTCAAGTTCAAGAACTTGGGAGAGGTCCGCAATCTCATCAGCGTAATCACGCTCATGACCTTCCATTTTCTCAATGGTGACCTCATGCTCCTCGAGATGAGATTCCAACTCCTCAATATATTTCTTGCCCTCAATGGCAATGGACATGATTTCCATGAAGTTGGAACGAGCAATTTTATTTTTATGAAGAGCTTTAAAAACCATTCCCCCCTTAATTTTTAAGGAGGCAATATTATCATTCTCTTCGTCATTATCAACATCATCATCATTCTTATCATCATCAATATCATCACAAGATATATTGGGATTCAAAGTGGGAGATACCTTTGAAGCCTTAGCCATAAGGCAAAATGCAATAGATGATGATGTAGGATCCCTTGAAGCACCATTCAAGACCACATCTTGTTCCATGGGGTGTTGTGTTTCCTCTACATTGTTAGAACAACAATTCGAGGAAACAGATGCATTTTTATCATGGCAACAAGACATAGCAAGCATATCATCATGAGATTTAGTCAAGCAATTTCTACATGATATGCACGGACTATCAACACAAGCATGTGAGACATTTGGAGTGCTCGAGGTGCTAAAGTCCAAAGATGAAGCATTGCAATAACATAGTGATGAAGTGTCATCAACAATAAGCCCACTATCATCATTGTAATGACCAACACTACTCATCATATCATTACCTTGTGGCAATCCACATGTAGGTGAAGTAAAAGAACTTGAGAAGGCAACACGGTCGGAGGAGAAGGGAGAACAATCCTCCCCACAAATCTTGGATACACCATATTTAACTTGAAGCTTTCTCCACAACTCATGAGCATCCCAGAACGACATGAGTTGAAATATAACTACATTGCTGAAAGCATAAAAAAGCACATTAGACGCTTGAGCATTAAGATAAGAGTTTTTCTAATCCTCTAAAGATAATCTTTGGGGATCCTTCGGAGGAGAAAACCCCATATCTACAATTCGCTCTAAATTTGGGTCCATGACCCTAAAGAGATTAAGCATGCGAACTACCCAAACATCAAAATTTGTGCCATCGAAATTAAGAGTGTCAGAGAATCCTAATCCCCTAGTCGACATCTTTACTCTCTAAGCGGTTAAGCCTAACAAAGAGAATCGAGGTTCTGATACCAATTGAAAGATCGAGGATGTCGCCTAGAGGGGGGTGAATAGGCGCTTTAAAATAATTATGGTTTAGGCTTGAACAAATGCGGAATAAACCTAGCGGTTAATTTGTCAAGCACAAAACCTACAACAACTAAGCTCACCTATGTGCACCAACAACTTATGCTAAGCAAGATAAACAACTAAGTGATAGCAAGATATATGACAAGAAACAATATGGCTATCACAAAGTAAAGTGCATAAGTAAAGGGCTCGGGTAAGAGATAACCAAGGCACACGAAGACAACAATGTATCCCGAAGTTCACACCCTTGCGGATGCTAATCTCCATTTGGAGCGGTGTGGAGGCACAATGCTCCCCAATAAGCCACTAGGGCCACCATAATCTCCTCACGCCCTCGCACAATGCAAGATGCCATGATTCCACTAAGGGACCCTTGAGGGCGCGGTCACTGAACCCGTACAAATGGAAACCCTTGGGGGCGGTCACCGAACCCGTACACTTTGGCAACCCTTGGGGGTTGTCACCGGTACCCGTCAAATTGCTCGGGGTGATCTCCACAACCTAACTGGAGACCCCGACGCTTGCCCGGAGCTTTACACCACAATGATTGAGCTCCGAACACCACCAACCGTCTAGGGTTCCCAAGGACCCAAGAGGAACAAGCTCAAGGGTACCAAGCACCCAAGAGTAATAAGCTTCTCAACTTGTAACTTCCAGGTATCACCGTGGAGAACTCAACCCGATGCACCAAATGCAATGGCAAGGGCACACGGAGTGCCCAGGTCCTTCTCTCCCAAATCCTACCAAAGCAACTAATGATAGGGAGGAAAATGAGAGGAAAAACGAAGAAGAGAACACGAAGAACTCCAAGATCTAGATCCAAGGGGTTCCCCTCACATAGAGGAGAAAGTGATTGGTGGAAATTGAAGGAAATATGCCAATAAAGTTGTTATTTTATATTTCCTTATATCATGATAAATGTTTATTATGCATGTTATAATTGTATTTATTGGAAACTTGATACATGTGTGGATACATAGACAAAACACCGAGTCCCTAGTAAGCCTCTACTAGACTAGCTCGTTAATCAAAGATGGTTAAGTTTCCTAACCATAGACATGTGTTGTCATTTGATGAACGGGATCACATCATTAGGAGAATGATGTGATGGACAAGACCCATCCGTTAGCTTAGCATGTTGATCGTTTAGTTTTATTGCTATTGCTTTCTTCATGTCAAATACATATTCCTTCGACTATGAGATTATGCAACTCCCGGATACCGGAGGAATACCTTATGTGCTATCAAACGTCACAAGATAACTGGGTGATTATAAAGATGCTCTATAGGTATATCCAAAGGTGTTTGTTGGGTTGGCATAGATCGAGATTAGGATTTGTCACTCCGAGTATCGAAGAGGTATCTCTGGGGCCTTTCGATAATGCACATCATAATAAGCATTGCAAGTAATGTGACTAATGAGTTAGTTGCAGGATGATGCATTAGGGAACGAGTAAAGAGACTTGCCGGTAACGAGATTGAACTAGGTATGAAGATACCGACGATTGAATCTCGGGCAAGTAACATACCGATGACAAAGGGAATAACATATGTTGTCATAACGGTTCGACTATTGGGGAACGCAGTAACTTCAAAAAAAATCCTACGCACACGCAATATCTATATGATGCATAGCAACGAGCGGGAGAGTGTAGTCCATGTACCCTCGTAGACCGTAAGCGGAAGCGTTATTACAACACGGTTGATGTAGTCGTACGTCTTCACGATCCGACCGATGCTAGTACCGCAAGTACGACACCTCCGCGATCTGCACACGTTCAGCTCGGTGACGTCCCACGAACTCTCGATCCAGCTGAGTGTCGAGGGAGAGCTTCGTCAGCACGACAGCGTGATGACGGTGGTGATGAAGCTACCGGCGCAGGGCTTCGCCTAAGTACTACGATGATATGACCGAGGTGGATTATGGTGGAGGGGGGCACCGCACACGGCTAAGACAATGATCAATTTGTGTGTCTATGGGGTGCCCCCTCCTCCGTATATAAAAGAGTGGAGGAGGGGGAGGGCCGGCCCTCTCTATGGCGCGCCCTAGGGGAGTCCTACTCGCACCGGGAGTAGGATTCCCCCCTTCCAAGTAGGAGTAGGAGAGGAAGGAAGGAGGAGAGAGGGAGGAAGGAAAGGGGGGCCGGCCCCCCTCCCAATTCGGATTGGGCTTGGGGGGGCGCGCCCCCTCCTAGGCTGCCTTCTCCCCTCTCCCACTAAGGCCCAATAAGGCCCATACACTCCCCGGGGGGTTCCGATAACCTCCCGATACTCCGGTAAATGCCCGAACTCATCCGGAACCATTCCGATGTCCAAACATAGTCATCCAATATATCGATCTTTATGTCTCGACCATTTCAAGACTCCTCGTCATGTCCGTGATCACATCCGGTAGTCTGAACAACCTTTGGTACATCAAAACACATAAACTCATAATACCGATCGTCACAGAACGTTAAGCGTGCGGACCCTACAGGTTCGAGAACTATGTAGACATGACCGAGACTCATCTCCAGTCAATAACCAATAGCGGAACCTGGATGCTCATATTGGTTCCTGCATATTCTACGAAGATCTTTATTGGTCAAACCGCATAACAACATACGTTGTTCCCTTTGTCATTTGTATGTTACTTGCCCGAGATTCGATCGTCGGTATCTCAATACCTAGTTCAATCTCGTTACCGGCAAGTCTCTTTACTCGTTTCGTAATACATCATCCCGCAACTAACTAATTAGTCTCATTGCTTGCAAGGCTTATAGTGATGTGCATTACCGAGAAGGCCCAGAGATACCTCTCCGACAATCGGAGTGACAAATCCTAATCTCGATCTATGTCAACTCAACAAACAACATTGGAGACACCTGTAGAGCATCTTTAGAATCACCCAGTTACGTTGTGACATTTGATAGCACACAAAGTGTTCCTCAGGTATTCGGGAGTTGCATAATCTCATAGTCATAGGAACATGTATAAGTCATGAAGAAAGCAATGGCAACATACTAAACGATCAAGTGCTAAGCTAACGGAATGGGTCAAGTCAATCACATCTTTGATTCAAATGACAACTCATGTCTATGGCTAGGAAACTTGACCATCTTTGATTCAACAAGCTAGTCAAATAGAGGCATACTAGTGACACTCTGTTTGTCTATGTATTCACACATGTACTAAGTTTCCGGTTAATACAATTCTAGCATGAGTAATAAACATTTATCATGATATAAGAAAATATAATTAACAACTTTATTATTGCCTCTAGGGCATATTTCCTTCAGTCTCCCACTTGCACTAGAGTCAATAATCTAGATTACACAGTAATGATTCTAACACCCATGGAGTCTTGGTGCTGATCATGTTTTGCTCGTGAGAGAGGCTTAGTCAACTGGTCTGCAACATTTAGATCCGTATGTATCTTGTAAATCTCTATGTCTCCCTCCTTGACGTGATCGCGGATGGAATTGAAGCGTCTCTTGATGTGCTTGGTTCTCTTGTGAAATCTGGATTTCTTTGCCAAGTCAATTGCACCAGTATTGTCACAAAAGATTTCCATTGGACCCGATGCACTAGGTATGACACCTAGATCGGATATGAACTCCTTCATCCAGACTCTTTCATTTGCTGCTTCCGAAGCAGCTATGTACTCTGCTTCACATGTAGATCCCGCCACGACGCTTTGCTTAGAACTACACCAACTGATAGCTCCACCGTTCAATATAAATACGTATCCGGTTTGTGACTTAGAGTCATTTGGATCAGTGTCAAAGCTTGCATCGACGTAACCATTTACGACGAGCTCTTTGTCACATCCATAAACGAGAAACATATCCTTAGTCCTTTTCAGGTATTTCAGGATGTTCTTGACCGCTGTCCAGTGATCCACTCCTAGATTACTTTTGTACCTGTCAGGGATATACCCCGCGGTATGACCCGGCCTGATATATGACCCGGCTGGGACTTGGCGTTTCATTGGTAACCCGCCGGAGGATTGGTGACTTACGAGTCGGGCGGCTCACTGGTCTGACGACTCATGAGTCTGGTGGCTCACTGGTTTGACGACTCACGAGCATGGCGACTCACGGATGGCCCCGACGGCGGGTCAGATAGAGGACTAGGCCCAAGGCCCAGAAGGCCGGCTCATGTTATGGTGGACCGGCTTAAGAAGGAAAGCGCAAGGAGTATTCCCTTACAAAGGAAGCAAGACTAGGAATCCACTTGTAATAGAGTAATCCTAATCCTACTAGGACTAGTCATGTAACCCGCCCCTTCAACTTATATAAGGAGGGGCAGGGCACCCCAAGAGGGAGGAGAAGTAATCTCTAAGGCTAGATACAACAAAAGGGGAGCCGGCTTATACAGCGAGTCCCTCATGAGCGTAATGAGACCTAGCCACAAACAGCATGTAGGGCCATTACCGGATGATGTTTCCCGGGGCCCAAAGCTGTCTAAATCCTTGTCTCGTGTGTTGATCCGCCTCGCGTCTCTCGTCCCGATCAACCCCTCTCAAGCTACCACATAGATGCGTTGGCCTCACGACTAAGTCCTCACACTAGGACATCTGCCGTGACAAATCCATGACAGTTAGCGCCCACCATGGGGCAAGCGCACGGTGGTGTTGAGTTCTTGGAAAGAGCTCCTCAAGGGTCGAGAAGCTCGTGTATGGATGGACGAAGAAGAGCCGGCGCGAAACAATTGCGTAGGGTAACTTGGGGTCAGACCACTTTGGGCTGAGCCGGCAATATTCACCGTGTTAAGATCGGAATCATGAGTAAAGTTTGAAGCCGTCAGATACAAGATCGTGATCCAGAGAGAGCTAGCGTTGCGGTCTGCTCTGCCGCTGCCGTCCGGAAAAAATCGCCGAGACCGAGACCAGACTCTCCGCTGCAGTTTCCTTTTCGGTTTATGTGACGGATCCACATGAGGAGGCGGCCGACACGAAGCAATCCAGCACTGTGGTCAAGTCACCGCGGTTCTCGTTTTCCCCTGATCGATCAAACTAGCATGCAAGGAAACCAGATGCTGTGTCGTCACGTGAAGCCTGCAAAACAATTGGAAGACACCTCTGTTCGTATGAGCCGACAGTAGCAATTGTACTACTTCAATTAGTACTCTGCCATGTGATGACCAAGTTGATCTACAACTATAGATATTTTACTGGGAAATCCTTGTTTTAAACCGGCTGGTTTCTCCCTGGCATCAACCGCCCCGCGAGTCGTCCGATCCAGCTGAATCGTGTGGCGCTCGTCTCTCCCTGGCGTGTCTCTCGCGTGACGCATTTAACAGGGGACCCACTCACCGCCCCGTCCACCTTATCCTCTCTCCGTCTTCTTCCTTCGATTCCCCTTTTCTACTCTTCATTCACCCTCCGCTACGGGACTGCAAGGCCTGACCTACTGTGGCTGTAAGACGCGATGATACTGCAAGATAAGGCGCCGCTGCAAGGTCCACCGTCGCTACCGCGTGCTGTGTTGCTGCATCTCCATCCACTGCCGTGCTGCATCGCAGTATCCGTCATCGCCACCGCGTGCTTCATCCAGCCCCTGTCGCCCCCGCCCTATGTTGTAGTGTAGCTTCGCGGAGCGTTGTCGGTGCTGCGTTGAAGCGCCGCTGAAGTCGCCGGGGCTGCAATGGAGCGCCGCCGGGGTTGCAGGAGCTGCAATGGAGCTTCGCGGAGTGTCGCCTGTGCTGTATTGAAGCACCGCCGAGGTCGCCGGGGCTTTAATGGCGGGTCGCCGGGGTCGTTTAAACTTCGCCGTCGATGCAATGGAGCGCCGCCGGAGCTGCAATGGAGCTTCGTCGGGCATCGCTGGTGTTGTTGCCGCGCCGCCGACGCTGCAATGGAGCTTCGTCGGGCGTCGCCGGTACTGTTTGCCGCGCCGCCGACGCTGCAATGGAGCTTCGTCGGGCGTCGCCGGTGCTGTTGCCGCGCCGCCAACGCTGCAATGGAGCTTTGTCGGGCGTCACCTGTGCTGCACCGGAGTTATTGCCGCGCTGCCGGGGCTGCAATGGAGCTTCGCCGGTGCGGCATGCCGGATGAGGTATGAGGTCGTCGGGTCACCGGTGCTACGATGTCGAGGCGGCCGGTGATGCAATGAAGCGTCGTCGCTGGGCACCAATGCTGCAATGAAATCTCCGTCGCCGGCCACCGGCCACCGGCGCTGCAATTAAGCCAGTCGTCGCCGGCCACGGGTTGTTCTCCTACTCTGTACTAGCGCTAGAGCGTTGACCCCATCCCTGGTGCTGCTCGCCGGCAACAAAAGCTATGATGCGTGACCCGTAGATGGAAGCGATGATTGACGAGGAATCTGGCGGCTTAATTCATCCTAGTTAAGCGAATCGGACGGCAGGCTAGGCGGCTTAAATTTGGACAAAATCAACCGGCTTACGCCTATTTTACTTGGCCAGTACATGAGGAGGCGACCAGATCGGATTTACCTTGGAAAATTGATAAAAAAGGAAAGAAACAAGGGGAGGGGAGGCCACGATCGGGAGTGGATGAGGTCACGGATTCCTTGTGGAACAGCCCACCACGACCCGGACTCCTCTACCGTAGCGCCCCCATGTCGCTGCGCTTCGAACGGCTGCCTCCGCCTCTCCGCCTACCTCTGCCGGCGTAGGCCTTTGAGCCGCCGCAGCTGCGACTCACCTCACCGCGGAGCACCTCTACCTTCATTGCGGGCTCAACCCCATGTCTCCGCTGTACCGCGGCCCCGTGCCTGTTCCAGGCCGCCCTCGCCGGTGTGCTAAGCCGCCGCTGCGGTCTGCCTGCTTCGAAGTCGCCGCTACGGCCTTGAGCCGCCTGCCTCAGCCGCAAAACGCCGTCGCGCTGGCCTCGTTTTCGCTGTCCGAGCCGCCTCCGACGGCCGGCTGCCTCCGACGAGCCACCACGGCCCTATCGCCAAGCCGCTTCGACCGCAGGCCCTGCTGCCTCGCCGGTTTCCGCAAGACGCCATGCGGCCTTGCTCCATCCTCGCCGAGGCGCCAGCCAATCTACTGCTGCTGCTCGTTTTTGTTGTGAGCCATGACGGCCCCTACAGAGCTGAACTGCAGGTCTGCAATCTGCTGCCAAAAACCAAGAGAGATCAAAGGAATGTATACTATTGGGACAGTCAAATCAGCCACCAGGTTAATCAGAGTTTCCACGTACAAGCTTCAGGAATTGATTAGTTCTATGCACTGGTGGCGTGTCCAGTCACGGAAAGACCATGGAGCAAGGGTACTATAGTCCAGCGTTTTGTCATGATGCGCTCATTATACTACTTCATCAGGCTGCCGGACACATCCAGAATTTTAGAAGGGCCATGGCCGCATGAACTTGGTCACTTATGGAGACCGACCAAGTGTGTGACTCTGACAGAAATTATTTCAGATATTATTCCAGGTGCTGCTACGGGCGCACTTCAAGCTGCCAGACACGGTTGTCACCGCTGTGACCTCGTGCTAAGTTACGCCCGGTCGGACTTGTTCTCCGCCGCCATCTTCGTCGCGGTCTTGAGAGAGTGGCTCAATTGCCATTGAAATTACTGGAGGATATACGTAGACGATATATACGGATAATCTATCATCCAGACGAATCAGGTGAAATCCATTTGATCAATTTTTATTGATACATTTTTTATTCTTTAAAAAGAACAAGTACTTTGGCTTGTGATATTTTTTTGGATGCAGAACAATTATTCACTTCAAGAGCGATGGTCGTGTCATGGATATATAGCTCGCGTCACCATTATCATGCGCTAGCATCTGACCGTGCCATGATGCTTAACGAATATATGTTCAAGTCACCGCCTCTGCGACCCAATTTATATCAACACGACGCGGCTGACTCGCCCGTCCGCGCGGCTGACCGCGCCTGTGATTGACTCGCCCGTCCGCGCCGGCTTGCAACGCCGCGGCCGACTCATCTGTCTGCTCCCGCGGCCAACTCGCCCGTGATTAAATTCAGCTTCAGAGTGGACAAATTGTCTACTGCAAAGGTGACCGTCATGTCACGGATTTTTTTGAATGACTCATATCGGGAGTATACAACAAGTATTGCGAGGATCATCAACTCGCTTCAAGCTTCTGGTTTACATAAATTCCAGCATTCTGCTGTTCAACTATATGTCGGTTTATATCACGGTCAAGTATGGAGAATCTTAAGACAACTCCTCGAGTCGTCTTAAGACTCGGGGGCTACAATGATATGACTCAGCAGGTCTTGCCAGTTTCAGCAAATTCAAGAACCTCAGGACGTTGAAGGCGAAGATAACCCGGTCCCGGAGGCTGCTGCCATATTGATGAAAATTTAAAGGCCGTCAGAAAATTTCTGGCTCAAAGTGAAGATTCCAGTTTAAAATCCGGCTCAAGAGACATCTCTCTCCCATAAAGCTTTGAAGCTCTCAATATCCGGTTTAACATTCGGTTAAAAAAGAATCCATCTCTCGCAAGTTCGAGTTCTCAAGGAAAACTAAAAGGTTGCCAAAGAAAATTTGCTGCCATGATGCGCGGTTCAAACATGGTTATCCTGCCTTATTGGCTTATCTTATTGGTCACTTGGGGGCTTCCAGCTCAATGAGCATAGCAGTGCTTACCCTCTTGCTCCGGCTTACACGCCTTATTACAAATCACTTGCAGGCTTGATGCCCGAGTTACAGGGACCAAGAGAGTTTGTTGCACAGCACAACTCAAACATAGGTACCCGGCGAGCACAGCTCAGAAATATATCACTTGGGGGCTTCCTGCTCATCGAGCATAGCTATGACCACCCTTGTTGATCCGGCTTGTATGCCTGGAATAAAATGTTACTTAGGGGCTCTTTGTTCAACGGACAAGAGTTTTTATGACCCTTGTAATAGGCTTAAAAGCCAGGCTTGAAAGCCAGGTGTATTCACCTAAAAACCCGGGTTATCCTGCCTTTTTAAGTCTGCCACTCCGCCCAGGTAATCCTGGAATGACCCGTCATACTTTTGAAAAGTCAATCTTATACAGACCCTGAACTTGTCAAAGTTAAAACGATGATTGGTCATGTGATGTCCGGCTTATAAGGTTTGTATGAAGGTTTAACTCAGTGGCTGTGCGGCCCTTGAAAGCACTTGATTTTTAGGCCTGGCCGCCTATGAAAGTCTTGATTTTTTGTTATTTGATTTGAACATTTTTTGAGGTTCCTCTCCTGTGACATATTAATACATGGTTGAAAACTGATGAGGGCTATGATGCCTTATGGTTCATATATGAATCTATCCGGAGTTTATTAACCCGGTCTGGCTTTGGACGTTAAGTCGCCAGTGCATGATGGATATGTGCTTTGAGTACTGGCTCTAAGTTTTGGAATATTACCCCTTGCTGCATATGGCGTGATAAGCCGGCGGCGTGACTAAAGTGAACAGGGCGTTGTGCTCTATATCTTCAGGGTTGTTACCCTTACTGGCATGATAAGACAGCAATGTTCATAAGTATCACAGGTATGATATTTATTTTTGTTATCTGAGGTTTGATAACCCGCCCTGGTTTTGACGTTAAGTCGCCAGTATATTTTGGATTGCGCCATTGAAATCATGCGCTTATAAATCATTGGATTGTTACCTTCACCGGATGGCAATGTAAGCCAGCAGTATAAATCAATCCTACAGGTATGTTTTCCTGCTTATTTGAATATGCGAGGTTTGATAACCCGCCCTGGCTTTTGACTTTAAGTCGCTAGTATGTTTAGGCTTGAATTGCCTTAATGCTAGTCTTTCCATAATTGCATAAGACTATATTAAGTTTGGGTTGTTACCCGCCCTGGCTTTGACATTAAGTCGCCAGGGCATATTTGTTTAAACTCTGTGCAGGATTTGCAGAGCTATGATTTACATAAACGGTTAAGTTCAAGCCCATCATCAAAAATTGAAATTGGTGTTTCAAAAGGGTTATCTATTCTGGATTTTCTCAAAAGCTGTAAGCCGCCGTGTTGGGGATATAACTACTAGTGTAACCCGCCCAGGAGGGGCCTGGTTATGCTATGGCGATTCATCATATGAAGCCAAATAACAAGCTTGAAGATGGCGGTTCAGTTAAGGGCCCAAGGACCAAAGGCGACTCAAGGCCTGTAGTGATAAACCGCCATAAGGGCATAACTTGTATTGTAAGGC
The DNA here is from genome assembly GCF_002575655.3 of Aegilops tauschii subsp. strangulata. NCBI lineage: Eukaryota > Viridiplantae > Streptophyta > Magnoliopsida > Poales > Poaceae > Aegilops > Aegilops tauschii. The sequence goes on from NC_053036.3 coordinate 440,019,047, forward strand.
AAGATTAATTGGTCACCGAGCCGGACACTGTTTATGAGCCGGTCGGGACTCTATGAGCCGCTGGGCGTCGTCCTCTGTATATAAAGGGACGACCCGGCGGCGGTTCAGGGCAATTAACATCAAATCGAGAGCCAGACATAGCAGATTTGCTCCCTGGTCATCGAAACCCTAGTAATTCCACCTCAACTGGATCGTAGGCTTTTACCTTCACCGCAAGGGGCCGAATCAGTATAAACCCTCGTGTCCTTTGTCCCACGTTAACCCCTTTAAGCTTCCTAGTTGCGATGGCTCCACGACTAAGTCCTTTCACAAGGACATCTGCCGTGACAATTCCACGACAGTTGGCACCCACCGTGGGGCCAGCGCATGGTGGATTTGAGTTCTTGAAGGGCAGCTTCGAAGGGCTCAAGGGATACGCTGTGGGCCGGATGACTAAGAGTCGTCGCGGCAAGCTCTACATCGACGACGCCGGTTGGGGTCCTGACGCCGGCTCAATTGAGTACGGGTACCGGGTCCCCTTCGGCGGAATCCACGTCTTCACCGGCCGGATTGGCGAGCCGGGCCCTGAGCCGGACATCTACACCGACATCATCGAGACGGCTCAGCGTGCGAGACCCGCCCGGGCTCAGCCCGCCATGAAGCGTGCCTTCGTGGGTTGCATCCATGGAGGAGAACTTTCTGAAGGATCCGTGGACGGCGATGAGATGGCCGTCTACTCCGATGGTGAGTCGTCCACTGGTGAGACGGATTCGTTATACCAATTGCAAGGTGGCGGGCTTGGGGGCTGTTCCGATGGCAACAGTATTCCGGACCCCTTTGAGCCTCCGAGCAGAGTAGGGATCTTCATGGCTGGCACTCAACCCGGTCAAAATTCTATGCCTGCGGCAGCGATAACTTCCGGGTGAGGAGCGGCCGAGGCAGGAGGCCCTGTGCGCCCGCCGGCTCAGGTGCTAATTGATCTCATGGACAAGTTGACGACCCTGTTAACCGCCACAGTTATTCCGGCGAGTCAAGCTGAGCATGATGCAGAGGTAGCACAGGTACGTGAGGAAATAGCCCGAGCCAAAGAAGCCTTAGCAGCTGAGGACACCAGATTGGCCGCGGAGCGGGTGGCTTTGGATGCTCGGGCGCAACAGATCCAGTCAGAGGCTTTCCAGCTTATGATGAGTCTGAACGCATCTAATGAGGTGATGATGAGGAGGCACCAGAAGGCTCAATCCCGTTTGCCACCGATTTATGATCCTCGGAATCTCTTCTGCACGCCCAGAGCCGGCCCTAGTAACCCGCCGGAGGCAAACCAGTTTATAACATCCGGAGCGGGGGACCGGTTCAGCCCCGGGTGATGGAGCCTCCTCACGTGAATACGGCCCCGCCTCGTTACGTACCAACACCACCGGGTCATTTTTCCAACCCCATTGGAGAACCTGATCGCTGCATCGGCACGTCTGGCGGCTCTCCCGGTGGATGGCGACTCTCCAACAGCAGTTGAGACGCGAAGGGTCAGAGAACTTCTTCAGACGGCTCTGGCTCAGCAGGAGGCTTATTCCTATAGTCGAGACAGGATTCATTCGACTCCTCGCCCAAGACGAAACCCAAGTTACAACAGACACATGGATTCGGAGGCCTTGTCAAGCAACGCTCAGCGCCGTAACCAGCCAGGTGGGTATAATCCGGTACACGACAGGATACGTCGAGAGGATGAGCGGGAGGCTCAGCAGGCGGCTCACCAAACCTTCCCGGATTATCCAACGACTTCTATTGAGGCAGGAGTGGCCACAAGAACCGGCGGCGTTCCTTGTTTGGTGCCGGCTTTGCGTAATGAGCGTTTGCCCAAGGATTTCAAGGGACCCCGAAAGGTATCGAATTACACAGCTGATTTACAGGCCGGGCGTGGATTGAAAGCTATGAGATGGCCATGGAGCTATTGGAGGTCAGTGATGCGGCGATGGCCAAGTACTTTACCATGATGCTGGATGGAACGACCCGCACTTGGCTGAAGGGGCTGCCGCCTAATTCCATTGGTTCATGGGCAGATTTAAAAGCCCGGTTTATCCAGAACTTCAAAGACACCTGCAAGCAGCCCATGTCAATTGTGGACTTGACTAATTGCAAGCAAGAGGAAGGTGAGTCTACCACTCATTGGGTGCGCCGGGTCAAGGAGATAATACATTCGTCTGACAAGATGGATGCCGGCTCTGCGGTCTTAATGTTAGAGAAAAATTGCCGATTTGAACCTCTGAAACAGAAGCTGGGGCGGCTCAAGCATGACTGTAATGACATGGGCCAGTTGATGGCGGCTCTAGTCAAATACGCCGATTCTGATAGTACCAAGGATCCCGCGTCTGATGAAGAGAAGACAGGGAAGGGAAAGAAGAACGACAACGGAAAGGGTCAGCAGCATAACCCGGCGAATCAAGGAGGCAATAAGCGTAAGGCCGACGGTAATCCGGAGTTTGTGGCTAACACCAATTCACAAGGTAACAATCAACGGCGCAAGGGGAGGCCGCCCCCTCGGTTCGGCGGGTCAGGTCCTACTCTTGAGCAACTGCTCAATGAACCTTGTCCGAGACACGGCACTCGGGAAAGGCCAGCCACTCACCCGTGGAAAGATTGCGCGATCATGAAGGCTTTAAAAAATTCTAACATGTTCGACGGCAACCATGGGTCTGGTGGCGGCTCAGGTGGAGGCGGTTTTCATGGCCCGGGCGGCGGCTCAAGTTCCGGCTTTCAAGGAAATCAAGGTGGTTATAATCAACAGTCTGGTCAGGGAGGTCAGTAGCAGCAGCAGTCGAGTTATCAGAGCAATCCAAAGCAGCTGAATAGTGGACAATATCATGTGTTCACCACTAGCTTGTGCAAATGAGACCAGAAGCTTCATAAAAGGGCTGTGAACGCTGTTGAGCCGGCGGTTCCCCGTTATTTAAGGTGGTCAGAGCAACCTATTGTGTGGAGCAGGGAAGATCACCCTCCCCGGGTTGACAATCCGGGTCAGTTAGCCTTGGTGGTAGCACCTGAGGTTGGTGGATATAAATTCACTAAAGTACTCATGGATGGAGGTAGCAGCATCAATATCCTCTATTATGAGACCTTTCGTCGTATGGGGTTGACTGACAAGAATCTAAAGACATCCAACACCGTTTTCCATGGAGTGGTGCCTGGTAAGTCGGCATACCCGGTTGGTAAGATTGAGCTGGAGGTAGCTTTCGGAGATGAGCATGATTCTAGGGCTGAGAAATTAACCTTTGAAGTGGTCAAGATCAAGAGCCCATATCACGCTTTGTTTGGACGGCCGGCTTATGCCAAGTTCATGGCGCGGACGTGTTATGTTTACTTACAGCTCGAGATGCCAGGTCACAAGGGCACTATTACAGTACATGGGAGTCGGAAGATAGCCCTGGAATGTGAGGAGGGTGACGCTGCTTATGCCGAATCTGTTTGTGCAGCAGAGGAGTTGAAGTTTTATAAGGACAACGTTGAACTGGCGGACATGACGTCTCTGAAGAAACCAACCACAGAGCATGACCCGGTGATGAAATTTAAGTCAGCTGATGACACTAAGCTTGTTGATTTTGTTCCAGGCGACTCATCTAAGCAATTTAGTATCAGTGCCAATCTGGATCCTAAATAGGAAGGCGCGCTCGTTGAGTTCATCCGTGAGAACCGGGACATGTTTGCATGGAAACCTTCTGACATGCCGGGTGTACCGAGAGAACTCGCTGAGCACACTCTTAATATTGATCCAAAGTTTAAGCCGGTCAGGCAGTTTCTTCGGCGGTTTAACGAGGAGAGACGTAAAGCTATCGGTGAGGAGGTGGCACGGCTCTTGGCGGCCAGGTTTATTATTGAAGTTTTCCACCCAGAGTGGTTGGCTAACCCGGTGCTTGTACTTAAAAAGAACGGTACCTAGCGGATGTGTGTGGATTACACGGACTTAAATAAGGCTTGCCCGGCTGATCCTTTCGCTCTTCCCCGTATTGATCAAATTATTGATGCTACGGCGGGTTGTGAGCGTTTGAGCTTCTTGGATGCTTACTCTGGTTATCATCAGATCAAAATGGCAGTTAAGGACCAGGAGAAGACGACTTTCATCACTCCGTTTGGAGCCTTCTGTTATGTATCTATGCCATTTGGGCTCAAGAGTGCCCAGGCGACTTATCAGCAATGTGTACAGAACTGTCTCCACAATCAGATTGGGCGCAATGTTCATGCTTATGTGGATGATATTGTGGTGAAATCCAGAGAGAAGGAAACCTTGATAGATGATCTGAAGGAAACCTTTGATAATCTCCGGGTCTACAAAATGATGCTTAACCCGGCCAAATGTGTGTTTGGCGTGCCAGCAGGCAAGCTTTTGGGTTTTCTGGTTTCTAACAGAGGCATTGAAGCTAACCCGGAGAAAACCAAGGCAATTACCTCTTTGGCTAAGCCGGCGTGCGTCAACGATGTTCAGCGACTGGCAGGTCGTATCGCTGCTTTAAGCCGGTTCATAAGCCGGTTAGGTGAGAAGGCCATACCGCTGTATCAGATGATGAAGAAAACGGACAATTTTGTCTGGAGTGATGCCGCTAACGCTGCCTTTGAAGATTTAAAGAGACAGTTATCTGAGCCGCCGGTCCTTGCGGCTCCCATTGATAAAGAGCCGTTATTGTTGTATGTGGCTGCTAACTCACGTGTTGTCAGCGTTGCAATTGTGGTGGAGCGCAAGGAGGCTGGCAAGGAGCATCCGGTTCAACGGCCGGTTTACTACATCAGTGAGGTGCTTATTGAGTCTAAGCAAAGATATCCACATTGGCAGAAGCTCGTTTATGGGGTGTTCATGGCGAGCCGGAAGCTTAAACAATACTTCCAGGGTCACCCCATCACTGTGGTAAGTTCTGATCCTTTGGGAGACATCATTCAGAATAGAGAGGCTACAGGGCGAGTCGCCAAGTGGGCCATTGAGCTTGGACCTCATGGCTTGAAGTATGTGCCACGTACTGCTATTAAGTCTCAGGCACTGGTGGACTTCATCAATGATTGGACAGAGCTACAGACGCCTGAGGAAAAGCCGGACAACACATATTGGACTATTCACTTTGATGGATCCAGGCAATTGGAGGGCTCGGGGGCTGGAGTTGTTTTAGCTTCCCCTCGAGGTGACAAATTTTGTTATGTGCTCCGGTTGATGTTACCTTGTACCAACAACGCAGCTGAGTATGAGGCTTTGCTCCATGGTCTTCGGGTGGCTAAGGAGATGAACTTAAGCCGGGTACGGTGCTTTGGCGACTCAGATTTGGTGGCTCAACAGGTGTCAGGCAAGTGGGATTCTAAGGATCCTCTCATGGCGGCTTATCGCCATGAAGTTGATGCTGTTGCGGGACACTTCATAGGTTATCAAGTGGAGCACATTGATCGAAGGAAGAATGAGGCGGCTGATGCTTTAAGCCGGCTGGGATCTCAGCGGAAGCCGGTGCCACCTAACACCTTCTTGGATGTTTTGCATAACCCTTCTGTTAAAGTGCCCACAGAGGAAGATTTAGCTGTTCCAGACCCAGAAGCGCAGTTAGTGGCGGCTCTTCATGTCATCCCAGATTGGACAGTGCCATATTTGGCTTACATGACCCGGGGCGAGTTGCCTGAGGACGAGGCCTTGGCTAGACAAATCGTCCGGCGGTCTAAGTCCATGACAATTGTTCATGATGAGTTGCATCATCGCAGTGTTACTGGGGCGTTTCAACGTTGTGTGTCGCCTGAGGAAGGTCAGGAAATACTTCGCGAGATCCATGAAGGGGATTGTGGTCATCACGCCGGCTCAAAATCTCTTGTGGCCAAAGCTTTCCGTCATGGTTTTTATTGGCTGACGGCTCATGCTGATGCGGAGGATCTGGTCAGCAAATGTGATGGTTGTCAAAAATTCTCACGGAGAGCTCATGTGCCGGCTCAAGAATTAAGGATGATTCCAATCACTTGGCCGTTTGCAGTCTGGGGGCTTGATATGGTTGGGCCTTTCAAAAGGTCCAAAGATAAAAAGACACATCTCCTGGTGGCAGTTGATAAATTCACGAAGTGGGTTGAGGCAGAGCCGGTCAGTAAGTGTGATGCAGCCACGTCAGTTCAGTTCCTGAAAAAGGTGATCTTTCGTTTTGGTTTTCCACACAGCATCATAACTGACAATGGTACTAATCTGTCCAAAGGGGCTATGGAAGAGTTTTGTCAACGTGAACATATCCGGCTTGATGTTTCATCAGTAGCTCATCCTCAATCCAATGGTCAAGCTGAAAGAGCCAATCAAGAGATATTGAAAGGTATAAAACCCCGGCTCATGGTCCCTTTACAACGGACGCCGGGTTGTTGGGTGGAGGAGTTGCCTTCTGTGATTTGGAGCATCAATACTACACCTAACAGATCCACGGGTTATACGCCTTTCTTCATGGTTTACGGAGCAGAGGCGGTCCTACCAAGTGACATCCGTCATGACTCGCCCCGAGTGGCGGCTTATGTTGAATGTAATAATGATCAAGCTCGTCAGGAGGCACTTGATTTGTTGGATGAGAAACGTGACTTAGCGATAGCCCGCTCGGCGATTTACCAGCAGGACCTGCATCGTTATCACAGCCGTCGGGTTAAGTCCAGAACCTTTCAAGAAGGTGATTTAGTGCTCCGGCTCATCCAGGATCAGTCCGATATGCACAAGCTATCCCCGCCTTGGGAAGGACACTTTGTGGTCAGCAAGAACCTGAATAACGGGTCATATTACCTCATCGATGTTCGAGAGCACAAAGATTCACGTAAGTCGGAGGAGGAGACCCGCCGGCCGTGGAATATCGCTCATCTTCGGCCTTACTACACTTGAGCCACCGGCTCTCATGATGTACATATTTTGTCAATGTATATATTATGAAAAGTAATAAAGCAGGACCTCTATCCTTTTCATCCTCAAAGGTTTACATGTCTTCATTATTATATCGTTAAAACGACCAACAGGGAGCTGATCATATTTGAATCCGGCTCTCCCTTTGGTCCGGCTTATGATCATATCTGAATCTAGCCGTTAAATATCATGATCACTAGGGGGCTTCCTGTTCAAACATAGGTCGTATTCGAACCAAAGAGAACATAGCTGTCGATACCCTTTTGATTGGCATACTGCCAAACCCAATAGGGGGTTTCTTGATCGTATCCGAATCATAGCTCAACCCCTTTGGGTCTAGCGTGGATCGTACTCGAATCAACGTCATTAAACAACTCTCAAGGTCATTTGGGGGCTTCCTGTTCAAACATAGGTTGTATTTGAACCAAAGAGAACATAGCTGTCGATACCCTCTTGATCGGCAACGCCAACGCCACTGGGGGCTATATGATCGTATTCGAATCTTAGCTTAACCCCTTTGGAATGGTTTACTGATCGTATTCAAATCAGAAGCCTCAAATTTTTGTTTGTTGTCTTGTGAAATTTTTTGCAATCACAATTATTTGACTTGAGACTTTTTTGATCATATTTGAAAGCATCTCGGGAGTGGCTTTTATTTCACTAGCTTAAACTTGATCAGTAAAAGTTGTCAGCACATAGCAAACATCATATGTGCCTTTTTTTACAGAATTGGGTTTTCACCCTCACCGTCCGGGTCATATAAGCCGGTGGTGTCATTCAAAGGATTATAGGTATGATATCATCAGTTGTATTTCAAAGTTATAATGATAGTAGGCTTCTCTATCTATGACTCTTTTTGGGGTTTTATATAAGTTATATAACCCGCCTTGCGGTAGGTCGCCAAGGATCTTGTGATTTATTTCTGTATGCAGGACAGTTGAATCAAACTCTCTTAAGGCATAAGGAAGCAGATGACAAGCATAAATGTGGAGGAATATCAGACGGCAGCTTAACAATGTTGAGCACCAAGTACGTGCACGATGGCACGACAAAACCAAGTTTTTTCTACCATATTACATGACTCCCCGAGTCCAAAAGATTAATATTGTTTTTTCACCAAATCACATATATAAGTTGCCCGACGGATCAATTGTTTTGTTGGCCTGAAGCTTCCTGTTCATCCCTTTCCGCTCCTCCGTTTGTTTCCCTGTCCTGGAAGGTTGATGATGACAAGTCAATGCCACTCAAAGCTTCAAATTCAACTTCATCATCAATTAACCCGGCCGGATCAACTTCAGGGGCGAAGGTATGCTTACGAATTGGAGGGATCATGCTGATTGCTTCATAATGTGGCGTTGGGATTCTCTGATTCTCGGCGTCATAACCCAGTTGGTACTTGGTAAGATCCGTGTCGTTACCAATCAGAGTGGCCACAGGGCGTATTTCCTTCACGCAAGCGGCAAAATTCTTCTGGTCAAATGGGGTGCCGTCCTCCTTCAGGCTTGGATACCCAAGGGGGATGTCGGCCGGGTCTAGCTTTGGTAGCCACGCCTTGGCCCGGCTTAATGCGGCTATGGCTCCGGCTCTTGCAGAAGCTCGTCTTAATTCCTGGACCCGTTGAGGTAGCACGGCAAGCCGCTTTAGTACATCTGCCATGAGAGTGGGAACTTCATTCGACAAGGCCACGACGGCTAAAGCACGTTGTGACCTGGTGTAGAGTTGTTCCACCACTGTATAAACCGCCTTCAGCTTTATCAGCATGCTTTGGTTAAGATTGGAACTCCTAGGGCCTGCATTACAAAGTCAGGTGAGTTGATGACAATTGAGATACTTGTTGAAAAAGATTTAAAATATCTAACACTTGCAGAGTAACTTACCAAAGATTGCTGAGACCATCTGAGATACATGGCATTTTAAGCCGGATAACTTGGCGGTTGTTTCTGCAAGAGTTGCCTCCGCTTTCCCAGCCCTGTTGATCAAGGCAATCTTTTCATCAGCCCAGGCCTTCTTCTCTGCTTCAAAGCTCTTTTTCAGTTTATCTTGTTCAGATACACTGAATTCAAACTTGGAGTTGGCCTTTTGGGTCTCAATCTCCTGAGCTTCCAGGCGATTCTTCAAGTCAGAAATCTCCGATTCAAATTGACTAATGGTGGCCTGTATTAATGCCGGGTTATAGTCAGGATCATCATAATGCAACATTAAGTCCCAAGCACTTTGCAAGCAAAGATACTTGGCACTTGGGGGCTAATGTATGCTGAAGAACTCTGTTTACAATAGTGGTTCATCAAAAGTAAGTCCCAAGCACTTTGCAGGCAAAGGTACTTGGCACTTGGGGGCTAATGCATATTGCTGTTCCGAGTACTTCTTGATTAAAACATAATAAGGACCGGTTCAAACATACTGCTTAAGCCGGCCCTTGGGGGCTACAGAATAAGCCGGAGTTCTTACATATATTACTAAGCTGGTTTTAAGTCTATGACATATTTCCTCATAAGCAGTAGACTTGGGGGCTAGTATGGTAAGGACAGGTAAACGTACAGCAAAAAGAGTTATACCTCAGATTTTTGGTGTATCTGTTTCACCATGTCAATTTCCATGTCCCGGCTGTTGTGCACTTGATTTATGTAACCAGAGACGATCTCTCCAATACTCAGATGAGTATAATCAGTGGCATACAGCTTAGCTTTGCGGCGTTCCAGAAGTTCTTCTTTGGCGGAGCACTTGGCTAGCACGGTGGGTCTCCCCGGTTCAACAAAGTCAGTTTTGATGATTTCAACATCCAGGTCATCCATCTTGGCCGGGCTAGGGATCTCCGGATTTTCAGAGCCGTCAATGGCTTGCTCGAGAGGCGGGTCAGCAGTAGATGTTGGAATATCATGGGCTGGTTCAGGTGGCGGCTCATGAGCGGAGGTGTCAGGAGCAGTCGTTCTGAGCTCGGGTTTGTTCAAGATCGGCTCTTCGGCCGGCTTGTTCTTCTTCGCCCTCTTGCTGGGCTTTACTTGTACGCTGTGTACAAATCAAAAGGTTAGTACAAAAAACATGGGTAAGATAAGCATAAGATAAACATATTATCGTTACCTTGGAGCTGTTTTGAAAGCCGGCATATTGGACTGCATTGATTCGCCGGAGGAAGGTGAAGTTCCCTGATAGTTTGAGTCAGAAGAATTGAGTGGTTGACGAATGAAACCCGCCAAAGGGTAAAAAGAACGTAAATCGAAGATGACCTCAGTCCGGTGTTTCCTTGTTACATCGGGTAAGCCGGAGGAGAGTTCCGCATCTTTACTGGTCCGGGTCTGCCTCCGGCTCTCATGAATCTATTGCTTCAAAAGAAATTGAGGATCTTGGTAAGCTAAAGGATGTGAAAATCTTACTTTCCGGGTTACTCTTCGGACTTTCTGTCTCGGCAAAGGCTCGGAATCGGAGGAAATTATAGTTACCTCTTCAATTGCTACATGACTTGCTCCGGTATCCTCCTGATGATAATCAGTGTCAATAAGATGGTTAAAAAAGGAGCCTAAAGAGTCAAGAGCTACCTCTGACTCGGAGGTATCTTCCAAATGAAGCATATCTGAAGCGCTAGGCTTGTTCCCCTTCTTCCGTGCAGCGGCTTTCCTGGCGGCTTTCTTGGCTTTTTTGGCTTTCTTTGCAGCCTCATGGTCATACTTGACCTTCCAAAATTCGTCATCAGCCTATAAATTACAACAAAGGTTTTTGAGTAAAAAAGGCGAAATTGTTAAAGTTGAAGGTAAAAATGCTTAAGTCAATGGCTTACCGCTGGAGCCGGGTTAGCTTTGCAGAAAGGACTTAAACCCACTTTCCCGCAATCTGCCAGGCTCTCATTCAGAAGAGACCTGGTCATATCATAAACGACATCCTCAGGTAAGTCGTCAGGGCTGTGCCATAGAGGATCATTTTTTTGGCCTGTGTAGTCGCACATCAAGCCGGGGCAGCGGCTCAAAGGAATAACCCGCCAGGCAAGCCAAACCCAGACCAGATCAATGCTGTTTAGGCCATTCCCCAGAAGAGTCTTGACCTTTCTCATGGTGGGGGCAAGTGTTTGACGTTCAGCCGGAGACAATTTATCTGGCAAGGGGTGAGTTGACTCCAGGCGCAGGGCGTGAAAGCCGGGTAGAGGGTTCTCATTAGCCGGAGAAGTGTCTTGACAATAGAACCACGTTTGGTTCCAATCTTTTGGGTGACTCAGTGGTTCGGCATACGGAAAGAGACCGTCTCTCCGTCGCTGGATTGAGATTCCACCAAGCTCCAAGCTGGGCCCATTGGCACATTCATTTTGATGGTTCAAATAAATAACTCTCTAAAGAGTAGCAAGCTGGGTTCTTCTCCAAGGTACACCTCACAGAACACTTGAAAATTGCAGATATTTGACACGGAATTGGGTCCGATGTCTTGAGGTCGCAGGTCAAAAAAGTGCAAGACGTCTCTGAATTTTTTTGAGCCGGGTGGAGAAAAGCCTCGGTTCATGTGATCAGTGGAGACAATAACTTCTCCTTCCTTGGGTTGAGGTTTTTCTTCTGCCGGATCAGGAGCACGATAGGACATGACTTCCTTCTTCGGCAGATAACCCGTCTTCACGAACTCATTAAAGGTGTTATCTGTGACGATGGATCTAACCCAGTTGCATGTAACGGGTGCTTTGGGCGGCATTATGGAGATGGAAGCCTATGACAAAATAAAAATTTCCGGCTCAAATATAAGCCGGAGAAAACTATTTCAATTCATATTCAAGATGGCGGCTTACGAAGGGGCCTAATGACATATGGCTAATTATATCAGATTATTCAAGCCGCCATGGGCATCATAAACAATCAAGTTATTTAAACCGCCATGAGTGGTCGGAATTATTGATTGAGCATTACCTTTTTTAAGCCGGCAATAAGAGTCGCCATGGCTAGGTGGATCTAACAGATATAGTTTTTGCCTAAGTGTCACATAAACAAGTTTCATAGATTGCAGTTGTTATTTTGGATCAAACGGTCGTTTAGAAAAGAAAATATTCTAGACCTAAAAATCTGGTGCAGATGAGTCTTTGAGTTCTAATGAGGCCTCTGAACTAGAGAAAGGAATCTACTAGCATCCGAAATGGATGCGAAACAGCTACCGCACAAGTTATATGTTCTTTTTGGATCAAAAGAAGCTGCGGTGGAGGAACTGCGAAGAAACGGTGAAGAACCGTGAAGAACGCGGAAGAACTTGAAAACCCTAATGCAGATCTGAAGTGCGGGAAGGTGAAGACTTACAGCTGCAGATCTACTACGGAGGATCGCCGTCGTTCTCTGGTCGATTCAGGTTGATGCAGCGGCCAAGATCGACGAAGATGAGGTGCTCTGCGGTGGCGGCGGCGGAGCTCGAGCAGCAGCGGAGTCGCGAGAGGAAGAGGACGACAGAAAGGGGGTGAATGAAGAAAGACCTAAAAGTCGTGCCTATTTGTAAGGAAAAGACTGACAGAGCGGGCGCGAGAAACGAGGAGGCCGAAACATGGTTATCCAGCTACTCAGACGCCTCGATTCTCGGAACGGTCATTAAAGAAAAGGATCCGTTGGGATATGATTGAACAAAATGATAATTAAATGGCAGATGACATCACGGCGAGTTATCATGAATCCAGAAGATGACGTCATGGCGGGTTATGAATTTTTGCGCAGGTGGAAGACAGAAGATTTTTTCTTAAGTGTTGAAAGATTGACATGAACCAGTTCAAATCAATCTGGGGCCTAATGTTGGGGATATAACTACTAGTGTAACCCGCCCAGGAGGGGCCGGGCTACGCTATGGCGATTCATCATATGAAGCCCAATAACAAGCTTGAAGATGGCGGTTCAGTTAAGGGCCCAAGGCCCAAAGGCGACTCAAGGCCTGTAGTGATAAACCGCCATAAGGGCATAACTTGTATTGTAAGGCAAGATTAATTGGTCACCGAGCTGGACACTGTTTATGAGGCGGCCGGGACTCTATGAGCCGCTGGGTGTCGTCCTCTGTATATAAAGGGACGACCCGGCGGCGGTTCAGGGCAATTAACATCAAATCGAGAGCCAGGCATAGCAGATTTGCTCCCTGGTCATCGAAACCCTAGTAATTCCACCTCAACTGGATCGTAGGCTTTTACCTTCATCGCAAGGGGCCGAACCAGTATGAACCCTCGTGTCCTTTGTCCCACGTTAACCCCTTTAAGCTTCCTAGTTGCGATGGCTCCATGACTAAGTCCTTTCACGAGGACATCTGTCGTGACAATTCCATGACACGCCAGGTTACAAAAATTCCAGATTACAATGGATGCGCATTAAGTCACCATCGGCTAAGAGCCGCCGGGTATTTAAGCTCCGCTTTTACTTGTCAACAGATAAGGTATTCAAATCTTTAATAGCCAAACTTGGCTGCATTTTCATGATGATATTGAATGATTGAGGTTTTCATGCTAGATTATATTATTCAAATCTTGAATAGCCAACACGGCTGGATTTTTATTATGGTTATCAAATAACCAGTATTATGATTGAGGTCTTCAAAGTCGCTTCAGCACAATGGCTATTATTTTATCAATGGAAGCAATAGTCCCGAGTTGCTGCAGGCTTACGACCCGGCACTTGGGGGCTACATTATTCAAGTTGAGATTACATCAAATATGCAAGTCCCATGTCACTGCCAGCATGTACCATGGCACTTGGGGGCTAATGAAAGGTCATTTTTCGCTCGCCTTATTGAAGACCCGACTCATCACATTGTAATGAGTCGGCCCTTGGGGGCTACCAATTGCTCCTGTCAAAAATTCAAGGTACACAAGCCTTAATCTATTATATTGAAGGGTTCATTGCTCAGTTGGTAGAGTACAAAGCTCTTAACCTTATGGACGTGGCTTTGAGCCTCATGGTGGGGTTTACATCATATGATATTATTTTTGTCGGTGTTCTGGGAACGGGGGTCCCCAGACTTGCCTGCCTGTGGCCCACGGCGTGGCTTTGCTAGAAGGCTTGCACGGCCCACCTTCATTAACAAGGCATTCAAGACCCTCGCGAGGGGCCAAGCCTTGCGAGGCAGACGACACAAGACCTCCTTAGGAGCGGCCTCGCCAGGCAGGTTCACGAGGGGCAGAGAGATCAAGGCAAGGCAAACCTCGTGAGGTTCTCGTGACGTGAGCCATGATGATCGAGACCAGGCGGGCGCCAGCGCACGCAGCGTCCTTGTTTCCTCTTTGGTGCAAAGGAGGCAAGTGCAGGCGCGGAGTACCGAGGCATCAAACAAAGGTTCCCATATCAGTGCAACGAGACCAAGACCAGCAGGACGGCAAGACGGAGGTCACCATGGAGCCCAAGGCGGCGTCACCACCAGAGCCTTTTGCAGGCGAAGATCGCTTTTGTCAGGATAAGCTGTACTAGCTGCCCCCTTTCAAATTGTCCGTTGTTGGCTCCCTTCCCGCTCAATATTTGGGGAGAGGACCAGGGCCTATATAAGTAGGACTAGCCACCACCGTAGGAGGGGAGAGACAACTGAGCCTCAGGCATCTAATCTTCGGCCACACACCAAGTGAAAGAACACCTCAACCTCAGGAGGCTGTTCTTCCCCTTGTACTGTTCATCATTAGCCCAAGAGGCAATCCACCACCACCACACTGGAGTAGGGTATTACACCACAACGATGGCCTGAACCAGTATAAATCTTGTGTCCCTTGTGTTGTGAGTTCGTTGAGTTCGTTCTTGAGATCTTAGTAAGCTAGGACGTAGATCGGTAGGGGGGGAATCTTTGTGCGCACCCCGGTGTTCAAACCTTGAGGGTTTTGCCGGAACCCATGATCCGACATTTGGCGCACCAGGTAGGGGTCCGCCGGAGCCTCTTCCCCACCAGTCGATCTGCCGACGCTCCGCGGTTTCGATGTCTGGCGACCCGAGGGCTGACGTCGACCGCTGGGCAGCCTGGCCCACCCGGGCGGCGCCGCCTGCCCAGGAAGACCTCAACCCCGCGCTCTAGGCGGCACGGGCGCCACCTAACGCTGCTGGGCGCGGGCGGCGCGGCCAGGCACCATCCACCCTTACTCAACGACAAGCGCGAGCCGCTGCAAGGGCCGCAAGCCATGCCGCGGCAACGACGCCACACACCCGGCGGGAGCAGGCGAACATGCGGGCCGCACTCACAGTGGCGCGGGAGCTGCTGCCATGCCGACTGATGGAGAGCGGCCGGGATGCGCTGCTGGAACGCGTCGCCGAGCTACTGGACACGGCGGCCACGGGAGCGCCGCCCTTCTGCTATCAGCTCATGCCTGAGGCGGCGGCTGGGTCCCACGGCGGGCCTTGCCGTGCCCGTGTGCTCCCGGGTACACCCGGGGGCCTCGTCGACGTCAACATGACCCACGGTGGAGGGCGCCCTGCCGCGCCCGCACGGGCACAAGTGTTGCCACGTACGGCCCCATCAGAGCACCGCCCTGCCATCCTCAGGACAGCGTGACAGGCCGAGCAACATGGAGCATGGGGCACTTCGGCGAGGTCTTCGGGCAGCGGCCTCGGAGGCCTACGTGCCCCGCATGATGTACCAGGAGTACACGCCGGAGGACGACCCCGGCTCGTTTCTCGGGCCAGGATGGGAGGAGGAGGCGTTAGGAGCTGAACCCTTCCAGGAGCCGCCAGAGAGCCCCACCAGCCGCGCCGTTGACAATAGATACAAGGTACCACTAATCCCTCAGGGACAAGCTTACGCTAACCATGAGTCACAAGTGAACCAGGTCACGACGCCAGGCGATGGTTCCGGCATGGCGATGCCCACCCCATCAGGAGAGACCCACTGGGGGCTGCGTGGGAGGAGCCAGGAGCAAGGCCCCTCCCTGCACCGCATGGAGCAAGGCGTTGCCCGGAGGTAGGCCCTTTGACGGGGAGGCACCGGCGAGCCCTACCCCGGCAGAGGACCCGTGGTCGCCGAGGGCGCCGAGGGCGCCGCTGGCGTCCCCTCTGCCCCTTTGGTGTCGTCCTGGTCTCCGGTCGTCCCAACGGTGGTAGAGGGTGGCGCAAGGCGGGGCCCTCGTCTGGCGATATGAAGTGAGGCTCACACCTGTGAAGATCGCCGCCCATGACACTCTCACATAATAATGAGTGGGGCTGTACATGCCCCGGAGCCTCAGGAGAGCCGCCCTCGGGCCTTGGGGGCTCCCTCCCATGTCCTAGTGGCAGCACTTAGCTCTGCGCTGGTGAAAAGACTCGAAGACAAGAAGACTAGACTAGGCGCTGGACGCGACCATTTGCTTTGGATCTCTTTTCTGTAGCCCTGCCTTCTAGATTTGGATTTGAGTTGAAATTGAATTTTCATTGATGAGTGCGGGGGGGGGGGGGTGTTTTTTCTCGTTCGACGGTTTCTCGCTATTTGGTTCTTGCCTTACCCCGGAGCTTACGCTTGCTGCCTCCCCTTCGCGGGCTCCTCGCGAGCGGGGCAGGGCGCAGCATGCGTGCCACGCGCGTCAACACCAGTATCGGCGCTGGATTTTCACGAGGCCCTCTTGGGCGAGTCAGCAGACTCTTCAGAAGTTCCTCAAGAGCTCATGACCTTACGACCCAGCTCGGAGCATGCGCTAGCTAAGGTAAGCCACACCGAAAACGTGAGATCAGCCGGATATGTCGCTTGCCGCGTCCTCCATGTCATCTTCAGACGCACCGCTGGCGTCGCTGTCACCGTCGTTGGCGTTGCCTCCACCTTCATCGGCGCCGACATCGCCGTTGTAAACCATGTCACCTTCGTCTGCAGCGACCACCACCGCGTCGTCTTCAGAAGCAAAGGCTCTGACCAGCGCATCCATGTTGTCCTCCACCCACCGCGCCAGGTCGCCCCGGATGGCCTGCGGAACTGGGGCGATGGCGGTGTCAAAGTCAACATCCTGGTAGGTGTTCTGGAGGTGGTTAAAGACATGGGAGAACGCGTGCCCGAGCAAGCCGCGACTCCTCTCTTCGACAAGCTGGCGAGCTCTATCGAATCGAGCTTCAAGATGCGTCACCACGTCGGAGAAGAAGCGAAGATGGCTGGCGTAGTCGTCCGTATGAGGATGAGGGGCATTCTCATTGCAGATATGGCCCAGTGCAATGTTAGCCCTGTTCCTGAGAACCTGGAGCATGGGGGCATGCTCGCGGTCCAATGTCCGCCGCTGAAGCACTTCCTCCCTGTTCAGCCGCGCAACGGCCTCGGCGTCATCAACCCGTTTCTGAAGGGAGAGCAGCTCGGCGCGGGCGGAGGCGAACTCCGCCTGCGCCGTGACCAGGGCGGCTGCCGTGGCCTCCTCGCGCCTGTCTACCCCAGCAAGCCTGGGCCCAAGGGTAGCGGCCCTGCGTGCAGCCTCAGTCTCCGCAGGCTGCAGCTTCGGGTCATGCCTACCCTCAAGACCCGCGCAAACTTCGGCCACCCGGCGATCGACCTCCTCCTGAGCCTTGGCCTCGCGCGCACCAACAACATCTTTCGCTTGCGCAACTTGACGCTCCCTCGTCTCCAGCCGCTCAAGCTCAAGGCTGCGCTCCACGGCCTCTAGTGCCAACACCTCCTCGTGCCTCCGGATCTCTTCTTCTTCGACGGGCATCCCCCTAAGAGACGCAAGGACGGCTTTGGGCGCCTCCACCTGCTGCTCCAGGGACACGCTCCAGGCCTGGAGCTCCCACGCGCGCTTCTCCGTAGCCTCACGATGACGGTCAGCCTCGCGAGCTTCCTCCAAAGCTCTGGAGCAAACCTCACGAGAGACCTTAAGAGACGCCTCGGCCTTCGCATTGTCAAGATCATGCTGACGACGGCCGAGGTTGATAGACACCTTCAACTTGTGCCACTCCTCCGCCAACCGAAGACCCTCGGCCTCAAGGCGCGCGTCGACACCCGCAAGTTCTTCACCGAGTCGGTGCATTGCGCCCATAGCCTCCTGGAAGAGCTCATGACGAACAACGCCCCGCCTGTGCTCGAACTCAAGCGCACGGCCCATCTCGTCCTCCGCCACGGGAGCTGTGGGCGAGGCCTGGAGCGGTGCACCCCCTCCCAGCAGGGGGCTGGGGGCTGGCGCTGCCCCAGGCGCTAGCCGGGCCTCGCGAGGGGCCCAAACTAGACGGGGCCCACTGCCTGAAGAGGAGCCGAAGACCGAGGCCAACCAACCACCATCCATAACCAGAGGAGGGGTTCTGGGCACGCCCACCAAGCTCCAAGCAAGGCCGCCAAGGACGGGCGACGAGGCCGTGGGCTCAAGGCGCCATGGAGGCGAGCGCGCCTCTCCAACCGACCCCGCGCCGGGAGCGGCGCGCGGGCGCGGGGCGCTCAAGGCCAGCGGGGGAGTCGAGGAGAGAGGAGGCTGCTCCTCAGGAGATGCAACGGCCTTGGCGGAAGGGACCCTGAAGGACCACCGTCAGGAAGGAAAGCAGCACTCAAGAAATCACAAAGGTACATTACTTACTCGTCGACGGCGATTTACTTCCTTCGCTTCAATGGCCCGAAGATACAACTGCTGCTCGGGGATCCTTTCCTCTTGCGGAGCTCCTCGAGCCGAAGCGCTGGACGTGGCGGCCGACACGGGGTGCGACCGGAGATGCGCTCGAAGGGACAGCTTCAGGGGTGCCAGGCTGCGGAGAGCAGTCGGGCCGTCTCACCGCGACTCCCGAGACCTCCAGAGCTTCGGCTTCGGGAGCCGCATGCTGCATCGTCTCAGTGACCGACACCCCAGGGGAAGGATCATGAGTCCCTGAGGACGACGCCCCAGGAGCCCTAGACGACATCTGCACCTCAGCACTCGGGCCGCCAGCCTCCGGCGGTGCTTGCCCCCCTGCATCCACATTTGGGGCGAGCTCGGTGCCAGCGACGAAGAAGGGAACCACGTTGACGGGATTCTCGCGGGGCCCCACCAGGCCGTCCGGGCGCAACCCCCACTCATCAAAGGAAGGCATGTGCTCTACGAATTCTACCTTGTTCGTGCAGCGGTACAACAGACAGCTCTTCCTAGGCATGTTGTCCAGCGAAGGGACACCCGTGAGGACCTCGAGCACTGTTCGCCGCGTCTCAAGAGGGAGCCCGGACTCCTGAAGCCTCATATGGTCCTGACTGTTGAGCAAAGCCCACATCGGGCGAGAATGGCGCTGAAGCGGAGCAACTCGGCTCCTGATGAACTCCTTCACCACCATAGGCGCAGTCACGCCGCAGTCCTTCAACCTCCTCAGCTTGAGCCAGACGGGGACAAGACAGGAGCTCGCGAGTGGCCCCAACCGGAGTTGGGAACGGTAGGTGCTGACGGAGAATGGAGCAGAGGGTTGAGCGCCACGGCATCGACAAATACCCACCGTGTCCGAAACTCCCTCGTGGATGGAGGAAGCTCGAAGTCGATCCCTGCGCCTACCGTCACAGCCACAGCCTGGAAGCTCACGCACCCCAAGCTTTGCCGAGGATCAATCAGGTGCAATGAGAAGAAATGGCGAAGAAGGGCCACGGAAGGGGCAATGCCCACTATGGCCTCACACACAAAGGCAAAGACGGCAAGGAGGGTCACGGATTGGGGGTCAAGATGTAGCAAGTGGATCTGATAGTGTTCCAGCACTGTGTTGAAGAAGGTGAAGAAAGGGGGGACCAGGCCAGCCCAAAGAGCATCGATGAAGATTGGGACCTTGGTGGCTGCCCGGTCAATACGAGCAGGAGACGCAGGCCAAGCCGCCGTCTTCCCCCACTCATTGAAACTGGAGGCGAGCATGGGGTGCACCTTGCCCATGGCCTTGTCATTGAGCACCAGCGATCGGCCAACCGCGGGCTCGATGGCCGAAGGCGCGCCGGCAGAAGATAGGGGCTTCTTCCCCTTGTCAGCTTGTTTCGGCGCCATGGCGATGGAGCGGGCAGAGCGCAGGCCAGATTGGGAGGAGGAGCAGAGTCTCGGGGAAGCAGAGGAATCGGGGGAGTATGGCGCGGGCGATGGAAGAATAACTGTGTAGGTTGCGGGGGCCGCATAGCCAGGCGGATTCCAAGGCAGCGTGGGGAAGCGGAGACGCCCACGTCCAATCAACCGCCATGCGTCGACCAAGGCCGCAGGCTGTTGGGGCCCGCGGCGCTCCGTACTTGACCTTTGGCTTCGCCTCGAAGCCAAGCCCGAGTGCGCCTTGGGCCCCGGGGCTACTGTCGGCGTTCTGGGAACGGGGGTCCCCAGACTTGCCTGCCTGCCTGCGGCCCACGGCGTGGCTTTGCTAGCAGGCCTGTACGGCCCACCTTCATCAACAAGGCATTCAAGACCCTCGTGAGGGGCCAAGCCTTGCGAGGCGGACGACGCAAGACCTCCTCAAGAGTGGCCTCGCCAGGCAGGCTCGCGGGGGGTGGAGAGATCAAGGCAAGGCAAACCTCGCGAGGTTCTCTCGACGTGAGCCATGACGATCGAGACCAGGCGGGCGCCAGCGCGCGCATCGTCCTTGTTTCCTCTTTGGTGCAAAGGAGGCAAGCGCAGGCGCGGAGTACCGAGGCATCAAAAAAAGGTTTCCATATCAGTGCAACGAGATCAAGACCAGCAGAACGGCAAGACAGAGGTCACCATGGAGCCCAAGGCGGCATCACCACTAGAGCCTTTTGCAGGCGAAGAACGCTTTTGTCAGGATAAGTTGTACTAGCTGCCCCCTTTCAAATTGGCCATTGTTGGCTCCCTTCCCGCTCAATATTTGGGGAGAGGACCAGCGCCTATATAAGTAGGACTAGCCACCACCGTAGGAGGGGAGAGACAACTGAGCCTCAGGCATCTGATCTTTAGCCACACACCAAGCACAAGAACACCTCAACCTCAGGAGGCTGTTCTTCCCCTTGTACTTTTCATCATCAGCCCAAGAGGCAATCCACCACCACCACACTGGAGTAGGGTATTACACCACAACGGTGGCCCGAACCATTATAAATCTTGTGTCCCTTGTGTTGTGAGTTCGTTGAGTTCGTTCTTGAGATCTTAGTAAGCTAGGACGTGGATCGGTAGGTGGGAAATCTTCGTGCGCACCCTAGTGTTCGAACCTTGAGGGTTTTGCCGGAACCCGTGATCCGACAATTTTCAATGAAGTATATATATAAAGTCCCAGCTCAGTATTGTCTTGCTGAGCCGGCCCTTGGGGGCTACACGTTGCTGCTCAAGTCTACATGATCATATCTATAAAGTCCCTGCTCATTATTGCATACTGACCCGGCCCTTGGGGGCTACACTGGTTGAAGTTTTTATGAGCATAAGGAAATTACAAGTCCCAGGTTGCTGCAAGCATGACAACCTGGCACTTGGGGGCTACATATGTGTAATATTCCGTTTTGACTAGTGATTGAGATGAACAACCTGGATTTCTTCAAGGTTGCAACATTTATATTGAAGCAAGTCTTAAGTTGTTACTACGCTCCCTTCTTAAGACTTGGGGGCTATAGGTGATATGCATATAAGGGAGGTACACTTTCAAGCTTGGTGTTAGCAACAGTTATGACCCGGTGTTATCAATATTTACAAGCCGGCGGTTTTTGCAATTATAACTCACCAGCCTCTACATCCTCAAGCCGGTGGATTACCAGATGAGTATCTTGAGTCCAATATTTTCATTAACCCGGAGCTTTGGAAACCGACTCAAATGGATTATTTCTTATAATATTTATCTACAAGAAACCAATGTCAGCAAATTGATTATGAAGCTGGCCTGTTGACCCGGATTTTTTAGAAGAAGTGCCCGGATTTTTTTTGCATTGACAAAGTTGAAACATATCTGCTAAGGAAGATTTGCTATGAGATCATGGACATGTATATATCAACAAGGAAATGACAAGGACTTAACGATGATCAAGTGCCGGCTCAGAAATATTTTAATCCAGAGCACAACCTGTCAAAATTGTTCTTGTGTTTGTTTTGCAGGATAAGGTTACCATGGATAAATCCAAGCTAAACTAGGGGCTAATGTCGGGGATATACCCCGCGGTATGACCCGGCCTGATATATGACCCAGCTGGGACTTGGTGTTTCATTGGTAACCCACCGGAGGATTGGCGACTTACGAGTCTGGCGGCTCACTGGTTTGACGACTCACGAGTCTGGTGGCTCACTGGTTTGACGACTCACGAGCCTGGCGACTCACGGATGGCCCCGACGGCGGGTCAGATAGAGGACTAGGCCCAAGGCCCAGAAGGCCGGCTTAAGAGGAAAGCGTAAGGAGTATTCCCTTACAAAGGAAGCAAGACTAGGACTCCACTTGTAATAGAGTAATCCTAATCCTACTAGGACTAGTCATGTAACCCGCCCCTTCAACTTATATAAGGAGGGGCAGGGCACCCCAAGAGGGAGGAGAAGTAATCTCTAAGGCTAGATACAACAAAAGGGGAGCCGGCTTATACAGCGAGTCCCTCATGAGCGTAATGAGACCTAGCCACAAACAGCATGTAGGGCTATTACCGGATGATGTTTCCCGGGGCCCGAAGCTGTCTAGATCCTTGTCTCGTGTGTTGATCCGCCTCGCGTCTCTCGTCTCGATCAACCCCTCTCAAGCTACCACATAGATGCGTTGGCCTCACGACTAAGTCCTCACACAAGGACATCTGCCGTGACAAATCCACGACAGTACCTCCCTGCTAAACTAATAGCAAGGCACACATCAGGTCTGGTACACAACATTGCATACATGATAGAGCCTATGGCTGAAGCATAGGGAACAACTTTCATTTTCTCTCTATCTTCTCCAGTGGTCGGGCATTGTGTCTAACTCAACTTCACACCTTGTAACACAGGCAAGAACCCTTTCTTTGCTTGATCCATTTTGAACTTCTTCAAAACTTTATGAAGGTATGTGCTTTGTGAAAGTCCAATTAAGCGTCTTGATCTATCTCTATAGATCTTGATGCCCAATATATAAGTAGCTTCACCGAGGTCTTTCATTGAAAAACTCTTGTTCAAGTATCCTTTTATGCTATCCAGAAATTCTATATCATTTCCAATCAACAATATGTCATCCACATATAGTATTAGAAATGCTACAGAGCTCCCACTCACTTTCTTGTAAATACAGGCTTCTCCAAAAGTCTATATAAAACCATATGCTTTGATCACATTATCAAATTGTTTATTCCAACTCCGAGATGCTTGCACCAGTCCATAAATGGATCGCTGGAGCTTGCACACTTTGTTAGTATCCTTTGGATCAATGAAACCTTCGGGTTGCATCATATACAACTCTTCTTCCAGAAATCCATTCAGGAATGCAGTCTTTACATCCATTTACCAAATTTCATAATCATAAAATGCAGCAATTGCTAACATGATTCGGACAGACTTAAGCATCGCTACGGGAGAGAAGGTCTCATCGTAGTCAACTCCTTGAACTTGTCGAAAAACTTTCGCAACAAGTCGAGCTTTGTAGACAGTAACATTACTTTCAGCGTCAGTCTTCTTCTTGAAGATCCATTTATTCTCGATGGCTTGCCGATCATCGGGCAAGTCAACCAAAGTCCACACTTTGTTCTCATACATGGATCCCATCTCAGATTTCATGGCCTGAAGCCATTTCGCGGAATCTGGGCTCATCATCGCTTCCTCATAGTTCTTAGGTTCGTCATGCTCAAGTAACATGACCTCCAGAACAGGATTACCGTACCACTCTGGTGCGGATCTTACTCTGGTTGACCTACGAGGTTCGGTAGTAACTTGATCTGAAGTTTCATGATCATTATCATTACCTTCCTCACTAATTAGTGTAGGGATCATAGGAACTGATTTCTGTGATGAACTACTTTCCAATAAGGGAGCAGGTACAGTTACCTCATCAAGTTCTACTTTCCTCCCACTCACTTCTTTCAAGAGAAACTCCTTCTCTAGAAAGGATCCATTCTTAGCACCGAATGTCTTGCCTTCGGATCTGTGATAGAAGGTGTACCCAATAGTCTCCTTTGGGTATCCTATGAAGACACATTTCTCCGATTTGGGTTCGAGCTTATAAGGTTGAAGCTTTTTCACATAAGCATCGCAGCCCCAAACATTAAGAAACGACAACTTGGGTTTCTTGCCAAACCACAGTTCATAAGGTGTCGTCTCAACGGATTTAGATGGTGCCCTATTGTCGGATCTAGGGTTCTGGCAAAACCCTTAAGGTTCGAACTCTGGGGTGCGCGCGAAGTTCTTCCCCTCCTACCGATCTACACCCTAGCTCGCTAAGATCTCGTGGACGAACTCGATGAACTCGCAACGCAGAAAGACACGAGATTTATACTGGTTAGGGACACCATTGTGGTGTAATACTCTACTCCAGTGTGGTGGTGGTGGATTGCCTCTTGGGCTGATGATGAACAGTACAAGGGGAAGAACAGCCTCCTGAGGTTGAGGTGTTCTTGTGCTTGGCGAACTTGCGCGTGTGAGGATGGAGTAGATCCAGTCCAAGATGAGATGCCTCTACGGTGGTGGCTAGTTCTACTTATATAGGCCCTGGTCCTCTTCACAAATATTGAGCGGGAAGGGAGCCAACAACGGCGGGCAATTTGAAAGGGGACAACTAGTACAAGCTATCCTGACAAAAGCGGTCTTTGCCTGCAAAAGGTCCTGGCGCTGACGCCGTCTTGGGCTCCATGGTGACCTCCGTCTTGCCGTCCTTCTGGTCTTGGTCTCGTTGCACCGATATGGAAACCTTTGCCTGATGCCTCGGTACTCTGCGCCTGCGCTTGCCCCCTTAGCACCAAAGAGGAAAGCACCAAAGAGGAAACAAGCACGCTGCGTGCGCTGGCGCCCGCCTGGTGCCGATCGTCATGGCTCACGTCACGAGAGCCTCGCGAGGTTTGCCCCGCCTTGATATCTCCGCTCCTCGTGAGCCTGCCTGGAGAGGTAGCTCCTTAGGAGGTCTTGCGTCGTCCGCCTCGCGAGGCTCCTGAATGCCTTGTTGATGAAGATGGGCCGTACAGGCCCGTTAGCAGAGCCACGCCGTGGGCCGCAGGCAGGCAAGTCTGGGGACCCCCGTTCCCAGAACACCGACAGTAGCCCCCGAGCCCAAGGTGCGCTCGGGCTTGGCTTCGAGGCGAAGCCAAGGGTCAAGTACGGAGTGCCGCAGGCCCCAAAAGCCTGCGGCTTCGGTCGACGCGTTGCGGTTGATTGGACGTGGGCGTCTCTGCTTCCCCATGATGCCTCGGCAACTGCTCGACTTGACAAGTCCCGCGACATGCAAGGAAAACCATCATTACCTGTGATCGTGGGGGGCGCTGGTTGGCCTTCTCTTGCTATAAATGGGGAGGGGGACGGAGCCTCCGTCGCCCATCTCTTCCTTGCTCGCTTGCTTCTTCCTCCTTGCTCCATTGCTAGCAGCGCCACCAATGGCGCCACGAAGGAAGTTCTCAGCCTCCGAGAAGGGGAAAGCCCCTCGCGAGGGACCCGGCTCCCCGGCGCCCAAGCGCGGACGCGATCATCCGTGGAAGCACGTCGCGACCCCCGCCGCAGCCCACCGTCGTGGCGGCGCCGCGGCACGCGCGGGGGGGGGGGGGGTCGTCCCAGCCATGGCAGTCCAGTTGACGAAGGGAGGCGTGCCCTGGTGGCGCGGCCTCCCCGTCCGCGCTTCCATTCGGCGGAAGTGTCGCCGGAGTTCGTCGTCTAGTCGGGGAACCCGGCCGGCAACTGGCTCCAGCTTCTGCGCTTCTTCGTCGACGAACTGCCGGCCTCTGATCCAGGCGGGCTCTGGTTGCAGGCGGATGGTTGCTGCAACAAGGCCTCTTGGGTCGTGGTTGAGACTTCTGCTGCGGCCAACATAGCCCTGGCCCGTGGCTGGTAGACGTTCGCCCGCATGCGCGGCCTGGGCAGGCGGTGCACCCCCCACTTCAAGTATGATGGTGAAGCGACCCTCTATGTGAGGGTGTTTGGGGAAGATGGTCACCGCGCCGGGTGCTGCCCTGAGGCGAACGACGGCGAGGAGGTGCTCGGCCTTGGCGACGGTCGCGACGAGGATGAGGGCAAGCCCGCCCTCGGCGGCGACCATGTCTCGTCCAGCTATGGCGTCTCTTCCTCCGGTGACAGCTCCAACAGTGGTGGCTACGACCAGCCGCCGCACCGCCGCGCCCGCTTTGAAGGCGGCAGCGGGTCGTCTCATCGCCACGCCTCCGTGAAGCGCGAGGAGGGGTCTGGCTAGGCTCGAGATGTCGCTGGGGACCTGCCTCCGTGGATCGCTGCAGCGCTGCTTTTGTTTTGCTCTTTTTTCTGCATCAAAAATGAAACCAGTATGGGCCCAGAGGGGCGTGTATCGAACTGTGGTTCCTTGGTTATTGCACTATGCGTGTTGCTCCCATGCCGCGTTGTTATTTCGCGCAAAGATAACTTAACTTGGTGCATTCGGGACGCCCTCTTCCTTACGAGGTGTTTGCTTCCTCATGTCCATCTTGACCTAGTGGTCTGTGTTTGCTCAGGAACTGCAAAAATTCATTAGAAGGTGCGCTAGAAGATTTGCCGTTCACCCAAGCCTTGACCTAGTGCTTTGCATCGCGGTACCCGAGGGGCACGGACTAGGAGAGATGCGCCAGTTTTTGGGCTCGAACGAGGGTGGCTCGCAAGAAGGCAGAGAGGAGAAAAATGCTCGCGAGGGAACCTGCCTAGCCCCCTCGCGAGGTATGCGAGAGAGAGAACATGAGCGATATAGAGCCGGAAAATGCGGTAAGTGGCGAGGGAATCAGAGCCAGAAAATGCGGTAAGAGGCGAGGGAATCGAATCAGCAAGGGACACCAAAGCAAACTTTGATTAAGAAAAAGCGAGCGAACTACGGAAAGCAAATGAAAAGCCGCGTCTGGCACCTAATCTAGTCTTCAAGTCTTCTTAGCAGCGCGGAGCTAAGTGCTGCCACTAGGCGTGGGAGGGAGCCCCACGGCCTGAGGCCGGCGCTCCTAAGACTCCGGGGCGTGTACAGCCCCACTCATTATTACGTGAGAGTGTCACGGGCGGCGATTCTTCACAGGCACCGGGCCTTCTTCACAGGCTCTGGGCCTTTCTTCACAGGCTCTGGGCCTTGCTTCATGGGTAGAACTTCCGAAGGTGCTGGATGTTCCAGGCGTTCTGGATGGGTATCCCGTCCTGCGTCTCCAGGCGCGCGGCGCCAGGCCTGGAGACATGGACGACCCTGAACGAGCCCTCCCACATGGGTGAGAGCTTGTGCAGCCCTTCCCTGGAGAGGACCCGCCTCAGGACAAGGTCGCCCAACTCGAGCGTCCTGGAGCGGACGTTGCGGCAGTGGTATCGCCGCAGCGCTTGCTGGTACCTTGCCGCCCTCAGCGCAGCTTCGCGACGATGTTCCTCCCCTAGCACGAGATCCATCCCTCACATGGCGTCCTGCTGCATTTCGTCGAACACCAGGCCCGTGCAGAGCGATGCTTGACCTCGTGAGGAAGGACTGCTTCAGCTCCGTAGAGAAGGAAGAATGGGGTCTCGCCCGTTGGCTTGGTGGCGGTGGTGCGGATGGACCATAGCACGGACTGAAGCTCGTCGTGCCAGCCCCTGCCGCAGGCCTCGAGCTTCTTCTTGAAGGTCCTGGTCTTGAGGCCCCTCAGGACCTTCGCGTTGGCGTGTTCGTCCTGACCATTGCTCCTGGGGTGCGCCACCGAAGCGTAGCAGATCTGCGTTCCAAGGTTAGCATAGTAGGTTTTGAAGAGGTTACTAGTAAACTGCGAGCCGTTATCTGTGATGATGCGGTTGGGGACCCCGAAGCGGCTCACGAGGCCCTTGATGAACTTGACAGCAGAGCCGACTGGGATGGTACGGACGGCTTCCACTTCCGCCCACTTGGTGAACTTGTCGATGGCGACGTAGAGGTAGCGGTAGCCCCCTGGCGCTCGAGGGAACGGGCCCAAGATGTCCAGCCCCTAGACCGTGAACGGCCACGTGAGCGGGATGGTCTGGAGGCCCTGAGCCGGCTGATGAATTCGCTTGGCGTGGAACTGGCAAGCTTCGCAGGACTTCACCAATTCGGCTGCGTCGTTGAGCGCCGTGGGCCAGTAGAATCCACTGCGAAACACCTTGCCGACGAGGGTCCATGACGATGAGTGGTGCCGCAGTCCCCACTGTGTATGTCATCCAACAACTCCTTTCCTTGGTCACTAGAGATGCAGTGCAGCGTAACATCGTTCGGTCGCTTCCTGTACAACTCACCGTCCTGGATACAGTATGCCGTGGCCTACCGGGCCACACGCTCTGCGTCCTCTTCCTTCTCCGACAGCGTCCCTTGCATCAGGTACTCCTTGAATTCCTGGGTCCAGCATTCCTCCTGGGGCTCGAGCGCCAAGAGCAGGCGAGCTCCTGAGGTCGGGCCACAGGCTGGGGCTCCCGTGGTAGGAGGCTGTGGGAGCTCATCCCGAGGCTGAGCCGTGCTTGAAAGTGGTGGTGTCACTGATGGCTTGAAGAGCCGTTCCTCAAAGACGCCAGGCTCTTGCGGCTGCCGCTTGTATGCCCTCCTGGCGATGTCGTCGGCTTCCTTGTTGGTGCCCCGGGGCACGTGTTGCAGCTCCAGGCCCAAGAACTGCTTTTCCATCTTGCGCACCTCCGCGAGGTATGCCTCCATATGCTCGTCCTTCGGCTCGTATACTTTGTTGGAGAAGTTGACGAGGAGCTGCGAGTCGCCTCTAACGGTAAGGCGCTTCACCCCCAGAGCTGCCGCGGCCTTCAGGCCAGCTATGAGGCCTTCGTGTTCTGCGATGTTGTTGGAGACCTTCTCGCCGTGCTGAAGGCAGAGTTGCACGGCGTAGTGGAGCTTATCCTAAGTGGGCGAGATTAGTACTGCTCCAGCCCCTGCGCCTTGGTGCGCGAATGCGCCATCGAAGTACATGACCCAACCGTCCGGTGCCTCGCTCCCTGGCGAGGTGGATCGGTCCTCGCCTTCTTCAAGTGTTGGGGCATCCGTCCATTCCGCCACAAAATCAGTGAGCGCGGCCCCCTTGATGACACTGGTAGTGCTGAACTCCAACTGGAATGCTTGCAGCTCGATGTTCCATTCAGCGACCCTTCCAGCTGAGTTCGGGCTCCTGAGCACCCTCTCCAATGGGTAGGCCGAGACGACCTTGATGGGGTGGCCCTGGAAGTAGTGCCGCAGCTTGCGTGAGGCCACCAAGAGCACGAGCAGGAGCTTCTGAGGCATGGGGTATCGTGCCCTCGCGTCCCGTAACACGGTGCTGACAAAGTACACCGGGTGTTCGACGAGGGCTGGCGCGCTGTTGAGGCTCGGGTCTTGCGGAGATTGGGGCATCTCCTGAGGTGGAGGGGCTCCTGAGGCCTGCCTGCTTTCGGGAATTTCGGCAACATCGTCTTGCCGAGCTTGGTCTTCTGCTGCTAAGGCTTCTGTGGTGCCTTCCTAACCCTGCATTACTTCAACAATAGCTTGGCGCAATGCGCCCTTGGCTTTGTGCTCCTCCCGAACCGCCACCAGCACTGCGCTGGCGGAGTACGGGGTGGCGGCAAGGTACAACACTAGGGGCTCAAGAGGTCGTGGTGCCACCATCACCGGGGGGCTGGTCAGGTCCTTCTTGAGGTCTTGGAAGGCTCGGTCGGCCTCCGGGGTCCACTCGAACGGGCCCTTCTTCTTCATGAGCTTGAAGAAGGGTAAGGCGCGCTCTCCCAACTTGGAGATCAAACGCCCCAACGCAGTCACCCATCCCGCCAGCTTCTGCATCTCTTTGAGGGTCTGTGGTGGGCTCATGTCCTCGATGGCCTTGATCTTCTCCAGGTTCGCCTCGATCCCTCTGTGGGACACGAGGAACCCCAGCAGCTTGCCGGAAGGGACACTGAACACACACTTCTCCGGGTTAAGCCGCAAGTTCACCTGGCGCAGGCTCTCGAAGGTCTCCTCCAAGTCTTGAATCAAGGTTCTCGCCTCCCGAGACTTTACCACTATGTCGTCGACATAGGCCTCTGTGTTTCTCCCGAGTTGCCGCCCCAAGGTGATGTGCTTCAGCCGCTGAAAGGTCGCGCCTGCGTTGCGCAGCCCGAAGGGCATGCAGGTGTAGCAGTACACCCCACACGGGGTCAGGAAGGCTGTCTTCTCCACATCTTCCACCGCCATCTTGATCTGGTGATACCCTGAGAACGCATCCAGGAAGCACAACAGGTCGCACTCGGCGGTGGATTCGACGATCTGATTGATGCGTGGGAGCGGGAACGGATCTTTCCCAGAGAGTGGGTAGCGCCGCCACCAACTACTGAGAAGGGCTTGCTGAGACTGAGCCGCTCGAGCGGCACATGAAGGAGGCTGAAGGCCTCCACGGAGAGCAAGTTGAGGCCGGCACCACCATCGATGAGGGTCTTGGTAACAGCCACATTGCAGATGGTGGGCGTGCAGAGCATTGGGAGCATGCCCGAGCCGGTGGTGGAGTCAGGGTGGTCTTCTAAGCTGAAGGTGAGGTCGGCCTCTGGCGCAGCCCAACCCGGCGGAGCCCCCGGGCGCTTGGAAGCGGCCCCAATCTGACGGAGGAACGATTTGACGTGGCGATCTGAAGGCGGTGCTTGAGAGCCGCCCAGCAGGGCTGCGACTGCGTGGTGCGCCGGCACCGCGTAGCGAGCAGTGAAGAGGTCGCGGAGTTCCCCCCAGGATGCCACCGTGGATCCAGGGAGGTTGAGCAGCCAGGCGTGTGGCTCGCCGGCGAGGGCCATGGGGAACCAGTTGGCCATGACCTTGTCATCGCCCCCGGCCTTGAGGACGGCCTCCTCGTACGCCAGTAGGAACGGCGACGGGTCCACCGCGCCATCGTAGCGCGGCGGCATCTCCGGCCTGAACTTGGGTGGCCATCGCACCTGCCGCAGGGCGGGGGCCAGGGCTCGGAGCCCCCTGGCCCCGTCGTCAGCACCGGCCGCCGGAGCAGGTGGCGGGGCACCTGCCATGGGGGCGAAGTGCGGTGGCGCCGGGCGTAGGCTGGTGGAGAGGAGCTACGGCGCACCCCTACCTGGCGCGCCAGATGTCGGATCTAGGGTTCCGGCAAAACCCTTAAGGTTCGAACTCTGGGGTGCGCGCGAAGTTCTTCCCCTCCTATCGATCTACGCCCTAGCTCGCTAAGATCTCGCGGACGAACTCGACGAACTCGCAATGCAGAAAGACACGAGATTTATACTGGTTCGGGCCACCGTTGTGGTGTAATACCCTACTCCAGTGTGGTGGTGGTGGATTGCCTCTTGGGCTGATGATGAACAATACAAGGGGAAGAACAGCCTCCTGAGGTTGAGGTGTTCTTGTGCTTGGCGAACTTGCGTGTGTTAGGATGGAGTGGATCCAGTCCAAGATGAGATGCCTCTACGGTGGTGGCTAGTTCTACTTATATAGGCCATGGTCCTCTTCTCAAATATTGAGCGGGAAGGGAGCCAACAACGGCGAGCAATTTGAAAGGGGACATCTAGTACAAGCTATCCTGACAAAAGCGGTCTTCGCCTGCAAAAGGCCCTGGCGGGGACGCCGTCTTGGGCTCCATGGTGACCTCCGTCTTGCTGTCCTTCTGGTCTTGGTCTCGTTGCACCGATATGGAAACCTTTGCCTGATGCCTCGGTACTCTACGCCTGTGCTTGCCCCCTTAGCACCAAAGAGGAAACAAGCACGCTGCATGCGCTGGCGCCCGCCTGGTGCCGATCGTCATGGCTCACGTCATGAGAGCCTCGCGAGGTTTGCCCCGCCTTGATATCTCCACTCCTCGCGAGCCTGCCTGGAGAGGTAGCTCCTTAGGAGGTCTTGCGTCGTCGGCCTCGCGAGACTTGGCCCCTCGCGAGGGTCCTGAATGCCTTGTTGATGAAGATGGGCCGTACAGGCCCGCTAGCAGAGCCACGCCATGGGCCGCAGGCAGGCAAGTCTGGGGACCCCCGTTCCCAGAACGCCGACACCTATTTAACGGGAATGCAGCCGTCTCTAAAGCATAACCCCAAAACGATAGCGGTAAATCAGTAAGAGACATCATAGATCGCACCATATCTAATAAAGTGCGGTTATGACGTTCGGACACACCATTGCGTTGTGGTGTTCCGGGTGGTGTGAGTTGCGAAATTATTCCGCATTGTTTCAAATGAAGACCAAACTCGTAACTCAAATATTCTCCTGCACGATCAGATCGTAGAAACTTTATTTTCTTGTTACGATGATTTTCCACTTCACTCTGAAATTCTTTGAACATTTCAAATGTTTCGGACTTATGTTTCATCAAGTAGATATACCCATATCTGCTCAAATTATCTGTGAAGGTGAGAAAATAATGATACCCACCGCGAGCCTCAATATTCATCGGACCAGATACATCAGTATGTAAGATTTCCAACAAATCTGTTTGTCGGCGTTCTGGGAACGGGGGTCCCCAAACTTGCCTGCCTGCGGTCCACGGCGTGGCTGGGCCAGCAGGCCGTACGGCCCATCTTCCTCAACAAGGCATCCGACCCTCGCGAGGGTCCAAGCCTCGTGAGGCGGACGATGCAAGACCTCCTCTGGGGTAGCCTGGCTAGGCAGGCTCGCGAGGAGCGGAGATATTAAGGCGGGGCAAAACCTCACGAGACCCTCGTGACGTGAGCCATGACGCACGGCACTAGGTGGGCGCCACCGCGCACAGTGTCCTTGTTTCCTCTTTGGTGCTAAGGAGGCAAGCGCAGGCGAAGAGTACCGAGGCATCAGGGAAAGGTTGCTATATTGGTGCAACGAGACCAAGACCAGGAGGATGGCAAGACGGAGGTCATCGTGGAGCCCAGGACAGCGTCACCACCAAGGCTTTTCGCAGGCGAAGACCACTTTTGTCAGGATAGCTTGTACTAGCTGTCCCCCTTCAAATTTGCCCACCGTTGTTGGCTCCCTTCCCGCTCATTATTTGGGAAGAGGACCAGGGCCTCTATAAATAGGTTTAGCCACCGCAGTAGAGAGGCATCGAGCAATTCACCCAGCTCTTGCCCGCAAAGACACCAAGCACAAGAACACCTCAACCTCAGGAGGTGGTTCTTCCCTTGTAACTGTTCATCATCAGCCCAAGAGGCAATCCACCACCACCACACTGGAGTAGGGTATTACACCACAGCGGTGGCCCGAACCAGTATAAATCTCGTGTCTTTCTGTGTTGCGAGCCAGTCGAGTTCGTCCGCGAGATCTTAGCGAGCTAGGGTGTAGATCGGTAGGAGAGGAAGACTTCGCGTGCACCCCAGTGTTCGAACCTTAAGGGTTTGCCGGAACCCCACACCCGACATTTGGCGCGCCAGGTAGGGGTGCGCCATAGCTTCCTTTCCGTCCGTTCGCCGCTCCGTCGCTCCGTCGTCTCCATGGCGGACGCTCGCCGTGCTCGAGCTGAGCGCCGGGCTGCCCTCACCGCCCCCATCGCTCAGACGGCTCCCGTTGGCGGGCCACCTCGTCGATCTTCGTCCCCCGCCGCCAACGCCGCCACCGGCCCGGCGGGGAACGAGCAGCAGGCTTCTTTGCTGCATCCTTCGGTGCGGCAGGATGGCCGCACCACCACTCCATCGCTGACCCCTGCCGGTTCTTCGTCTCATGCGCACCGCGCTCCCATGGAGGCACGGGCCGCGCTCCTCGCGGCGAATAAGCTCCTGCGTTATCGCCCTATCGACGACCTCTATGGGGAGTGGCTCGACCGCGTCGCCGTGCTCGTCCGCGCCACAGGGGGCTCTCCGGCGCTGTCCCTCTCTCTGCCACCCCCTCAACCAGCCATGGGTGGCGAGGCTCATGGCGTGCCTCCGCCACTTCAGCCCCAAGATGGTGCCTTGGCACCGAGGCGCGCGGCTCCGCGGCGCGATCCGCCACGCCCGGTGCCCGCGCGCGAGGGAATCTGCCAAGAAATCCGCGGCCGCGACAAGCTGCACCCGCGCTGCCCGCGCCACCTCATTAAGACCGTGCGCCGCCTGCAGCGGCGCAGCGCGGACCTCGTCAAGATCAAGCTCCGCCTCCGAAGCGGGCCCCGGCAACCACGGCCGGCTGCCGCGCCTTCACCCCCGAGCTGTGTAGCGTCGCCTGGCCAGGCAAGTTCAAGCCGGATCTGCCTCCCCGCTACCACGACACCGCCGACCCCGCAGAGTTCCTGCAGCTCTATGAGCTGAGCATCGAAGCGGCCAACGGGGATGAAAAAGTCATGGCGAACTGGTTTTCCATGGCTCTCAAGGATGGAGCACGCTCCTGGCTCCTGAACCTGCAGCACGGCTCGATCTCCTCCTGGGACGAGATGCGCGACCGCTTCGTCACCAACTTCCAAGGCACTCGCGACCGCCCACCGGCCGCGGGTGATCTACGCCGCATCAAGCAGCAACCAGGTGAGACCCTCCAGAAGTAAAAAGACCCAAAATTTCAAACATGTATCTAGAATTACTATCCAGCGCTTCAACAGCACCCGCCTCAAGATCCGCAAGGTCACGGACGAGGCAATCATCTCCGCGTTTTCCGATGGCGTCCGCTACGTCAAGATGAAGGAAGAACTTGCTATCCATGAGGAGCTCTGCACATCTCAGGAGCTGTTCAACATGGCAACCAAGTGCGCAAGAGCCGAGGAGGGACGCCTTTCCCTCCTCGACCTGCCAGCTGCAGGAGCGGAGGAAAAGAAGTCCAAGCCCAAGGACGTGAAGCGCAAGGAGGCGGTGGTGCTAGCAGCAGAGCCCGACACCAAGCGGGGCAGAGATCAGCCCGAGTCGTCCAAGAACGGCCGACCGTTCTGCGCCTTCCACAACTTGAACACCCACAACACCAGCGACTGCCAAGAGCTCAGAGCCATACGAGAGGGACGCTACGGTCGACGCCCCGAGCACAGCGACCGGGGCTACGGCCGCGGAGGAGGACGTGGAGGCGGACGCTGGGACGATCGCGGCCCACGCCAGGAGTGGCGCGACCGGCCTCGTGAGGACCACTGGCAGGACCAACCTCGCAAGGGCGCCTGGAGGGATCTGCCTCGTGAGGATCGCCCCCAGGGCAACACTGGTCTACCTCCACTGCCGCCACCAAGAAGGAATGATGACCACCACCAGGACGAGAGGGCTGGGGGCTTCCAGGAGCCACGAGCAATCGCCTGCATCTTGGGCGGCACCCAGGCCCCAGCCTCTCAGCGCATCTTCAAACAGTTTGCTCGCGAGGTGAACGCGGCGCTCCCCAAGCTCGAGGCCACGCGCCCGCTCAGGTGGTCCCAATGTGCCATCACTTTCAACTCGGCGGATCAGCTCAAGTGCGCAGCCACCGCTGGCGCCCTCCCTATGCTGTGCTCCCCAGTCATCAGCAATCTGCAGGTCACCAAGACCCTCATCGACGGTGACGCGGGGCTCAACGTCCTGTCCGTCGACACGTTCAATAACCTCCAAGTGCCATATGAACAGCTCCATCCCACCAAGCCTTTCTCAGGAGTGACCGACGGCTCCACCACACCGATAGGGCAGGTCCGCCTGCCTGTCACCTTCGGGGAGCACAAGAACTATCGCACTGAGCTCATCGACTTTGATGTGGCGCACATCCGCCTGCCGTACAATGCCATCCTCAGGTATCCAGCCTTGGCCAAGTTCATGGCAGTCAGTCATCACGGCTACAATGTTCTCAAGATGCCAGGAAGCAGAGGAATCATCACTGTCCCGTGTGAAGAGAATGATGCGGTGTGCTCCCTCGAGCGTGCCTTTCAAGCCACAACAATCGACGACCCCGACAGCAGGAGGGAAGGCCCTCCGGAGGCCATCCCCAAGAAGAAACAGCCGCGCCGTACGGGACCTCACGAGGATGGCGTCGCGGCCGAAGCCTCATGGGGATCAGCGCCCGCTCCAGGGGCGCCTCCCTCCATCACATAGGAAGGCGTGCCCGGCGCCCTCCTTAGGCAGGGCTCGGGGGTTCTCTTCTGGAGGGCCTCTGACCTTGCCAACCTCACGAGGGAGGCGCTCGGGCACCACTTGGAGGCGTGCTTCGCAACACGTGACCCTCGGGAGAGCACAAGGCAAGGAGTGCCCAACACTCAGGAGTTAATCACCAAGACCACTCAGGAACTGCAAGAAGCAAGAGCCATGCGCGGCAACAGCCGCTCATGAGGCGCAGCATCCTGGCGAGGATGTGGGGCTGCGTGTCTGCATCGACGTCCCCGGGCTCAGCAGGGCCGCATCTCAGGAGCGCTTCTGGCCTTCGTGTGTGGGCCGCTGCGAGGGCCCTCCCCACAGCTACGTCCGCATGCCCTTCGGCCTGCCGAGCGTGGCGTCAGCCTATCAGCGCGACTTGCGGCGTGTCCTGGCGGCTCAGGAGGCCAGGTACCACGCCGTCCTGGAGGAGATGGAGACGGTCTTCAGGGAGCCTCCCGAGCCCCCAGAGCCTCCCGAGGCTCAGGGTGCCGGTGGCTCATGAGGAGTCATTTCTTCAACACACGCCTTCAGCTGCACCAACTCTCCCTCGCCTACAGAACCAGGTGACATCTTCCAAGCACGTTTAGCTAGGAGCGCCCTTCGGGCTGCATTATTCCCAGGCCACATGGGTCCGTCCTTGTGGCATGTATCCATTTTGCTTATGTCTTTAGCTTACCTTGTCGGGGGCGCCCCTCGGGCTGCATCATCCCCAAGCCGCTCGGGCCGGACCTAGTGGCATGTATCTTCATGCATTTATCCAAGTTAACCTGCTCTCCATGCTTAACCTGCTAACGGCTGTCGCCTCCTCGATTGCCGCCCGCCACAGGCCTGTTCTTCCTATGCAATTCGCTTGCACGTTAAAAGGGGGGCTCCCGAGCATCGCGACTCAGGAGCTCCTACTGGCTCTCCAGCCCTCACCCCCTGGCCTTGCCCACGGCATCGCGACGTGGCATACCAGCGGCGGCTAAGCTCGCTCGAGGGCCGGGACGTGAGGACGTAGAGTGCTTGCATCTAACCGCCTTGCAGGGACATACAGTTACCAAGACTCAAGACCAGGCGCAACCCGCCTTGAGGTAGGGCCTCGTGAGTCCCGCGCTGGCTCACGAGTGCCCAGATACACCTCGCAGCCCTGCCGTGCAAGCCACGTGTCAGGGCGGGGCTGTACACGCCCCCGGGGCTGCTCCCGGAGGGCCCCCCATCCCACGCCCAAGTGGGAGCACCATGCTCCGCGCTGGCTGTCGACACTGCCGAGGAGCAGCTATGCCCGTGCACAAGCGGAAGCACTATGCTCCGCGCTGGTGATAAACAACTGAGGGCGGCCCCATGGTCGTACCAACCTCAGGGAGCCCAGAGCTCAACGCCCAGCCTCACCACAACGCCTCCCCTCGGGAGAGCCGCATGAGGGGGCTGCGCCCGGGTCACGCCCAAGCGCATGCCACCCAACCAGGTCCCCCGGACCTGGGCGTCGCGTGCCCCTCCTGAGGCCTCGGCAAGGGCAGGTATGGAAATTGTTTGCGCGTCAAGGGGGACTCCTGAGCATCACGACTCAGGAGCCCAACTGGTCACGTAGCCCCTCACTCCTTGGTCCGTCCTAGTCTCTGGTTGGCCCAATGGCGGTTGAGGTATGCGCGGGGCCGGGCTCTGCCGACATAGAACATCAATCTATCCTCACAAACTCTCCCTATATGCTGTTTGCGCGTCAAGGGGGACTCCTGAGCATCGCGACTCAGGAGCCTAACTGGTCACGTAGCCCCTCACTCCTTGGACCATCCTGGTCTCCGGTCGGCCGAACGGCGGTTGAGGTATGCGCGGGGCCGGGCTCTGCCGACGTAGAACAGAGCAAATAGGGAGGAAAACGCAAAATCTCGAAGCAAATATTACAAGCACATTGTTCTCACAATACCAAATGAAAAGTCTAAACGCCTCCACGAGGCCTGATGCATGTCGCAGGAACAGAACGGGAAGAATGGCCGCCGGTCACCTCTAGACGTCGCCGTCGCCTGCGGAAGGTACTTCCCCGTGAGCAATCTTGTCTTCACCTTCACCACCAGCTGCAAGGTCGACGACATCGCCGGACAGAGGAGCGAAGACAAAGCTGCGGAACTTCCTCAGCAAGGCCCCCACCTGATCTTGCACGACCGTGGCAGCCGCCTCGTATTGATCTTCAGCTACAGGCTCCAGGAGCTCGTCAAGGCAAGCCTTCGGGTCGCGAAGGTGTAGGTGGCTAAAGACGCGGGTCAGCGCGGCTGAAGACAGGACGCGGGCTTCTGCTTCCGCCATGGGACCGAGGCCATCAACGACCTCCTCAAGCGCCCTCACCACGAGAGGAAGCAGCTGGGCGGGGCCGTTCTTGTCGGCGTCCAGCGGCTTCTCTAGGCCGTGCTCATAGAGCGTCTTCAGCGCTTTGCGAGATCTCTTCTCAAGATCAGCAAAGGCCACGCGGTCCTCGGCCAGGACTCGCGCCTTGGCGTCATGATCGGCCTCCCTCGTCCCCATCTTCCACTCCAACTCTTCCAACCGGCTGCGCTCGGCGGCCTGCTTCTTCTCCAACTCCGCCAGCTCAGCATCGCGGTTCTTGACGGCTTCTTCCCGAGCCTTCATCTCCTCCTCCTTCGCTTGGCAGCAGCGTACCTCCTCGGCGTGCTTGTCGTGCATGCTCTGCAACTCGCTCTCCAGCTCTTGGCAGCGGTCACGGGCGGCCTTGGCGTCTTTCAGCGCCGCCTCGCGATCGGCTGCCTCGCTGGCGGCTCCTTGCTTCTCCTTCTCCGAAGCCACAGCAGCCTGGCCTAGCGCCGCGCGAACCGCCAGGTCGGAGTGAAGCCAGCCAGAGGCCAACTCCAGACGGCCGGCCACCAGGCGCGGGTCCGCGCTCAGGAGATCCGCCTGCAGCTGGGTCATCTCCGAAAGGGCGCGCTCCAAGACAGCGGCAGGAACAGGAGAACCAGGGAGTGGAGCTGCGGCGGTAGGAGGAAAAGACATCGTCACCAGCGCTTGGGAGACCGCGGACTCTGGAGCAGCTGGGACCTGGTCTTCCGCGCCAAGCGCCGGCACCTCCGGAGCCAGCGGGGTCATGGGGTCTGTTTCCACGCGGTAATGTTCCTCTTGGCCCCGGGAGGACGACTGGGCTGGGGAGATGCGGGTGCTGCTACCTCCTTTCTCCGCGGAGGGAGGCACGGCCGCCGTATCCTCCTTCCTCTTCTTCGTCGAAGATGTCGGCCTGATCAACCAAGGGAGAGCATCAGGAAATAACAAGTACCAACAGGGATACAGGGAAGCTCGAGACACCTACCGGTCCACCGCGAGGTACTCCACCTTCCGCTTGGGAAGCTTGAAGCCTGACAGCATCGAGACCTGAGGAGCAGGCGCTCGGGTCCCAGCAGCAGCAGGCGGTGCAGAGGCAGAGCCGGATCCGGCCCCAGGAGGTGTCGGGGTAGAGGCGGCGCCACGGGCCACCAGCGATGACCTGCCCTTCGTTGGGACGAGGAGTTGCTCCCTCACCTCCTAACGGGCGTCGACCTCAGCATAGTCAGGCAAGGTACGGAGAATCTCGGCGTTTCTCAGAGGGGAAGTCTCCCCCACCTCTTCCAGAGCCTTCTCCGAGTCCACCTCCTCTTCTTCCTCTCCGCGGGACTCGCCAGAAGACACCTCCACCAGTTTTTGCGCTGTAGGAGCTCCCGGAAGCGTCGGCGGCACCAGCCCCCGCGCATCAAAAGTCGGCCTGGAGGCGATGAATTCGTCCCGGTCCCTGCGTTGGAACAGGGGAACGAAGGCTCTAGGCGGGTACTCCTGGTTGTCCCCGACTATGAGGCACAGGACGGCGTCCAGTTCATCGCCAGGCAGGTCCCCTGGCCTCAGGCGGGTCTTGTTCTCCTCTTCTTCAAGCTCCCAGAGGGGGTGCGCGCGCGCCTGGAGTGGGGCAACCTGCAACATCAAGAAATCCCTCAGGAGCACCGCCGCCGTTACCTTGGACGCTCTCGCATTGCCCGGCTTCAGGTCGGTCACCATCTGCCCCAACACTAGTGATGCCCGCTCATCGGTGAGCTCCGCCTTGGGCCACCCCTTGCCCTGCCGGGGCGCCTCCGTCGGCAACGCCAGGCGCGGATCGGCATGCTGGGCATCCATCATAACCCATTGGATCGGATGTTATCGGCCCTCTTCCCGGTGCTCGAGATCGAGTTGGCCTTGCCGCATGCGATGAAGTTAGCGCACCCGGAGATATGACCCTCGCTGACACGAAGGAATAAGAAATAGCAAAGCAATGCCACGGACGGCATCACGCCCAGGTACGCCTCACAGTAGTAGGCGAAGATGGACAGAAGAAGGACGGAGGGATGGAGATGCAGGCTTGCAGACCGTAGTGGTCGAGGACTTCATAAAAGAAATCAGAGAAGGGAGGAACCAACCCGACGGCGACTCCGCTCGAGAAGAAGGGGAAGAAGGGGCTTCCCTCCAGCTCCGGCTCGTCGGAGGTGAGCCGAAGCTCCGTCTTCCCCCACTCGTTGCTCTCTCCCGCCGTCAGCAGGCGCACTGAGGCGAGGCTCTTCTCCGTGACCGTGGGCGCTTCGAGGGCCGGCTCATACCAAGCCGGTGCCGAGGAGGTCTTGACCTTGCGCGGCGCCATGGGCGGCAGATGCAGAGCAAGGCTGGAGCAGATTTGGAAACAACGGCGGCGAAGAGCGAGAAAGGGGATCTGGAGCGAGGCAAGGAAGAAGCAATGAAGGCAAGTGCTGCCCGCGCCAGCCTTTTGTCAGGACAAGCAGTTGCCGAGGCAGCGTAGGGGAGTGGAGACGCCCACGTCCAATCAACAGCCACGCGTCAACCGAGGCCGCAGGCTTTTGGGGCCCGCGGCGCTCCGAACTTGACCCTTGGCTTCGCCGCAAAGCCAAGCCCGAGCGCACCTTGGGCCCGGGGGCTATTGTCGGTGTTCTGGGAACGGGGGTCCCCGGACTTGCCTGCCTGCGGCCTACGGCGTGGCTGAGCCAGCAGGCCGTACGGCCCATCTTCGTCAACAAGGCATCCAAGACCCTCGAGAGGGTCCAAGCCTCGCGAGGCGGACGACGCAAGACCTCCTCTAGAGTAGCCTGGCCAGGCAAGCTCGCGAGGAGCTGAGATATCAAGGCGGGGCAAAACCTCACGAGACCCTCGTGACGTGAGGCATGACGCACGGCACCAGGCGGGCGCCAGCGCGCGCAGCGTCCTTGTTTCCTCTTTGGTGCTAAGGAGGCAAGCGCAGGTGAAGAGTACCGAGGCATCAGACGAAGGTTGCTATATTGGTGCAATGAGACCAAGAGCAGGAGGAAGGAAAGACGGAGGTCATCGTGGAGCCCAGGACAGCGTCACCACGAAGGCTTTTCGCAGGCGAAGACCACTTTTGTCAGGATAGCTTGTACTAGCTGTCCCCCTTCAAATTTGCCCGTCGTTGTTGGCTCCCTTCCCGCTCATTATTTGGGAAGAGGAACAGGGCCTCTATAAATAGGTTTAGCCACCGCAGTAGAGAGGCATCGAGCAATTCACCCAGCTCTTTCCCTCAAAGACACCAAGCACAAGAACACCTCAACCTCAGGAGGTGGTTCTTCCCTTGTAACTGTTCATCATCAGCCCAAGAGGCAATCCACCACCACCACACTGGAGTAGGGTATTACACCACAACGGTGGCCCGAACCAGTATAAATCTCGTGTCTTTCTGTGTTGCGAGCCGGTTGAGTTCGTCCGTGAGATCTTAGCGAGCTAGGGCGTAGATTGGTAGGAGAGGAAGACTTCGCGCGCACCCCATTGTTCGAACCTTAAGGGTTTGCCGGAACCCCACATCCGACACTGTTGCTCGCTCCATTGTTTCCAGAGAACGGAGTTTTAGTCATTTTGCCTGTGAGGCATGGTTCGCAAGTACCAAGTGATTCATAATCAAGTGATTCCAAAAGTCCATCAGAATGGAGTTTCTTCATGCGCCTTACACCAATATGACCCAAACGGCAGTGCCATAAATAAGTTGCACTATCATTATCAACTTTGCATCTTTTGGCTTCAATATTATAAATATGTGTGTCACTACTATCGAGATTCAACAAAAATAGACCACTCTTCAAGGGTGCGTGACCATAAAACATATTACTCATATAAATAGAACAACCATTATTCTCAGATTTAAATGAATAACCGTCTCGCATCAAACAAGATCCAGATATAATGTTCATGCTCAACGCTGGCACCAAATAACAATTATTCAGGTCTAAAACTAACCCAAAGGTAGATGTAGAGGTAGCGTGCCGACGGCGATCACATCAACTTTGGAACCATTTCCCACAAGCATCGTCACCTCGCCCTTAGCCAATCTTCGCTTAATCCGTAGTCCCTGTTTTGAGTTGCAAATATTAGCAATAAAACCAGTATCAAATACCCAGGTACTACCGCGAGTATTAGTAAGGTACACATCAATAACATGTATATCACATATACCTTTGTTCACCTTGCCATCCTTCTTATCCGCCAAATACTTGGGGCAGTTCCGCTTCCAGTGACCAGTCCCTTTGCAGTAGAAGCACTCAGTCTCAGGCTTAGGTCCAGACTTGGGCTTCTTCACTTGAGCAGCAACTTGCTTGCCGTTCTTCTTGAAGTTCCCCTTCTTCCCTTTACCATTTTTCTTGAAACTGGTGGTCTTGTTGACCATCAACACTTGATGCTCCTTCTTGATTTCTACCTCCGCAGCCTTTAGCATCGCGAAGAGCTCGGGAATTGTCTTGTTCATCCCTTGCATATTATAGTTCATCACGAAGCTCTTGTAGCTTGGTGGCAGTGATTGAAGAATTCTGTCAGTGACACTATCATCAGGAAGATTAACTCCCAGTTGAATCAGGTGATTGTTATACCCAGACATTTTGAGTATATGCTCACTGACAGAACTATTCTCCTCCATCTTGAAGCTGTTGAACTTACTGGAGTCTTCATATCTCTCAATCCGGGCATTTGCTTGAAATATTAACTTCAACTCCTGGAACATCTCATATGCTCCATGACGTTCAAAACGTCGTTGAAGTCCCGGTTCTAAGCCGTAAAGCATGGCACACTGAACTATCGAGTAGTCATCAGCTTTGCTCTGCCAGACATTCACAACGTCCGGTGTTGCTCCCGCAGCGGGTCTTGTACCTAGCGGTGCTTCCAGGACGTAATTCTTCTGTGAAGCAATGAGGATAATCCTCAAGTTACGGACCCAGTCCGTGTAATTGCTACCATCATCTTTCAACTTAGCTTTCTCAAGGAACGCATTAAAATTCAAAGGAGCAGTAGCACGGTCCATTGATCTACAACAACATAGACATGCAAAATACTATTAGGTACTAAGTTCATGATAAATTAAAGTTCAATCAATCATATTACTTAAGAACTCCCACTTAGATAGACATCCCTCTAATCATCTAAGTGATCACGTGATCCAAATCAACTAAACCATGTCCAATCATCACGTGAGATGGAGTAGTTTTCAATGGTGAACATCACTATGTTGATCATATCTACTATATGATTCACGCTCGACCTTTCGGTCTTAGTGTTCCGAGGCCATATCTGCATATGCTAGGCTCGTTAAGTTTAACCCGAGTATTCTGGATGTGCAAAACTAGCTTGCACCCGTTGTATGTGAACGTAGAGCTTATCACACCCGATCATCACGTGGTGTCTCGGCACGACGAACTTTCGCAACGGTGCATACTCAGGGAGCACACTTGTACCTTTAAATTTAGTGAGAGATCATCTTATAATGCTACCGCCAATCAAAGCAAAATAAGATGCATAAAGGATAAACATCACATGCAATCAATATAAGTGATATGATATGGCCATCATCATCTTGTGCCTTTGATCTCTATCTCCAAAGCACCGTCATGATCACCATCGTCACCGGCGCGACACCTTGATCTCCATCGTAGCATCGTTGTCGTCTCGCCA
This sequence comes from Aegilops tauschii subsp. strangulata, assembly GCF_002575655.3. Lineage (NCBI taxonomy): Eukaryota > Viridiplantae > Streptophyta > Magnoliopsida > Poales > Poaceae > Aegilops > Aegilops tauschii. The sequence continues at coordinate 440,062,573 of NC_053036.3, forward strand.
ACTATTGTTTCTACGACTATCGCTACTGCTTAGTGATAAAGTAAAAACAATTACAGGGTGATTGCATTGCATACAATAAAGCGACAACCATATGGCTCCTGCCAGTTGCCGATAACTCCGTTACAAAACATGATCATCTCATACAATAAAGTTTAGCATCATGTCTTGACCATATCACATCACAACATGCCCTGCAAAAACAAGTTAGACGTCCTCTACTTTGTTGTTGCAAGTTTTACGTGGCTGCTACGGGCTGAGCAAGAACCGTTCTTACCTACGCATCAAAACCACAACGATTTTTCGTCAAGTGTGATGTTTTAACCTTCAACAAGGACCGGGCGTAGCCACACTCGATTCAACTAAAGTTGGAGAAACTGACACCCGCCAGCCACCTATGTGCGAAGCACGTCGGTAGAACCAGTCTCGCGTAAGCGTACGCGTAATGTCGGTCTGGGCCGCTTCATCCAACAATACCGCCGAATCAAAGTATGACATGCTGGTAAGAAGTATGACTATTATCGCCCATAGCTCATTTGTGTTCTACTCGTGCATATAACATCTACGCATAAACCCGACTCTGATACCACTATTGGGGAACGCAGTAATCTCAAAAAAATTCCTACGCACACGCAAGATCTATGTGATGCATAGCAACGAGCGGGGGAGTGTAGTCCATGTACCCTCGTAGACCGTAAGCGAAAGCGCTATGACAACACAGTTGATGTAGTCATACATCTTCACGATCCGACCGATCCTAGTACCGAAAGTACGGCACCTCCGCGATTTGCACACGTTCAGCTCGGTGACGTCCCACGAACTCTCGATCCAGCTGAGTGTCGAGGGAGTGCTTCGTCAGCACGACGACGTGATGACGGTGATGATGAAGCTACCAGCGCAGGGCTTCGCCTAAGCACTACGATGATATGACCGAGGTGGATTATGGTGGAGGGGGGCATCGCACATGGCTAAGACAATGATCAACTTGTGTGTCTATGGGATGCCCCCCTCCCCCGTATATAAAGGAGTGGAGGAGGGGGAGGGCCGACCCTCTCTATGGCGCGCCCTAGGGGAGTCCTACTCCCACCGGGAGTAGGATTCCTCCCCCTTCCAAGTAGGAGTAGGAGAGGAAGGTGTCGGATTTCGGGTTCCGGCAAAACCCTTGAGGTTCAAACACTGGGGTGCGCATGAAGATCTCTCACCCCCCTAACACTCTCCCTCACCGCAATCTCAAGGCTCGGCGCGTCGAACTCGCAGAACAAAGGGACACAAGGTTTATACTGGTTCGGGCCACCGATGTGGTGTAATACCCTACTCCAGAGTGGTGTGGTGGATTGCCTCTTGGGATGAGGATGAACAGTTACAAGGGAAGAACAGCCTCCTGAGGTGAGGTGCTCTTGTGCTTGGTGAGTTTGTGTGGTTGAGGATGATCTGAATGGCCTAGGATCAGTTGCCTCCTACTGTGGTGGCTAGCCCTATTTATAGAGGCACTGGTGCTCTCCCCAAATGCTGGCGGGAAGGGATGCCACAACGGCCAAATGTGAAGGGAGACAACTAGTACATGTTATCCTGGCTAAAGGTGGTCTTCGCCTGCCAAAGGCTCTGGTGGTGACGCCGTCCTGGGCTCCACGGTGACCTCTATCCTGCTGGTCTTGGTCTCGTTGCACTGATATGGAAACCTTTGCCTGATGCCTCGGGACTCCTCGCCTACGCTTGCCCCTTTAGCACCAAAGAGGAAACGAGGACACTTTGCGCGCTGGCGCCCGCCTTGCCTCGGTCGTCATGGCTTGCGTCACAGGAACCTCGCGAGGTGGCCCTTGCCTTGATCTCTCCGCCCCTCGCGAGCCAGCCTGGTGAGGCCGCCCCCGAGGAGGTCTTGCATCGTCCGCCTCGCGGGCCCTAACAGACTGCGGCCCCGCTGCTCCTGAGGCCGAAGCCCCCGAGGCCTCAACAGGTCGACATGAGGCGGAGCCCGAGGGCTCTCCTCAGCCCAACACTCCCGAGGTCGTCTCCTCGGGCGCTTCACCAGCCGCTCCCTACGCTAGTCGCCGCGTCCAAGGCTTCGGCCGGCTTCGTCTGGACTTCGATGCGCTCTGCAAGAGGAAAGGGTCTCCAAGCTACAGCAGTGATGCCTTCCGGCCGTTGAAGCAGAGGAAGTATATCGCCATAGACGAGTGAGTACCTTCTGTTTGTAATTTCTCGAGTGCTGCTTCCCCTCCTGACCGTGGCTCCTCAGGGTCCCTTCTACCAAGGCGGCGAAGTCTCCCGGGAAGCAGCCTCCTCCTGCCTCGAATCCCCCGCTGGCCTTGAGCGCCCCAAGCCAGCATGCCGCACCCGGCGCGAGGTCGGCCGGAGAGGCAAACACACTAGCCTGGCACCCCGAGCCCGCGCCCTTGCCGTCTTTCCTTCGTGGCCTCGCCTGGGGTGCGACAAGCGTGCCAAGGGCTCCTCCTCTGGTTATGGACAGCGACTAGATGACTTCGATCCTGGCTTCTTCTTCGAGCAACAGGCCTCAACCCATCCGGGCCCCTGCCGAAGCCCGGTCGGCGACCCGGGAGGTGCCAGCCCCTAGCCCCCTGCTGTAGAGGGGTGAGCCGCTTCGAATCCCGTCGGCAACCCCCGCTGCGGGGGACGGACCCGGTCGCGCGCTTAAGTTTGCGCACGAGCGGAGTGTCATCCGCCATGAGCTCTTTCAGGAGGCAATGGACGCTTTGAGCCGACTCGGCGGAGAACTCGTGGATGTCGACGCGCGCCTTGAGGCCGAGGGCCTCCGGCTGGTGGAGGAGTGGCATCAACTAAAGGTGGCTATCAACCTCGGGCGCCTTTAGCGTGAGCACGCCAATGCGAAGGCCAAGGCATCCCTGGCAACCTCGCGCGAGGCCAGCGCCCGAGCCTTGGAGGAGGCCAGGGAGGCAGACTGTCGCTGCGCGATCTCCGAGGAGCGCAGGCGGGAGCTCCAGGCCTTGAATGCCTGCTTGGAGCAGTAGGTGGAGGCGTGCAAAGTCGCCTTAGCGTCGATGAAGGGCACACCGTCCGACGAGGAGGAGATCTTGAGGCGCGAAGAAGCACTGCTGCTGGAGGCCACGGAGCGCAGCCTCGAGCTCCAGCAGTTGGAGACGAGGGAGCGCCAGGTCGCCCAAGCAGAGGATGTTGTCGGTGCGCGTGAGGCCAAGGCCCAGGAGGAGGTCAACCGCCGGGTGGCCGAGGCTCGCGCGAACCTCGTTGGCAGGTACAACCTGAAGCTGAAGCTCGTGGAAGCTGAAGCTGTGGGCAGGCCCACTGCCCTTAGGTCAGGGCTGGCCGAGGCAGAACAACGTGAGAAAGCCACCACAGCCGCCCTGATCTCCGTGCAGGATGAGCTGGCCTCCGCTCGTGCCGAGCTGCTCTCTCTTCAGCAGCGGGTTGCCAGCGCCGAGTCCTTCGCGCAACAGAGCGGGGAGGAGGCACTTTGCTGGTAGACGCTATTGCGCGAGCACGCTCCCATGCTTCGGGACCTCAGGACAAAGGCCAACCAGGCGCTTGGTACCATCTGCGATGAGCATGCCCCTCATCCTCACGCCGAGGATTACGGCAGCCATCTCCGCTTCTTCACTGATGTTGTGACACGCCTGTAGATCCATGCTGAGAGGGCTCGTGAGCTTGTGGACGAAAAGAGCCGAGGCCTGCTCGGGCGCGCGTTCTCTCACGTCTTCAGCCACCTTCTGAACACCAATCCTAACTTCGATTTCGACGCCGCCATTGGCCCAGTGCCTGAGGTCATCCGGGACAACCTAGCGCGCTGGGTGGATGACAATGTGGATGCCCTTGTTTGGGCCTTTGCTTCTGATGACGACGCTGTGGTGGTCACAGCGGATGAGGGTGACGTGGTTGATGGCGGTGGAGACAACGACAGCAACGGCGCCAGCAGCCTGTCTGGAAGCAATTCAGGAGATGAGGCGAGCGACATATCCGACTGAGCCTGTGCTCCCTTATTTAGAACCTGCACGCAAAAAGCTTGGGTACGGCCCCTCACGATGTAAGAGCATTTTGTGGAGGGGGAGCCCCTCATGTAAATAGACCACCGCTTTATTCCCCAGGCTAGGCTTAAATTGTGCTTTTGTGTGCTCGCGAAACCCCTTGCGGGCTTGCTGCCATAACTTACCTTGGTCCAATCGAGCTTCAAACTGGTTCGGCGGCTGCGAACGTGCATTCCTTCTGAGGGGAGCCCCTCACGAGCTCGCGAGGTTTTGGTTTCCTGGGGGGTCCGCTGGTCCAGCCGAGAGGGCCTCGCGAGAAATGAGCACTAGAGATGGCGAGGTGCGCGCCTAGCATGTGTACGCCGCTGCCAGCCCCCGCTCGCGAGGCGCTAGGAAGGAGGGAAATAGCGGATGCAAATCCCAAACAAAACACGAATCCAGAAACTCATGAAATCAACACGCACGAGAAAGAATACCCTCCCCACGACTGCTAATGGAAACACGGCTTCAAGTTCAAGATCAAAAGCTGCAAGTCCAAGCTACAGAAAAGGGAGCAAAAGCAAATGGCCGCGTCCGGCACCTATCTAGCCTTCGTGTCTTCCCACCAGCGCGGAGCTAAGTGCTTTCACTGGCTGTGAGCATAGTCATTGGGGGACAGTGTCGACGGCCAGCGCGAAGCATGGTGCTTCCACTAGGACGTGGGCGGGATCCCCCGAGGCCCGAGGGCGGCACTCCGGAGACTCCGGGGCGTGTACAGCCCCACTCATTATTACGTGAGAGTGTCACGAGCGGAGACCTTCACAGGCGTGAGCCTTGCTTCATATCGCCAGACGAGGGCACCGCCTTGCGCCACCCTCGACCACCGTTGGGGGCATCCGGAAACCAGGACGACGCCAAGGGGCAAAGGGGACGCTAGCAGCGCCCTCGGCGACCACGGGCCCTCTACCGGGGGGAAGGCTCGCCAGCGCCTACCCGGCAGAGGGCCTACCTCCGGGCGACGCCTTGCACCATGCGATGCAGGGAGGGGCCTTGCTCCCGGCTCCTCCCACGCAGCCCCCAGTGCGCTTCCCCTGGTGGAAGGGGGACTGCCGTGCTGGGGCCGTCGTCCACCGCTGTGACCTGATTCACTTGCGACCCATGGTTAGCGTAAGCCTGCTCCTGAGAGATTAGTGGTACCCTGTAGTTGTTGTCGCCGGCGTGGTCGGCGAGGCCCCCGGGTGGCTCCTGGAAGGCCTCAACTTCCAGCATCTCCTCTTCCCAACCCGGCTCGAGGAACGAGCCGGGGTCATCTTCCGGCGTGTACTCCTGGTCCATCACGCGGGGCACATAGGCCTCCGGAGCCATCGCCCCAGAAACCTCGCTGAAGTGCCCCGCACTCAACGCCGCCCGGCCCGACGTGCTGCTCTGAGGATGGTAGGGTGGCATCCTGTTGGGACCGTGGGTGGCAACGCTCACGCCTGCGCCCATCGAGGCAGGCATGGGTGCAGTTGGGTGGTCGGCGCCGCTGGCTGCTCCGATACCAACGAAACCTCCAGGTGCGCCCGGGGGCGCACGGGCGCGTCAAGGCTCGCCGAGCGATTCGACTGCAACCTGAGGTGTAAGCAAGGAGCAGAAAGGCAGCGTACCCTTGGCTGCGGCATCCAATAGCTCGGCAACACGCTCCAGCAACGCATGTCGGCCGCTCTCCATCAGTCGGCACCGTAGCAGCTCCCGCGCCACTATGAGCGTGGCCCTCATGTTTGCTTGTTCCCGCCGGGTGTGCGGCACCGTGGCCGCGGTGTAGCTTGAGGCCCTTGCGGCAGCCCGCGCGCGCCGCGGGGTAAGGGTGGACGGCGTCCGACCGCGCCCCACAGCATTTGGCGGCGCATGTGCCGCCTGAAGTGCGGAGTTGAGGTCTTCTTGGGCGGCCGACGCCGCCCGGGCTGGCCAAGCCGCCCAGTGGTCGGCATCGGCCCTTAGGTCACCACACATCGGCGTCGCTGAGTGCTCGCGGGTCTGCTCTGGGAAGAGAGGCTTCGGCGCACCCCTACCTGGCGCGCCAAATGTCGGATTTCGGGTTCCGACAAAACCCTTGAGGTTCTAACACTGGGGTGCGCACAAAGATCTCTCCTCCCCCTAACACTCTCCCTCACCGCGATCTCAAGGCTCGGCGCGTCGAACTCACAGAACAAAGGGACACAAGGTTTATACTGGTTCGGGCCACCGATGTGGTGTAATACCCTACTCCAGTTCGGTGTGGTGGATTGCCTCTTGGGCTGAGGATGAACAGTTACAAGGGAAGAACAGCCTCCTGAGGTGAGGTGCTCTTGTGCTTGGTGAGTTTGTGTGGTTGAGGATGATCTGAATGGCCTCAGATCAGTTGCCTCCTACTATGGCGGCTAGCCCTATTTATAGAGGCCCTGGTCCTTTGCCCAAATGCTGGCGGGAAGGGATGCTACAATGGCCAAATTTGAAGGGAGACAACTAATACAAGTTATCCTGACTAAAGGTGGTCTTCGCCTGCCAAAGGCTCTGGTGGTGACGCCGTCCTGGGCTCCACGGTGACCTCTATCCTGCTGGTCTTGGTCTCGTTGCACTGATATGGAAACCTTTGCCTGATGCCTCGGGACTCCTCGCCTACGCTTGCCCCTTTAGCGCCAAAGAGGAAACGAGGACACTGTGCGCGCTGGCGCCCGCCTTGCCTCGGTCGTCATGGCTTGCGCCACAGGAACCTCGCGAGGTGGCCCTTGCCTTGATCTCTCCGCCCCTCGCGAGCCAGCCTGGTGAGGCCGCCCCCGAGGAGGTCTTGCATCGTCTGCCTCGCGAGGGTCTTGAGTGTTTGCTGGTGAAGATGGGGCGTACAGGGCGACTGGTGGAGCCACACCGTCGGCCGCAGGCAGGCAAGTCTGGGGACCCCCGTTCCCAGGACGCCGACAGAAGGAAGGAGGAGAGAGGGAGGAAGGAAAGGGGGGCCGACCGCCCTCCCAATTCGGATTGGGCTTGGGGGGGGGGCGCCCCCTCCTAGGCCGCCTCCTCCTCTCTCCCACTAAGGCCCAATAAGGCCCATACACTCCCCGGGGGATTCCGATAACCTCCCGGTACTCCGGTAAATGCCCGAACTCATCCAGAACCATTCCGATGTCCAAACATAGTCATCCAATATATCGATCTTTATGTATTGAGCATTTCGAGACTCCTTGTCATGCCCGTGATCACATCCGGGACTCCGAACAACCTTCGGTACATCAAAAAACATAAACTCATAATACCGATTGTCACAGAACATTAAGCGTGCGGACCCTACGGGTTCGAGAACTATGTAGACATGACCGAGACTCATCTCCGGTTAATAACCAATAGCGGAACCTGGATGCTCATATTGGTTCCTACATATTCTATGAAGATCTTTATCGGTCAAACCGCATAACAACATACGTTGTTCCCTTTGACATCAGTATGTTACTTGCCCGAGATTCGATCGTCGGTATCTCAATACCTAGTTCAATCTCGTTACCGGCAAGTCTCTTTACTCGTTCCGTAATGCATCATCCCGCAACTAATCATTAGTCACATTGCTTGCAAGGCTTATAGTGATGTGCATTACCGAGAGGGCCAAGAGATACCTCTTCGACAATCGGAGTGACAAATCCTAATCTCGATCTATGCCAACTCAACAAACAACATTGGAGACACCTGTAGAGCATCTTTATAATCACCCAGTTACGTTGTGACGTTTGATAGCACACAAAGTGTTCCTCCGGTATTCGGGAGTTGCATAATCTCATAGTCATAGGAACATGTATAAGTCATGAAGAAAGCAATAGCAACATACTAAACGATGAAGTGCTAAGCTAACGGAATGGGTCAAGTCAATCACATCATTCTCTAATGATGCGATCCCGTTAATCAAATGACAACTCATGTCTATGGCTAGGAAACTTAACCATCTTTGATTCAAGGAGCTAGTCAAGTAGAGGCATACTAGTTGAAAGTGCAAGTATCACTTAGATTATATTTTGGTGTGATGACAATGTGGTTAGTGGAACTAATGTTGGTTGCTAAAGTTTATCTCAGGACATTGGTTCCAAGGTGTCCATTGATGGAGGTGTGCGACCCCCCAGTCCAAGAAGATCAAAGGCGTGGTTACCGGCGACTCGAAGGTTTTTCGTTTTGGTTCGATTTGAGTCGTAGGTAAAACCGCACTATCAAGAGGGGTCTTCGTGGAATTAGTGTCGTGTGGGAATGCCTCTAAGACAGATACACCAGCCCTCCTACACCTCCTTAGATATTCCACTTGTTGTGTGCTTTGCCGTGGTGTCCTGTGATGTTTTCATCAGAAATCTTCTGGACACCGCGTGTGCACGGGGTCTCTGACCCCCGTGCGCACGGGGTAGTCAGAATATTTCTGGACACCCCGTGCGCACGTGGCTGACTTGGCCCGTGCGCACGGGGTACCTCGAAACTCACTAGACACCCCGTGCGCACGGGGCTGACTTGGCCCGTGCGCACGAGGTACCTCGCATCTCACTGGACACCCCGTGCGCACGGGGCTGACTTGGCCCGTGCGCACGGGGTCCAACGGGCAGAAATCCCCTCCCGGCCAAGAACACTATAAAAGCCCCCTTCTTCCTCCTCCATCCCCTAACCCTAATGTCTTGTTGAGCTCCTCCATTGCTACACCCCATTTTGCTCACTACTCTCAATCCCTCCACCCAATCTTGTTGAAACTTTGGGGATTGGGAGAGCAAGACCCGATCTACACTTTGACCAAACCAAATCGCATTCCCCGCAACATTCATCCATCATGACTTGTTACTCTTGGAGCTTGGGCTCCTAGGCGGTTAGAGGTTCCTCCGGAAGTTTCCTTGCTTGTGGTGTGCTCCGGAGAAGTTTGTAAAGGTGTGGTGGTCGCCTTCAAGACCAACCCCGAGTGATTCGAGGCTCATCCGTTGGGGGTGACTCGAAGGAGATTACGGTGAGCCTTCAGTGGCGTTCCGCAAGCTTTGGCTCCGGCACCGCTCCAAACGGAGAGTAGCTCTTCCCCAAGGAAGAGTGAACTTCGGGATAAAATCCGCGTCCTCGTCTCACTTGTGGTTAATACTTTCCCGCACTTTACTTAGCCTTGTATGCTTGTTGGCTTGCTAATTAGTTTGTTGCCTAGCATACTTAGCTTAGAACTTGCTTGTCATATAGGTTGTGTTCACCTAGTTGCATATCTAGTGAACCCTTTTTATCCGCTAAGCCTTAAAATTGACAAGAAAGAATAAAATTTGTAGTCTCCTATTCACCCCCCCTCTAGTCGACCGTATCGATCCTTTCAATTGGTATCAGAGCCTCGTGCTCTAATATAAGGTTTTACAACCTTAGAGGATATGGCCGATCTAGGGAATGAGGGAGGTGTCGCACCACTTGCGGAGGATGGTCAAAACCTACCCCCGCCGCGGCCGACGCACTTGTTGCTCCGGCCGTTGCTCCCGTCACCCCCAATAACCCGGGTGCCCCGTTGACCGCGGCCGATATTCTTTCAATGTTTGTGGACCTCAAAACTTCTATGTTGAAAGAAGTTCGCTCCTCGGTCAAGGAGGAAATTGATGCTCACTTAAAGCCCTCGACATCTGCCTCAAACTCATTTGATCCAAATGCGGTTCATGATGCGGATGATTCGAGAGAACCTCTTGCATCCCCGGCTCGCACTCAAGTTCCCAAGTACAATGCCGTGGAACCGTTTTACTCACCACAACCCTTGCAGCACCCTCGCATTAATCCTGTGGGGCCTCCGGCCCCTTTGAAAGCTAACGCGTTTGCTAAGTGGAAGCTAGATATGGAGTCTCATATTCGCAGTGCATCTACACAACTATGGTGGATTGTGGTCAATGGTTTCAACCCCAAGGATCCCATGAATCTCACTCCAAGAGAAGCAGTTGATGATCAACTCAATGCTACCGCCCACCACATGATGCGCACCGCGGTGACCGATGACTATAGTGACTCCATTGCTCTCCTCAAGACCGCCAAGGAAATTTGGGATTGCCTTGAGGAGGCCCTCGAAGGTGATGAAGCAATTCGAAGATCTCGGCTGGCTTTGCTCAAGCAAGAAGTCAACCTATTTGTGAGAAATGAGGGTGAGTCCGCGGAAGAGGTATATCGAAGGTTGAAGTCTCTTGTGCTCAATTTGAGAACCTTTGGGTGCACTTGGGCGAATGATGATTTCATTAAGGACAAGTTCATTGATGCTATGGTTCTCACGGAACATACCATGGTGATGATGATACATCAACGCCCGGACTATCAAAAGTTGACCGCGGCACAAGTTGTATCCACCTTCTCAACTCATGTTCTTTTGGAGACCAAGTCCAAGAAGACCTTTGCCATAGCTCAAGCCACCAAGAACTCAAATCTTGCATTGAAGGCCAAGAAAGTAGTTGGCCAACCCTCAAGGGATGAAGAAGTTGTTGAAGAGACTTGTGAGGAAGATGTTGACACCTCATGCCCGGCAACTGACTTTGCGGAAGAGTTGGCTCTCTTGGTCAAGAAATATTCCGGGACCATGGCAAACAAAGGGAAGAATCTGCAAGGAAGATCGTTTGGACGAAGAAAATGCTACAATTGTGATAGCCCAAGACATTTTGTGCATGATTGTCCTTATGAGAGACGTGAAGACAAGTCCGAGAAGCTTGTGCTCAAGAAGAAGAAGTTCACCAAGTTTTCCAAGAGGAAAGATGACAAGGCTCTTGTTCATGAGGAGTACATGTCTGGAGATGAAGATGACGGTGATGATGATTATGTGGGCACGGCCGCCATTTCCATGCATGCCACTACCTCCTCCTCCACCACCGGCCTCTTCGACTCTCCCAACGAGGACAAGCCGTTCACTCATCATTGCCTCATGGCCAAAGAGGTAAAAACAAAGTCCAACTCTCAAAAACCCTTCATCCACACTCCCAATGTTTCATGTGAGATAGTGGAGGATGAGTGTGATGATGGTGTGGATAATGATGAGGAATCCTTGATGGCTTTCATGAACACTCTTCATGGTGAAGCTCGTGCTCGTTTTAGTGATCTCCTTAAATCACTCGCCGAACGCGATGATTTTATTGAGAACGTTGGAAACCTCCTCATAGAGGAAAAAGAGAGAGTCGAACTCCTCGAGCACAAGCTATATGAAGAGAGTGTCATGAGAGCATCACTTGAGGAAGCCTTGTCTTCTCATAAAATTGACTTCGTTAAAACCGATGATGCGTTGCAACTTGCTCTTGAGAACAACGATGCCCTTAAAGTAAGGGTTGAAAAGCTTCTAGTTGATCACACGAGACTTGTTGAGGAACATGAGCTCCTTGTGACTAGTTCCAAGGTTGTCAAAGGTGACCTCATTGCCCTCACCGAGTCGTATGCTCAACTTAAAGCTACAACCATTAAGGCTCTTACTTCCGTCCCTCATATTGATTTAAATGATGAATCTTGTACGGCTAACTTTGCTCATGATTGCACCTCTCTCCAAGAGGAGAATAAGAAGTTAAAAGCCCAAATTGAGAAAGGGCTTGTGTCATGCATTCAAGGGGAGAAAAACCTCAATGACCTCTTGAGCAACCAAAAGGAGTGTGTTGCCAAGGAGGGAATTGGGTTTGACCCCTCTTCTAAGAAGAAGAAGACCAAGAAGAAGAGCAACAAGAAGAAGATCGGTCCTACTTCTCCTCCCCAACAAAAGATAGCATTTGTTCATGAAGGACACAAGGAGAAGGAGAAGGAAAAAGGGAATGTCGGGGATGGCAAGGTCACTAGGGACAAGGCCATTCCCAAAGAGTTTGCCGGCAAGAACAACCCATCTTATGTCCTCATGAGAAGAAATGATGGTCATACCTTTGCTAAATTTGTTGGCACTAACTATGATGATTATGCTTGGACTATTTGGGTTCCTAAGACCCTTATTGCTAACTCTCTAGAACCCATTGCAAAATGGGGACCTAAAATCAAAGCTTGATTCTTGTAGGACTATACCTCCGGTGGAACACAATGGGTGATCGATAGTGGTTGCACCAATCATATGACCGGAGAGAGGGAGATGCTTGTGGAGTTCATTGATTCGGTCAAGGCCACTTCAAACATCTCTTTTGGTGACAATAGCAAGGGCAAGGTATTGGGTTTGGGCAAGGTGGTAATCTCTAGTGATGCATCACTTAAGAATGTCATGCTTGTTCAATCTCTTCACTACAATTTACTTTCTACGATTCAATTGGCTCGTGCCGGTTATGATTCTCATTTCGGTGAATTTCATGTGACCGTCTTTAAGAGAAGCAATCTCAAAGTGGTCTTTGTTGGGCATGTTGAAGACAACCTTTACGTGGTTGATTTATCAAATGAGAAAACTTATCTTGCAACATGTCTAATGGCCAAGGCCGACGTGGGGTGGCTTTGGCATCGCCGGCTAGCGCATGTTGGCATGAGAAATTTACAAGCTCTCTTAAAGGGGGAGCACATCCTTGGACTAACCAATGTGTCTTTTGCCAAAGATCATCCTTGTAGTGCGTGCATTGCCGGAAAACTTCATGAAAAAGCTCATAAGGTGTCAACTATCATTACCACTTTGAGGCCTCTCGAGCTCATTCACTTGGATCTCTTTGGGCCTCCATCTTATGATAGTTTGGGAGGGAGGAGGTATTGCCTTGTCATTGTCGATGACTATACAAGATATACATGGGTGTTCTTCCTCAAGACTAAAGATGAAACTCAAGACACCTTCATCAACTTTGCCAAAGAAGCTCAACGTCAACATAATTGTGAGATCAAGGCAATTCGAAGTGACAACGGCACCGAGTTAAAAAATTACACTATGAACGAGTTCTTGAGCGATGAGGGGATCAAGCATCAATATGCCGCGCCATACACTCCCGAACAAAATGGTGTTGCGGAAAGGAAGAACCGGACTCTCATTGAGATGGCAAGGACCATGCTTGACGAGTACAAGTCTCCATACAAGCTTTGGGCCGAAGCCATCAACACCGCATGCCATGCTACAAACCGGCTTTATCTTCGTAAGCTCAAGAACAAGACTCCCTACGAACTCCTAATCGGGAGAAAGCCTAACGTCAAATACTTTCGAGTATTCGGTTGTAAGTGTTTCATTCTAAATAAGAAATCCCATTTAGCTAAGTTTGCGCCTAAAACTTATGAGGGCATATTTGTTGGATATGCATCAAACTCGCATGCTTACCGTGTTCTCAACAAATCCACCGGATGTATTGAGGAAACGGTAAATGTGGAGTTTGATGAAGATAATGGTTCCCGTGCGGAGCAAATTGTTCCTAGTGTTGTAGGTGATGAGGCTCCTTCACAAGCTATAAGGACTATGGGGATAGGCCACATTCGTCCACAAGAAACACCCCAACTCCAAGTAGAAGAAGGAGTAAGAGCCCCTCTCGTGGATTCTCCACAAGGGAAGTCATCACCACCACCACAAGGTCAAGATGCTATGGAAAATCATGAACCTATCCAAGAAGAAGATCAAGTCCCTCATGTTCCCGAGCAAGATCAAGGGCAAGCCCAACCAAATGACGAAGAACCAATCCGTGAGGCCCAAGGTCAAGCTCTTGATCAAGATCAAGATCAATCCCAACCTCAAGTGTCTTCCACATCATCACATCCAAGTGATCAAGAACTAGAGGTTGTGAAGAGAAGGGTATCTCCAAGGCTAAAGCATTCTCAAGGCCAAGCTTCTTCCACAAGTTCAAAACCAAGTGAAGAAGAGCTCACCCTCAAAGTGCAAAAAGCGGCCGCCAAGTTAAAGCATCTTCAACATCTCACCGACAACATTTATGGAAGCATCAACAAAGGGGTAACTACTCGTAGACGTTTGGCAAACTTTTGTGAACATCACTCGTTTGTCTCTTGTGTTGAGCCCCTTAAGGTTGAAGATGCACTTGACGACCCGGATTGGGTAAATGCCATGCATGAAGAACTCAACAACTTCACCCGCAACAAAGTATGGACTCTTGTGAAGAGACCCAAAGAACATCATAATGTCATTGGAACAAAGTGGATCTTTAAGAACAAACAAGATGAGCATGGACAACTCACTAGAAACAAGGCAAGGTTAGTGGCACAAGGGTTCACCCAAGTTGAAGGTTTGGACTTCGGTGAAACCTTTGCCCCCGTTGCCCGTCTTGAGTCCATTCGTATCTTGCTTGCATATGCTTCACATCATGATTTCAAATTGTATCAAATGGATGTGAAGAGTGCATTTCTTAATGGTCCTCTTAAGGAGTTGGTGTATGTCAAACAACCTCCCGGTTTCGAAGACCCCGATCACCCCTCTCACGTTTATGAACTCCATAAGGCGCTCTATGGACTTAAACAAGCACCTCCTGCTTGGTATGATCACCTTACGGCGTTCTTAAGCGAGAAGGGGTTCCAGATCGGGTTAATAGATTCCACTCTCTTCACGAAGAGGGTAAAAGGAGAATTGTTTGTGTGCCAAATATATGTTGATGATATTATTTTTGGTTCCACTAACCATGCTATTAACGTTGAGTTTGAGAATCTTATGACCAAGGAATTTGCCATGAGCATGATGGGAGAGTTGAAGTTTTTCCTCGGATTTCAAGTGAAGCAATTGAGAGGAGGAACCTTCATCAACCAAGCACTTTATATTCAAGACATGCTCAAGAGGTTCAAAATGCAAGATGTCAAGCCCATGAAGACGCCCATGCCCACAAATGGCCAACTTAATCTTGATCCCAATGGTAAAGATGTGGATCAAAAGGTATATCGCTCTATGATCGGTTCTTTGTTTTACCTTTGTGCATCTAGGCCGGATATTATGTTGAGTGTGTGTATGTGTGCAAGATTTCAATCCGCTCCCAAGGAGAGCCATTTTTCGGCAGTGAAAAGAATCCTTCGATATTTGGTTCATACCCCAAACTTGGGCCTTTGGTACCCCAAAGGAGCAACTTTCAAGCTATTAGGATATTCGGATTCGGATTGGGCCGGAGATAAGGTAGACCGCAAGTCCACTTCCGGGTCTTGTCAATTCCTAGGGAGGTCATTGGTAAGTTGGTCTTCAAAGAAGCAGAATTGTGTGTCCCTTTCAACCGCCGAGGCCGAGTACATTGCTGCAGGAAGTTGTTGTGCACAATTATTATGGATGAGGCAAACTTTGATGGATTATGGTGTCAAATGTGACAAAGTGCCTCTATTTTGTGACAATGAAAGTGCAATCAAGATCGCCGACAATCCAGTGCAACATAGCCGAACCAAACATATCGAGATTCGTCATCACTTCATTCGAGATCATGTGGCCAAGGGAGACATTGATTTATTCCATGTCAACACCGAGAAGCAACTTGCCGACATTTTTACCAAGCCACTTGATGAAGCAAGATTCCGCGAGTTAAGGCATGAACTGAATATCGTGGATATAAGTAACTTGGATTGAGGTTCTTGCATACACACACATACTCTACTAGTATCTTGTTTTAGATGTAGGCACCTAAGTAGGGGGAGCTAGCTCAACTAATGAGCTATCTTATCCTACTAGTGCATAAATTGATCAAAATCTTTCACATTAGCCATTTGAAGATGGCATTTGTGCTTCAAAGATGAGTATTGGTCTTGGACCCAAGGTTCATATCTTCGCGGTGCCATACCAAACAAACTCAAACATGGTGGCTTCGGCCACCGCCCTCCGTTGGAGGTTGGATCGTTTTTGTCTTTTGTTTGTGTGGTTCTTCTCGTCCTTGTGTTCGTGTTTCCGTGAGTGTGTGTTTTCTCGAGTCTCTTCCAGTGCAAGTGCTACACATACTCCTTTCTAGTAGTGTTGGATTTCCTCTGCGACGTGTTCAGAAGTGAGGCGGGAATGCTCTTGGGGTCTTGGTAAGAATTTGCATTCAGCCATAACCCAACAATCTTCCTCCTGTCAAAATCCTCTGGATACCCCGTGCCCACGGCCCTTGTACCGTGCGCACGGGGACCCCGTGCCCACGGCCCTTGTACCATGCGCACGGGCCCCCGTGCGCGGGGCCTTTAGCCCGTGCACACGGTGTCTGCGGTTTCTGGCCCTGAAGAGGTGGGACGTGGGGGGTTTGGGTTCATTCCCACCCAGTCGCCCCCTCCATGCCCCAGATCGCCTCCAGGCCGCCGCCGTCGCCTCCTTGTCGCCGGTGCTCCTCCGTGCGCCGTGGGACTTCGCTGCTCCATGGAGATCTTCCGGGATGGGGTCCTCCTCTGGTATCTCCCTCCCCTTGTTCTTCTTTTTCCTCCTTTGGATCCGTTTTAGTCTAGGGTTTCCTCCTCTACTAGTCTAGGCCAGTCATTCCCGTGTGGTAGACTAGGGGCAGATGGGCATTACTGTGGCAGTTCTCCCTGCCGCACTCACTCCCGGATTTCTATCTGGAAGTGGTTGCCGCTGGGCGAACCCCGTGTCCACGGGCCTTGTACCGTGCGCACGGGGGCCCCGTGTCCACGGGCCTTGTACCGTGCGCACGGGACCCCGTGTCCACGGCGGTCAGCCCCCCGTGTGCACGGGGTACACAGTGGTGCCAGTCCTCCTTCTTCTCTGTCTTCCATTCCTCGCCAGCTTCTCGAGCACTTGTACTTATTTGTGTCTCTCATGTTTGTTGTGCTTTGTTGCTGTTGTGTTTCAGACTCTGCTGACAAGAGGTCCGAGCTCCGTCGCAAGCGCACCAAGGCAGGTTCCAGGGAATTCTCTTTGGCTCCTCGTCAGCCGTCCGAAGGAAGTGGTCAGGGCTCTGAGATGGGCCGTGTTCGCCGTACCGCCTCCAAGCAGCCAGTGATTGAAGCCTCCGAGGATTCAGAAGAGGAGTATGATTCACAGGAAGATGCTCACTATGAGAACCCCGCAGATGTAGAGATAGAAGATGAGGATGATTCTGCTGATGATGTTGATGAGGAGGAAGGAGAGGAACATGTGCTCCCAGGAGGTCGGAATGTCAAGAATCTACCTCTCTCTAAGTGGACCAAGCCAGAGCTTTGGGCTTGCAGGCAGGATTTCCCCTATGTGCCAAACACTGATGCAGGGGTTGACCCAAGATTCAAGAATGATTTTCAACACCGGGTGTTCTCTGAGATGATCATGACCAAGAAAAACAAGTTTGCCCCCCACAAGCAAATCAATGTGGAGGCTCTTCGGGACAATGATCATACCTATCCCGGTGTGTATAGTGCTCTTGGGAGGTTTGGCTTGATCCCATTCGTCGCCTTCCACCATCCGTTCAGTGAAGATCTTGTGATGCAGTTCTTTGCCACCGTATACTTCCACAGTGATGAGGCTCGCACTATGACTTGGATGTCTGGCACATATGAGTGTGAGGCCTCCATGGCCAAGTTCTCTGACATCATTCCGTATCGGTTCTTTGCTGAGGAGCATCCTGAGTATGGCCGTGTTCGTGAGACAGGTAGAGACAAGGATGAGATTGCTTTTGCTTACAAGCCAGACAAGGCCTTCACCACCGGTTCTATCAAACATTTGAAGCCAACCTATGATACTATGCGTCACATTCTTAGGTACACGCTTAATCCTAAGACCGGGGACTCTCACAATCTGAGGAGCTCCATGTTGGATATCTTTGTCTACCTTCATAACAAGAAGAAAGTGGATGTTCTGGACTTCATGTTCTTTGAGATCAGGCAGTGTGTTCAGGAGAACAAGTCATGCATCTATGCTCCGTTCATCCAAGCTTTGATTGAGTCCGTCTGTCCCGCCAGGTACATTGCCAAGTACTGCACCTCCTTTCTGAAGCGTGATTCCTACTGGCTTCCGGCTGCTCCTCCACCATATGTGCCTCCCAAGAAGGGGCGCAACCCCAGGCCTGAGGATCGTGCTACCTACACTGAGGGATGTTCATCCTATGTGCGGATTCCGCGTAGCAAAGGGAAGCAAGTTGCTACTGATGCCAGTTTCACCAGAGAGGAGAAGAAGTCTCTTCTGAAGACCGTGAGCAACATGTTCAAAATGTGTCAGTCTATTCAGCGCCGTCAGGTCAAGGAGATCAACAAGGGCAAGCTGGTGAGGCGTCAGGAGAAGGCTGAGCATGCTGCAGCTGGTGAGGAGGTTGGTCCAGGGTCCGAGGACATCGACAGTGTGTCCACAGCTCGTTCTTTTCCCTTGGGGGGATGGCACTTTGATGATGATGATGATGCTTCGAGCGCACCTCCTCTTGTCTAGAGTCTCGTTAGCATCGCCTTTTCCCTTTTTGTTGTCTTGATGACAAAGGGGGAGAAGTGTTCTATTAGGGGCGTTTGCAGTTGGTTTCAGTTGGGTGAGATCTCAAGGCCTCGTTTCTCGTTTGTTTTGGTTGTGTTTATTTGGCTTGAGATACTCTTATTTACTTGCTTTCGCGGTGTGGTCGTGAGCTACCTAGTCTATGTGAGAGACTATCTACTTTATGGAATTTATCTATGCTTATGTTGATATATCTTGTGGAGTATGATCAAGCTTCTATATGTTAGTCACACGTTTTCTGCTCACCACACTTGCATGTGATCTAGGCACCGTGTTGGGTTTTATTATGTTGATCACATGCCTTGACAATGTGGATCTAGGGGGAGCCTCATATGTGTGTGCTTGATGCATAATCAAGCAATTTTTTTTCTTGCACATATATAGGGGGAGCTCCTTTGATCAACTATTGTCGCATGGCTGTTTACTTAAGTTGTATCCTATATGCCATGTCCTAACCATGTTGTCATCAATGCACCAAAAAGGGGGAGATTGAAATTGCAAGTATCACTTAGATTATATTTTGGTGTGATGACAATGTGGTTAGTGGAACTAATGTTGGTTGCTAAAGTTTATCTCAGGACATTGGTTCCAAGGTGTCCATTGATGGAGGT
Source organism: Aegilops tauschii subsp. strangulata (assembly GCF_002575655.3). Classification (NCBI taxonomy): domain Eukaryota; kingdom Viridiplantae; phylum Streptophyta; class Magnoliopsida; order Poales; family Poaceae; genus Aegilops; species Aegilops tauschii. The sequence continues at coordinate 440,081,349 of NC_053036.3, forward strand.
GTGCGACCCCCCAGTCCAAAAAGATCAAAGGCGTGGTTACCGGCGACTCGAAGGTTTTTCGTTTTGGTTCGATTTGAGTCGTAGGTAAAACCGCACTATCAAGAGGGGTCTTCGTGGAATTAGTGTCGTGTGGGAATGCCTCCAAGACAGATACACCAGCCCTCCTACACCTCCTCAGATATTCCACTTGTTGTGTGCTTTGCCGTGGTGTCCTGTGATGTTTTCATCAGAAATCTTCTGGACACCCCATGTGCACGGGGTCTCTGACCCCCGTGCGCACGGGGTAGTCAGAATATTTCTGGACACCCCGTGCGCACGTGGCTGACTTGGCCCGTGCGCACGGGGTACCTCGAAACTCACTGGACACCCCGTGCGCACGGGGCTGACTAGGCCCGTGCGCACGGGGCTGACTTGGCCCGTGCACACGGGGTACCTCGCATCTCACTGGACACCCCGTGCGCACGGGGCTGACTTGGCCCGTGCGCACGGGGTCCAACGGACAGAAATCCCCTCCCGGCCAAGAACACTATAAAAGCGCCCTTCTTCCTCCCCATCCCCTAACCCTAATGTCTTGTTGAGCTCCTCCATTGCTACACCCCATTTTGCTCACTACTCTCAATCCCTCCACCCAATCTTGTTGAAACTTTGGGGATTGGGAGAGAAAGACCCGATCTACACTTTGACCAAACCAAATCGCATTCCCCGCAACATTCATCCACCATGACTTGTTACTCTTGGAGCTTGGGCTCCTAGGCGGTTAGAGGTTCCTCCGGAAGCTTCCTTGCTTGTGGTGTGCTCCGGAGAAGTTTGTAAAGGTGTGGTGGTCGCCTTCAAGACCAACCCCGAGTGATTCGAGGCTCATCCGTTGGGGGTGACTCGAAGGAGATTACGGTGAGCCTTCGGTGGCGTTCCGCAAGCTTTGGCTCCGGCACCGCTCCAAACGGAGAGTAGCTCTTCCCCAAGGAAGAGTGAACTTCGGGATAAAATCCGCGTCCTCGTCTCACTTGTGGTTAATCCTTTCCCGCACTTTACTTAGCCTTGTATGCTTGTTGGCTTGCTAATTAGTTTGTTGCCTAGCATACTTAGCTTAGAACTTGCTTGTCATATAGGTTGTGTTCACCTAGTTGCATATCTAGTGAACCCTTTTTATCCGCTAAGCCTTAAAATTGACAAGAAAGAGTAAAATTTGTAGTCTCCTATTCACCCCCCCTCTAGTCGACCGTATCGATCCTTTCACTAGTGACACTCTGTTTGTCTATGTATCCACACATGTACTAAGTTGCCGGCGGACTCTCCTTTCTCTGTCCAAACCTCGCTCCTAAATGAGGCTCTGGACTTAATGCGGTCCCTCGCCATCACAGAGGAATTGCTTCCGAATTACGCCCATCCCGGACTAGGGGCTTAGAGCGGGGAATTTTACGTCCCACCCACCACCCACTTCATAGCCACTGTCGAAAATCTAATCGACATGCTAGACTACGCTTCCGAAGACATTGATGGTATGGACGACGATGCCGGAGGCGGTCAAGGCCAGGATCCTCCATTTACTGGACGATGGACAACCACCTCCAGATACGACGTGTACATGGTGGACATACCCAAATTGGATGACAATGACGGCAAGAAGGATCCGGTTGAGGACAAGCCTACCGAAGCATCTCCAAAGCGTCGACGGCAGTGGCGCCGCTCAAAATCACGTCGCGAAAAAGACAGCAATACCGGTACCGAAGACAATAACATTCCGGCGACCGCTGAAGACCCCGAAGCCCCTGTCGAGCCAAAATCTGAACAAGATGATTGGGAGGATGGACAAGTTAACCCCGATGATCCAATCAGGAATGAGGACTCAGAGGATAGTAATTACCTACCGATCTCCGAAGAGGATGTGAGCCTCGGTGACGAAGATTTCATCGTGCCGGAGGAACCCCTCGAACAAGAGCACTTTAAACGCCGGCTAATCGCCACTGCAAGAAGCCTGAAAAAAAGCAGCAGCAGCTTCAAGCTGATCAGGATCTACTCAATGACAGATGAACTAATGTCCTGGCAGCCGAGGAATACGGCCTCGAACGCCCAACTAAGAGTTACCCGAAGTGCAAGCTACTACCTCAATTTGACGACGATGTCGGATGTGCGGTTCCGGCAAACCCCTAAGGTTCAAACACTGGGTGCGCGCGAAGTCTCTCCCTCCTACCGATCTACGCTCTAGCTCGCTAAGATCTCGCGGATGAACTCGACGAACTTGCAACACAGAAAGACACGGGGTTTATACTGGTTCGGGCCACCGTTGTGGTGTAATACCCTACTCCAGTGTGGTGGTGGTGGATTGCCTCTTGGGCTGATGATGAACAATACAAGGGAAGAACAGCCTCCTGAGGTTGAGGTGTTCTTGTGCTTGTGAACTTGTGGCGTGAGGATTCGATGCCTCTACTATGGTGGCTAGCTCTACTTATATAGGCCCTGGTCCTCTTCCCAAATATCGAGCGGGAAGGGAGGCAACAACGGCAGGCAAATTTGAAGGGGGACAGCTAGTACAAGCTATCTTGACAAAAGCGGTCTTCGCCTGCGAAAAGCTCTGGGGTGATGCCGTCTTGGGCTCCACGATGACCTCCGCCTTGCCGTCCTCCGGTGTTAGTCTCGTTGCACCAATATGGCAACCTTTGCCTGATGCCTCGGTACTCTTCGCTTGCGCTGGCCTCCTTAGCACCAAAGAGGAAATAGGGATGCCGCGCGCACTGGCGCCCGCCTGGTACCGTTCGTCATGGCTCACGTCATGAGAGCCTCGTGAGGTTCGCCTCGCCTTAATATCTCCGCTCCTCGTGAGCCTGCTTGGCTAGGCCACTCCAGAGGAGGTCTTGCATCATCTGCCTCGCGAGGCTTGGACCCTCGCAAGGGTCTTGGGTGCCTTGCTGACGAAGATGGGCCGCACGGCCTGCTGCTTGGCCATGTTGTGGGCCGCAGGCAGGCAAGTCTGGGGACCCCCATTCCCAGAACGCCGACAGCAGCCCTCGGCCCCAAGGTACGCTCGGGCTTGGCGTCGCGGCGAAGCCAAGGGTCAAGTTTGGAGCACCGCGGGCCCCAAAAGCCTGTGGCCTCGGTCGACGCATGGCGGTTGATTGGACGTGGGCGTCTTCGCTTGCCCACGCTGCCTCGGCAACTGCACGTCTTGACAAGTCCCTGCGACATGCAAGGAAAACCATCATTACCTGCGATCGTGGGAGACGCCGGTTGGCCTTCTCTTGCTATTAATGGGGAGGGGGGCAGTGTCCGGTGGTAGGTGCGACATATGCCAACGGGTGGCTTATCATGGTGGGTGCCAGTAAGACGTCGCCGGTGCCTGGAAACGGGATGAGGCGAAGACATGCATGCCGGCGAATCTTACCCAGGTTGGGGGCTTTCCGTGGAGATAACACCCCTAGTCCTGCTCCGCGGGGTCTCCGCATGATCACTAGATCAGAACGAGTAGCTACAAATGCTCCTTGAGCTGTCGGGTTCAAGGAAGAAGAATAGCAAGGCTAGCTCTTGCTTCCTTCTCTCTATGGTGTGTGTGTAACTCTAAGAAGCCAACCCTTTGCATGGGTGCCCCGGGGGGTTTATATAGGCCTACCCCCCCGGGGTACAATTGTAATCCGGCTGGGCGCGGGTCCCAGCCGTCAGTGTCTGCGCTCGCCGGCTTCTCCACCGGCCGTTGGGGCCCGCCGACTGGTGGGTCCCGCCGGCTGCCGGCCTCTTGGTCGACAGGCCGGCCCCACCGCCTAGGGGTCTTGTCGGCGGCAGCTTACTGTAGCCTCGTCCTTGATGACGAGGGCTTCGTCGAGGTAAGCGTGGCTACAGTGTGCCGCCTCGAGGGCTCTCACTGTAGCCTTACTTCGTCTTGTCTCCTTAATGTGGCACATGCTTCGAGGGAGGGGGTAGCCAGCTTCTGGGGGCCGGCTACGCCCTTGGCCGACTGGGGGAGGCCGGGCCGCCTTCGCGCCTCACTCTGGCTAAAGGGGCCCGCCGCCCATGGGCCGTACTGGCGTCTGTCGTGGGTGACGTTGAGGCCAGCATGGCTACAGTGCCGAGCCGGACGGGAGATGGCCGTCCCGTACGGCGTCCTGTGGCCATGCCTGCCTCGGGCTTCGGGGGTAGTGGGCCGCACTGTGGCACACCCCGTCTTGTCATCGTTATGTGGGTGTAGTTTTGGTGGGTGCGGTCTTAGCCGGCTTCTTGGAGTCGGCGCCCTTCGTGGCCGGCTCTGGGGAGTCGGCGTTCTTCATGGCCAGCTCTGGGGAGTCGGCATCCTCTATGGCCAGCTTCCTGGAGTCGGCCATCCCGTGGTTATCTTGGGGGGAGGTTGCTGAGGCTGGGTCGCCCTCTGAGAGTCGGCTTCAGAGGTAGCTGACCGGGGAAGGCGGCCCAATGCTTTGAATGCTTGAAGGCTCAAATGGCCTGATAATTTTTGAAGATCCAGGGGCAGTCGGTTAGGCTACCCGTGGCCATTTACTCCGACAGTAGTCCCCGAAGCTGATTGAGCTTCGAGGTTGGGTGGGAGTCGAGATGCTCGGTCAGCTTCCTATCTTGACGAGCCGGCAGCTGGGAGCCGACTTTGGTTGGGCGTGCCATCTCGGCCAAATTTTTTGGAGTCGGAGGGCGGGAGCTCGCCAGCGCGTGCACCGGGCTGCGGGCCGGCCACTTGCCGCCTTCGAACCACGTGGCCCCTCTTGGCTAAAAAGCCTGCCAGCCCACGTGCGCGACGGGACGTCGCCGCAGGGCGGGGGCCCGCCACGCCCACGCCCGGGCCCAGGCGCGGATTCTCTGCGGCCCGAAGCCGCCCGTACGTCTTCCTGCGGCGGTTTCGGCACGCTTTTAGGGCGTAATAATCATGAGGCGTGGGGGGAGTGGGTGCAGTTAATCCCACGTCTCACCCCATGCCCTGCCTCCCCGGCTTCACCTTGCGAAGCTATAAGTAGGGGGAGGGGGAGAGCGGCAGGCTCTCGCACGCTCCTCCTCTCTCCACCATCTTCTTCCTCCTGCCGTTTCTTGCAACAGCGCCTCGCCGCCGCACTGTTCCAGCACTCGCTCCTCCACTGCCGCGCTCGTTTTCGCCAGCCCCACGCCACGATGCAGTACGGCGGGGATTGGGACGGCTCCAACGTCCACGAGGATTATGTCGAATTCCTCCGCAAGACACGGCGGCTGCCTGGCGCGGACAAGGTGGAGGTCCGTCTTGCGCCGGCGAAGGAGATTACGTCGGAGCCGCGGGAAGGCGAGCGGGTAGTCTTCCGCTCGCATTTCTTGCGCGGCATCGGCCTGCCCGTGAGCGCCTTCTTCCGCTCTTGGCTCGAATTCTACCAACTCCAGCCGCACCACCTCCCCCCGAACACGGTGGTGCTGCTGTCCGGCTTCGTCACCTTGTGCGAAGGCTACCTCGGCGTCCTCCCTACCCTCGAGCTCTGGGGGGAGTTCTTCCAGTCCAAGTTGGGCACGCGCATGCATGGCGTGCCGGCTCAGAGTGGCGCCTTCATCGCGATGCGGAGGGTGGCTGCCGACAACCCCTTCCCCGTCATCACGCTGATCCAGTCGGTGAAGCTATGGCAAAAGTCGTACTTCTACGTGAAGAACATCGCCCCGCAGGGCGACTACGTCAATCTGCCGGCTTACGTAGCCGGCCCACCGGCGGGCAGGCGGCCCTAGTGGTCCTACCGGGCCGTGACGCTGACGCCGGCTGGAACCGCAGCCGTCGCCCGAGTGCGAGCGATGACCCAGTCGGAGGGCTTTTTTGGGACCGACCTGCTAGCCGCCTTCGTCACGCGCCGGGTACTCCTGCTCCAGAGCCGCCCTCATCTGATCTGTCAGATGAGTGGCCAGCTCGATCCGAGCCAGATGTGTACCAAAGACATGCCGCATGACGAGGTGGCCTATATGGTGAACTACCTTGCGAACTGCAAACTCTCCGCAGAGTGGCAGTTCGGCAAGGAGCCATATTGCCGAGCCAATCCGCCGCCTACGGTATGTTCTCCTTGTCTCTTCTTCTTCTCTCAGTTTTGTCGCCGAGTTCCTTTTGGCCGACTCTGACTAGTCGGCTTGTTTTCGATAGAGCCCTCTTCTTCGGCCTGCAGGCGGGTCGGACACGGAGCGCCGATTCGTCCCCGACCGGACGGAGCACGATCTGGAGGACCCCGACTTGGGGGCGGCTGCTATGGACGATAACACGTGGCGGGCGGTGGCCAAGCCGGCGGCGAAGCAGGCGGCTCCGGGCTTGGAGTCAGCTTCGTCGACTGGCCGGACGATGACGAGGCCGAAGTTGTCCCGCGCCGTCTGTCGGCGTCTGGCCGTGGCGCGGGTTCGTCCGCTGCGCCGCCTGCTCGGGGCGGCGGGCAAAAGCGTCGTGCCGCGCAGGGTTTGTTCGGCAGTCGGTCGAAGAAGCCCCGAGGCGGGGCAGCGGCGACTAGGCGGGAGGAGGCGGCCGCGAAGGCGGCCCGCTTCCGCAAGGCGGTGAAGCAAGCGCAGACGGTGTCGGCGTAAATTCAAACTCCTTCGTGTACTCTTTTTTCTTTTCTCTGGTGGCTCCTGAATCCTTGTATTTTTCTCCAAACAACCAGAGCTCCATTGTCGCTCGAGCGGGCGGCTGCCACCTCCGTCGTTGAGTCGCCGAGGCGATCTGGGAGTACCACTCGCCGCGTGGACCCCTGTGCCGATCTTCTGGCGGCGACGGAGCGGAACGCGCGGGAGGTGCGGGAGGAGCGGGAGGCGGAGGCGGCGAAGGCGGCCGCCGCCAAGGCGGCGTAGGAGGAGGAGGCGGCGAAGGCGCGCGCTGACGCCGCAGCCAAGGCCCAAGTAGAGGCTGCAGCTGCGGCGATGCCGGAGGGGGCCTTGTTGGTCACCCCACTGCGCGTCGCAGCGCCTGGGGCCCCGGAGCCCCCGCCAGAAGAAGGCGGCGGTGACCAGCCGGGGCTGGAGAGGGATGACGACGTCGTCATCCTGGAGAGGGCGCCGGTGCCGACCCCGCCAACTCGGGCGGCTCAAGGCGGCCGGCCTGATCTGCCGCCTGCGCAGTCGGCGGGGGGCGAGCCGACCGCGAGGACTGAGCTGGCGATCCGGACGCCGCCGAGCCGGCGCGCGGGGAAGGCTGCGTCGGAGCCACAGAAGGCTGCGTCGAAGCCGCAGCCGGCCGCGGGCTCCAGCTCGTCGGCCCAGGATGTGGAGGTGGCCAGCGCCACCTCAGGGTGGACGCCGGGCGGAGGGACGGCCGTGTTGAACGTGGCCGCGCAGGACGTCCGGACCCGGCTCCAGGCCCAGGCTACGGCGTTGAGGCGATACACCGACGAATTCCTTGCGACGCGGGCGGCCATCCGGGTTAGTCTTCTTATCTTGCTTCTTCTTGATCTTGGTTTCTTTCGTGGGGGCGCGTCAGCGCACCCACTGGGTGTAGTCCCCGAGTTCCGAGTCGGCTGCTGAGCAGGCGGCTTGGAACTTCTTAGTGGATTTGGCTTTGCTATTCTTGTTCTTACTTCGATCTTCTGCCTGTCTTGCAGGACTACCACAATCTTCGCGCGGCTGCCTTCAACTCCCAGGCTCGGGAGCTGACCCAGAAGACCGCCGACCTAACTGAGAGCCGGGGTAAGTGCTTTGTTCTTTATCTCACGTGGGGGCGCGTCAGCGCACCCACTGGGTGTAGTCCCCGAGATTCGGGCCGACTGCTGAGCAGTCGGGTCGGATCTTCCTTGACGACTTACTCTTATTGTTTCTTCTTTTTCTGCCGTCCCTACAGCGGCCAACGCCAGTCTGAGGGCACAGCTGGGAGGGTCTCAGACTGCCCTTCGTGCCAAGGAGGCCGAGTTTGCCGCCTTGGTCCAGGAACGTGACCGCCTGGCCAAGAGGTTGGCCGACCAGGAGGAGGGCCACAAGGTGGCTCTGAAGGCGGTGCAGGACCGCGAAGCCGCTCTCCAGGCCGAGTATGAGACAGAAGCGGCTGGCTGGGCTGAAGCAAAGCAGACTCTGATCAATGGCTATGGCCAGATCGAAGATCTGGTTGACGGTAAGCCGCCTACTTCTTCGTCCTTTCTTGCCGTCTGCCGCTTTTGGCTCGTTTTCTGACTTGCTGTTTTCTCTTCTTTCTCTTTCTTTCTTGCGCAGAATACTTCCCTGGCTACTCTACCGCCGCCAACCAGATCATCGAGGCCCGCCGCCAAGCACGAAGGCAGGCAGGCGTCGAGATTGCACCAAACGCTGGCCGTTCGCTGGAGGAGCAGCTCTTGGCGATCCAGGCCCGTCTCCAGCCGGCTCACCGACTGCTCCGCCGGCTTCAGCGTGCCGGGGCGCAAGTGTTGGCCACCCTCTGGCCCGGCGAAGTGGTTCCTCGCACCCCCAGTCAGACTGCCGACTGGCTGGAGGTGGCAGTCGGCCGCTTCGAAGCCTGGAAGGCTTCAGCGGCTCGGTCCGGCGCTAGGCGGGCGCTGGAGTTCGTCAAGGCCTGGTATCCCGGCCTGAGTCTGGACCAGCTGGCTACCTGGCGGCAGCAGGCCGACACGGAGCTGGAGCCGGCGCGGCCGCTTATCATCTGGCGGGCTTCGGCGATCGCCGACGAAACCGACACCAGCGCCTGCGCCCCTGAGGTAGATGACAACGGTGTCGCCCAGCCGGAGGAGTGGTTCGGGCTGAACCCGGCAGACGGTGAAGACTCGGTGGAGGAGATCGACTCCAGCGACGAGGGCGAGGAGGAGGAGGAGGAGGGTGAAGACGCCGGTCCGAATGGTGGAGCGGCCGACCAGCCTCAGCCTGACCGCGCCTCCAGCACCACGTCACGCGCGGGTGCGTCGCCTGTCACCGGTGGTGACCAAGCCGAGACCCGCCAGCCGGCCACTCCTTCAGCCGGCGACGCCATCTCCACCGACCAGCCTGGCTCCCGCACCGCGCCTTAGTCTAGTCTGCTATCTTTTCTTTTCCTGTCTTGTCACTTTTGGAACAATGTTCTGTTAAGTCTGCACAATTCCACCCACTGGGGGTGTATTCGAACTATGTCGATTGCCGGACTGTTGGGGGCTTTATATGTATATATGACTATGCATGCGTTTGGCTTTTCCTCGATCTTTGCTTTTCATCCTTCTGCTGTTTCCTTTGCCGCCCTCCCTTGGTTGCCGCCTCCCCAGTCAGACAGTTGCTCTGCAATCTGTGGCTGGAGGAGTGCTTGGCCAATTGGGAGGGCAAGTATTCTAGCTTTGTTGGATTAGAGCTAAGTGTTTAGGAAGCCGGCCAGCCGGCTGTTCTGACAGCCGGCAAGCGTGGTTGGAGGCCGTCTTTTTGCTATATAAGTTCGTTAGTCCTTAGCCGTTTTTCATGTGGGCATCCTTTCTGCCTTGGCTCTTGCTAGTCGGACAGTCGGTTCTTCGAGCTGCGACTTTCAACAAGAGAGGACTCGGGAGCCGGCACACTAGTCTGACTTCAGGTAGAACTTTTAATATAGCTCAAAGCGGCCAGTCCCCGGGCCGACTAGTCGAACCCGGTGCCAGACAAGAAATCAAATGTAATAATACATTCATGGATATGACACTCGTCACTCATAGATAAACAAAGGCAATCCCCGAGTGCTCCTCGGGGAGCCTGTTGTTTCATACTTAATACAAAAGGGTAGCACGATACATACTGCTTTCAACTGTAAAATCTTCTCAGGAGGTTCGCGTTCCATGGTCGCTCCGACTCCTTGCCGGAGTCATCTCTCTTGCGTGCTCTTGGTTTTTGCGCGTCGATCAAGTAGTAGGAGTCGTTGCCTAGTGCCTTGCTGATGACGAAGGGGCCTTCCCAAGGGGCCGAGAGCTTGTGCTGGCCGGCTGTTCGCTGGATCAGCCGAAGCACAAGGTCGCCCTCTTGGAAGGATCTTGGCTTGACCTTGCGGTTGTGGTAGCGGCGCAGCCCTTGCTGGTAGATGGCGGACCGGCTGAGTGCTAACAGCCGGCCTTCTTCTAGTAGGTCGACGCCGTCTTCTCTTGCTTCCTTGGCCTCCGCCTCCGTGTACATGGTGACCCGAGGCGAGTCAAACTCGATGTCGGTTGGGATGACAGCCTCGGCACCATATACAAGGAAGAACAGAGTGAAGCCGGTTGACTTATTGGGGGTAGTACGTAGACTCCAGAGGACAGCCGGCAGCTCATCGAGCCAGCAGCCGGCCGATCGCTCCAGTGGTACAACCAGTTGGGGCTTGATGCCGGAGAGGATGAGTCCATTTGCTCGCTCGACCTGGCCGTTTGACTGCGGGTGGGCAACGGACGCTAAGTCCAGTCGGATGCCCTGCGTCTCGCAAAAACGTGCCAGTGCTCCTTTGGCAAAGTTTGTGCCGTTGTCGGTGATGATGCTGTGTGGTACGCCGTACCGAGTAGTGATGTCGGTGATGAATGTTACGGCAGTCGGCCCGTTCAGCTTCTTGATTGGCTTCGCTTCGATCCACTTTGTGAACTTGTCCACGGCGACAAGCAGATGCGTCAAGCCGCCACGGGCTGTCTTGAAAGGGCCCACCATATCCAGTCCCCAGACGGCAAAGGGCCAGGTGAGGGGAATGGTCTTGAGTGCAGAAGCCGGCAGGTGTTGCTTGGAACTGAAAACTTGGCATCCTCTGCAGCTCTTGACTATCTCTTTGGCATCTTCCAAAGCAGTCGGCCAAAAGAAACCATGGCGAAAAGCTTTGGCCACGAGTGATCTTGAGGCTGCGTGGTGGCCACATTCGCCTTGATGGATATCCTTGAGGATTGCCACTCCTTTCTCTGGCTCGACACAACGCTGGAAGACTCCAGTGATGCTGCGCTTAACAAGCTCTCTGTTGATTATTGCATATGCTCCGGCTCGTCGTTGCACTAGTCTTGCTGAGATCTCATCAGCCGGCAGCTCTCTGCTGACTAGGAATCTGAGGATGGGCTGGGCCCAAGATGGAGCTGTGACTTCTTCTGTTAGTGTAGCCACCATGACTCGGGTGGGTGGGTTGGGTGGCGTGGAGTTGGAGTCGGCCACCGCTTCTTGTGTTGCTGCAGTCCCCGGGCCGACTGCTGCAGTCCTCGGGCCGGGTTTTGAAGTCCCCGGGCCGGGTGCGACTACGGCAGTCGGCGGGCCAGTTGTCGAAGTCCCCGTGCCGCCTGCGGGGTTCCTCCAGCTGGATCCGGCTGCATCTGGCACAGGCGGTACGAAGATAGAGTCCGACTCTGGAGACGGCTTGATGGACGGCTTGAGGAGGTGCTGGAGGGAGACGCCAGTCGGTATGGCTTGTCGGGTGGAGCCGATCCGTGCTAGGGCATCTGCTTGGTCGTTGTCGGCCCTTGGCACATGAAGGAACTCGCACCCTTCGAAGTACCCGCTGATCTGCTGGACGAGGAATCGATAGCTCGCCATGTTCGTGTCCTTGGCGTCCCAGTCGCCAGACGACTGCTGGACCACCAAGTCTGAGTCGCCGTAACATAGGATCCGGCGTATGCCGAGCTCTTTGGCTAGCCGGAGCCCATGTACGAGTGCCTCGTACTCGGCCACGTTGTTGGAGGCGGCGAAGTGGATCTGCAGCGTGTATCTGAGTTTGTCGCCTTTGGGAGAAGTGAGGACGATGCCGGCTCCCAAGCCGATGCGCATCTTGGACCCGTCGAAGTGCATCCGCCAATGGGTAGAGTCGGGAGCCGGCGGTAGGTACTGGGTCTCGGCCCAGTCGACGAGGAAGTCGGCCAATGCTTGAGACTTGATGGCGGTGCGGGTTGGTAGAAGATCGTGTATGGTGCCAATGCAATGGCCCATTTAGCCACCCGGCCGGATGCACTCCCGGCTGCCTATGATCTCGGCGAGCGGGGCGGTGCACACGACCGTGATGGGATGCTCTTGGAAGTAGGGCTTCAGCTTCTTGGCAGCGAAGTACACCCCATAGCACATCTTCTGGTAGTGCGGGTAGTTCTGCTTTGAGCTGGATAGCACTTCGCTTAGGTAATACACCGGCCTCTGGACTAGCTGGGCTCGGCCTTCTTCCGGGCGCTGGACCACAACAACTGTACTGACTACTCGGCTAGTCGCGGCAATGTAGAGGAGCATGGGCTCCTTCTCAGTCGGCGCTGCCAGGACAGGCGGAGTGGTCAGCATCTTCTTCAACTCATGGAAGGCTTGGTCGGCTTGGTCATTCCACTCGAAGTGAGTGGACTTCTTCATGAGTCGGTACAGGGGGAGAGCCTTCACTCCTAGTCGGCTGATAAAGCGATTTGGGGAGGCCAAGCACCCGGTGAACTTCTGCACATCTCGCAATTTGGTGGGAATCTCCATCCTCTCGATGGCCTTGATCTTCACGGGGTTGCACTCGATGCCGCGTTCGGAGACCAGGAAGCCTAGCAGCTGGCCAGCTGGTACTCCGAACACACATTTCTCGGGGTTGAGCTTGATTTGGAATCGACGCAAGTTGGCGAATGTTTCTTTGAGATCTTCCAGCAGGGTGCCGCGCTTCTCTGTCTTCACCACAATGTCGTCTACATAGACGTGGGCATTTCTGCCGAGTTGCTTGAGGAGGCATTTCTGCATGCAACGCTGAAAAGTGGCACCGGCGTTCCTTAAGCCGAATGTCATAGTCAGGTAACAGAAAGCTCCAAATGGTGTGATGAAGGCAGTCTTCAGGCGGTCTGCTGGGTCCAACTTGATCTGATGGTACCCTGAGTAGGCATCCAAAAAACTCAACAGCTCGCATCCGGCTGTGGAGTCTATCACTTGGTCAATCCGTGGCAAAGCAAACGGATCCTTGGCGCAGGCCTTGTTCAGGCTGGTGTAGTCTATACACACGCCACTTGTTATTCTTCTTCAATACCAGAACTGGGTTGGCAAGCCACTCTGGAAAAAACACTTCCATGATAAAGCCGGCGGCAAGGAGCCGGGCTATCTCTTCTCCTACGATTCTTCGCTTCTCTTCTGACAGTCCGCGGAGGGGCTGCTTGACCGGCTTCGCGTCGGCTCGGACATGTAATTTGTGCTCGGCGAAATCCTTTGGGACGCCCGGCATGTCCTTTGGGGGCCATGCGAAGACATCTCGATTCTCACGGAGGAAGTCGACGAGCTCGCCTTCCTATTTACTGTCCAGGTTTGCCCCAATGACAGCAAACCTTTCTGGGTTCTCCGGGTCCAGGGGTATCTTCTTCGTCTCTTTGGCCGGCTGGAAAGAGCCCTGCGCATCACAATCTTTGGGGTTGGGGGACAGGGCCGGCTGCTTGCCGGCCATGGCCACAACCCGCTCCAGCATCTTCTTCTCTTCTGCTACTACGAGGGACTCGGCCAGCCGGCTACTGGCCATGGCGCACTCGATGGACTTCCTGTAGTCGCCGGCTACGATGATAATCCCCTTCGAGCTCGGCATCTTCATCTTCAGGTAGGCGTAGTGGGGCACAACCATGAACTTGGCCAGAGCAGGTCGGCCAAGCAAAGCATGATAAGGGCTCTCCAGATCCACTACCTCAAACCAGATCGCTTCTCGGTGAAAATGATCCTTGTCTCCGAAGAGAACATCCATCTTGATCTTGCCGATCGGAGAACAAGACAAACCGGGGACGATGCCATGGAACACGGTCCGGCTTGGCGTAAGCTGCTTTGCCTTGATGTTCAGCTTCTCCATGGTATCGCGGTACAGTATATTGATACTGCTTCCGCCATCTATCAGGACGCGGGAGAATCGGGCAGCTCGCCTCTCCGGCGCGAGGGTGACATCCAAGACCAGTGCATAGGAGCCAGGGGATGGCATCACCTCTAGGTGGTCAGCCTGGCTCCAGTTGATGGGCTTCTCGGACCAGTGCATGAACTCGGGGGCACTAGAGGCGACTGCGTTGACCTCTTGATGCTGATGGCGCCGACTACGCTTGTCTTCGGCCTTGCTGGTGAAGACGATGTAGGCGGCGTGCTCTTCAGGGAATTCATCTTGGATGGCTCCGACTGCCGGCCGAGTCGCCGGCTGCTGGGGGGCTGGAGGCGGCGGGCCGGGAGGCGGAGGCGGCACCAGCCCTTCGCCCTTGGAGATTCGCGTCAGCCAGTGGCATTTTCGGGTCGTGTGGTTGGACGGCTTCGCGCCGCTGTGGAACTTGAAGGGGGCATCGAGAGTCTGCTCGTAGGAGAAAGCCGGCTGCCAAGCCGGCCTGCCGCCCTTCTTCTTGGGAGCGGGCCGCTCTTCGGGCTGCTCCTCTTCAACTGTGGCCACCTGCCGGCCGGTGGAAGGCGGCATGGGGGCCTTGCGCTTGTGATCGTTCTAGTAGGGGCGCCGATTGGAGTCGCCAGCCGGCGTCTTTGGAGCCGGAGCGAGCACCTTCCCAGAGGCGTCCACTCGGAGCTCGGTCTTCATCGAGGAGTCGGCCGTGGCGTACTTGTCCGCGATGATCAGCAGTTCATCGAGGGTAGCCAGCTCATCGCAGAGGAGTCGGTGCTTGAGGAGAGTGCCCTCTCGGTACCCGGCAGTGAAATACTTGATGGCCTGAACCTCGTGCACCCCCTCGCAGGAGTTGCGGAGCTCGGCCCACCGCGTGAGGTAGTCGCGGGTCAACTCGTTGGGCCCTTGGACGCATAGGGAGAGCTGGCGAGGCTTGGGAGGCCGCTTGTACGTGCTGGTGAAGTTGCGGACGAAGACTTCCGTGAAGTCCAGCCAGCTGTTGATGCTGTAGGGCTTGAGGCTGTTGAGCCAGGTGCGCGCCGTGCCTTGCAGCATGAGGGGGACGTACTTCACAGCTACGCGCCTATTGCCATTGGCTATGCTGACAGCAGTGGAGTAGTCGATGAGCCAATCTTCCGGCTTCACTGAGCCATTCTACTTGGGCGTGTCTCTGAGGAGCGAGAACCCTTTGGGGAAGGGCTCGTCGCGGATGCGGGGGCCAAAGCATGGCGGGCCGACATCGTCTTCTTCTTCTAACGCCAGGGATCGAGCAAGGCGGTCGATCCGGTGGCGGGCGTCGTTCTCCCCGACTCCTTCTCGGCGGCCTAGTCGGTCACCAAGAGTCGGGTGCGTGACGGGCGGCGGGGTGAGACGTCTCTCCCTTCGAGGCGGGGGAGGA
Source organism: Aegilops tauschii subsp. strangulata (assembly GCF_002575655.3). Classification (NCBI taxonomy): domain Eukaryota; kingdom Viridiplantae; phylum Streptophyta; class Magnoliopsida; order Poales; family Poaceae; genus Aegilops; species Aegilops tauschii. The sequence goes on from NC_053036.3 coordinate 440,096,354, forward strand.
GGCAGATTTCCTTGGCGCTCCACCGCTCGAGGGCGGCCTTCCGCGTCGCGCACAATGGTGATGCGAGTCCGTCTGTGGCTAGCAGCCGGCTCTTTTGTCTTTCCTCTGGCGGGCGCCGCTCGCAGTCGGCGAGCGGGACGTCGCGGCGTGCTCTCGGCGCGGGGGATGACTATCGGCACGGGCGCCGGCTTCATGCCGTTCTGCAGCCGCGTCGATCAGCTGCTGGATCCGTCTTGTCATGTAGGGGAGCTCGTCGGCTCCCAGCCCATTTAGCTCTTCAGCGGCCGCCTGAGCGGCTCCTAGATTCTCGAGCGGGGTGGCGTAGACGGGGCGATCTGCCCCTAGCATGCTGGCGATAGCCGCGCCACGCTTCTAGACGAAGCCGGTTCGGCTCGGCCCGCTAGGCGGCGGCGTACCGAAGGCGGCGCGGTCGACTTCGCGCTGGTGGGCCTCGGTGAGGCGTCTCATGGAGGCTATCTTCTGGCCTTCCGCGACGAGGGAGAGGCGGCGTGCCTCCAGGGTCTCGGCGTCGGCGTCGGCCGGGATGGGGACGGATAGGTCGTGCATCGCCGCTTGCAGGGCGTCGTGGGCGTTCTCGCCCGAGTTGGCGACGTGGCTGATGACCAACACTTCGGTGACAGCGCTGCTGCCACAGTCAACTCGAGGGAGAGGATCATCGAAGACCACCACGTCGGAGGGGTAGGCATCGAGCGATGCCGTGTCGGAGTCGACGAGCATCGGGTCGGTGGAGCCGACCGACTCCACATCTGCAGCAGGCTCCCTAGAGACGTGAAGCTGGTCGAGGAGGCTGACGAGGCGGCTCTCGGGGTAGTCCGAGCCCGCGTCAGACGCGGGCTCGTCGGAGATGCGAGTCTCGCCGAGCAGATCGGCGAGGCAGCTCGCCGCGTAGGCGTCGTCGACGCCTTGCAGCGCGTCGAGGCAAACGCCATCGGGCGCAGCAGGCTGGCTGCGCTCGCGGGGGAGGAAGAGGGTTCCCGTCCAGAACAGGTCTCCGGACGACGGTGCACCTGGCCCCACGGTGGGCGCCAAATGTCGGGTGGTAGGTGCGACATATGCCAACGGGTGGCTTATCATGGTGGGTGCCAGTAAGACGTCGCCGGTGCCTGGAAACGGGATGAGGCGAAGACATGCATGCCGGCGAATCTTACCCAGGTTCGGGGCTCTCCGTGGAGATAACACCCCTAGTCCTGCTCCGCGGGGTCTCCGCATGATCACTAGATCAGAACGAGTAGCTACAAATGCTCCTTGAGCTGTCGGGTTCAAGGAAGAAGAAGAGCAAGGCTAGCTCTTGCTTCCTTCTCTCTATGGTGTGTGTGTAACTCTAAGAAGCCAACCCTTTGCATGGGTGCCCCGGGGGGTTTATATAGGCCTACCCCCCCGGGGGTACAATTGTAATCCGGCTGGGCGCGGGTCCCAGCCGTCAGTGTCTGCGCTCGCCGGCTTCTCCGCCGGCCGTTGGGGCCCGCCGACCTGTGGGTCCCGCCGGCTGCCGGCCTCTTGGTCGACAGGCCGGCCCCACCGCCTAGGGGTCTTGTCGGCGGCTGCTTACTGTAGCCTCGTCCCTGATGACGAGCGCTTCGTCGAGGTAAGCGTGGCTACAGTGTGCCGCCTCGAGGGCTCTCACTGTAGCCTTACCTCGTCTTGTCTCCTTAATGTGGCACATGCTTCGAGGGGGGGGGGGGTAGCCGGCTTCTGGGGGCCGGCTACGCCCTTGGCCGACTGGGGGAGGCCGGGCCACCTTCACGCCTCTCTCTGGCTAAAGGGGCCCGCCGCCCATGGGCTGTACTGGCATCTGTCGTGGGTGACGTTGAGGCCAGCATGGCTACAGTGCCGAGCCGGACGGGAGATGGGCGTCCCGTACGGCGTCCTGTGGCCATGCCTGCCTCGGGCTTCGGGGTAGTGGGCCGCACTATGGCCACACCCCGTCTTGTCACCGTTATGTGGGTGTAGTTTTGGTGGGTGCGGTCTTGGCCGGCTTCTTGGAGTCGGCGCCCTTTGTGACCGGCTCTGGGGAGTCGGCGTTCTTCATGGCCGGCTCTAGGGAGTCGGCATCCTCTATGGCCGGCTTCCTGGAGTCGGCCATCCCGTGGTTATCTTGGGGGGAGGTTGCTGAGGCTGGGTCGCCCTCTGATAGTCGGCTTCAGAGGTAGCCGACCGGGGAAGGCGGCCCAATGCTTTGAATGCTTGAAGGCTCAAATGGCCTAATAATTTTTGAAGAGCCAGGGGCAGTCGGTTAGGCTACCCGTGGACATTTACTCCGACAGGCAGAGCTCCCGTTGCCCATATCTTCCTCGCTTGCTTGCTTCTCCGCTCCATTGCTTGCAGTGCCATCGATGGCACCATGAAAGAAGTTCTCTGCCGCCGAGAAAGGAAAGGCCCCTCGCGAGGGCCCCGGCTCCTCGGCGCCCAAGCGCGGCCGCGGCCGTCCGCGCAAGCACGCCGCGACCCCCGCCGTGGCCACCGTCGAGGTGGCGCCATGGTACGCGGAGGGGATCATCCCATCCATGGTGGTTCGGCCGGTGAGGGGAGGCGCGCGATGGTGGCGCGTCCTCCCCGCCCGCGCTTCCATTCGGCTGAGGTGTCGCCGGAGTTCGTTGTCTGGTCGGAGAGCCCGACCAGCAACTGGCTCCAACTTCCGCGCTTCTTCGCCGGCGAACTGCAGGCCTCTGGTCCGGGCGGGCTCTGGCTGCAGGCGGACGGCTGCTACAGCAGGGCCTCTTGGGTTGTGGTGGAGTCTTCCGCCGCGGGCAACATAGCCCTGGCCCGCAGCTGGCAGACGTTCGCCCGCGCGCGCGGCCTGGGCAGGCGGTGCACCCTCCACTTCAGGTACGATGGTGAATCGACCCTATGTGAGGGTGTTCGGGGAAGATGGTCGCCGCGCCGGGTGCTGCCCCGAGACGAACGACGGTGAGGAGGTGCTCGGCCTTGGTGATGGTCGTGATGAGGACGAGGGCGAGCCTGCCCTCGGCGGCGACCGCGTCTCCTCCAGCTACGACGGCTCTTCCTCCGGTGACAGCTCCAGCAGCGGTGGCTACGACCAGTTGCCGCGCCGCCGCACCCGCTTCGAAGGAGGTAGCGGGTCATCTCATCGTCGCGCCTCCGTGAAGCGCGAGGAGGGGTCTGGCTAGGCTCGGGGCGTCGCCAAGGGCCTGCCTCCGCGGATTGCTACAACACTGCCTTGCTTAGGTTTTTCTTTCTTTCCTGCATCAGAAAACGAAACCAGTATGGGCCCAGAGGGGCGTGTATCGAACTATGGTTCTTTGGTTGATGCACTGTGCGAGTCGTTCCCATGCCGTGTTGTTATTTTGCGCAAAGATAACTTAACCTGGTGTGTTTGGGATGCCCTTTCCCTCACGTGGTGTCCGCGTTGCTCAGTAACTGCAAAAAATTCATTAGGGGTGCACCAAAGGATTTGCCGTCCACCCAAGCCTTGACTTGGCGCCTTGTATCACGGTACCCGAGGGGCACGGATTTAGGGGAGATGTGCCAGCTTCCAGGCTCGAATGAGGGTGGCTCGCGAGAAGGCAAAGAGAAGAGAAATGCTCGCGAGGGCACCTGTCTAGCCCCCTCGCGAGGTATGCGAGAGAGAGAACACAAGCGGATTCGAGCTAGAAAAATGCAGTGAAAGGCGAGGGAACCAAATCAGCACGGAAACCAAAGGCAAACTTTGATTAAGGAAAAGCAAGCCAACTACGGAAAGCAAATGAAAAGCCGCGTCGGACACCTAATCTAGTCTTCAAGTCTTCTCACCAGCGCGGAGCTAAGTGTTGTCCACTAGGCGTGGGAGGGAGCCCCAGGGCCTGAGGCCGGCGCTCCTGAGACTCTGGGGCGTGTACAGCCCCAACTCATTATTACGTGAGAGTGTCATGGGCGGCGATTCTTCACAGGCACCGGGTCTTCTTCACAGGCTCTGGGCCTTTCTTCTCAGGCTCTGGGCCTTGCTTCTCAGGCTCTGGGCCTTGCTTCATGGATAGAACTTCCGGAGGTGCTGGATGTTCCAGGCATTCTGGATGGGTGTCCCATCCTGCGTCTCCAGGCGCGCTGCACCCGGCCTGGAGACATGAACGACCCTGAACGGGCCCTCCCACATGGACGAAAGCTTGTGCAGCCCTTCCCTGGAGAGGACCCGCCTCAGGACGAGGTTGCCCACCTCGAGCGTCCTCGAGCGGATGTTGCGGCATAGGTATCACCGCAGCGCCTGTTGGTACCTTGCCGCCCTCGATGTAGCTTCGCGACGGCGCTCCTCCCCCAGCACGAGATCCATCCCCCGCGTGGCGTCCTGCTGCATTTCGTCGAACGCCAGGACCCGTGCGGAGCGATGCTTGACCTCGTGAGGAAGGACTGCCTCAGCTCCATAGACGAGGAAGAATGGAGTTTCGCCCGATGGCTTGGTGGCTGTGGTGTGGATGGACCACATCACGGACTGGAGCTCATCGTGCCAGCCCCTTCCGCAGGCCTCTAGCTTCTTCTTGAAGGTCCTGGTCTTGAGGCCCCTCAGGACCTCCGCGTTGGCGCGCTCGGCCTGGCCATTGCTCCTGGGGTGTGCTACCGAAGCGTAGCAGATCTGCGTTCCAAGGTTAGCACAGTAGGTTTTGAAAAATGCGAGCCGTTATCTGTGATGATGCGGTTGGGGACCCCGAAGCGGCTCACGAGGCCCTTGATGAACTTGACAGCAGAGCCGGCTGGAATGGTACGGACGGCCTCTACTTCCGCCCACTTGGTAAACTTGTCAATGGTGACGTAGAGATATCGGTAGCCCCCTGGCGCTCGAGGAAACGGTCCTAAGAGATCCAGCCCCCAGACCGCAAATGGCCACGTGAGCGGGATGGTTTGGAGTCCCTGTGCAGGCTTATGGATCTTCTTGGCGTGGAATTGGCAAGCTTCACAAGACTTCACCAGCTCGGCCGCGTCGTTGAGTGCTGTAGGCCAATAGAACCCACTGCGGAACACCTTGCCAACAAGGGTCCGTGACGACGAGTGGTGTCCGCAGTCACCGCCGTGTATGTCAATCAGCAACTCCCTTCCTTGATCGCTGGAGATGCAGCGCAGCGTGACATCGTTCGGTCGCTTCCTATACAACTCGCCGTCTTGAATGCAGTATGCCGTGGCATGTCGGGCCACGCGCTCCGCGTCTTCTTCCTTCTCCGGCAGCGTCCCGTGCATCAGGTACTCCTTGAATTCCTTGGTCCAACACTCCTCCTGGGGCTCGAGCACCAAGAGCAGCCAAGCTCCTGTGGTTGGGCCGCAGGCTGGGGCTCCCGTGGCCGGGGGCTGTGGGAGATCCTCCCGAGGCTGAGTCATGCTTGAAAGAGGTGGCGTAGCTGATGGCTTGAAGAGCCGCTCTTCAAAGATGCCAGGCTCTTGTGGTTGCCGCTTGGATGCTCTCTTGGCGATGTCGTCGGCTTCCTTGTTGGTGCCCCGGGGCACGTGCTGCAGCTCCAGGCCCGGGAACTGCTTTTCCATCTTGCACACCTCCGCAAGGTAGGCCTCCATGTGCTCGTCCTTCGGCTCATACACTTTGTTGGAGAAGTTGACGAGGAGCTGCGAGTAGCCCTTGACGGTAAGGCGCCTCACCCCCAGAGCCGCCGCGGCCTTTAGGCCAGCTATGAGGCCTTCGTATTCTGTGATATTGTTGGAGACCTTCTCGCCGTGCTGGAAGCAGAGTTGCACGACATAGTAAAGCTTGTCCTGAGTGGGCGAGATGAGCACTGCTCCAGCCCTCGCGCCCTGGTGCGCGAAGGCGCCATCGAAATACATGACCCAGCCGTCTGGTGCCTCACTTCCTGGGGAGGTGGACCGGTCTTCTCCTTCCTCCAGAGCCGGGGCATCGGTCCATTCTGCCACAAAATCGGTGAGCGCGGCTCCCTTGATGACCCTGGTAGTGCTGAACTCCAGCTGGAATACTTGCAGCTCGATGTTCCATTCAGTGACCCTTCCGGCTGAGTTCGGGCTCCTGAGTACCCACTCCAGGTAAGATGAGACGACCTTGATGGGGTGGCCCTGGAAGTAGTGCCGCAGCTTGCGCGAGGCCACCAAGAGTGCGAGCAGGAGCTTTTGCGGCATGGGGTAGCGTGCCCTCACGTCCTGCAGTACGGTGCTGACAAAGTACACCGGGTGCTCGACGGGCTGGCACACTGTTGAGGCTTGGGTCATGCGGAGATTGTGGCATATCCTGAGGTGGAGGGTTTCCTGAGACCTGACCGTCCTCAGGAGCTTCTGCGATGTTGCACTGCTGAGCTTGGTCTTCCGCCGCTGATGGCTCTACTGCTCCTTCCTGACCCGGCGCTGCATCAGCTCTGGCTTGGCGCGGCGCACCCTTGTCTTGGCGCTCCTCCCGAACCGCCACCAGCGCTGCGCTAGCGGAGTACGGGGTGGCGGCAAGGTAAAGTACCAGAGGCTCGAGAGGCCGTGGTGCCACCATCATCGAGGGGCTGGTGAGGTATTTCTTGAGGTCTTGGAAGGCCCGGTCGGCCTCCGGGGTCTACTCGAAGGGGCCCTTCTTCTTCACTAGCTTAAAGTAGGGCAAGGCGCGCTCGCCTAGCTTGGAGATGAAACGCCCTAACGCGGTCACCCGCCCTGCTAGGTTTTGCATCTCCTTGAGGGTCAGTGGTGGGCTCATGTCTTCAATGGCCTCGATCTTCTCCGGGTTCGCCTCGATTCCTCTGTGGGATACGAGGAACCCTAGTAGCTTGCCGGAGGGGACGCCAAACACGCACTTCTCCGGGTTAAGCCTCAAGTTCACCCGGCGCAAGCTCTCAAAGGTCCCCTCCAAGTCTTGAATCAATGTCCTTGCCTCGCGAGATTTGACCACTACGTCATCAACGTAGGCCTCTGTGTACCTGCCGAGCTGCCGCCCCAAGGCGATGTGCATCAGCCGCTGAAAGGTTGCGCCCGTGTTGCGCAGCCCGAAAGGCATGCAGGTGTAACAGTACACCCCGCATGGTGTCAGGAAGGCTGTCTTCTCCACATCCTCCACCGCCATCTTGATTTGGTGGTATCCTGAAAATGCATCCAGGAAACATAGCAAGTCGCACTCGGCGGTGGAGTCGACAATCTGATTGATGCGTGGGAGTGGGAACGGATCTTGGGGGTAAGCTTTGTTAAGGTTGGTGAAGTTGACGCACATCCATTCTTTCCCGCCTTTCTTTGGTACCACGACAGGGTTCGCCAGCCATTCGGGGTATCAAACCTCTCGGATGGTACCTGCTGCCTCCAGCTTGCACATCTCTTGGACGATGAAGGCCTGCTTCTCAGTGGACTGCCGTCTTGCCCGCTGCTTCACGGGACATATGTTGGGGCATACCCTTAGATGATGCTGGATCACCTCTCTCGGGACCCCTACCAGCTGATTGGGCTCCCATGCGAATATCTCCTTGTTTGCGCGCAAAAACCTCACCAAAGCTTCTTCTTGTCCCGGGTAAAGGCTGGTTCCTATGGTAAAGGTGGCTCCTGAAGACCCGTCCTCGTCAACCGGCACCTGCTTGGTCTCCGCCTTGTCTTGGGTGAACAACTGCTTCTTCTTGGCGGGACGCGGTCTCCTTGGCCTCGGGCGTACTGGCGCTGGCTAGCTGCGCTGCTGCCGCGGTCTTGAAGGCGAGCCTGAGCGCCGTCACTGCCTCCTTAGTGTCCCCCTTGATGGTGAGGACGGCCTTGCTCCCTGGCATCTTCATGAGGTTGTAGGCCGGGTGAGTCGCCGCCATGAACTGAGCAAGAGCCGGGTACCCGAGTATGGCATTGTACGGGAGACCGATGCGGGCGATGTCGAAGTCCACTAGCTCCGTGCGGTAGTTGTCGCGTGTGCCGAAGGTGACAGGGAGGCAGATCTGCCCCAGAGAGTGGGCAGCTCCACCACCCACTCCCGAAAAAGGCTTGCTGAGGCTGAGCCGCTCGGGCGGCACGTGGAGGAGGCTGAAGGCTTCTACGGTGAGCAAGTTGAGGCTGGCACCGCCGTCGATGAGGGTCTTGGTGACGGCCACGATGCAGATGGTAGTTGTGCAGAGCATTGGGAGTATGTCAGAGCCAGCGGTGGAGCCGAGGTGGTCTTCTGAGTTGAAAGTGAGGTCGGCCTCCGGCGCAGCCCCACCCGGCGGAGCCCCCGGGCACTTGGAGGCTGCCCCAATCTGACGGAGGAAAGGCTTGACGTGGCAATCTGAAGGCAGTGCTTGAGAGCCACCCAGCAGCGCCGCGACTGCGTGGTGCGCCGGCACCGCATAACGTGCGGTGAAGAGGTTGCGGAGTTCCTCCCAGGACGCCACCGTGGACCCCGGGAGGTTGAGCAGCCAGGCGCGTGGCTCGCCGGCGAGGGCCATGGGGAACCAGTTGGCCATGATCTTGTCGTTGCCTCCGGCTTCAAGGATGGCCTCCTCGTATGCCAGCAGGAACGGCGCCGGATCTGCCGCGCCGTCGTAACACGGCGGCATCTCCGGATTGAACTTGGTTGGCCACTGCACCTGCCGTAGGGCGGGGGCCAGGGCCCGGTACCCAGACTCCCTGCTGTTGGTGTCGGTCGCAGAGGCGGGTGGCGGCGCACCTGCCATGGGAGCGAAGCGCGGCGGCACGGGGCGCAGGTTGGTGGAGAGGAGCTCCGGCGCAACCCTACCTGGCGCACCAAATGTCGGATGTGGGGTTCCGGCAAACCCTTAAGGTTCGAACACTGGGGTGCGCGCGAAGTCTCTCCCTCCTACCGATCTACGCTCTAGCTCGCTAAGATCTCACGGATGAACTCGACGAACTTGCAACACAGAAAGACACGGGGTTTATACTGGTTCGGGCCACCATTGTGGTGTAATACCCTACTCCAGTGTGGTGGTGGTGGATTGCCTCTTGGGCTGATGATGAACAGTACAAGGGAAGAACAGCCTCCTGAGGTTGAGGTGTTCTTGTGCTTGTGAACTTGTGGCGTGAGGATTCGATGCCTCTACTTTGGTGGCTAGCTCTACTTATATAGGCCCTGGTCCTCTTCCCAAATATCGAGCGGGAAGGGAGCCAACAACGGCGGGAAAATTTGAAGGTGGACAACTAGTACAAGCTATCCTGACAAAAGCGGTCTTCGCCTGCGAAAAGCTCTGGGGTGACGCCGTCTTGGGCTCCACGATGACCTCCGCCTTGCCGTCCTCCGGTCTTGGTGTCGTTGCACCAATATGGTAACCTTTGCCTGATGCCTCGGTACTCTTCGCCTGCGCTGGCCTCCTTAGCACCAAAGAGGAAATAGGGACGCTGCGCGCACTGGCGCCCGCCTGGCGCCCGCATGGTACCATTCGTCATGGCTCACGTCACGAGAGCCTCGTGAGGTTCGTCTCGCCTTGATATCTCCGCTCCTCGTGAGCCTGCTTGGCTAGGACACTCCAGAGGAAGTCTTGCGTCATCCGCCTCGCGAGGCTTGGACCCTCGCGAGGGTCTTGGGTGCCTTGCTGACGAAGATGGGCCGCACGGCCTGCTGCTTGGCCATGCTGTGGGCCGCAGGCAGGCAAGTCTGGGGACCCCCGTTCCGAGAACACCGACAGACGAGGCCTTTGAGCCCATACCGCCAAAGCATAAAACTGCTGATGAGCCCGAACGACCGCCATGTGGACGGGATAGACCGGCACTCATGCCGAACACCAGCCCGCGCCACCCCACCGTCAGGGCAAGGAGGCAACGGCCCCGGGCTATACCTATGACTTACGCAAGGACCTAGACAATAGAGCCGGTCTGAAAAGATCAATCTATGGATTGAGGGGACGTGCTCCAACGCGCGAGGACGTCCATCAGACCTGGCGCGACAGACAGAACCTCACACGGGCCGAAAACTGCATACGTCCTTCATTCGAACTACGCCGCGATATCGCCCGGTACAGAGGCGCCGCACACCCCCTATGCTTCACCGACGAAGTAATGGAACATCAGTTCCTAGAAGGGTTTAAACCCATCAACATTGAATCATACAACGGTACGACAAATCCCGCAGATGGATCGAAGACTTTCTTCTCCATATCCACATGGCATGTGGTGATGATCTCCATGCCATCAAATACCTCCCGCTCAAATTAAATGGACCAGCTCGGCACTGGCTAAACAACCTCCCAGAGAACTCTATCGGCAGCTGGGAAGACTTGGAGGATGCCCTTAGAGACAACTTCCAAGGTACCTACGTTCGGACCCCAGACGCCGATGACCTTAGCCACATAGTCCAGCAACCCGGAGAATCAGCCCGGAAACTCTGGACTAGGTTCTTAATTAAAAAGAACCAAATTGTGGATTGTCCGGATGCCAAAGCCCTCGCGGCCTTTAAACACAGCGTCCGAGACGAGTGGCTCGCCCGACACCTTGGCCAAGAAAAGCCGAAGTCCATGGCAGCCCTTACTGCACTTATGACCCGCTTTTGGGCAGGAGAAGATAGCTGGCTAGCTCGTAGAAGCAATAGCACCAGCGACCCTGGCACCTTCGAAGCCAGGGATGGCAATGGCAAGCCACGACGCAACAAGCACAAACGTCAAAACAACAACTAAGATGCCGAAGACACGACGGTTAACGCCGGATTCAGTGTCTCTAAATCTGGTCAGCGAAAGAAGCCATTCAAAGGAAACAGAGATGGTCCATCTAGTTTGGACAGAATACTCGATCGGCCTTGCCAGATTCATGGCACCCCTGATAAGCCTGCCAATCACACCAATAGAAATTGTTGGGTCTTTAAACATGCCGGCAAGCTCAATGCCGAACACAAGGGGAAAGGGCCGCCCAGCGAGGACGACGATGAAGAGCCTCGCCCTCTGAACACAAGGGGACAGAAGAAATCCCCCCCCGAGATCAAAACGGTGAACATGATCTTTGTTACTCATATCCCTAAGCGGGAGCGCAAGTGCGCGCTAAGGGACGTCTACGCCATAGAGCCAGCCGCCCCAAAATTTAATTTGTGGCCAGCTTGCCCGATCACCTTTGATCGTAGAGACCACCCGACCAGTATCCGTCATGGAGGCTCGGCTGCATTGGTCCTAGATCCAATTATTGACGGATTCCACTTAACACGAGTCCTCATGGACGGCGGCGCAACAGTCTTAATCTGCTTTATCAAGACACCGTTCGTAAAATGGGCATTGATTCATCAAGAATCAAGCCCACTAAAACCACCTTTAAAGGGGTAATACCCGGCGTAGAGGCCTGTTGCACATGATCCATAACGCTGGAAGTCGTGTTCGGCTCACTGGATAAATTCTGGAGCGAAGACCTGATCTTCGACATCGTCCCGTTCCGCAGTGGCTATCACGCACTACTCGGGCGAACTGCTTTCGCCCGTTTCAATGCCGTCCCGCACTATGCTTATCTAAAGCTCAAGATGCCTGGACCACGTGGCGTTATAATAGTCAATGGAAACATGGAGCGCTCCCTTAGTACAGAGGAGCATACCGCGGCCCTGGTAGCCGAGGTGCAGGGTGGCCTCGCTAAACCGAATACTACACTGGCAGTCAAATCTCCTGACACTGTTAAACGAGTCCGGCCTACCCTGCAGACCGACAATCCGGCTCATCCAGAGCTAGATTAGCAATTTGGCCTCCGTAAGTACCCTAGCCTGATAGCGGCATACATGCCGCGCGTACATAACTACGCGTTAGAAATCCCATGGGCAAGGACGGAGGCATGCTAAACATAGGGTCCACAATACGGCTTGACCCTATCTGGACCTACATCTTGCTCCACCTTTTTTCTTGATTTCAATTTTTCAGGTTCTTTACAGCCCACATCAATTTCTGGAGCTAACAAGGGCCCCCTTCTAGGCCCCTTATACATACTCGATTGTCGATCCTCTCAAAGGATCCTACACCAAGGTGAAAAGCGGCGTAGACGTGCGACAGAATGTCCAAAGGATCTTCTATATCATCTTTTCAAATTTAGGACCTGTATACAACTTTCCCTTGTTCTCGGCATGTAAAATAGCCGTGATGCTTATTACATTCTCTGTAAAAATACGCTTTGACGTACCAATCAGATTATAATGGAAACAGTTTCGCCTAGCCCTGTTTGGTATTGGCCCTTTTTCTGTTTTTCCACCTTACGTTCAAATTGGCATATACACCTTGGTACGACTTAAATCGCCAGGGGCTCTATTCAAGCCATACACATATGTTCAACTATGGAAAGTCCAAACACTCTTAAGAGTATACTTCAGCGTCCCGAATACCGCATTATATGCATTGGCTCTGAATCATGTCTTTGGTCAATAGTTGGGTTGCCCGGCTCCTGTGCTTTCCACCTTACGTTCTGTTTTCGGCTAAGCTAGTCAAGGGAGAACTAATGCGATTGTGTTTCCGGCTAGCCCGGTCAAGCACCTCAGTAGAGAAAGCCGAAAACTGACTATCGTGATGCGGCGAGAGCTGGTCAGCAATTCGGTTACTTATCAAATCTCTCGCGATTTCTTCCGTCTTACACGAAGGTCTGGCTTTGTTCAGACACACGTCTAAAGGCATCTAAGTTTGATAGCTACATGCGCACCAGGGGCTACCTTACAACCCCATTGTCAAACTTCTATGGCTAAGTGAGAGTGGTGAAGTCGCATAGTCCGATTGCCTCGTTCGCTGCACTGACACCTCCTTTACGGACCAAGACGTTGGGTCAAGAGTGGCTATGTGCTACCCTGAACACCCCCGTAGTATCTACGTGGGGGCTGAAGCCGACGACTGGCAAACTCTCAAAGATAAAAATAGCCGCACAGGAGAAACAACAATTTAAATATATTACAAAGGCCTCGGTTTATAATACAATGTCTGGGTAGCTCGGATACAGTAGCTCGAATACAGTTACTCAAACATAATATCCTTTGAGCATTGGCCCTCTATCAAATGGGCACCCTCAAGGACATCGTCGAAGTAGCGCTCCGGCTTGCGGTGAGCCTTGTCTCCGGGCGGACCTTCAACGGCCATGCTGGCAGCCTTCATCTTGGCCCAGTGCATTTTGACACGGGCAAAGGCCATCCGCGCAGCCTCAATGCATGCCGAGCGCTTCACTGCCTCTATTCGGGGCAAGACATCGCCGAGTCGCTTGACCAGGCCAAAGTAGCTGCTCGGAATGGGTCAGGCTGGCCATAGCCGAACTATGATGTCCTTCATGGCCAAGCCGGACATCCTGTGCAGCTCCGCCAGCAGCATCATCTCATTGTTGAGTAATGCTGGTCGCTCCGGCACCAAATATTGTGACTAGAAGAGCTTCTCCGTCGCATTCTCGTCTTGGGCCCGGAAATATTGGGCGGCATCAGCAGCACTCCTCGGGAGATCCGCGAAAGCGTCTGGAGCACTCCACAGTCGATTTAGCAAAGCATATCTTCGACCGCCGAATATACTCTGTAAAAGAAAAGGCTTACTAGCCGCTATCTGTTCGGCTTGCTTGATCTCCTTGCGAGCAGCCCGGGACTCGGACCGCGCCTCTTTCACAGCTTGAAGAGCCTTGGTGAGATCAGCCGCTTGGGCCTTGTTACTCTCTTCCAAGGACTCACACTTGGTCGCGGCCTCCTGGAGCGCTTGCTCCACTTCGGTCAACCTCGCCTCATACTTAAGGCGGGCGGCCTTTTCGGCCTCCACATCCACAGCCACCTTCTCTGCGGCTGCCTTGCTTACCCTCGCCTCCTCCTTGGCTTCGGCAAGGGCACTCTTGAGGGCCTCGACCTCGGTCCCATTGCCTACAATCATTAATAGTTGCACCAGAGCTTAAAACTTTGAGTTTGCATTATAATTCAGGCTTGTAAGGGGTCTTTGAAAAGCATACCTTTGGCCTCATTAAACCGCTTGTTAATACGGTCAATCTCGTCATCGGCCAGCTTCAGTTTCTGCTGGAGTTCGGAAACTTCCGCGTTCTTGGCTGATGCCGGTAGTAGCGAAGCCTGTTCACCAAAATAGACAAGTATGTTACCTCTGGAATATTCTACCCTCTGTCTGGCCCTTTCTTCAAAAAGCCGAACAGAGTCTTAGGGGCTACTATCTATACACAGGTGTATGATTATACAGGCAAAAACGACCAAAGATAATACACCACATGTGTCGGGGGGATGAACCCCGGGCAGGCAACGGAACTCGGATCCTTTTCTAAAACAACGGGGCCAGCAACGCCCCTCAAGCCGGCTCACGCTTGGCCAGGTTGCTCAACCCAGCCAAGCCGCACAACCCGGCCGAACTCCTCAACCCGGCCCCAAGAGCTGGCACAAGACGGCCGAACCCGGCATACCAAGACTTCTCCAACAAGCCAGCTCCCCTTTGGCGTGTTCCTCAACCCGGCCGCGGGTCAGCTCCCATCCCATCCTGGCCGTACGATGGGACGAGTCTTCATTCAAGGATGAGCAAGGCAACAGTGCCCCTCCCATGCCTCTGGTCAGCCGGGGCGTGGCAACAATGCCCCACCTACCCGCTGACCAGGGCCAGCGTGGCTACAGTGCACCCACTGTCACTGCTGACGCCAGCAAGCGGTGACCTGACGGAGCGCCGCTGTAGCAGGCTCAACCTGGCCACTCCCTGATGATCTACAAGATGGCGAGCAGTGCCCCTAGGCACGCGGGCCCGCGCCCGGAGATACCGGCAAGCCCTGACACCCGGCGGGTCCCAGCACCGGCTTCTCGGACGATGACAACCCGGCCCCCGGCCTTGTAACATTACCATTATACCCCTGGGGGTTGGCCTATAAAACCCCCCAGGAGCCCTCATGCATACGGGCACGACGAGAACAATAGCAATCACACACCAAACCAGACTAGCCACACTGGGAGAGGGAGCAACCTAAGCCTTGGTATGCCTTCCTTCTTCCGCCATACAGCTCTAGGAGCAGCTGTGTATACTGTTACATATAACCCACACTCGGCAGGACTAGGGGTGTTATCTCTCCGGAGAGCCCCGAACCTGGGTATGTCTTGCGTCCCGCGCTCGCTCATGCCGACCTCGCCTCTGGAGCCCACCAGTGCCCTCGAGCCTCCTCCTCTCTTTAGCCATCCCTTGGCATCTGCCGTGCGCCCACCACGACAGTTGGCGCCCACCGTGGGGCAGCTCGAGGTCCTGGCTGGAAGCATGCTCCAGACGGGGCTCCTCTCCGACTCCGACGAGCCCGTCATGCTGGCGGACGACGTCATCGACGCGCTCGCCGCCTCCTTCGCCACGCTGCGCATCTCTGATGCGCCCATGGCCGACGAGTATCCCAACAAGGTACTTGACTTCTCCGACTCCCCCCCTCCCTCGGCGGTAGTGTTCCCGCCGACGGAATGGACCTCTTTGTGGAGGTCTTCGTCACCGACACTGGCGCTTCTTCCTCGTCCAGCACGGCGAGGAAGGCCGCGAAGCCAGGGCCGCAGTGGATCGGGCCGGCTCGCCCAACCCGTTGCGCGCCACAATGCAGAGCCTTCGCATCCCCATCGCCACCGACGTCGATGCCTCCAACATCGCCGAGGCCCGGACTCGGCTCGAGGGAGATCGCTAGCGCCTGCTGGACCTGACCGAGAAGCTCGCTGAGGGAGTCCTGGACTAAGCGGTCCCTGGGCGTCCGGCCTGTTATCTACTCGGCCGGACTGATGGGCTATGAAGACATAAAGACCGAAGACTGTACCCGTGTCCGGATTGGACTCTACTTTGCGTGGAAGGCAAGCTAGGCGACCGACTATGAAGATTCCCTCTTATGTAACCGACTCCATGTAACCCTAGATCTCTCCGGTGTCTATATAAACCGGAGAGTATAGTCCGGATAGGACAGATTCATTACCATATACTCATAGGCTAGACTTCTAAGGTTTAGCCATTACGATCTCGTGGTAGATCAACTCTTGTAACACTCATATTCATCAAGATCAATCAAGCAGGAAGTAGGGTATTACCTCCATAGAGAGGGCCCGAACCTGGGTAAACCTCGTGTCCCCTGTCTCCTGTTACCATCGATCCTAGACGCACAGTTCAGGACCCCCTACCCGAGATCCACCGGGTTTGACACCGACATTGGTGCTTTCATTGAGAGTTCCTCTGTGCTGTCGACATAAGGCTCGATGGCCCCTTCAATCGTCGGTAATGGCCTCGTTCAGGGAGAAACCTTTCTCCCCGGACAAATCTTTGTGTTCGGCGGCTTCGTACTGCGGGCCAACTCACTTGGCCATCTGGAGCAGGTCGATAGCAACGCCCCTGGCCATCAGGTCAGATTTGGAAGCTTGAACTACGTCATGGATATCCGTGGAGACTTGATCTTCGATGGATTCGAGACCACGGCGATCGCACCCCTTCTCTCCGATGAACATGACTTAAATCTGTCATCGGAGCACACCCAGGAGATGGATCCTGTTGCTGCAACGGCCTCAGTACAAAAGAAGATCATCCCCTCCGAGGCCATAAAGTCCGCGGCGTTGGAGCCGCACACGGACTCGACATCCTGCAATGCTTGCGTCAATGGAACTCCGGACTCATCTCCGGCTACACGTTCTGGATAAAGTGTGCCTGCGGACACCGAGCTGGATCGGTTATCGATTTTCGAATTTAGTGCCGCAGACATCTTCCAGCATTCGCCTTTGGGTGACGTGCTAAATTCTTTGAAGAACTTGTCCTTGGAGGATGACTCACAGCCGAACTATGTTCGGTTCGAGCTAGAGGCCGACGATGAGGAATTGTGCTTCCCACCCGCCACCCACTTTATAGCCACCGTCGACGACTTAACCGACGTGCTTGACTATGGCTCCGAAGACATCACCGGTATTGACGACGATGCCGACAATGAGCAAGGCCAAGACCCGCCATTCACTGGACGTTGGACGGCCACCTCTTCGTACGACGTTTACATGGTCGATACACCCAAAGGATTTGGCGACGACAAAGAAGAGCCGGATAAGAACAAACCCTCTGAGACTCAGTCCAAGCGCCGGCGCCCCAAACGCTGTTCTAAGCCTCGTCGCTCAAAGGATGGCAACACTGGCACCGGAGAAAATAGTCCTCCGGGCGACGCCGAAAACAATGAAGACCCTATTGGCGCTGCATCCGAACAGGAGGAACATGACAACACGCAAGACAACCCTGATGAACAGGCCATAGAAGATAACTCGGAGGATGATAGTTACCATCCACCCTCCAAAGTGGAGACAAGCCTCGGCAACGAAGACTTCATCGTGCCAGAGGACCCTCTGGAGCAGGAGCGTTTTAAGCTTCAGCTCATAGCCACTGCAAGGAGCCTGAAAAAGAAGCAGCAGCAGCTTCAAGCCGAAAGACCGCTCGTCGACAGATGGCCCAACGTCCTGACAGCCGAAGAATACGGCCTCAAGCGCCTAGCCAAGAGCTACCCGAAACGCAGACTGCTACCTCAATTCAATGAGGAGGCACCAGAACACATATCTCCCTTGCGTAATGCGGAGAGACCACCGCGTGGTCGAGACAGGGCAGCCGACCGGCTACCCCGCGGTCGGGATAAAGCGACAACTCAGGCCGAACAGGAGCCTGCAACACCACCCCGCAAAAATAAAGACAAAAGAGTTCGGGGTCACACGTACGACCTTCGGCAGACCCTGGATAGTAGAGCAGGGCATACAAGATCGATCTATGGATCGCGAGGACGTGCCTCGAGGCACGAGATGGCTACCTATTCAGACGTGACAAACCTAATCATGCCCGGGCCGAATGCCGCAGACGGACTCCATCAGAACTCCGCCGCGATGCGGCCCGTTATAGAGGCGTCGCACACCCTATCTGCTTCACAGACGAGGTGCTGGATCACGAATTCCTCGAGGGGTTCAAGCCTGTCAACATTGAATCATACGACGGCACAACCGATCCCGCAGTATGGATCGAGGATTTTATTCTCCATATCCATATGGCTCGAGGAGATGACCTCCACGCCATCAAATACCTCCCATTAAAGCTCAAAGGACCAGCTCGACACTGGTTAAATAGCCTGCCTGAGAACTCCATCAGCAGCTGGGAGGACTTGGAAGAGGCTTTCCTTGATAACTTGCAAGGAACTTACGTCCGGCGACCAGACGCGGATGACTTAACCCATATAGTTCAACAACCTGGAGAATCAGCTAGAAAATTCTGGACTAGGTTCCTAACCAAAAAGAACCAGATCGTTGACTGTCCGGATGCCGAGGCCTTAGCAGCCTTCAAACACAGCATCCGTGACGAATGGCTAGCACGCCACCTCAGCCAAGAAAAGCCGAAGTCTATGGCAGCCCTCACGACACTCATGACCTGCTTTTGGGCGGGAGAGGACAGTTGGCTGGCTCGTAGCAACAACACAGCCAGCGAGACAGGCCCCTCCAAGGCCAAGAATAGCACGGGCAAGCTCCGATGCAATAGACACAAATGCCGAAACAATGGCGACCACACCGATGACACCATAGTCAACGCCGGATTCACTGGCTCCAACTCCGGCCAACGGAAGAAGCCCTACAAAAGAAATAATGAAGGACCTTCCAGCCTGGACCGCATACTCAACCATCCGTGCCAGATACACGGCACCCCGGATAAGCAAGCCAATCATACCAACAGGGATTGTTGGGTTTTTAAGCAGGCTGGCAAGTTAAATGCCGAAAACAAGGAAAAGGGATCACAAAGTGAGGACGAGGATGAAGAGCCCCGGCAGCCGAACACTGGGGGGCAGAAGAAATTTCCCCCTCAAATCAAAACGGTGAACATGATATACGCTACACACATCCCCAAAAGGGAGCACAAGCGTGCACTCAGGGACATCTACGCAGTAGAGCCAGTCGCCCCAAAGTTCAATCCGTGGTCGTCATTCCCGATCACTTTCGATCGACGAGACCACCCAACTAGCATCCGCCATGGCGGTTCAGCCGCACTAGTCCTGGACCCAATTATTGATGGGTTCCACCTAACATGAGTCCTGATGGACGGGGGTAGCAGCCTCAACTTGCTCTATCAAGACACAGTGCGGAAGATGGGCATCGACCCCTCACGAATCAAACCAACAAAGACTACCTTCAAAGGAGTCATACCAGGCGTCGAGGCCCGCTGTACGGGCTCAATCACGCTGGGAGTGGTCTTCTGTTCTCCGGACAATTTCCGAAGCGAGGAGTTAATCTTCGACATCGTCCCATTCCGCAGCGGCTACCACGCACTGCTCGGACGAACAGCGTTTGCTAGATTCAACGCAGTGCCACACTACGCTTATCTCAAGCTCAAGATGCCCGGTCCATGCGGTGTCATAACAATCAATGGCAACACGGAACGCTCCCTCCGAACAGAGGAGCACACCACCGCCCTAGCAGCAGGAGTACAGAGCGGCCTTCTCAAGCAGCACCATAGCGCGGCTGCCGAGCCCCTGGACACCATCAAGAGGTTCCGAACTACACTGCAGCAGGACAGCAAGGCTCGTCAAGAGCTCGACTAGCAATTCGGCCTCCGTCCCAGTCCCGATGAACTAGTGGCATTCGTACCACGCATACATAATTACGCACTCGAAAT
Organism: Aegilops tauschii subsp. strangulata; assembly: GCF_002575655.3. Taxonomy (NCBI): domain Eukaryota; kingdom Viridiplantae; phylum Streptophyta; class Magnoliopsida; order Poales; family Poaceae; genus Aegilops; species Aegilops tauschii. Next base: position 440,115,769 of record NC_053036.3, read on the forward strand.
TCCATGGACATCAACGGAGGCACAAGGTAACACGGGATCTATAGTTCGGCTAGACCGACCCCGGACACACTTATTCCTTTCTGTTTCTGGTTCCTTTTCCCGCAAGCCTGATCACCAGCCCCTTCGAAGGATCGGCATACAAAGGGGGCACGCAGTATAGGTGCATAGGGTAACCTCCATACGTTCCTCTTGATGGTATTTTTACTTATTTCCTAGGAGCCGCACGCTGCTCCTTCTTGATGCCGGCATGTTAAATGGTCCGGGTGCTTATCGCACTATTTGTATAAGATACGCCTTGACGTATCCATTTAGTTATAATAAAAATGATTTGCGGCCCAGTTTCTGTGGTTTTCGCTTCTTACTTCATTTTATTTCGATCTGCTTATCAGCTACATCGGTACTCTTTTGTACGTTTCATATTCGCCAGGGGCTGCTTATCGCCCCATAACACGGCAACAAAGTCCGAACACTTCTTGTATAAAAGTTCGGCACCCCAAATTTAGCATGATATGCATTGGCTCCGAATCATGTCTTTGGTCAATAGTTGGGTTGCCCGTCTCCTGTGCTTGCTACCCTACGTTCCGCTCTATCGGCTATGGTAGTAAAGGGAGAACTACTGCGATTGTGCCCTGGCCTCGACCGGATGAGCACCTCAGTAGAGAAAGCCGAAAACTGACTGTCATGATACGGCGAGAGCCGGTCAGCTGTTCGAGGGTTACAAAATCGTTGGAGATTTTTTCCTTGTCACGCGAAGGATCGGCACTTCCCGATCAGATGCTGACAGCACCCTGGCTTGGACCAGGGGCTGCGCACTTGCTTAATTATGAAACTCCTATGGCTAAGTGAGGGCGTTTAAGCCGTATAGTCTGATTGCCTTGTTCGTTGCGCTAAACAACTCCTTCAAGGACCATACAATTGGATCAAGATTGTTTAGATCCCATCCCGAACACCTCCGTACTAATTACGTGAGGGCAGAAGCCGACGACTGGCCAACCCTCAGATTGCATATAACACGGCCGCACAGGAGGAAACAATTTAAAGCATAACAAAATTACATTACAAAACAAACTTTGTCTATATAATACAAGGCCAAGGACAACATGAATGTATTCATTCAAAAATAATGTCCTGCGAACATTGAGCTGCCACAAGTCGAGACCCTTCTATGACATCCGCAAAATATTTCTCGGGTGTGCGGTGCTCCTTGCCCTCCGGCGGCCCGCTCGCAACTTCAACAACGTTCATCTTCGCCCACCACATCTTGCAGCGAGAGAAGGCCATATGGGCACCTTCAATGCAGGCAGAGCGCTTGACGACGTCCAGCCGCGGACAGGCTTCCACTAGGCGCCTCACGAGTCCGAAGTAGCTGCCGGGCATAGCTTCGGCTGGCCATAGCCGGATTGTCAAATCCTTCATGGCTAGTTCGGCCACCCTGTGCAACTCCACTAGCTGCTTCAGCTGATCAGTGAAAGACATGGGATGCTCTGGCGTCGCATACTGTGACCAGAATAGCTTCTCCGTAGAGCCTCCTCCTTCGGCTCGGTAGAACTCTGCAGCGTCTAATATGCTGCGTGGTAGATCCGCAAAAGCACCTGGGGAACTCCGAACCCGGGTTAGTAAAAGGTACTGCCTCTCCGCATACTTGCTCTGCATCTTAAAAGCCTTACCCGCCGTTATCTTCCTGGCCTCCTGGATCTCCTGGATGATGTCCTGGGCCTCATTCCGCGCGGTCTCCGCGCCCTGATGAGGCTTGGAGAGTTCGGCCTCCCGACCGACACATCATTCTCCAAGGTCTCACATTTTTTCACTACATCTTGGAGCTCCTGCTGGATTTCCTTGACACGGGCCTCGAGCTTCTTACGGGCGGCTAGCTGCTGGACATCCATCCCCTCGGCCTCGCCCAGGGCCTTCCTCAGGACCTCGACCTCGGTCGCGGCTCCTGCATACATTTTGACATTACAATCAATACACAGTGCCTCTGCTTTCCGAACACACAACAAGACGTTACTCACCTTGCTTCTCCTGCAGCTGCACTCTAACCTCGCCGAGCTCGTTCTCGGTCCGCTCCAGCCTCTGCTTCAATTCAGAGACTTCGGCGGCATGCGAGGCTGCGGCCAACAGCGACACCTACTTATGCATACATATGACGTTAGTCTCCTACACTAGAAGATTGATCCTCTATCCGGTTCTTCTTATCGAACACCGGACAGTGTCTCAGCGGCTACTGACTACACGGTTTTTTTCTCTTTCTCACCTCGAAACCCGTTAACAGGCTGCTGCAGGTTTCATTCAATCCGCTCTTGACGGGCTGAACCTTCTCGATCATCGCACCCATAAGGACACGGTGCTCGTCCACGATGGAGGCACTTCGTAGCGCCCCCATCAGGTCATCCGGCGCTCCTGGATGGACAGGAGCCACCGATGGAGGCGGCGCACCCCCCTCCTTCAAAGGGGGCTGCTCGCCCGACTCCGGAGCCATATGGGTCTCCGGAATCGTGTTCGGCTGAGGGCCAAGCTGGATGCGGCCCTCTTCGCCAGTCTCCATGGGGATCGTCCCCTCCATATGTCCGGCAGTGGAGGCTTCGCCTCGTGGCGCCTCCCGGACAGCGTCCTGGGTTCCTCCCCGGTTCGGATGGGCCCTCCGGGACAGCACTTCGGTGTCGTCCCCGGCCCCGGGGAAATAAGCAGGCGGTGGCGACTGGCTCGCCATCTCCGACGGAGCCAACGAACTTCCAGACGAGGATCGCTGGATTAGGTCGCGGGCCAGACTGCAATGGTACAGTTAACTACATCAAGGTAATGGAAAGAAAGGGTTGGATGTGCGCATAAATAAGCCATGTCACTTACGATGCGGCCTCGGGCTTAGTGCGGGGGCGTCGTTCCGGACTGCTGTCAACGTCCCACGCGGTGTTGACTGCTGGAACGCCCTTCCCCCTTTTGGGCGCCGCCGCCTCTAGATGCGTCGGAGCCTCCCTCTTCTTCTTCCTCCCCTCAGGGGGAGGATTGTTTTCTTCCTCCTCCTCTTTCCCGTCATTGTCCTCAGGGACAGAGGAATGAGTTTCGTCGTCCTCGGACACCACGTCTGAGGTACCCTTATGACAGAGGACACTCTTGCCCCCTTGGCCTTCTTCTCCGGCGCCTTATATGGCGCCGGTACCAGCATCTTCGCTAGACGCGGGATGACTGGTTCCTCAGGCAGCGGAGCCGGACACTGGATCCGCTTTTCCCTCTCCGTCCAGTCCTGAAAGAACAATCATAAAAGCTCATGCATCACCCTCGAAACAAACAAGCAGGGAATACATTAAAAAGACACACCTCACTGGCAGGATGCTTGGCGTCGTGTCCGCGATCTGAATCCGCGGCCGGCGGTTTCTTGTTGTCCTTAAAGAGCAACTTCCATGCGTCTTCGTGAGTAGTCTCGAAGAGCCGCACCAAGGTCTGGTGCTTCTTCGGATTGAACTCCCACAAAGGGCGGCTTCGGCGCTGGCACGGGAGAATCCGGCGAACTAACATAACCTGGATTACATCAACAAGCTTGACGTTCTTGGCTACCATGCTTTGAATGCGTGTCTGCAGCGCTATCAGCTCATCAGACGAACACCAATCCGGGCTCTTCTCGACCCAAGAGGTGAGCCGCATGGGAGCTCCAGAGCGGAATTCGGCAGCCGCGGCCCAGGTGGTGCCGCGGGGTTCTGTGATGTAGAACTATTGTCTCTGCCACTCCTTCACTGTCTCCACAAAGATACCTTTTGGCCAGGAGACGTTGGGCAGCTTGCTCACCATGGCCCCTCCGCACTCCGCGTGCTGGCCATCCACCACCTTCGGCTTCACGTTGAAGACTTTGAGCCACAACCCAAAGTGGGGTTGGATGCGGAGGAAGGCCTTGCACACGATGATAAATGCCAGGATGTTGAGGAAAGAATTCAGGGACAGATCATGGTAATCTGCCCCGTAATAATACATTAGCCCGCGGAGGAAGGGGTGGAGTGGAAACCCTAGCCCGCGCAAGAAATGGGGGATGAATACCACCCTCTCTGTGGGCTCCGGCGTGGGGACGATCTATCCCTCGGCCGGCAGACGGTGGGCGATCTCCTTCGCCAAATATCCGGCCGCCCAGAGCTCAGTAATGTCCTCCTCCGTGACGGAGGAGACCATCCACTTGCCCTGACCACTGGATCCGGACATGGTTGCTGGGGTGGAAAGGAGATTGGAACTTGGGCACTGGAGCTCAAGGTTGGGAAGGCAGAGACAGAGAGAAAGCGTGAGAAGAGGAAGGGGGAATCCTTATCTCCTTATAAAGGCAGTAAATATTAAATGCCTCCTCACTCGCCTTGAGATTCGCCTATTCCCAAGGGCTGTGTAAATGACACGGTTGGGTTACCCATGCCCGCATTGATGAGAATCCCGCGATAAGGGGACACGATCTCGGCTTCGACAAGACGTGCCAATAGCAACCGCATCTTGAAACGTGGGGCAAAACGGTTCGAAATTATGACCAAACGGACGTAATGTCACATTGCAGAAAGCTGTCAGCGGATGGAACTCGTGTAAAATATATATTTATTCTCACTGCAGTTGTGCATGGTGTGTAACAGGTCTGGATACAATCATCGCGTCCGAAGACTATCTTGGAGTTCGGAAGAAGGGAACCCGCCTTGCAATGCCGAAGACAATCTGCGCGCCGGACTCCTCGTCATTGAAGCCAGGTTTAGGGGCTACTGAGGGAGTCCTGGACTAAGGGGTCCCCGGGCATCCGGCCTGTTATCTACTGGGCCGGACTGATGGGCTATGAAGACATAAAGACCGAAGACTGTACCCGTGTCCGAATTGGACTCTACTTGGCGTGGAAGGCAAGTTAGGCGACTGACTATGAAGATTCCCTCTTATGTAACCGACTCCATGTAACCCTAGATCTCTCCGGTGTCTATATAAACCGGAGAGCATAGTCCGGATTGTTGGGGAACGTAGTAATTTCAAAAAAATTCTATGCACACGCAAGATCATGGTGATGCATAGCAATGAGAGGGGAGAGTGTTGTCCACGTACCCTCATAGACCGAAAGCGGAAGCATTAACACAACGCGGTTGATGTAGTCGTACGTCTTCACGATCCGACCGATCAAGTACCGAACGCACGGCACCTCCGAGTTCAGCACACGTTCAGCTCGATGACGTCCCTCGAACTCCGATCCATCCGAGTGTTGAGGGAGAGTTTCGTCAGCACGACGGCGTGGTGACGATGATGATGTTCTACCGACGCAGGGCTTCGCCTAAGCTCCGCAATGATATTATCGAGGTGTAATATGGTGGAGGGGGGCACCGCACACGGCTAAAAGATCGTTGATCAATTGTGCGTCGAGAGGTGCTCCCCTACCCCCGTATATAAAGGTGCAAGGGGGAGGCCGCCGGCCTAGGAGGTAGAGGCGCGCCAGGAGGAGTCCTACTCCAACCAGGAGTAGGACTCCCCCCTTTTCCATGTTGGACTAGGAGTGGAAGGAGGAAGAGGTGGAGGGGAGGAAGGAAGGGGGGGCGCCCCCCCTCTCCTTTTCCTATTCGGACTGGGGAGGAAGGGGGGCGCGGCCCTGCCCTAGCCTCCTCTCCTCTCTTCCACCTAGGCCCAATAAGGCCCATTAAGTTACCGGGGGGTTCCGGTAACCTCCCGGTACTGCGGAAAAATCCCAATTTCACCCAGAACACTTCCGATGTCCAAACATAGGCTTCCAATATATCAATCTTTATGTCTCGACCATTTCGAGACTCCTCGTCATGTCCGTGATCACATCCGGGACTCTGAACAACCTTCGGTACATCAAAACATATAAACTCAGAATATAACTATCATCGTAACTTTAAGCGTGCGGACCCTACAGGTTCGAGAACTATGTAGACATGACCGAGACACCTCTCCGGTCAATAACCAATAGCGGAACCTGGATGCTCATATTGGTTCCCACATATTCTACGAAGATCTTTATCGGTCAGACCGCATAACAACATACGTTGTTCCCTTTGTCATCGGTATGTTACTTGCCCGAGATTCGATCGTCGGTATCTCGATACCTAGTTCAATCTTGTTACAGGCAAGTCTCTTTACTCGTTCCGTAATACATCATCCCGCAACTAACTCATTAGTTACAATGCTTACAACGCTTATAGTGATGTGCATTACCGAGTGGGCCCAGAGATACCTCTCCGACAATCGGAGTGACAAATCCTAATCTCAAAATACGCCAACCCAACAAGTACCTTTGGAGACACCTGTAGAGCACCTTTATAATCACCCAGTTACGTTGTGACGTTTGGTAGCACACAAAGTGTTCCTCCGGTAAACGGGAGTTGCATAATCTCATAGTCATAGGAACATGTATAAGTCATGAAGAAAGCAATAGCAACATACTAAACGATCGAGTGCTAAGCTAACGGAATGGGTCAAGTCAATCACATCATTCTCCTAATGATGTGATCCCGTTAATCAAATGACAACTCATGCCTATGGCTAGGAAACATAACCATCTTTGATCAACGAGCTAGTCAAGTAGAGGCATACTAGTGACACTCTGTTTGTCTATGTATTCACACATGTATCAAGTTTCCAGTTAATACAATTCTAGCATGAATAATAAACATTTATCATGATATAAGGAAATAAATAATAACTTTATTATTGCCTCTAGGGCATATTTCCTTTAGTCTCCCACTTGCACTAGAGTCAATAATCTAGTTCACATCGCCATGTGATTTAACATCAATAGTTCACATCACCATGTGATTAAAACCCATAGTTCACATCTTCATGTGACCAACACCCAAAGGGTTGACTAGAGTCAGTAATCTAGTTCACATCACTTATGTGATTAACACCCAAAGAGTACTAAGGTGTGATCATGTTTTGCTTGTGAGATAATTTTAGTCAACGGGTCTGTCACATTCAGATCCGTAAGTATTTTGCAAATTTCTATGTCTACAATGCTCTGCATGGAGCTACTCTAGCTAATTGCTCCCTCTTTCAATATGTATCTAGACCGAGACTTAGAGTCATCTAGATTAGTGTCAAAACTTGCATCGACGTAACCCTTTACGACGAACCTTTTGTCACTTCCATAATCGAGAAACATATCCTTATTCCACTAAGGATAATTTTGACCACTGTCCACTGATCTACTCCTAGATCACTATTGTACTCCCTTGCCAAAATCAGTGTAGGGTATACAATAGATCTGGTACACAGCTTGGCATACTTTATAGAACCTATGGCCAAGGCATAGGGAATGACTTTCATTCTCTTTCTATCTTCTGCCTGGTCGGGCTTTGAGTCTTACTCAATTTCACACCTTGTAACACAGACAAGAACTCTTTCTTTGACTGTTCTATTTTGAACTACTTCAAAATCTTGTTAAGGTATGTACTCATTGAAAAAACTTATCAAGCGTCTTGATCTATCTCTATAGATCTTGATGTTCAATATGTAAGCAGCTTCACCGAGGTCTTTCTTTGAAAAACTCCTTTCAAACACTCCTTTATGCTTTGCAGAATAATTCTACATTATTTCCGATCAACAATATGTCATTCACATATACTTATCAGAAATGCTGTAGTGCTCCCACTCACTTTCTTGTAAATACAGGCTTCACCGCAAGTCTGTATAAAACTATATCCTTTGATCAACTTATCAAAGCGTATATTCCAACTCTGAGATGCTTGCACCAGTCCATAGATGGATCGCAGGAGCTTGCATATTTTGTTAGCACTTTTAGGATTGACAAAACCTTCTGGTTGGATCATATACAACTCTTCTTTAATAAATCCATTAAGGAATGCAGTTTTGTTTATCCATTTGCCATATTTCATAAAATGCGGCAATTGCTAACATGATTCAGACAGACTTAAGCATAGATACGAGTGAGAAACTCTCATCGTAGTCAACACCTTGAACTTGTCGAAAACCTTTTTTTGCGACAATTCTAGCTTTGTAGATAGTAACACTACTATCAGCGTCCGTCTTCCTCTTGAAGATCCATTTATTTTCTATGGCTTGCCGATCATCGGGCAAGTCAACCAAAGTCCATACTTTGTTCTCATACATGGATCCCATCTCAGATTTCATGGCCTCAAGCCATTTTACGGAATCTGGGCTCACCATCGCTTCTTCATAGTTCGTAGGTTCGTCATGGTCTAGTAACATAACCTCCAGAACAGGATTACCGTACCACTCTGGTGTGGATCTCACTCTGGTTTACCTACGAGGTTTGGTAGTAACTTGATCTGAAGTTACATGATCATCATCATTAACTTCCTCACTAATTGGTATAGGCGTCACAGAAACTGGTTTCTGCGATGAACTACTTTCCAATAAGGGAGCAGGTACAATCACCTCATCAAGTTCTACTTTCCTCCCACTCACTTCTTTCGAGAGAAACTCCTTCTCTAGAAAGGATCCATTCTTAGCGACGAATGTCTTGCCTTCGGATCTGTGATAGAAGGTGTACCCAACTGTCTCCTTTGGGTATCCTATGAAGACACATTTCTCCGATTTGGGTTTTGAGCTTATGAGGATGAAATTTTTCCTTATAAGCATCATAATCCCAAATTTTAAGAAACGACAACTTTGGTTTCTTGCCAAACCATAGTTCATAAGGCGTCGTCTCAACGGATTTTGATGGTGCCCTATTTAACGTGAATGTAGCTGTCTCTAATGCATAACGCCAAAACGATAGTGGTAAATTGGTAAGAGACATCATATATTGCACTATATCCAATAAAGTACGGTTATGACATTCGGACACACCTTTTGTTGGAAATATGCCCTAGAGGCAATAATAAATGGTTATTATTATATTTCTTTGTTCATGGTAATTGTCTATAATTGTATTGTCCGGAAATCGTAATACATGTGTGAATACATAGACCACAACGTGTCCCTAGTAAGCCTCTAGTTGACTAGCTCGTTGATCAACAAATAGTCATGGTTTCCTGACTATGGACATTGGATGTCATTGATAACGGGATCACATCATTAGGAGAATGATGTGATGGACAAGACCCAATCCTAAGCATAGCATAAAAGATCGTGTAGTTTCGTTTGCTAGAGCTTTTCCAATGTCAAGTATCTTTTCCTTAGACCATGAGATCGTGTAACTCCCGGATACCGTAGGAGTGCTTTGGGTGTGCCAAACGTCACAACGTAACTGGGTGACTATAAAGGTGCACTACGGGTATCTCCGAAAGTGTCTGTTGGGTTGGCACGGATCGAGACTGGGATTTGTCACTCCGTGTGACGGAGAGGTATCTCTGGGCCCACTCGGTAATGCATCATCATAATGAGCTCAATGTGACTAAGGAGTTAGTCACGGGATCATGCATTGCGGTACGAGTAAAGAGACTTGCCGGTAACAAGATTGAACAAGGTATTGGGATACCGACGATCGAATCTCGGGCAAGTAACATACCGATTGACAAAGGGAATTGTATACGGGATTGATTGAATCCTCGACACCGTGGTTCATCCGATGAGATCATCATGGAACATGTGGGAGCCAACATGGGTATCCAGATCCCGCTGTTGGTTATTGACCGGAGAGGCGTCTCGGTCATGTCTGCATGTCTCCCGAACCCGTAGGGTCTACACACTTAAGGTTCGGTGACGCTAGGGTTGTAGAGATATATGTATGCGGAAACCCAAAATTTGTTCGGAGTCCCGGATGAGATCCCGGACATCACGAGAGGTTCCGGAATGGTCCGGAGGTGAAGAATTATATATAGGAAGTCAAGTTTCGGCCACCGGGAAAGATTCGGGGGTTACCGGTATTGTACCGGGACCACCGGAAGGGTCCCGGGGGTCCATCGGGTGGGGCCACCTATCCCGGAGGGCCCCGTGGGCTGAAAGTGGAAGGGAACCAGCCCTTAGTGGGCTGGGGCGCCCCCCTTGGGCCTCCCCCCATGTGCCTAGGGTTGGGAACCCTAGGGGGAGAGTTTCCCCCTTACCTTGGGGGGCAAGGCACCCCTTCCCCCCCACTTGGCCGCCCCCCCCTTTGGATCTGATCTCCAAGGCCGGCGCCCCCCCAGGGGGCCTATATAAAGGGGGGGAGGGAGGGCAGCACAGAACAGCCTTGGGCGCCTCCCTCCTCCCCTGCAACACCTCTCTCTCTCTCTCGCAGAAGCTCGGCGTAGCCCTGCCGGAGACCCGCTACATCCACCACCACGCCGTCGTGCTGTTGGATCTCCATCAACCTCTCCTTTCCCCTTGCTGGATCAAGAAGGAGGAGACGTCGCTGCACCATACGTGTGTTGAACGTGGAGGTTCCGTCCGTTCGGCACTCGGTCATCGGTGATTTGGATCACGGCGAGTACGACTCCGTCATCCACGTTCATTGGAACGCTTTCGCTCGCGATCTACAAGGGTATGTAGATGCACTCCTTTCCCCTCGTTGCTAGTAGACTCCATAGATGCATCTTGGTGAGCGTAGGAATTTTTTTAAAATTATGCTACGATTCCCAACAGTGGCATCATGAGCCAGGCCTATGCGTAGTTACTATGCACGAGTAGAACACAAAGCAGTTGTGGGCGTTGAGTTTGCCAATTCTTCTTGCCGCTACTAGTCGTTTCTTGTTTCGGCGGCATTGTAGGATGAAGCGGCCCGGACCGACCTTACACGTACACTTACGTGAGACAGGTTCCACCGATTGACATGCACTAGTTGCATAAGGTGGCTAGCGGGTGTCTGTCTCTCCTACTTTAGTCGGAACGGATTCTATGAAAAGGGTCCTTATGAAGGGTAAATAGAAATTGGCAAATCACGTTGTGGTCATACGTAGGTAAGAAAACGTTCTTGCTAGAAACTTACAAACCACGTAAAACTTGCAACAACAATTAGAGGACGTCTAACTTGTTTTTGCAGCAAGTGCTATGTGATGTGATATGGCCAGAAGATGTGATGAATGATATATGTGATGTATGAGATTGATCATATTCTTGCAATAGGAATCACGACTTGCATGTCGATGAGTATGACAACCGGCAGGAGCCATAGGAGTTGTCTTTATTATTTTGCATGACCTGCGTGTCATTGAATAACGCCATGTAATTTACTTTACTTTGTTGCTAAACGCGTTAGCCATACAAGTAGAAGTAATCGTTGGCGTGACGACTTCATGAAGACACAATGATGGAGATCATGATGATGGAGATCATGGTGTCATGCCGGTGACGAAGATGATCATGGTGCCCCAAAGATTGAGATCAAAGGAGCATGATGATATTGGCCATATCATGTCACTATTTGATTGCATGTGATGTTTATCATGTTTTTGCATCTTATTTGCTTAGAACGACGGTAGTAAGTAAGATGATCCCTTATAATAATTTCAAGAAAGTGTTCACCCTAACTGTGCACCGTTGCAAAGGCTCGTTGTTTCGAAGCACCACGTGATGATCGGGTGTGATAGATTCTAACGTTCGAATACAACGGGTGTTGACGAGCCTAGCATGTAAAGACATGGCCTCGGAACACACGCAATACACTTAGGTTGACTTGACGAGCCTAGCATGTACAGACATGGCCTCGGAACACGGAGGACCGAAAAGTCAAGCATGAGTCGTATAGAAGATACGATCAACATGGAGATGTTCACCGATCTTGACTAGTCCGTCTCACGTGATGATCGGACACGGCCTAGTTAAAGTCGGATCATGTTTCACTTAGATGACTAGAGGGATGTCTATCTGAGTGGGAGTTCATTAAATAATTTGATTATCTGAACTTAATTATCATGAACTTAGTCTAAAATCTTTACACTATGTATTGTAGATCAAATGGCCAACGTTGTCCTCAATTTCAACGCGTTCCTAGAGAAAACCAAGCTGAAAGATGATGGCAGCAACTATACGGACTGGGTCCGGAACCTGAGGATCATCCTCATAGTAGCCAAGAAAGATTATGTCTTAGAAGCACCGCTAGGTGAAGCACCAATCCCAGAGAACCAAGACGTTATGAACGCTTGGCAATCACGTGCTGATGATTACTCCCTTGTTCAGTGCGGCATGCTTTACAACTTAGAACCGGGTCTCCAAAAGCGTTTTGAGAAACATGGAGCATACGAGATGTTCGAGGAGCTGAAACTGGTTTTTCAAGCTCATGCCCGGGTCGAGAGATATGATCTCTCCGACAAGTTCTTCAGCTGTAAAATGGAGGAGAACAGTTCTGTTAGTGAGCACATACTCAGAATGTCTGGGTTGCACAACCGCTTGTCTCAGCTGGGAGTTAATCTCCCGGATGACGCGGTCATTGACAGAATCCTCCAGTCGCTTCCACCAAGCTACAAGAGCTTTGTGATGAACTACAATATGCAGGGGATGGAAAAGACCATTCCCGAGGTATATTCAATGCTGAAATCAGCGGAAGGGGAAATCAGAAAAGAACATCAAGTGTTGATGGTGAATAAAACCACTAAGTTCAAGAAGGGCAAGGGTAAGAAGAACTTCAAGAAGGACGGCAAGGGAGTTGCCGCGCCCGGTAAACCAGTTACTGGGAAGAAGTCAAAGAATGGACCCAAGCCTGAAACTGAGTGCTTTTATTGCAAGGGAAGTGGTCACTGGAAGCGGAACTGCCCCAAATACTTAGCGGACAAGAAGGCCGGCAACACCAAAGGTATATGTGATATACATGTAATTGATGTGTACCTTACCAGTACTCGTAGTAGCTCCTGGGTATTTGATACCAGTGCGGTTGCTCATATTTGTAACTCAAAACAGGAACTACGGAATAAACGGAGACTGGCAAAGGACGAGGTGACGATGCGCGCCGGGAATGGTTCCAAGGTCGATGTGATCGCCGTTGGCACGCTACCTCTGCATCTACCCACGGGATTAGTTTTAAACCTCAATAATTGTTATTTAGTGCCATCTTTGAGCATGAACATTGTATCTGGATCTCGTTTAATTCGAGATGGCTAGTCATTTAAATCTGAGAATAATGGTTGTTCTATTTATTTGAGAGATATGTTTTATGGTCATGCCCCGCTGGTCAATGGTTTATTTTTGATGAATCTCGAACGTGATGTTACACATGTTCATAGTGTGAATACCAAAAGATGTAAAGTTGATAACGATAGTCCCACATACTTGTGGCCCTGCCGCCTTGGTCACATTGGTGTCAAGCGCATGAAGAAGCTCCATGCAGATGGACTTTTGGAGTCTCTTGATTACGAATCATTTGACACGTGCGAACCATGCCTCATGGGTAAGATGACCAAGATTCCGTTCTCCGGAACAATGGAGCGAGCAACCAACTTATTGGAAATCATACATACCGATGTGTGTGGTCCAATGAGTGTTGAGGCTCGCGGAGGATATCGTTATGTTCTCACTCTCACTGATGATTTAAGTAGATATGGGTATGTCTACCTGATGAAACACAAGTCTGAAACCTTTGAAAAGTTCAAGGAATTTCAGAGTGAAGTTGAGAATCAACGTGACAGGAGAATAAAATTCCTACGATCAGATCGTGGTGGAGAATATTTAAGTCACGAGTTTGGTGCACACTTAAGGAAATGTGGAATAGTTTCACAACTCACGCCGCCTGGAACACCTCTGAGAAATGGTGTGTCCGAACGTCGTAATCGCACTCTATTGGATATGGTGCGATCTATGATGTCTCTTACCGATTTACCGCTCTCATTTTGGGGTTATGCTTTAGAGACTGCCGCATTCACTTTAAATAGGGCTCCGTCGAAATCCGTTGAGATGCACCGTATGAATTATGGTTTGGGAAGAAACCTAAGCTGTCGTTTCTAAAAGTTTGGGGATGCGATGCTTATGTCAAGAAACTTCAACCTGAAAAGCTCGAACCCAAATCGGAAAAATGCGTCTTCATAGGATACCCTAAGGAAACTATTGGGTATACCTTCTACCTCAGATCCGAAGGCAAGATCTTCGTTGCCAAGAACAGGTCCTTTCTAGAGAAGGAGTTTCTCTCGAAAGAATTGAGTGGGAGGAAAGTGGAACTTGATGAGGTGATAGTCACCCCTTCCGAACCGGAAAGTAGCGCAGCACGGGAAAATGTTCCTGTGGTGCCTACACCGAATGGGGAGGAAGTTAATGATGATGATCATGAAGCTTCAGATCAAGTTACTGAACTTCGTAGGTCCACAAGGACACGTTCCGCACCAGAGTGGTACGGCAACCCTGTCCTGGAAATCATGTTGTTAGACAACGGTGAACCTTCGAACTATGAAGAAGCGATGGCGGGCCCGGATTCCGACAAATGGCTAGAAGCCATGAAATCCGAGATAGGATCCATGTATGAAAACGAAGTATGGACTTTGACTGACTTGCCCGATGATCGGCGAGCCATAGAAAACAAATGGATCTTTAAGAAGAAGACGGACGCGGATGGTAATGTGACCATCTACAAAGCTCGACTTGTCGCTAAGGGTTACCGACAAGTTCAAGGGGTTGACTACGATGAGACTTTCTCACCCGTAGCGAAGCTGAAGTCCGTCCGAATCATGTTAGCAATTGCCGCATACTATGATTATGAGATATGGCAGATGGACGTCAAAACGGCATTCCTTAACGGCTTCCTTAAGGAAGAGTTGTATATGATGCAGCCGGAAGGTTTTGTCGATCCTAAGAATGCTAACAAAGTATGCAAGCTCCAACGCTCAATCTATGGGCTGGTGCAAGCATCTCGGAGTTGGAACATTCGCTTTGATGAGATGATCAAAGCGTTTGGGTTCACACAGACTTATGGAGAAGCCTGTGTTTACAAGAAAGTGAGTGGGAGCTCTGTAGCATTTCTCATATTATATGTGGATGACATACTGTTGATGGGAAATGATATAGAATTCTTGGAAAGTAAAAAGGCCTATTTGAATAAGTGTTTTTCAATGAAGGACCTTGGAGAAGCTGCTTATATATTAGGCATCAAGATCTATAGAGATAGATCAAGACGCCTCATTGGTCTTTCACAGAGTACATACCTTGACAAGATACTGAAGAAGTTCAATATGGATCAGTCCAAGAAGGGGTTCTTGCCTGTATTGCAAGGTGTGCAATAGAGCACGGCTCAATGCCCGACCACGGCAGAAGATATAGAAGAGATGAGTGTCATCCCCTATGCCTCGGCCATAGGGTCTATTATGTATGCCATGCTGTGTACCAGACCTGATGTAAACCTTGCCGTAAGTTTGGTAGGAAGGTACCAAAGTAATCCCGGCAAGGAACACTGGACAGCGGTCAAGAATATCCTGAAGTACCTGAAGAGGACTAAGGATATGTTTCTCGTTTATGGAGGTGACGAAGAGCTCGTCGTAAAGGGTTACGTCGACGCTAGCTTCGACACAGATCTGGATGACTCGAAGTCACAGACCGGATACGTGTATATTTTGAATGGAGGAGCAGTAAGCTGGTGCAGTTGCAAGCAAAGCGTCGTGGCGGGATCTACATGTGAAGCGGAGTACATGGCAGCCTCGGAGGCAGCACATGAAGCAGTCTGGATGAAGGAGTTCATTACCGACCTAGGGGTGATTCCCAATGCGTCGGGCCCGATGACTCTCTTCTGTGACAACACTGGAGCTATTGCCCTTGCGAAGGAGCCCAGGTTTCACAGGAAGACCAGGCATATCAAGCGTCGCTTCAACTCCATTCGTGAAAGTGTTCAAAATGGAGACATAGATATTTGTAAAGTACATACGGACCTGAATGTAGCAGATCCGTTGACTAAACCTCTCCCTAGGGCAAAACATGATCAACACCAGGACGCAATGGGTGTTCGATTCATCACAATGTAACTAGATTATTGACTCTAGTGCAAGTGGGAGACTGTTGGAAATATGCCCTAGAGGCAATAATAAATGGTTATTATTATATTTCTTTGTTCATGGTAATTGTCTATTATTCATGCTATAATTATATTGTTCGGAAATCGTAATACATGTGTGAATACATAGACCACAACGTGTCCCTAGTAAGCCTCTAGTTGACTAGCTCGTTGATCAACAGATAGTCATGGTTTCCTGACTATGGACATTGGATGTCATTGATAAGGGTATCACATCATTAGGAGAATGATGTGATGGACAAGACCCAATCCTAAGCATAGCATAAAAGATCGTGTAGTTTCGTTTGCTAGAGCTTTTCCAATGTCAAGTATCTTTTCCTTAGACCATGAGATCGTGTAACTCCCGGATACCGTAGGAGTGCTTTGGGTGTGCCAAACGTCACAACGTAACTGGGTGACTATAAAGGTGCACTACGGGTATCTCCGAAAGTGTCTGTAGGGTTGGCACGGATCGAGACTGGGATTTGTCACTCCGTGTGACGGAGAGGTATCTCTGGGCCCACTCGGTAATGCATCATCATAATGAGCTCAATGTGACTAAGGAGTTAGTCACGGGATCATGCATTGCGGTACGAGTAAAGAGACTTGCCGGTAACGAGATTGAACAAGGTATTGGGATACCGACGATCGAATCTCGGGCAAGTAACATACCGATTGACAAAGGGAATTGTATACGGGATTGACTGAATCCCCGACACCGTGGTTCATCCGATGAGATCATCGTGGAACATGTGGGAGCCAACATGGGTATCCAGATCCCGCTGTTGGTTATTGACCGGAGAGGCGTCTCGGTCATGTCTGCATGTCTCCCGAACCCGTAGGGTCTACACACTTAAGGTTCGATGACGCTAGGGTTGTAGAGATATATGTATGCGGAACCCGAAAGTTGTTCGGAGTCCCGGATGAGATCCCGGACGTCACGAGAGGTTCCGGAATGGTCCGGAGGTGAAGAATTATATATAGGAAGTCAAGTTTCGGCCACCGGGAAAGTTTCGGGGGTTACCGGTATTGTACCGGGACCACCGGAATGATCCCGGGGGTCAACCGGGTGGGGCCACCTATCCCGGAGGGCCCCATGGGCTGAAAGTGGAAGGGAACCAGCCCTTAGTGGGCTGGGGCGCCCCCCTTGGGCCTCCCCCCATGCGCCTAGGGTTGGGAACCCTAGGGGGGAGTTTCCCCCTTGCCTTGGGGGGCAAGGCACCCCTTCCCCCCCACTTGGCCGCCGCCCCCCCTTTGTATCTGATCTCCAGGGCCGGCGCCCCCCAGGGGGCCTATATAAAGGGGGGCGGAGGGAGGGCAGCACAGAACAGCCTTGGGCCCCTCCCTCCTCCCCTGCAACACCTCTCTCTCTCTCGCAGAAGCTCGGCGTAGCCCTGCCGGAGACCCGCTACATCCACCACCACGCCGTCGTGCTGTTGGATCTCCATCAACCTCTCCTTTCCCCTTGCTGGATCAAGAAGGAGGAGACGTCACTACACCGTACGTGTGTTGAACGCGGAGGTGCCGTCCGTTCGGCACTCGGTCATCGGTGATTTGGATCACGGCGAGTACGACTCCGTCATCCACGTTCATTGGAACGCTTCCGCTCGCGATCTACAAGGGTATGTAGATGCACTCCTTTCCCCTCGTTGCTAGTAGACTCCATAGATGCATCTTGGTGAGCGTAGGAAATTTTTTAAAATTATGCTACGATTCCCAACACCTTTATGCTGTGGTGTTCCAGGTGGCATAAATTTGTGAAACTATTCCACATTGTTTTAATTGAAGACCAAACTCGTAACTCAAATATTTGTCTCCGCGATCAGATCGTAGAAACTTTATTTTATTGTCACGATGATTTTCCACTTCACTCTGAAATTCTTTGAACTTTTCAAATGTTTCAGACTTATGTTTCATCAAGTACATATACCCATATCTGTTCGAATCATCTGTGAAGGTTAGAAAATAACGATACTCGCCGCGAGCCTCAACACTCATTGGATCGCATACATCAGTATGTATTATTTCCAATAAGTTAGTTGCTCGCTCCATTGTTCCGGAGAACGGTGTTTTTAGTCATCTTGCCCATGAGGCACGGCTCGCAAGCATCTAGTGATTCATAATCAAGTGATTCCAAAATCCCATCAGTATGGAGTTTCTTCATGCGCTTTACACCAATATGACCTAAACGGCAGTGCCACAATTAAGTTGCACTATCATTATTAACTTTGCATCTTTTGGCTTCATTATTATGAATATGTGTATCACTACGATCGAGATCCAACGAACCATTTTCATTGGGTGTGTAACCATATAAGGTTTTATTCATGTTAACAGAACAACAATTATTCTCTAACTTAAATTAATAACCGTATTGCAATAAACATGATCAAATCATATTCATGCTCAACGCAAACACCAAATAACACTTATTTAGGTTCAACACTAATCCCGAAAGTATAGGGAGTGTGCGATGATGATCATATCGATCTTGGAACCACTTCCAAAACACATCGTCACTTCATCCTTAACTAGTTTCTGTTCATTATGCAACTCCCGTTTCGAGTTACTACCCTTTAGCAACTAAACTAGTATCAAATACTGAGGGGTTGCTATAAACACTAGTAAGTACACATCAATAACATGTATATCCAATATACCTTTGTTCACTTTGCCATCCTTCTTATCCATCAAATACTTGGGGCAGTTCCGCTTCCAGTGACCAGTCCCTTTGCAGTAGAATCACTTAGTCTCAGGCTTAGGACCAGACTTAGGCTTCTTCACTTGAGCAGCAACTTTCTTGCCGTTCTTCTTGAAGTTCCCCTTCTTCCCTTTGCCCTTTTCTTGAAACTAGTGGTCTCGTCAACCATCAACACTTGATGTTTTTCTTGATTTCTACCTTCGTCGATTTCAGCATCACGAAGAGCTCAGGAATTACTTTCGTCATCCCTTGCATACTGTAGTTCATCACGAAGTTCTACTAACTTGGTGATGGTGACTAGAGAATTCTGTCAATCACTATTTTATCTGGAAGATTAACTCCCACTTGATTCAAGCGATTGTAGTACCCAGACAATCTGAGCACATGCTCACTGCTTGAGCTATTCTTGTAACGCCCACGATGCGGCTATAGCTCCCACGTGTCGAGGCACGACTTAGAGGCATAACCGCATAGTGGTTTTGTCGCAAGAAGGGTCTTCTTCACACAATCCCATGTAATGAACAAGAATGGGATAAAGAGTTGGCTTACAATCGCCACTTCACACAATACATAAATATAATTCATACATCATCCAAAATACACACATATAGACCGACTACGGTCAAATCCAGATGAAAATAAGACAACCCCAAATGCTAGATCCCCGATCGTCCCAACTGGGCTCCACTACTGATCATCAGGAAAAGACACATAGTAACGACCACGTTCCTCGTCGAACTCCCACTTGAGATCGATCCCATCCTCTGCACTGGCATCGTCGGCACCTGCAACTGTTTTGGTAGAATCTGTGAGTCACGAGGACTCAGCAATCTCACACCCGCGAGATCAAGACTATTTAAGCTTATAGGAAAGGATGGTGTAATGAGGTGGAGCTGCAGCAGGCAATAAGCATATATGGTGGCTAACATACGCAAAAGAGAGCGAGAAGAGAAGCAACAGAACGGTCGTCAACTAGCAATGACCAAGAAGTGATCCTGAACTCCTACTTACGTCATTCATAACTCAAACCGTGTTCACTTCCCGGACTCCGCCGAGAAGAGACCATCACGGCTACTCACACAGTTGATGTATTTTAATAGGGTCAAGTGACAAGTTCTCTACAACCGGACATTAACAAATTCCCATCTGCCTCATAACCGTGGGCACGACTTTCGAAAGATAATACCCTGCAGGGGTGTCCCAACTTAGCCCATCATAAGCTCTCACGGTCAACGAAGGATAAACCTTCTCCCGGAAAAACCCGATCAGTCTCGGAATCCCGGTTTACAAGACATTTCGACAATGGTAAAACAAGACCAGCAAAGACGCCCGAATGTGCCGACAAATCCCGATAGGAGCTGCACATATCTCATTCTGAGGGCACACCGGATGAACACTACGTACAACTAAAACCAATCCTCGAGTTTCCCCAAGGTGGCGCTGCAAGTGGCTCTAGTTTGGACCAGCACTCAGAGGAACACTGGCCCGGGGATTTAAATAAAGATGACCCTCGGGCTCGCGAAAACCCGGGGGAAAAGGCTTGGGTGGCAAATGGTAAAACCAAAGTTGGGCCTTGCTGGAGGAGTTTTATTCAAGGCGAACTGTCAAGGGGGTCCCATAAATCACCTGACCGCGTATGGAACGCAAACTCAAGGAACATAATACCGGTATAACAGAAACTAGGGCGGCAAGAGTGGAACAAAACACCAGGCATAAGGACGAGCCTTCCACCCTTTACCAAATATATAGATGCATTAATTAAATAAGAGATATTGTGATATCCCAACATATCCATGTTCCAACATGGAACCAACTTCAACTTCACCTGCAACTAGCAACGCTATAAGAAGGGCTGAGCAAAAGCGGTAACTTAGCCAAACAACGGTTTGCTAGGAAAGGATGGTTAGGGGCTGACATGGCAAAATGGGAGACATGATATAGCAAGTGATGGTAGCGCGTCATGGCAATAGAGCGAACAACTAGCAACGCAAAGATAGAAGTGATTTCGAGGGGTGGTCATCTTGCCTGCAAGGTTCTCAGAGTTGTCGAAAGCTTGATCCTCGTAAGCGTACTCAACAGGTTCCTCGTTCACAAACTCGTATCCCGGCTCTACCCAAGACAAGAACACAAGCAACGGAACCACAATCAACCACGAGAAATGCACAAGCAACATGATGCAAAACATGTATGATATGCAAGATATGATATGCGATGCATATGCGTGCTCCGGGAGGAAAATGATGAACAAGGTAGTAACTTGGCAAACCAAGCATGACACTGGAAAGATGAGATGATTTCGGTCGAAATCGATATAAAGATCACCGGAAACGGATGTACGGTTTGCAAATGGCAAGCAAAACAAGAATGAGACGAATCTGTGATTAACAGCATGATAGCACTTAAAATGCAGCAAGCAACAATGCTACATCACTCCAACATAGCAACAGAGCATATGGCAGTAATCTACAGGAGATGCTTGACAAAAGATGAACAGTGAGCTACGTCTAGATCACAACATATCAAGCTCAAACAAGCATGGCAAAAGTGCAAAAGATAACAGGTTCCAGACTTGGTGAAATTACTGGACATGGCAGAAAACAGCATCAGGTAGCAATGTTCAGAGCACGAAATCAACAAGCTGCAAGAACTTAACATGGCAAAACAAGGCATGGCAGTATTCTACTAAATGCATATGACAAAAGTCCCTTACTGACCATAAGCCAAAAAGGACCAGAAGATATGATGGAAGCATGTAAACATAGCAAGTTTTGTTATCAGGTTCCAGACTTGGCAGAAAACAGAGCATGGCAGAAACAATAATATGAAGGCCTCTTTGTGAGCTTGATGCACTCACCACAAAGCAAAGCATGACAAAACAAGCATACCTACAGCAATATGGCATGTTTATGAAGCTATCCATGGCAAGAACAAATACATAGCATGTATGGATCAACTACAATAAGCTTGGCAAAAATGAATATCATGTTAAGAATCTGCCAGAAATGTTTTATAGCAAAAGTAGAGCAATATTGAGTCCTGCTATGGTACGCCATAATTGGAAACAAGGGCAGGAATGGATCAATTACAGTAATATCTACAAAACATCCTTACTGAACATCTCCAAAATATGC
The DNA here is from genome assembly GCF_002575655.3 of Aegilops tauschii subsp. strangulata. NCBI lineage: Eukaryota > Viridiplantae > Streptophyta > Magnoliopsida > Poales > Poaceae > Aegilops > Aegilops tauschii. Next base: position 440,137,415 of record NC_053036.3, read on the forward strand.
ATGGATCTCTCTGTAGCATCAAGTTTACATGGCAACAAAATAACAGCAGACAAGGACTTAGAGAAATCACCAAGTCCCTGAAATCAGAAACATTACGAAGCCTAGTTTGCATGCTTGTGCTAGTCACCACAGAGATCACAAAAATACATGGCATACACCACTGGAAAGATGGCATGGCATACAACAAAACACATGTAGAGCTCATGCCCATAAAATGCACAGATTAAATGATACAAAAATGACAAATCTCCAAGTTTTGTTAAGAACCAGCAGATAACAGCAACTAGCCCTCTTGCAACAGAGATTTGGGCATCAAGATGACCCTAATGAATATGGTGCAATTGAACAAAATGTAGAGCATCACAAGACGAACAATTTGACATATTACACACGCAAAACGGAGCTACATGCAGAGAGTTATGCACTGTTGAATATGGGCACATGCTGAGACAAATAAAGACTTGGAAGAATTTGGGGGTTCGGGAAAAGTCGACGCACGAGATACCTCGATCGGATCTGGCTCGGCCGGCCGAGCTCGAGCTCGGGAAGACGGCAGCCGGAGTCGGGGAAGAGGCGGAGGTGACGGTGAGGGAGACCGGAGGGGCATCAGAGGGAGGAGGAGGCGGCGGGCCTCGGGGCCGGCGACGGCGATGGCCGGCGGCGGCGAAGACAAGGCGGCGGGCGGCCGCGGCGGCGGGACGCCGGACGGGCGGCGCGGCGGAGGCCGACGACGGCGCGGGCAAGCGGAGGCCGGGCGGCGGCGGCGCACGGGAGCGGGCGGCGGGCGGTCGGGCCAGCGGGCCCGCGGCGGGCTTCGGCGGGCCGGCGGGAGCGCGCGGCGTACGGCGACACGTGGCAGCGCGCCACTGGCTGCGGGCGGCGGCGCGATTTGTCCGGCGCCGGGCGGACGTGTCCGGCGCGCGGAGGGACGAGGGTTAGGGTTTGGACTGCGAGCGTTTTTCGGGAGGGTCACATATAAATATGTAGAGGGAGTTAGGAGAGTCCAAATGAGGTGCGGTTTTCGCCCACACGATCGTGATCGAACGACCTACAGCATGGAAGAGAGTTTGGTGGGTTTTGGGCTGTTTAGAGAGGGGGTTTTGCTGCAACACACAAATGGACATTGCGGATGCCCGGTTAACCGTTGGAGTACCAAACGACCTCCAAATGGAACGAAACTTGACCGGTGGTCTCCGGGTGGTATACCAAGGCCACTTGACAAGCCTCGGTCCATTCCAAGAATGTTTGACACCTGCTCATGAAAGAAAACAAGAGGGGTGCGCCGGAGGAGATAGGAGCGCCGGATTGCAAAACGGACAACGGGGAAAATGTTCGGATGCATGAGACGAACACGTATGCAAATGCAATGCACATGATGACATGATATGAAATGCATGACATGAACAAAATACAAAACGAAAGACAAAACCCGACCCCGGAGGGAAATATCATAGCACATAGCCGAAAATGGCAAGAGTCGGAGTTACAAATATGGCAAGTTACACCCGGGGTGTTACAATTCTCCTCCATCTTTTAGCTATAGAACTTGTTGGAGACTTCATATCTCTCAACTCGGGTATTTGCTTGAAATATTAACTTCAACTCCTGGAACATCTCATATGGTCCATGACGTTCAAAACGTCTTTGAAGTCCCGATTCTAAGCCGTTAAGCATGGTGCACTAAACTATCAAGTAGCCATCATATTGAGCTAGCCAAACGTTCATAACGTCTGCATCTGTTCCTGCAATAGGTCTGTCACCTAGCGTTGCATCAAGGACATAATTCTTCTGTGCAGCAATGAGGATAATCGTCAGATCACGGATCCAATCCGCATCTTTGCTACTAACATCTTTCAACAGAATTTTTCTCTAGGAACATATCAAAAATAAACACAGGGAAGCAACAACGCGAGCTATTGATCTACAACATAATTTGCAAAATACTATCAGGACTAAGTTCATGATAAATTTAAGTTCAATTAATCATATTACTTAAGAACTCCCACTTAGATAGACATCCCTCTAATCATCTAAGTGATTGCGTGATCCAAATCAAATAAACCATGTCCGATCATCACGTGAGATGGAGTAGTTTCAATGGTGAACATCACTATGTTGATCATATCTACTATATGATTCACGCTCGACCTTTCGGTCTCCGTGTTCCGAGGCCATATCTGCATATGCTAGGCTCGTCAAGTTTAACCTGAGTATTCCGCATGTGCAACTAATTTGCACCTGTTGTATTTGAACGTAGAGCCTATCACACCCAATCATCACGTGGTGTCTCAGCACGAAGAACTTTCGCAACGGTGCATACTCAGGGAGAACACTTTTATCTTGAAATTTTATTGAGAGATCATCTTATAATGCTACCGTCAATCAAAGCAAGATAAGATGCATAAAAGATTAACATCACATGCAACCAATATAAGTGATATGATATGGCCATCATCATCTTGTGCTTGTGATCTCCATCTCCGACGCACCGTAATGATCACCATCGTCACCGGCGCGACACCTTGATCTCCATCGTAGTATCGTTGTCGTCTCGCCAACTTATTGCTTTTACGACTATCGCTACCACTTAGTGATAAAGTAAAACAATTACATGGCGATTGCATTGCATACAATAAAGCGACAACCATATGGCTCCTGCCAGTTGCCGATAACTCGGTTACAAAACATGATCATCTCATACAATAAAATATAGCATCATGTCTTGACCATATCACATCACAACATGCCCCGCAAAAACAAGTTAGACGTCCTCTACTTTGTTGTTGCAAGTTTTACGTGGCTGCTACGGGCTTAGCAAGAACCATTCTTACCTACGCATCAAAACCACAACGATAGTTTGTCAAGTTGGTGCTGTTTTAACCTTCGCAAGGACCGGGCGTAGCCATGCTCGGTTCAACTAAAGTGAGAGAGACAGACACCCGCCAGTCACCTTTAAGCAACGAGTGCTCGCAACGGTGAAACCAGTCTCGCGTAAGCGTACGCGTAATGTCGGTCCGGGCCGCTTCATCTCACAATACCGCCGAACCAAAGTATGACATGCTGGTAAGCAGTATGACTTATATCGCCCACAACTCACTTGTGTTCTACTCGTGCATATAACATCAACGCATAAAACCAGGCTCGGATGCCACTGTTGGGGAACGTAGTAATTTCAAAAAATTTCTACGCACACGCAAGATCATGGTGATGCATAGCAACGAGAGGGGAGAGTGTTGTCCACGTACCCTCGTAGACCGAAAGCGGAAGCGTTAACACAACGCGGTTGATGTAGTCGTATGTCTTCACGATCCGACCGATCAAGTACCAAACGCACGGCACCTCCGAGTTCAGCACACGTTCAGCTCGATGACGTCCCTCGAACTCCGATCCAGCCGAGTGTTGAGGGAGAGTTTCGCCAGCACGACGGCGTGGTGACGATGATGATGTTCTACCGACGCAGGGCTTCGCCTATGCTCCGCAACGATATTATCGAGGTGTAATATGGTGGAGGGGGGCACCGCACACGGCTAAAAGATCGTTGATCAATTGTGTGTCGAGAGGTTCGCCCTGCCCCCGTATATAAAGGTGCAAGGGGGAGGCCGCCGGCCTAGGAGGTAGAGGCGCGCCAGGAGGAGTCCTACTCCTACCGGGAGTAGGACTCCCCCCTTTTCCATGTTGGACTAGGAGTGGAAGGAGGAAGAGGTGGAGGGGAGGAAGGAAGAGGGGGGGGGGGGGGCGGCACCCCCCTCTCCTTGTCCTATTCGGACTGGGGGGAAGGGGGGCGCGGCCCTGCCCTAGCCTCCTCTCATCTCTTCCACCTAGGCCCAATAAGGCCCATTAAGTTACCGGGGGGTTCCGGTAACCTCCCGGTACTTCGGAAAAATCCCGATTTCACCCGGAACACTTCCGATGTCCAAACATAGGCTTCCAATATATCAATCTTTATGTCTCGACCATTTCGAGACTCCTCGTCATGTCCGTGATCACATCCGGGACTCCGAACAACCTTCGGTACATCAAAACATATAAACTCATAATATAACTGTCATCGTAAGTTTAAGCGTGCGGACCCTACGGGTTCGAGAACTATGTAGACATGACCGAGACACCTCTCCGTTCAATAACCAATAGCGGAACCTGGATGCTCATATTGGTTCCCACATATTCTACGAAGATCTTTATCGGTCAGACCGCATAACAACATACGTTGTTCCCTTTGTCATCGGTATGTTACTTGCCCGAGATTCGATCGTCAGTATCTCGATACCTAGTTCAATCTCGTTACCGGCAAGTCTCTTTACTCGTTCCGTAATACATCATCCCGCAACTAACTCATTAGTTACAACGCTTGCAAGGCTTATAGTGATGTGCATTACCGAGTGGGCCCAGAGAAACCTCTCCGACAATCGGAGTGACAAATCCTAATCTCGAAATATGCCAACCCAACAAGTACCTTTGGAGACACCTGTAGAGCACCTTTATAATCACCCAGTTACGTTGTGACGTTTGGTAGCACACAAAGTGTTCCTCCGGTAAACGGGAGTTGCATAATCTCATAGTCATAGGAACATGTATAAGTCATGAAGAAAGCAATAGCAACATACTAAACGATCGAGTGCTAAGCTAACTGAATGGGTCAAGTCAATCACATCATTCTCCTAATGATGTGATCCCGTTAATCAAATGACAACTCATGTCTATGGCTAGGAAACATAACCATCTTTGATCAACGAGCTAGTCAAGTAGAGGCATACTAGTGACACTCTGTTTGTCTATGTATTCACACATGTATCAAGTTTCCAGTTAATACAATTCTAGCATGAATAATAAACATTTATCATGATATAAGGAAATAAATAATAACTTTCTTATTGCCTCTAGGGCATATTTCCTTCACGGATAGGACAGATTCATTACGATATACTCATAGGCTAGACTTCTAGGGTTTAGCCATTACGATCTCGTGGTAGATCAACTCTTGTAACACTCATATTCATCAAGATCAATCAAGCAGGAAGTAGGGTATTACCTCCATAGGGAGGGCCCGAACCTGGGTAAACCTCGTGTCCCCCGTCTCCTGTTACCATCGATCCTAGACGCATAGTTCGGGACCCCCTACCTGAGATCCGCCGATTTTGACACTAACACTCGCCTGGACTCCGCTCAGCTGGAGCGCAACGCCGCCTATGGCTTCACGCCTGCCGCGGCCAAGCCAAGCCGGGTCGCCGACGTGTGAGCCCGGGGTGGCGCGATCGGCCGCGCCTTCAGCGCCATTCCTCTCGTCTACGACACTCCCGTGAAGAACATGCATGCCGCCCAGGCGGCTGCAGTCGGCATGGATCAGCTCGCGGGCGAGGAGCTGAAGGATCGCCTCAAGCGGGTGAACGACCTCCTCGACGCGACCAACGTGCAGCAGGACCGCCTCAACCAACTTGCCAAGCCGGCGGGATCCGACTCCGCCCGCGCCAACGGTCCCGAGGACCAGCAGAACACGGCGTCTTCGCCACCCGGCGAGGCGCACTCCGGCCGCACCCGGACCCGGCGCAACCCCGCCCCGACGACTGCCGGCGGCTTGGGCGACGAGCCGGTCCTGGAAGACCGACGCCGGATTGATCCACCCCTCCAACCCGATCGACGTCCGGTTTCGGTCGACCCGGCCGCCCGTGGCGCGGTCGCCAGCCGGCTGGGCCCGCGCGACATTGACGACACCGACGCCCGCCGCCGCCCTGACCGACTCGCCCTCTCCCTGGAGCTGGAGGAAAGCGGCCCTGTCGGGCCGGCGTGCTTCGGTCCGCGCATCCGGGACGAGCCCTTTACTAAAGGGTTCATGCTCCCCCTGACACCCCAAGTACAACGGCACGGTCAAGCCGGAGGACTGGCTCACCGACTACACCACCGCCATCGGCATCGCGGGCGGCAATCACCGGCTCGCCGTGCGCTATGCGCCGCTCATGCTCCAAGGGTCGGCCCGCACATGGTTGAACAGTCTGCCGGTGGGCAGCATCAACGCGTGGGTCGACTTCGAACAAGCCTTCCTACGGAACTTTAGCGGGACCTACCAGCGACCAGGCCGTCCCAGCCAGCTCACCATGTCCATGCAGGGGCCGACGGAAACCAGCCGCGAATACCTCGCACGCTGGACCGAGCTCCGGAACAGCTGCGAGGGCGTCCACGAAGTCCAAGCAATCCAGTACTTCGTCAACAGGTGACGAGATGGCACCCTCCTCATGCACAAGCTCTTACGCTTCGAGCTGGCCACCATGGCCGCGCTCATGGTGACGGCGGACAAGTACGCCAACGCCGACTCCGCCATGAAGATCAAGGTGGCGCTGGACGAACCCGGCAAAGCAAAGCCGGTTCCCCCTCCGAATCCGGCCGGCGAAGGCACCCGGCAACAACATAATCAGTAGAACAACAAGTGCAAGGCCGACTAGACGGCCCAGCGCTACGACAACCGGCTCGTCGTGACCGTCGAGCAGGCACCCACGACCGACCCTGCCGCCAAACGCCGGTAGACCGGCAAGACGGCGTGGCAGCCCACCATGAGTTTCGAGGAGATGCTCGACGCTCCCTGCAAGCACCACAGCAACGCAAGGCCGTCCACGCACACGCTTCAGCAATGCGCCATCACCAAGCGCCTCATGAGGGGTGACATCCCGCCTCCTCCGGCCCCGGCTCCGGGAGCGGGGCAGCCGCCTCCACCTCCTCCGCCGCCCCCAGCTGGCGGCGCGATCCGCGACGACGCCTACCCTACCCAGAACGCGACCTACGTCGTCTTCACCAGCCTCGCTGATGACAAGCGTGGCGAGCGCCTGCTCCGGCAGGAGGTGAACACCGTCATCCCGGCCAAGCCGGAATACATGCACTGGTCGGAGCGCCCGGTCACTTCACTACAAAAAAAGACACATCCGTGACATTTTGGGCCGAACGGAAATTTTTTCTGGCATACTTATGGCACTTCTATAACGATAATTGTGACAAAACCCGGTATCATCATAGATGTGGTGGGCTCCTACTTCTATGACAAAAAATGATGATAGAAAATGGGCTTTTCGTCCTGGGCGGGCCGGAGACGCAGCTGCATGACATTCTTTGGGCCGTCCATGACAGAAAAAACCGTGGTAGAAGCAAGGGCGAGGAAAATATCGGGGTGTTGCCGATTACGGTGGGTGGTCGGGGCCGAGCGATGTGCGTTTCTCTCGTACACGTACGCGCGTGTGTATGAGGCATTGGGATCTAACTGAACCCGAGTGAGGCGTTCGCCTACTGAACCCGAGCGATTGCACTGCAGGTTACGCATTACTGAACCCGAGCGATCGATCGATGGCTGTTAACTGAACCCAATCGAGCGATTCCTTCGCTACTGCTGCTAACTGAAGCCGATCGATGCTGCCTCTGGATGAACAGTGAGTGTTGCTGGGGGGGGGGGTTGGATGAATAGTTCCCGATGGCGTGTAACACCCACGATGCAGCTATATCTCTCACGTGTTGAGGCACGACTTAGAGGCATAACCGCATTGTAGGTTTTTTCACAAGAAGGGTCATCTTCACACAATCCAATGTAATGAACAAGAATGGGATAAAGAGAGTTGGCTTACAATCGCCACTTCACACAATACATAAATAAATTCATATATCATCCAAAATACACATATAGACCGACTACGGTCAAATCCAAATGAAAAGAAGATAACCCCAAATGCTAGATCCCCGATCGTCCCAACTGGCCCCCCACTACTGATCATCAGGAAACGAAACATAGTAACGACCAAGGTCCTCGTCGAACTCCCACTTGAGTTCGGTAGCATCACCTGCACTGGTATCGTCGGCACCTGCAACAGTTTGGAAGTATCTGGTGAGTCACGAGGACTCAGCAATCTCACACCAGTGAGATCAAGACTATTTAAGCTTATGGGAAGGAAAGGGTAAGGTGGTGAGGTTGCAGCAGCGACTAAGCATATATGGTGGCTAACATACGCAAATAAGAGCGAGAAGAGAAGCAACAGAACGGTCGTGAAGCTAGCAATGATCAAGAAGTGATCCTGAACTCCTACTTACGTCAAACATAACCCAAAAACCCGTGTTCACTTCCCGGACTCCGCCGAAAAGAGACCATCACGGCTACACACGCGGTTGATGTATTTTAATTAAGTCAAGTGTCAAGTTCTCTACAACCGGACATTAACAAATTCCCATCTGCCACATAACCGCGGGCACGGCTCTCGAAAGATAATACCCTACAGGGGTGTCCCAACTTAGCCCATTATAAGCTCTCACGGTCAACGAAGGATATTCCTTCTCCTGGGAAGACCCGATCAGTCTCGGAATCCCGGTTACAAGACATTTCGACAATGGTAAAACAAGTCCAGCAAAGCCGCCCGATGTGTCAACAATCCCGATAGGATTCACACGTACCTCGTTCTCAGGACACACCGGATGAACACTACGTACAACTAAAACCAGCCCTCAAGTTTCCCCGAGGTGGCACTGCAAGTGGCTCTAGTCTGGACCAACACTCGGAGGAGCACTGGCCTGGGGGGGTTAAAATAAAGCTGACCCTTGAGTCTGCAGAACCCAAGGGAAAAAGGCTTAGGTGGCAAATGTTAAAACCAAGGTTGGGCCTTGTTGGAGGAGTTTTATTCAAAGCGAACTGTCAAGGGGGTCCCATAAATCACCCAACCGCGTAAGGAACATAACACCGGTATGACGGAAACTAGGGCGGCAAGAGTGGAACAAAACACCAGGCATAAGGCTGAGCCTTCCACCCTTTTCCAAGTATATATATGCATTAATTAAATAAGAGATATTGTGATATCCCAACAGATCCATGTTCCATCATGGAACAAACTTCATCTTCACCTGCAACTAGCAACGCTATAAGAGGGGCTGAGCAAAAGCGGTAACATAGCCAAACAACGGTTTGCTAGGAAAGGTGGGTTAGAGGCTTGACATGGCAATATGGGAGGCATGATATAGCAAGTGGTAGTTAGCGCGGCATAGCAATAGAGCGAACAACTAGCAAGCAAATATAGAAGTGATTTCGAGGGTATGGTCATCTTGCCTAAGATCCCGCAAGGAAGAAGAACGAGTCCATGAAGAAGACAAACGGACGAAGTCGAACAAATCCTCACAACTCCGGAACGAAACCGAAGCTAACGAGAGAAGCAAACCGGAAAGAAGCAAACAACATAGTAAACAACCACCACATACACATGACATGATGCACAATCAAGTATGATGCATGTCCGATTTAATGAGGCATGGCATGACAAAGTGCAACAAACAACACTACAAATTAAGTGGAGCTCAATATGCAATGAGTTGCATATTAACGAAACACCACATCAATTATTTAGTTCTCTCTTGTTTATGTACCCAACAATATTAAATGTTATTAACCATGGCAAGAGGTGAAGCATAGTAAGACTATCTATCTAGGCAAGTTTAAATGAGGCCGGAACAACAAACAACAATTCCGGAAAATCCCCATTTGCATATTTTGGTTATGGTACTGTTCTGCCTAAAACCATATTTTATTGTTGTTAAACAGTAAAACAAGGTGCACCAAGTTAAACTATGCATTTTTCTACCCCATTTACATATAAAGTTTATTAAAAATGGAGCTACGATTATTTAGTTATGAAATAAATCATTTTAACATGGCATTTATGCAAAATTAAACAAACAGCAAGTTAAACATTTTTAACATGGATGAAAGTAGCATATTATGAAACTAGATGAAATTATAAGCATTTTACATGTTTAAAACATTTCAATCCGATACACGGTTGTTGAGTTGTTATATGCATGAACATGAGGGTGCAGTCTGTAAACATGCAGTTTTTCGGGATAATTGGACAAATTCGCAGCAGCAGAAAAAAATACTACGGGCCGAAACTGGCTGGTCCAACATGCACAGGAGAGGGGCGGGTGCTGCTCACGATGGGCCATGGCCCAGTCGGTGGAGAGTTAGGCCGGGCCTTGGCGAGGCAAGAGGAGGCCCCGCGCGGGCAACGTGGTTCTTGTCCACGCAGGCGCTGGAACAGGTCAACGAGGGTGTGGCGCTGGTCTCCTCGATCGTGAAGCAGGGGATGGAGGGGTCGACGGCTGCGGCCGGGCTTGGCGACACGGACGGCGTGGAGGCGAACGGATCCGGGCGGAGCCTCGCCGGAATGAAGCAGGAGCGGCGGCGTGGGACTTGAGGCGCAGGGGCGAGGCGAGCTCGAGCAGATCCGGCGGGTGGCGCTGCTCGGAGGTCACCGGACGAAGCAGGACGACGCGGCGGCGCCATGGAGCTTGGGCGAGCTCCTGCTCGTTCCTGGGAAGGAGAGGGGGCCACCGTGAGAGGGAGAGGGGAAAAACAGGAGGAAGAGAGGTCGCGGGGTTGGCTTGAACCTTGTGACGACGGCTGCGGCTTGTCGTTTGGTGCAGGGTGAAGCAGAGCAGGAGGCGGCTAGAGCAGAGCTTGGGCTGCGGCGCGAAGATGAAGCAGCAACTCGGTCGGCGGGCAGGGGAGGCTGGCGAACGACGGGGATGGTCGGAGAAAATCCCATGGAGGCGGCCGACCTGGAAGATGAGGCAGAGATCGAGCAAGGTGCCATGGCGTGGGCGTTCCTGTAGAGGAAGAAACAGGGGGGAGAGATGAGCAGTGAGAGAGAGAATCAGAGGAGGAAGGAAGGAGCAGGGACGAGGCTCATCTGTTGGCTCCGACGGCGGCGTGGCTGGCCGGATGGAGGCCGTGAGGAGGCTGCAAGCGCTGTGGTTGTTGGATCGAGAGGAGTGGCTGGGCGCGGTTGGAGATGGGCAGGTGGGTGGATCGGGGGGATCCCGAGGAAGATGCGGGAGGGAGTGGCGGCGGCGGCTAGGAGGATCCCTAGAAATTAGGGATTTGGTCTCAGTTTAGACTAGTATATATAGCGAGTGGGTTAGGTTAGGGGCTATCTTCTCCCTCCGATCGTAATCGGGCGGACGAAAAAAATAGGCTAGGGAGAGTCCAATAAAGAACCGAAGATACTTTCGGGATGTTAGGGGATGATCCGGACCCATCGGTAACAACAACCCGGGTCGGGTTCGGGACAATTTTTGGACGCGCGCGAGGGGTGGTCTGAGAGGGGTCGACAAAGACAAAGTGTCTGACAAAAGGCCTCGGAGAAGACAAGAGAGAAAACGAGGAGCAACGTTGCAAGTGTGGTTGGTCTTGAAACGGTCAACGAAAGCAAGGGGGGACGCGGCAACTATGAGCGGATGCAAGTTTTATGAAAACATGCGGATGCAATGCGATGATGAATGCAACAAACAAATAAATACACACAATGATAACAAAAAAACATGGAAGCCGTCTGGAGCGTCGGTCTCGGGGCGTTACAACACTCCACCACTACAAGAGGATCTCGTCCCGAGATCTAAGGATGGCACCGAAAAAAAGCGGAAGAGGAAGAGAAGAGGTAAAGCTAAGTTGCTTCTTTAACAAACAAGTGAAACCATGAACCTTGAGAGATTGAACGAACGAAAAGAGAGAATACAAGGGAGATGAACGAGATTGAAAACACTCCGTTATCAAAGAGGAACAAGGAACATTGCGAGAACCTTTGTAGGTTGAAGAATATGAAACGAGAGCTTAACGGATCAAAAGGAATATGAAAGCACACCGGTAGAAAAGAGAAACAAGGAACACCATGTGAACCTTGGAGTTTGCAAAGCTATGAATGACGAGAACAATGGACGAGAAGTACATGCAAGCACTCCGGTTGAAATGAGATGTACAAGGAACGATAAGGATCAATTACGATAACGCTCCGGTTGGAAAGGAAAAGAATAGAATTGAACTTGGCAAAATGAAAGCACTTGGATGAGACTCCGGTTAAAACTAGATAGAGAAGGAATAATATTGATATAATTTGGGCAGCACTCTGACTAAAGAAGAAGGAAAACTTGATAAGATGAAAAGAACTTGAAGAGATGACACAAGATAACTCAAACGAAGCGATTAATGGATTTAAAATACCTCATTCTTGACAACATGTGAATCATGAAGCACGAAAAGAAATTGTCAGGAATGACGTATTACCATCTCAAAAGATAAGGTAGGAAGAATTGCACTTCGGAATGCGAGATGAAGAATACTTGAACTCCCCAAAACAAAACGTGTGTTGAACACCATGTTTATTTTTGAGTATATCTTGGCGGATCTTAACTCCGTGAGAAATCTTGACGAACAATTGAAGAATGAAAGGGATCCTTGATGAACCACCATGTAGAGCCTTCGTGAGAACTCCCATAATAAAAGAATGATAGAAAGAAAGAGAAGTTGAAAGAACAAGGTGATCATTGCAATGATTTAGATGGAGCTTCGCGACGAGATAAAGCGGAAAACTTGGAACTCCGGAAAAGAAAGATGAAGCAACTCGAACCGAGAATGTGACATGATGAACAACTCTGGAAAGAAGAAACTAGACCACTTGGATGAAACAATAATAAGAATTACGTTATGGGTATGCTTCACCAATTTAAATTGATGACAAGCAACGGATTTGGCGTACTACTTATTCTTGTAGAAAGAATTAAGAGAGATATAGCACAAACTTGAGAAAAGTCTTCAACGATCCGCTGGTAGGATTGAAAGAACGAATGAATTGATATGATAAACAAGGAAGAGAACTCTTGAACGAACCACGTAAGAATTGAAAATGAACGAAGAAAAGATAAAGAAACACCGGGAAGAATTATAAAAAGAATGAAGATACTTGGGGAAATTTAGATACAAGAGAATGAAGAGATCACGAGCTGACTAAGGAATACTTAAGCGATGCACCGGTAAGATTTGGAGAACGAGAGCTGAAAGCTGGCATGAATAATTCTGAGATTATGGGTTCCGGAGAATCAAACTGAAAAAACTCCTGAATTGCTTTGGATGGGTGAAAAGAATTCTCGTAATCGAAAACAATTATGAGAGGATGACATCAAGCTAGAACCATGAATCTTCAAGAGAATGGACAAGATTTAGGAGAAGTCCTTCTTCGGTCTTCAAATGTTGAGAATGATGATGAGAAACACCACCATGAATTGTTGAGGCACTCTGGAATGACAATTAGAAAGATTGAACGAACGATGAAAAGAATTTTAAAGATCTTGGAGAAAGGCATTTGACTGATGATAATTCATTCTTACGTCAAACTTTGAAATGAATTTGAAATAACACCGGAAAAATTAGAAGTGTCAGGTAAGATCCTGGGAAAAGACCTGTGGGTTAGGGCCCACTCAAAAGAAACAACGTTGGAATGATTTAAAAGAAAGATTGCGCCGGTCGAATTAAATGGCTCAAAAGAGATAACAACCTCGAGATAGCTTGAACGGATTGGGAATGGAAATGTGAATCTTCTGAGATATCTTGTACACTCCGGAACCAATGAAAATAGTGAGAGGTGAATGATTGAGAGGTGCACCGGTATGAGAAAGCATTAAAGCGAGGAAAGGAATATGATCAACACTGAAAGCTTGAATTGAATCCACCGGAGAAGAAATAACAACGAAGGATGATGAACTTGAAGCTTCGTTAGTATCTTCATGGGAAATCATCGGATCAGAACATTGATTGTAAAAAGGATGGAGAGACTTCCCATCAATAAAAAGGATACTTGGTTAAGAAATCTTAGTCCTTGAAGAAAAAGGGTGGGAGGGCGGGAAAACAAAGACAATTTGGGACGGATGAAACAAACAACGTTGGGAAAAACTGAGAGGTGATCTTGTGAATGTTGAAATGATCGGATCCACTTGAAGAGAAGCACACCGGTTGAAAAGAATTAATATGACAACCTCGATGATCGAAAGGATTAGCAACCACATAGAAATATGAGAACACCGCTTAGAATAAGATATGGAATCAACACTTGGCATTGAAGCAACTCGAATACCACAAAACAAAACAAAACAAAGGGTTGGCTTGCAAAATAATCCGGAAACAAACATATGATAGATCCCATATCGTATCATGTGTGTGTTGGAAAGATATCCTACGAGATACTTCAATTCCCACTTATAAACTCCCGAAACTTTCTGGTTATGCAATCTGGTGTTGGGGATACAGGGGACACAATATATCTCACCCAAACTAACAATACCTAGATCCAGCTGTATCCATCCTTCAACACATAACCAAGAAACCTTCGGAAATCATTTACCTCAACCTTCGAAAAGCATCCGTTATACGAGTTATGGCAATACTCCCGAACTCCCGCCCCTGTACTGGGTGGTGTCAAGGTGATCTCACCAACAACTGCATAAAAGAGATTTTTGATGTCGGCGAAACTCAGGTATTCTAGAACTGCAACGATAAAATTGTGACGACAACACCACGGAGCTCAACTCCCCGGGACACCGCCACAACCCCTAAATGTCAGGAGGCACCAAGAGCAATGTTCTCGTCACAAAACCATCGGAACGATTCCAAGATACCCGCGTGATCCTAAATTTTTTTAGTGAAATTTGAGGAGAGGAAAGTCAAAACATCTACGTCAGGAGGCCTCACCAGAGCGACGAAGGGACTGAGGAGTAAAAAGAATCCTACTCTCCGATATATATAATCCTAAGACATAAAACAATTTTGTTCTAGACTCAACAACGTCAGCGATTCGATCAAGCGGGGGGCTCCTAAGTCGGGGATGGCTCTGATTACCAACTTGTAACACCCACGATGCGGCTATATCTCTCACGTGTCGAGGCATGACTTAGAGGCATAACCGCATTGTAGGTTTTGTCGCAAGAAGGGTCATCTTCACACAATCCCATGTAATGAACGAGAATGGGATAAAGAGAGTTGGCTTACAATCACCACTTCACACAATACATATATAAATTCATACATCATCCAAAATACACATATAGACCGACTACGGTCAAATCCAAATGAAAAGAAGATAACCCCAAATGCTAGATCCCCGATCGTCCCAACTGGGCCCCCACTACTGATCATCAGGAAACAAAACATAGTAACGACCAAGGTCCTCGTCGAACTCCCACTTGAGTTCGGTAGCATCACCTGCACTGGTATCGTCGGCACCTGCAACAGTTTGGAAGTATCTAGTGAGTCACGAGGACTCAGCAATCTCACACCCGCGAGATCAAGACTATTTAAGCTTATGGGTAGGAAAGGGTAAGGTGGTGAGGTTGCAGCAGTGACTAAGCATATATGGTGGCTAACATACGCAAATAAGAGCGAGAAGAGAAGCAACAGAATGGTCGTGAAGCTAGCAATGATCAAGAAGTGATCCTGAATTCCTACTTACGTCAAACATAACCCAAAAACCCGTCTTCACTTCCCGGACTCCGCCGAAAAGAGGCCATCACGGCTACACACGCGGTTGATGTATTTTAATTAAGTCAAGTGTCAAGTTCTCTACAACCGGACATTAACAAATTCCCATCTGCCACATAACCGCGGGCACGGCTCTCGAAAGATAATACCCTGCAGGGGTGTCCCAACTTAGCCCATCATAAGCTCTCACGGTCAACGAAGGATATTCCTTCTCCCGGGAAGACCCTATCAATTTCGGAATTGTGACATCAGAAGCTGCTGCGTACGAGGCGCTCACTCGTCTTCGATTTGCAGTACCCTATGCCAGCGAGCGAGGATACTATTATTTTCCGAGCCGTGCAGCACCCGGAGAAGTTGCATCTTTTCCCGGTGGGCGCATTGAGAGAGATCCAGTACTGGCCAACCTTGCCCAGTACGTTATCGCCCAGGAGCGTTTAACTCAGCGAGTAATGGGCTATCTCCAAAGCCTCGCTGATTTAAATCCTCGGATCGCTATTGGCAGACCTCTGAGGCCTGACCAAGAAGGGCGCATTCATCGGCTGGTCAACCCGCTTCCCCCGATAGAAGAGGAGTGTGCCCCAGTGCCAGAGGCGTTTTCTCAGGACCCTGTCTTTTTGCCGTTTTCCTTGTAAACGCCTCCGATGTATTTATTGTCCCAGTACTTGTATTTATGTGTTGCAGCATGTTCGTAAATTTTTTTGTGCGACGGATCCGATTTTCTTTAGTTCCTGTTGTGTGAGCAGTTTTACTGCTGTTAGTTTTGTTTTAATTACTTTTCTCTCGCAACATGTTTTTGAGGAGATTTCTTTCCCCCGAGTTACTGCTGCGTATATACTTTCACGACATAGATTTTTATTCGCGCATCATCGTAACAGCTTTTAAAAAATCTCGAGGACGAGATTTTTTCTTAAGGGGGGTAGTGTTGTGACACCCAAAAATTTTGGCCTTGTTTTATTTATTTAAAATGTTGCCAGGAAATAATACTTTTTCCAATTGTCAAGTTTTACCTTTTGTGATTCTGGATTTTTGCTTCAAGTGGGAAAAACCTTCAAAGGTATTGTTGGACTTGTGTGCCCTCTTTATAAAATTAATCCTTTATCAGTGGATTTATTTGCATAATTATTTTTCATGAACTTTATTCTTTTAAAATGATCTTTCATAAATTTGGAGCCCCTTTTTGCACTGCAACCATTTGATAAATGCTTTTAAAAATTTGACCAAAATTTGGGGATGTCATGTGAGGTTTCCCCATCATTTTTATGCAAATATACCTTTTGGCCATAGGAGATTTTGAGCTCTACACCAACTTTTCCAATCTGGTCCAGTGGGCACTTTTGCACTACAACCCATTTAAATATTTCTTTAAAATTCTTCCAAGTGTTTGGAGATGTCAGTGGGTGCATACAATTCATCTTCAAGCAAAAACCCAGTGATGTTCTTTGAAAATATTGAATGGATCAACCTCTTTTGCATTCTGGCCCAATTTGGTGATTTGTACTGCAACCTTATTTTCCTTTGCTCTAGTAACCCTGAGCTTTTTCCTACTTATAGCCCTCCCTACCAAACTCTTAAGTCCAGGAGATTGGGCTCATTGGAGGTTTTGAAGTGCATGCTTTAAACCCTTTTTCTTTCTGTCCAAAACTGGAGTTTTGCAAAACTTGCACTAACAAGTTTCTGGTTTTGCCCAAGTGATCTTACCATCATCTCCTGCACCTAAAGAGACCCTGTTCTGGAGATTTTGGCCACTCCAAGAGTTGCCTAAGTGCATCTGGCATTCTGTCGAACACCTCGTGTGCACAGTCTGTTATGGCATGAGTTCTCTGTTTGCACTGTGGACTTGCTCTTATGGCCCAACAATCTTGTCCACTGAGCTCCTAGCCACCCCTACCCTTGTTCTGTTCTTTGCCAGCTCCACCCTCGCGCTCTAGACCACACTGGCATTTCATCGAACAGGTGCCGTGCGTGCTCTGGGCGCGCCCAGAGCGCACGTTTTGCACACGCGCGCACTGAGCCGACACGCCGCACTGCCGCACTCGACGCGACCCGACCCTGGCCCCTACTGCATCGCTGAACCACGCACTAGCCCGCTCCCTGCTCCACGGCATCTCTGGCGCCCTGCTGCGCCGCTGGCCGCGCCCTTGGCGGCACGACGGCGTCGGCAGTGGCCTCTGCCATGTTCGGCACCGCCCAAACCGCCAGCGCACGCCAGCTGCCCCTGAGTACAGGCCGTGCTTATCCTCCCGCTCGTCGGCACGCTTTCGTCGCCGCCACGATGCCCTGCAACTACAGGAAAGTGGTCGCCGGCGATCTTATCTTCGGCCACTGCGGGAGCCAGCCTCAAGCGCCTATATAAAGGGTCCCCAAGCTCGTTCAAGGCTTCAGGCGACACCAGACTCTCCCTCTAGAGCTCCCCAGGCAGTGGATCGACCCGTAGTGGCCATCTTCCTCAACTCCGGCCAGTTCGGCCGCCGCTAAGCTCCGGTGCGATTCGTCGCAGCCGGCCACCCTTTCGCCCAACCAACGCCACCAGTAGTTCCCTCTAGTCCGTGCGGAGCTGCCCAACTACCCAAGCTCGATCGGAGATCACCGGAGCACAAAAGTCACTTCGCCACCGTAGCCCTCTCCGCCGCGGAGGTCGCCGGCGGCGACTCCTTCCACCTCCGCCGACCCAACAACCACCCAGAGGACCGCCTCGGTCTGGCCATTCCATCCCCGCCCTTGGATGCCCGTGAGGTGCTGCCGTTCGTCGACGGCGATCGCCGGAGCCCCGCGCCGGTCGGGCACAGAGAAAGGAGGGAGAGGGAGACCAGTCAAACCTGACCAGTGGGCCCTCTGGACCCACTGTCAGTGACCCGCTCCCCCGCCCTCTCTGTTTAAGTGATAGCGCAAAGACCGGAGTACGTCTCCTCTGTTTTGAAAACGTATTCTTCCCCGCAGCGCTTTCCTTTTTTCTGATTTCATTAAAACAGAAGTTTGACTAATGTTTGACTGGCTATAACTTTTAAAATAAAACTCCAAATGAGTTGATTCTTTTTCCTACCTCTCTCAAATTTCATCTAGTTTATTTTAAGATTTATACAAAAATATTTGAGACAATTTTTGGTACTGTGTTTGAAATATTTGTTATTTGTGTATTTTGCAAAATAGGATTTTTGGAGAAAAAGGAAAGCTTCCAATAAGTGCATCCTTTGCATACTCTTGAAGGCAAGCATTTCTGAACTCTGGCATAATATTTTGTTGTGGTGTTCTGGTGCGATCTCAACACCTTTTGACTTGGTATATGCGTTGGCTTTATGTATCGATATAGTCTCGTGCATAAGTGCACTTTGGAGTTGTGTTGTGGTCAGCAATGGATACATTAGTGATTTGGATCATCCTCGTGAGCTCCTCATGCATACCGGTAGGAAGCCGGGAAAGTCGTGGTCTTGGGTAGACACGAGCTTGTCCCTAGTCCCTCGTTGAGACGAGTATGCCCGGTATGGCATGGTGAGGCTCGATGAGTGGTGATTTATTTCACTAGTGATAATATTGTTGGAGGATTCTTGGACCACCTGAGTCGGTTGTAGATCGAGTCTTGATCAATAGCTTCCTTTTTGTTGGTACCACCACTTGTCCCTGCAGGTGACAGGGTATGGTTCAGTAGGTTGTCAACCCCTACCAAGGCACACACCGTACAGAGGGGCCATAGTGGAAGATACCGGAGGCCTCCGGTAGGCATGCCACTTGGTCAGGGGGCATGGGTGTTTCCGGTTGGGACCGAGAGGGGGGGGCACCCCCTTAGAGCGCGCGAATAGAAATTTGATCCCATGCTACGTCGAGGTTATAGCCTCCCCACTTAGAGTTTTGCTTGGCAGGTGTCGTGGGTGATTCCAGACACCGGTGAGTTAAGCTGGTGTGTGCAGGTCAGGCGTGTTTTCAATTTAAAGACCGTAGACGGAATTAGTCCCGAGGGACTAAGTAAACCCGTTACTCGTGGAAAATGGTACTCCCTCTGCAGAGGATATATCCTGTTAGATAGTCATGTTCTTGAGTAAAGACCACAGTCTGAGTTGAATCGAGTAACGGTATTCGGATGGAGAACGATTTAACTGGATCGTAGTAACGGTATTCGGATGGAGATACGGCCTGACTAGATTATCGGTTTTCGGATGGAGAAGCGACTGTACTAAATATTGTTTATGATTGTGGCACATATGAGTTGTGATCTTTATTATTTTGGACTAACCATTTATATTATGTATTCCTTTTGAGTATCCCGGGGATGGTTCTACCTCCTGGATATCCACTGTGATTATTCCCTTATAAGCCCTTTCTGTGGTGTCGCTCAGACGCCCGACTGCGGCATGCTTGTCGTTCATTTATCTTCTATAAGCCCTTTATGTGGTGTCGCCCCGACGCCCGACTGCGGCATTATTTCTATTCTGCATTTTCCGCTCGAGGAGTCATTCAGACACTCGCTTGGCATCAGTATTATTATTCTTGCAGTTTCCGCTCGAGGAGTCATTCAGACCCTCGTTTGGCACCAGTATTACTATTCTTGCAGTTTCCGCTCGAGGAGTCATTCAGACCGTCGCTTGGCACCCAGTACTTTTTATTTGTTTATTTTACCCACATGTGTGCATCATGGTTTTTCGTTTATTTCGCGACAGACGTGTGATCACATGATAATCCGGAACATGTTTGATATATTATACCCGTGTTCTTAATGTTTGCGAGTACATTCAAACGTACTCACTGGCTTGTCCCTGGCTATTGTCTTGGCCAGATTCCTCGCTGGGAGATAAGCATCGCGGTGACAACCTCGGAACCTACGTGTTGACTCTTGCAGCCTCGCGAAGATAGGAGTTATCCTGGTCAGCTGTTCTTGTGGGAAATGGAGTCCCATAGACGCAGATGTATCCAATCGCTTCCGCCCTCAACCATTAGAAACCAAATGTTGTACTCCTAGGCCTAAATGGTCTTGTACTACATATTTTTGTACTTGCTTGGATTTTCTTGTATCAAGTTGGTGCCTCATCAGCTTACAGTAATCCTGGGGCTGGTGAGCACAACGGCCATTTTCTGGAGTATTGATATCCCGAAAATCCGGTCGTGACAGGAATCCCGGTTACAAGACATTTCGACAATGGTAAAACAAGTCCAGCAAAACCGCCCGATGTGTCGACAATCCCGATAGGAGTCGCACGTACCTCGTTCTCAGGACACATCGGATGAACACTACGTACAACTAAAATCAGCCCTCAAGTTTCCCCGAGGTGGCGCTGCAAGTGGCTCTAGTCTGGACCAACACTCGGAGGAGCACTGGCTCGGGGGGGTTAAAATAAAGATGCCCCTTGAGTCTGCAGAACCCAAGGGAAAAAGGCTTAGGTGGCAAATGTTAAAACCAAGGTTGGGCCTTGCTGGAGGAGTTTTATTCAAAGCGAACTGTCAAGGGGGTCCCATAAAGCACCCAACCGCGTAAGGAACGAAAAATTAAGGAACATAACACCGGTATGACGGAAACTAGGGCGGCAAGAGTGGAACAAAACACCAGGCATAAGGCCGAGCCTTCCACCCTTTTCCAAGTATATAGATGCATTAATTAAATAAGAGATATTGTGATATCCCAACAGATCCATGTTCCATCATGGAACAAACTTCATCTTCACCCTCAACTAGCAACGCTATAAGAGGGGCTGAGCAAAAGCGGTAACATAGCCAAACAACGGTTTGCTAGGAAAGGTGGGTTAGAGGCTTGACATGGCAATATGGGAGGCATGATATAGCAAGTGGTAGGTAGCGCGGCATAGCAATAGAGCGAACGCAAGGAAGAAGATAGAAGTGATTTCGAGGGTACGGTCATCTTGCCTGAGATCCCGCAAGGAAGAAGAACGAGTCCATGAAGAAGGCAAATGGACGAAGTCAAACAAATCCTCACAACTCCGGAACGAAACCGAAGCTAACGAGAGAAGCAAACCGGATAGAAGCAAACAACATAGTAAACAACCACCACATACACATGACATGATGCACAATCAAGTATGATGCATGTACGATTTAATGAGGCATGGCATGACAAAGTGCAACAAACAACACTACAAATTAAGTGGAGCTCAATGTGCAACGAGTTGCATATTGACGAAACACCACATCTATTTAGTTCTCTCTCGTTTACGTACCCAACAATATTAAATGTTATTAACCATGGCAAGAGGTGAAGCATAGTAAGACTATCTATCTAGGCAAGTTTAAATGAGGCCGGAACAACAAACAACAATTCCGGAAAATCCCCATTTGCATATTTTGGTTATGGTACTGTTCTGCCTAAAACCATATTTTATTGTTGTTAAACAGCAAAACAAGGTGCACCAAGTTAATCTATGCATTTTTCTACCCCATTTACATATAAAGTTTATTAAAAATGGAGCTACGGTTATTTAGTTATGAAATAAATCATTTTAACATGGCATTTATGCAAAATTAAGCAAACAACAAGTTAAACATTTTTAACATGGATGAAAGTAGCATATTATGAAACTAGATGGAATTCTAAGCATTTTACATGTTTAAAACATTTCAATCCGATGCATGGTTGTTGAGTTGTTATATGCATGAACATGAGGGTGCAATCTGTAAACATGCAATTTTCGGGATAATTGGACAAATTCGCAGCAGCAGAAAAATATACTACGGGCCGAAACTGGCTGGTCCAACATGCACAGGAGAGGGGCGGGTGCTGCTCACCATGGGCCATGGCCCAGTCAGTGGAGAGTTAGGCCGGGCCTTGGCGAGGCAAGAGGAGGCCCCGCGCGGGCAACGTGGTTCTCGTCCACGCTGGCGCTGGAACAGGTCAACGAGGGTACAGCGCTGGTCTCCTCGATCGTGAAGCAGGGGATGCAGGGGTCGACGGCTGCGGCTGGGCTTGGCGACACGGACGGCATGGAGGCGAACGCAGCCTCGCCGGAATGAAGCAGGAGCGGCGGCGTGGGACTTGAGGCGCAGGGGCGAGGCGAGCTCGAGCAGATCCGGCGGGTGGCGCTGCTCGGAGGTCACCGGACGAAGCAGGACGACGCGGCGGCGCCATGGAGCTTGGGCAAGCTCCTGCTCGTTCCTGGGAAGGAGAGGGGGCCACCGTGAGAGGGAGAGGGGAAAACAGGAGGAGGAGAGGTCGCGGGGTTGGCCTGAACCTTGTGACGACGGCTGCGGCTTGTCGTTCGGTGCAGGGTGAAGCAGAGGAGGAGGCGGCAGAGCAGAGCTTGGGCTGCGGCGCGAAGATGAAGCAGCAACTTGGTCGGCGGGCAGGGGAGGCCGGCGAACGACGGGGATGGTCGGAGAAGATCCCATGGAGGCGGCCAACTTGGAAGACGAGGCAGAGCTCGAGCAAGGTGCCATGGCGTGGGCGTTCCTGTAGAGGAAGAAACAGGGGGGAGAGATGAGCAGTGAGAGAGAGAATCAGAGGAGGAAGGAAGGAGCAGGGATGAGGCTCATCTGTTGGGTCCGACGGCGACATGGCTGGCCGGACGGAGGCCGGGAGGAGGCTGCAGGCGCTATGGTTGGTGGATCGAGAGGAGTGGCTGGGCGCGGAAGGAGATGGGCAGGTGGGTGGATCGGGGGGATCCCGAGGAAGATGCGGGAGAGAGTGGCGGCGGCGGCTAGGAGGATCCCTAGAAATTAGGGATTTGGTCCCGGTTTAGACTAGTGTATATAGCGAGTGGGTTAGGTTAGGGGCTATCTTCTCCCTCCGATCGTAATCGGGCGGACGAAAAAATAGGCTAGGGAGAGTCCAATAAAGAACCGAAGATACTTTCGGGATGTTAGGGGATGATCCGGACCCATCGGTAACAACAACCCGGGTCGGGTTCGGGACAATTTTCGGACGCGCGCGAGGGGTGGTCTGAGAGGGGTCGACAAAGACAAAGTGTCTGACAAAAGGCCCCGGAGAAGACAAGAGAGAAAACGAGGAGCAATGTTGGAAGTGTGGTTGGTCTCGAAACGGTCAACGAAAGCAAGGGGGGACGCGGCAACTATGAGCGGATGCAAGTTTTATGAAAACATGTGGATGCAATGCGATGATGAATGCAACAAACAAATAAATACACACAACGATAACGAAAAAACATGGAAGCCGTCTGGAGAGTCGGTCTCGGGGTGTCACATGGCGGTGGACGAACAGGACCCCGTGGTGTTGCCTCTGGATGAACATGACCCCGATCGATCGAGCCGGTTGGGGCTGGATGAACAGGACCCCGTGGAGGGCTGGATGAACAGGACCACCCCGTGGAGGGCTGGATGAACAGTAGATGGTGGAGGGCTGGATGAACAGGACCACCCCGTGGTGGGCTGTATGAACAATAGATGGTGGAGGGCTGGATGAACAGTAGCCCTTGGAGGGGTGGTTGAATAGGAGCCCGTGGAGAGGGCTGGTTGAACAGTAGCCGGTGGAGTAGCGCACGGTGGAGGCTGGATGAACAGGAGCCCGTGGATGAACAGTAGCCCATGGAGGCTGGAGGGGGTCGACGGTGGAGACGAACAGTATCTCGTGGAGTCCCGTTTTGCAGTACGCCACACCCCTCCCGATGAACAGGACCCCCCGTTTCGACCGTAGCGCTCCAACATAAGCCCGTTTCCTCCGTTTTGCGGTACGCTACAACCCTCCCGATCAACTGGACCCCGTTTCAACCGTAGGAGGTCCGTTTCCTCTGTTTTGCGGTACGCCAGACCCCTCCCGATGAACAGGATCCCGTTTCCAACGTGGTCGGTCGAACACAAGGCCGTTTCCTCCGTTGTGCGGTACGCCAGGCCTCGTTTCCATCGGCTGTTCCGTCCAAGCCAGTTGGCTCCTACGCGTTCCGTTGCCTCCCAATGGACACAACGCATTCCGTTTCCTCCCCATGAACACGACGACGACGATGTTTCTCCGTTCCGACCCAGCCATGTACACGAGCCCTGGCCGTACGTATGCGCGAGTAGGCGTTCGAGACCCCGCCCGTATGTACGTACGTGGCCGTATTTTCTTTCTTGCACACTGGCCGCTGTACGTACGTGTACATGCTACGGGCGCGCCTCTACTACGACACGTGCGCGCCTCTACATCGACCAGTATGTACGTACACGTTCGCGACCAGAATGACAGTGCTACGTACGCTTCGACCAGGTGGGTCCCGACTGTCAGCCACTTCCTCCCTTGCGAAGATGTAGCTAGTGGGTCCCAGCAGTCAGGGGGCGAATCGTTTTTTTGCCCGGATGCACTTCCTTGCATGCGAAGATGTAGCTGGTGGGTCCCAACAGTCGGGGGGGAAACGTTTTTTGCGAAATACGGTGGCCCGTGCGGTGGGTCCCCGCTGTTAGGTGCAGGAATAATTATTTTGCGCGTAATAAGGAGGCACTTCCTTGCAGCTACCGTGGACCCAGCTGTCAGCCTCTCCACGTACAGTACTCTTCCGATGGAAGTCGGTCATTGACCACATTGACCATGCCGCACCGAGAGCACCAAGGCGGTGGACGACGGCGAGGCCTAGGAAGGGGACGGCACGGAGCCATGGAAGACGCGGCAATGGATGCCCACGCGGAGAGGAGTACGAGGGTTCACTGGTTCGGCTGCGGTGTGAGGCTGCCGTCGCTGCTGAATAACAGGGGGTGTGGGTGAGTAGAGGGATGGCCTAGCCAGCGGTGGGAGTAGTAGGGGGCGGTGAGGCCTCCGCGGCATCACAGCCGGCCACGGGAGGTAGGAGCACGCGGCACGACCTGCGCTGGTTTGGGCGGCTGGAGCAAGAAGACCAGATGTTGAAGAAGCAGTACGGCCGTTGGATGGACTTCGTACGGTCACTGGAGCTAGAATCATTCATATATTGACTAAGTTGACAAAGCCCTCCATCCCCGTCAACTTAGTAGGCCCACAAGTCAGCCTCCCACTGTGGTGGGTCCCAGCTGGCAGGGGGGTATTCATTTTTTGTGCGCAATAAGGAGGCACTTCCTTGCGTGCGAAGATATAGTTGGTGGGTCCGACCTGTCAGAGGAGGGAACGTTTTTTTCTCGAAATACAGAGGCCCTTCTGGCGGGTCCCAGATGTCAGGTGGAGGAATCATTATTTTGCGCGTAATAAGGAGGCATTTCCTTGTGTGCGGCCGTGGACCCAGCTGTCAGTCTCTCCACGTATAGTCCACTTCTGATGGATGTCGTTCGTTGACCACGTTGACAACGCCGCGCCGAGAGCACCAGGGCGGTGGACGATGGCGAGGCCTACGAAGGGAACGACACGGAGCCAAAGACACGGCAGTGGCTGCCCACGCAATGGAGAGTACAAGGGTTGACTGATTCGGCTGCCATCGCCGGAAAATAACAGGAAGTGTGGGTGAGTAGAGGGATAGACAGGCCAGGGATGCGAGTATATGATGGGGCCGTGAGGCCTGCCCGGCAGCACAGCCGGCCACGGGAGGCGGGAGCAGGTGGTTCCGGACGGCGCTGGTTTGGGCGGCTGGGGCAGGAAGATCAGAGACTGAAGAAGCACGATTGCCGTTAGATTGACATCTAACGGTCTGACGCTGGTAGTGTCGATTGTTAACTAAGTTTCTTTTTTGAGAAACCTTGTGTACGCATGAACTTAGTAGGCCCACAAGTCAGCCTCCAAATCTGTGGCAGACAACATAGAGCCCATTTGCTATTTTTTTTAATAATTTGCAGCCCATTTGCTCATTCTTAAGTAATTTATTACATCCCATTTTTTGCCCAGGACCACGGTCAAAAAGTTCAACCTTATTTTGCATATTTCGGTGGAGTCCGAACTTTTGTAATCCCGAAATGATAAACATTTTTTAAGAACTTATTGATTTGCCAAAAAAGTCGTTTTGTTTTTGTAAGCAAATAAGACGTGGGACAATTGAGTTGGTTTAAGGGAAAACCAGTGGTAAAAGAATCAGCGCTGGGAGGGAAAACAACAACAAAAATAAGGATGTAAATATGAAAAGGGAATTTTATGTATTTTCAATATAATGATACGTGTATATGAACTAGTAAAACTATAGGTAGAGATTAGAAAACAGATGTAGGACATGCGTTTCAAGAGGAAAATAGAACTGGGTTGTGTGTTTGATTCAGTAAAAAAACTGCCTGCGAATGTTGTAAGACAAAATATAACTAACGCTGGCGGGCCAGAGGCTAGTAGATACCTGCTGGATCTTTGTGCCCCATTGTCATCATGGGCTGGGCTTGTTAAAAACAAAACCAAGCCTGGGCAGTCTACAACCCAATTGAAACTTGCTCGACCTGAAAAAACAATATACGTGCTCAATAAACGAGAGAATTCTGCAAGTACAGACTGATAATTGGGATGCAGCAGGGATATTGTTTTTTCATCGTGATAATAAGTGCATGCACTTGTTTCGAAAAATTTGGAGAACTGGAATTCGAACGACATGTACTTATGCTACCCATCAAATAAAAATCAGGTGCCTGAAAATTCGTTTCGAAACAAATGATTCAGCTTTATATCCACGTCGACCCTCGGAATGATGGTTGGAAGCAAATGCCAAGTTCGTACCAAAAGATCATTAACAACAATACCAACTTGCGGACGACAAGGTAGTACAAGTACCAATACCAAACTAACTTATAATCTTTTTACTCCTGGCCCTAGTGTTCGTCTGGTAGAAAATCTTGCAGAGGACCAGCTCCCGCTCCTTCTCTTGCTCCAGGTCCCCGAGGTGGTACTGGTGCATCACCCAGTTGGTCCTCTGTTGGTCGAAGTGCTTGTTGGTGTGCAGCACCAGAACCTTTTTGCTGCCCATCTGCTGGCCGTTGACCATCACCGCCAAGGTATTGCCGGTGTTGTGCCGCATCGCGTGCATGCCGCACTCCGACTGTATCTTGCGACGCGTCCACGTGCCCCTTTTGAACGCCCTGGAATTGCGCTGGAAGAAATGCTTGCTTAGGCCACTCAGTGTGACACCTGTAGTATTCTCGAATACAGGTTTTACTGTACGTAGTTGGCATTTTCATAACATCTTTGGCATGTTGCAGTCACTTGTTTCACTTTTTATTAACTGTCAAATTGTAATTGCTTCACCAGGTCTGCATCTAAAAAGAAAAATAGAGCTATAAACAAAGGAATATGTTTGTGCAAGTAGACGGCCGATCGGTTTCTTACCTGGAAGTTTCTCAGGATGGGTGTAGCATATGCCGTGCTCGCTGTCGATGGTTGGTATGAACAAATCGATGGGAGGGTGAGATCTTGCGCTGTCAGCACTCACTTTGGCCTCAAGGTGCTCGATCAGCTCCTGATCCATGGGATCGAACTTGACGCCAGTCGGCAGCACCAGCCAATCCTTCTTCGACTTGCATTGGTTAATTCCAGTTATATGGTACTCAATGTATGATCAATCGACTGTTTTAAGTGAATGGTGAAAGATTTCGATAGATAAGTGGTACTCCAAATCTGAAGTCCAGAATACCCAAACACGCCGCTAGGATTCTTATGTCACCTCACGCGCAGCGTGTTGTCACGTCAATTCAATGTGTGGACATGATGAATAATTTGACCGACGTATACTAGTACTGCTACTGTACTACTTACTAGTCGTATTTAGTGTCACATTTTAACCATAGGTTTAACTAACAAGTACACACTTGATGCCTAATTGATATATATATATATATATACTGCACAACATCTCCATCATCATTATCAGTACATCCTGCACAGGTGAGTTAGGATGCACTTGATCCCAGAAAGGTATCTATCCTTCAAACCAGAGGAGTGCTTCAAACTAACAACAGTACATAATATCCAACAAAAGAGGGTCGTGCTACAGCAGCAGAATACATGGCTCAGTCTAGATATCAGTACGAATCAAGTTGTGCATATTTGCTGTTGGCATGAACCACATCGCCGCATGTCGGGTTTGCAAAAGCGTCCATCGCATGGAAGCTTGATGCCTTTCACACACTGAAGATTATCTGGCAACAAGCTGTGTCGACGAATCTCTGGATATGGTGATTCATGAAACCCATGGTATGATGTGTAAACATAGTCCCCCTGGCTAATGGAAGTTGCATAGCACAGTAATCATCGCCGGTGATATGATCGATGATTGGTTGGATGATTGGATAATTGAGCCCGAGGAACATGGAGTGGTTGCTGAGGCTGTAAACCCGCCTCCAGTTGAATACGCCTGGCCCAATGAAGCTGAGATCTTTCTCGAACACGAAGCAGCCATAGCCATCAATGTCACGAATGCCCCAGGCATTGTACTGCATGTGGTTTGATGTAATGTTTGGTCAATTTGGTACGGGCGAATGAGCATCAAATCACCGCCGTCAGCTGAACGAGCGATAAACCACCACCCATCGGCTGGTATGATTCCAGGACCTGGAATCATGAAGGCCAGCGCATTTGCGTCTGCTGCAACAATTCAAATTGGAGACCAAAAGGACAAAAATAAACAATCATGTTCAGAGTATGTGTGGAATTAAGATTATTATAACAGTGACACATATCATACACAGAGAATTGCAATGCCGTGGTCATAATCATACCCCAAGTTTAAAAAATAAGCCAATGGCTTTCATATTCTAGCAATATGTCATGGTTCAAACATCATGTAACAATGAGAGGAAAACAGCTATGACAGAGCCTACTCATATTCTACCATAGCACTTACTACTACTGTGCTCATATCAACTCTAAGAAATAACATGCGTTGTTATAAAAATCTTGGAAATGAGAGTAACATATAACAATCATGATGTTATGCTCATAATATCTATTCTAACAATCATTAGATGCCAATTGTTATCATATCAACTCTAACAATAACATGTGTGGTCATAAAAATCTAGGAAATGAGAGGAACATATAGCAATGATCTGGTTATAGACATACTATCTATTCTAAATTTGTAACAATGAACAGGCAGTCGTATTCATAAGGTAAAGATGAGATGAGATAGAACAATTACACGGCGATAGATTCCACCAGTATAGGCAACCAATCTGTGCGTCGACCTCGTAAACGATGCCATCGTGCACTATAGGATCAGACAGAAATATTGCCTCAACAGGATTGACGATGAGCCATAACCATGTATGGCGACCGGATTCCAGATAAACTAATCCCATGTTAAACAAGGCAATGAGCTTGTAATCCATGTAGTCTTCTGATGGTGTGGGCACTTCGCAGATTACAACTTTCAGCAAACAGAGGTCGAGCCAAAAGCTTGATGCGTCTCGTCCGTAGTAGGCAGGAGTGTCCGGCGGGCCGCGAGGCTCGATGGCGGTGGTATCCAACGATGGAAGGGTGACCTCTCGCTGGGTGTAGATATCCACGAGACGCCACGGACTACTGGATTGGTGGATGAGGACGATCCAGTTGGCCTTCGTGCACGCCCAGTAGTGGCCGCGTATGAAGGACAGGTGGACGGGTAGTGGTAGCATGTCGAGGGGCACCACGGCAACCTCCGTATGATCGTCAAGTCGGTGCCTGGGCCACCTGCGAGGATCGGGCATCAGCAAGTAGGGTGTCTTGAAAAGAGCCGGCCGGTTGCAGACGAGTAGATGGTACAAAGACACCGAGCATGCGGCTAGATGGACAGTGCTGAGTAGGTCATACAATTACAGATCTGCTCCAAGAGAACATTCGGGAGGGAATTCCAATCGCGGCTCTGCGTGTCAGTCGGTTCTGCCATTGGGGTTTTCGGTGCCTGCGAGCCAGCGGGGAAGTGGATTCGGGCGGGCGAGTGAAGAAGCTTCTCCTCGTGTGGACGAGCAGTGAGCGGGGGGATATGGTACGCGTGAGCTACCAAGGAAGATAGCGCTGGCGGGCGAGCAGTGAGTGGGGGGAAATGGTGTGCGGCCGACGATGGGGAAGAGAGGAGGAAGAAGAAGAGAGGAGGAAGAAGAGTGGATGCCGGGGAAGAAAGTGCATTAAATCTCAATTCTACTAGTACTATTACCAGGATATACCGTCCTTTGGAGTATAAATAGTTACACCGATGACATGTGGGTCTACCACAAGAGGGCCCATATGTCAGTTAATGGAGGACAGAAGCGTGCTCTACTAGCAAACATGATGGCAGTACTGGGTAAGGCTGATTTAGTAACACCAACACGCTGGTTTAGCTTATTAATGAAGTGTCCCATCTGCTGCAGCGTGTATTGTCACTTCACTGCGAAGACTAGTTGAATAGTTCTCTCTAACCGAGATGGGGAATAATGGATTGCGAAAAGACTTCCTTTCTACATTATCCCAATGCCTCTACACCCACTTCACTCAATTTGCTCCGTACGTAGTCACTTGTTGAAATCTCTAGAAAGACAAATACTCCATATTTGGGAACAGAGGGAGGATTTTACTCCGTATTTGGGAACAGAGGGAGTATCAGCATATGGAGGGAACAGAGGAAGCTTGAAATATGAACATTTCAATGGGAGGGAGTAAGCCCCATGCATGCATGCATGCATGCAACATGCAACACTCACACGTACACATGGACGCACGCAACACTCACGCACCCATGTGGCACACAACACACGATGCAACACACACGCTCACGCTCAAGTGCTCAACCTACTCCCTACGTCCATGAAAGACTGTACATTTAGAGATTTACACATTGACCAGGGCATAATTAACGCCCAAAAGTAGCAGACTTATGTGTGCATGCGACCATTGAGAGAAGAAGATTAAATGAAGGTCGTTGCATGCTGTAATTAAGGATATACATGTAGCCTATAGCTAGAGCACAAGTTGGTGCATTAGTCAATCAATATCGATTTAGATTAAAGGCTAAATGCATTGGAAGTGTATATGTACTACACTCTTTGTTTTTAGCTGATTTCTTTGCTCTGCCAACTGACAGGTGGGACCCAGAAACCAGGTGACAATTTAACCAGTCAACAAAGTGCCACGTCGACTATGTGGCCGGTCAGTAGGGTGCAATACGGTGCTCTACGATGAGCTAGTGATCGTATAATCACCGCAAAACTATATATAGTGATCGTAAAGAGCGTATTGTTACATACGTTGACCGCCAGAGTATTTTTCTTGTTTCAAATTAAGCCATATTAAACAGAAAGGACGCAGTATGGACTAGTACTAGTACTGCTTTGATGTGTCCCATCAACTTGTCGAACGAGGAGAAGCTTGCTTACTACGCCTCTCCCTCGCCCACGCGCGCGGTGGTTCATAGGACGAGGAGAGGGTTTTGACTACATCGCCCTCTCCCTCGCCCTCGCGGTGGACGTGCAGCAGTTCAATCGGTGTCAGATTGCCAGAAGCATAATGTACTGTAGTATCATCATTGTTGGACCTTCCGAAGAGGCGAAGAGCCAAGTGCAAGGTTCACATGAGTACGAACTGTTGAACCTCCCGAAGAGGCAAAGAGCCAAGCGCAAGGTTTTATAGGAGTTGTCGTCCTAGTAGGAGTGTACTACAACTATAGCGAATGATGGTACTTTATGATGCCGGCACATCACGTATATCCAAAGCTGTGCCACCTTTTTTCTTCTTCTGAAAGAGCGTGTTGGGGCCCGTGCAACAACCACACAAGTTGCACGTACACATAACACATTTACTAGTAATAAATTCTAAAGGAGAAATGCCAGTATGCCACACAAGTTCATTTCCAATTCATGTGATAAATTTGTGCACGGCTACTCTACATATATTCACAGCGCTACCGTTCACAATTTACCGTACTCCACTTACACGTTATAGATGGGCTACATGTCCTCCTCCAGGTTCTAGTCCTAGGTGTTCTTCATGGATGGCATGATCCATAGCGGTGGGCAACGGGAATCATTGTCACAGCTTTCTAGTCCGGTTCCACACGATGGAGACTCATCCAAGCTGAAGCGGCATAAATCAGGGATAGCGTGTCCCAGCATGTCGTTCATCTGGCGGTGCGCACTGAAGACACAAACATGCTGCATGAACGGCAGGCCTTCTGTGTCGTGCACGGAAGGTGGCATCCGCGTCACAATGGGGTAGCTGTCCCCAATGAAAAGCGAGTACTCTCCAAGAGTGTTCCTCGGCACCCACGTAGCATCACGGGGGTCGAACTCGGTGCCGTTCATCTGGTACACGCGGCATCTCAGATCTGGACACATGGTGACGTACATAGTCAAGGTGCATGCATAATAATGTTGTGCTCAAATATGGCGGTCAGTAATACTGTGCAGCAAATAGTACTACTCTAGGATAGAGGAAGTAAAATAACCGGCTTATTATATATAGCCACTCTTGGCTACATGGATGAGATAGTAAGACATGGAAAAACAAAAATGGTGGCAGCTAGTGGGTTCAAGTCTTCAAGGGCCTAGCTAGCTATACGCGTCCTCCAAGGTAAAAAGTACTCCTACTAGTACGTAAGTAGAGTACTAGTACAACAATGAAAGAGAAGGCGAGAGGGTTAAAAAATGGAATAGCTGGGTTGATGGTGACGGTCCGATTGTGTGACCATGTTGCACATCAGTGGTACCATGGGTAACGACTGCTAAGATAGTTGATCCCAATATGCCAAAGTCAGCTACAAGGTTCCAGGTTAGACCGAATCGCGGATGCAAATGCACATCCAGGATCGGCGATCTTATTTTGATCGCGGGATGACTGGTCCCTGCAAAATAATGGAGTACCGTTAGGGATGGAAATGATGGTTTGTGCATTCCATTTGTAATCTCCCATACCGTAGGACGACAACCAGATGAAACAAGTCCCTTGGCTTGTAACCGCGAAGATGCGGCCTAGATGGCGCACAGCGTCTTCGAACGTGTAGGGGTACAAATCTGCCGCCGCCAACATGCGCCAGCCTCTGCCGTTACTGCCTCTTGCATTGATGGCAATCCTTATGTTGAACACCGCGATGAGATAGTAATCGTCGTAGCCGCGTCGCTTTGTCGGCGGGTCCACAATTGCTATCTTCTTCAATCTCATGTAGGCATCATCATACGTATTCAAGCCCAGCCAGTCCGGAAGGCCAATCCCAATGGTGGAGAAGGGGTCTACCGGAACGGCCGCACTGCTGTGGATGTTGTTCAAAATGATGGTGGTATTCGGCCGGAGGTATGCAAGCCAATCTTCGTTGGCACCGACCCAGACCTATATATAAGACGGCGGGCAGCGGAGAAATTACGGGATGGAAATGGAATAACTAAGTACTACATGATCAAACTCCATTACTGACCTGCTCATCGGACAAAATCCGACTACCTCTCAACGTCGGTAACTCTAGCGGAATCAACGTGCAACCATGGCCAGGGAGCGGTGGACTGTTCAAAGGATTGTCCCATAGAAGAACCTTCTCCTCGAGGACGCATGGAAGACCAACAAGCATGGCCTTTTCCCAAGCCTTTTTAAGCACCGTCTTGAAAAAGTTGGTGCAGGAAGCACCGAGTCTTGCGGCGGTGAGGACGTCGGAACGGCGTGCGATTTCTCCCAGAGGATCGTCGTCCAAGGTCTCCCAGCCCCGACGAGGAGGAGAACCGCCTGGCAAATCCATGGGAGCAACGACGAACTACCATCTCTTCAGGGGGAGGAGAACTGGCGAGGAGGAGATAAGAGCGTAGTAACCGCAGGGCCTCGTCCCTTCCAACTATAGATCGTTCCTTAGCGAAGGGGTGAGGCTATTATTTACTACTAGTACTAGCATTATGAGATGTTATGGGATTGCATTATACTGTAAATAATAGCACTAGTAAGAAATTTTTGGCACTAGCTAGTAGTTTTTGGCATGGATTAAGAAATTTAGGGTATGTTTTTGCTATTTTTTGTACATGCCAACTAGTGTCAAAAAATGTCTTACGTTATGTGACGGAGGAGTACGTACTTGTACTGTAGTAGTACTAGTACTGCTTTCTCAACTAGTAGTGCGATGTACTGTACTTCTTGTATAGTGCACCCGTTTTGAACTCTTGAATCTCAGGGCCAAGGAGCTACAGTTGGAAGTGGAGGGCACTACTGTTCTCTAGAACCATCGCTGTACTATCAATGCAGGGAAAGTACACCTGTGTAGTGGCCTAGTGGGTACTCTCGGTGCTCTATTCAGCCGCTCCTCTTACGTAGCTAGCCTACTCAGCCGCTCCTCTCATGCACACACTAGCAGCCTGTTTATCAGCGATGGTTACTGCGGGAGCAGAACATTTGAGTTATTTGATACAGCGAGACTAGGCTTTTCGCTTCCATTTGTGGAGGTGTAATGATCTCATCGAACTTTGTTAGTAGTTCCTTCTTTATGAATGAGATGAAGCAAAGCTTTTGCCTCCATTTAAAAAAAACACGTCAAGAGGAATTTCTTTTATAGTAGAGCCGATAATGGAGTGAAGTCCATGCGTGCAACGCCACAAGCTACAGAGTAGTAGTAGAGCACTTTACGTACAGAGCCATATTGCACAGTTCCCAATGCCCCGCCAGGCTTTTCCGGCTCCTCGGGCTTAATTGGGAGGCGATAGTTTAAATATGCTACTAGCTGATGAGGAAGCTGCAAGCGAGGTGCGGCTCGGGTGAGCACGCGAGCCACGAGATGCTGGGAAGGAAAACCTGTTCAAGTGGCTAGGCTATCCAGTGCACCCAGATTGTGGTGCCGCACGTCCGTTTGACTTCAAAACTAAAACTACCCGTGTAAAATATTGGCTCGCAGCGAAGTTACTATTTTAAAAAAAGGCCGTCGTGCGTTCGGCCGGGATCGAACCCACAAAACAAGGTATACACTCCCGCGACCACTAGTAGTACTCGTTGGGTACAACGCAACCTAGAATCGCCTTTTGTCGCTAGTAGTACATTGTTCCTTACAAGAAACCCCTAATAATGCAAGAAACCACTAATAATGCGAAGAAACTACTACCACTTGCATACGTGGCAGACCTAAGATAAGACTACCTTATCAACCATTGTACATGCTCTTACCAACCAGCCCTACCAAGAAACGACTACTCTACAAAGTGCTGTTATAGGCACGTTTCAACCCATGGCCCTGTTTGGATACATTTGTTGTCAATCTAACCCTGCCATCCAAACACCACTTTGGTTAGAGTTAGTTCAGGGTTAGAATCTAACCTCTGACTTAGAGTATCCAAATAGGGCCCATGTCGCCCATTAAGTCAACACCTTCTATTCGACCGGGCGTTATGACTTGTGGGACCTACATGTCAGTCTGCACAAAAATCCCCGAGTGACCTCCTACCTCTGGCCCGTCCACCTAGTCATCCTCGGCCATTGGACGCAGCTACCGCCACCGGAAAAAGGCGAGGTCAAAACCGCCGGCGGTGCGGAGCCCATCTTGCGGCAGCCCGGATGCCAGCTCCGTCCGGCGCTCGTGGCCGCTAGCTAGCCAAGATAGCTCCATCCAGCTGCTTGTCTGCAAGGTTTCCTAGCTAGATTGGCACGGTGGCGCGGCGGCTTGCTCACGCGCGCCGCGCTAAGGCCAGCCATCTGGCTCGAGCGAAGGCCAGCGCGGCGGCTTGCTCGCTCATGAGTCACGCTCGGGCCAGCCTGCCAACCCGTGCGGAGGCCAGCGCGGCGTCCGGCCCGTCCGGCGGAGCGGCGGCCAACTCGCTCATCACCGACGCCACCGACGAACACGCATCAGTACTGTTTGAAGTAATGTTCAGGAAAAATAATGATTTGAGGGGGATAATATGATAGAA
Organism: Aegilops tauschii subsp. strangulata; assembly: GCF_002575655.3. Lineage (NCBI taxonomy): Eukaryota > Viridiplantae > Streptophyta > Magnoliopsida > Poales > Poaceae > Aegilops > Aegilops tauschii. Next base: position 440,173,335 of record NC_053036.3, read on the forward strand.
GGTCAGATGTGGGTCCCTCGTGTCAACGGTCAAACAAAATGTGTTGGTTTAAGCTGCCTCGTCAGCACGGACGTGTGGGCCAAACCTGTTTTAAATGGGTTTAAACTAACCTAATCGGTACTCCCTCTGTCCCATAATATAAGATGTTTTTGCAAACTAAACTAGCTTGGAAAAACGTCTTACATTGTGAGACGGAGGGAGTACTAGGTAGTAGTTTTTGGCGTGGATTAAGAAATTTTGGGTATGTTTTTGCTATTTTTTGTACAATAGATTTTTCCTAGGGCTGGTTGAAAGTGGTAGTTTTTTGTTAAATACTGTACATATTGTAAGTAGGAGTGGAAGGTAAGCTTTGGAACCCAATAAGCAAGGCTAGTTACATAGTGCATATGTGTACATGATTGAAGGTAAATATCAACCATGAGTGACTAATATCTTGATGGAAAACTCAAAACTATGGAATACTAGGAAAAAAAATTGCATGGCTGGAAATACTAGCAATGTTCATGTGCGTTGCAGCGAATCATAATTAGAATAATACTTATTCACAAACTTGATACAAAACACTCTAATTTTGATATACATATATCACTAGAGATATATTATGTTTCAATTAGAATATATTCTTTGGGCTGTTTTGGTGAGGTCAGGGAGGGATGTGGTTAGTACTAATTATGGGTTTTTCTGCAAATTGGTAGACAAGTGGGATGTTGGTGAGAAAAGGAAACAACTTACCTCACAGTCATTAGATGTAGATCTAATGGTCACAAACGATGGATGACAGACACACCATCATCACCAACTTAGTCTTCTGTAGGAGTACTAGCAAGATCCGTGCATTGCACGGAACATCAAGATGCATTTTTTTATAAAACACTCATTGTGATTGACCCATGCGGGAGTAATCCCATGTGTAAAAACTAATGATATCTCGAGAAATAGAAGATAAGGTGAAGAGGAGAGGGGCGTGGTGGTGATTGGTGCTCGGACTGAGCGGAGGCATGGGGATTGACGACGCCGGCAGCGGCCACCAGGCTAGTTTGTTCCAGAGGCTTCCTTTCTTAATTGCTCAACAATGAGGTTGTTGGAGATAAGGATGAACGAGGAAGGCCTTGTCTGCAAATGTGGAGAGGGGTGCAAGTGTCTTTTAGTTTAATTTCCATCCGTCAGATATAGATCGGACGGTCTATATTGCAAGATGGCACCCGTACCATCATCACCAACTCGGATTTTTATATGAGAAGAAATATAAGTATGGAGATACAAACGTATTATCAATACTTGTTTCCGTAAACTAGCATCTACATTCTATTCAACGCCTCAACATGTGGGGCCTTACCACAAGGACTTCTCGACTGTGTAAAACAAAGGTTTTCCCGTCGCCGATAAGGAGGGGGTGACGGCGGCACGCTTTTGGGCTTGTTCTAGTCCTAGTAGTCATACTAGGTGGTCTAAGCACGTGTAGATTTATTGTTTTTCACGTCTCGTGTTCGCCGTACTACCACGACTGTTGATGAATAGACGGTAAGCTATTCACAGGGAAACCCTTGTTGAGCGTGTTTGCGAGAGATAGAGAAAGTGTGCGTGTGTGATATGTCTAGAGACCAAGGCAATGATAACAGATTCTTTGTGTCTATGTGTGTGGAGGATAGATAGAGACATGTACATGGGGCTTTGTGTTGTGTAACATGGAGACACATATACATAATTAGAGAGTGAGTGTGTGAGATACACATGCGGACATGGGGAGAGATGAGGATCCAGATTAATGGGTGTTTGTGCGTGTTTGTGTGTGTTTGTGCGCGCGTTTGTGTGTGAGAGGGAGTGTGTGTATGTGGAGTAGAGAGACCACTAATGATGTAAACCTAGTATAAGGGAAGGGGGAATGGTGTGACATGTGTAGTAGCGGGATAGCATGGATGCGGGCGGGGGGAGCAGACCATTTGTAAGAGACATCAAGTGTGTGTGGGAGAAGGGTGTGAGAGCGAGAGAGAGAGAGCTAGCGACGGATAGATAGAGAGAGAGAGATGAAGAGAGGGGGCGAGAGAGGGGGCGTTTGTGTCCATAAATGGCGTATAGATAGGGAGACAATGTTGACGTTGTTTGAAATTGTCCTATGTACGGAGACGCAAGGGAAGCGAGTCATTGTGTATGTGATAGGGACTTCATGAGAGATCTAGAATAGATGGTGTAGAGAACAATGTGCGAGATCGAGAACGATGATACATTAGGGAGCTATGGAAAGAGTCATGACATATATGTATACAGGGAAGGAGCTGGGGCGGGTCCACATGTGGGAGAGATAGAAAGAGGAGAGTGGTGCACAAGGAGACAAAGTGTGCTTGTTTGCAGTGGGGGTGGTGTGTGAGGTGAGTGTGCGAGAACCACATAACTAGGGAGATAGATGTTTGGGGGCGACGTTTTGTGTGTATGGGAAAGATACACTCTACATAGTGCGTGTGCTTGGGAAAGAGAGATGCCGGGAGACCTATATAGAGAGTGGGGGAAGAGATGTGTGCATGCCCAAGAGATAAAGTGATAGAGACGTATATTGGGGTTCGGACTTTAGAAGGGAGAGGGGTGTTAATGTGCTCGTGTGTTGGTGTTTGGGGAGAGAACGAATTCTCTCTCTCTCTCTCTGTGGGGGGGGGGCGACGAGGGGGGGGGGCGTTGGCTTCAGATAAGGAGTGAGGTGTCTATATTTGAGGGACTTTAGCGTACTTGAGATATACATGGCCAATAGTGTGTGCACTCATGGTTGATCAATTTGTTTCACAGTTTGGACTATGAGATAACGATACTTTTGAACATGCGTGATATACCTTGATGTACCAGAATTACAAACCTAAGATTGGAATTTTGGAATTTGACTCCATCATTAGCTTTTGTAATTCATTTAAACGGAGGTACATTTTTTAAGCCGGGATTTCGTGATTTCAAATTCATATATCAAACCTAGAGATAAACACATACGGGCATGTTCAAACTTTATAATCATCCACTTTATTCGTACACACACACACATTTTTGCTTTTGTCATCATATTTAGGATAAACACATTTGGAATTTCATTTGAATTGGACCGTATGATGGTATTTGCTTGTAGTAGCTCAACGATCCATATTTGAATTGAATGGACAATCTAAGTTTCGAGTTGGATACATTAATTTTCAAAACTTGCACTTTTTTTGCGTGCAAAACAAACAAATTCTCGGCCATGATATCATAGTCGGCCGTACAAGAGCAGAATATAATTCCAGGCGCCAAAAGCTTTCAAACTTCCAGCTCACATCGAAATATCTCGCGCCCGAAAGTTTAGCCCTGCGATATTCCTGTTTTACCCCTGCCTCATGAACGGAAAAGGGCTGCTTGGGTAACTCCATTGTTTTCCCCTCTTTGCCCCCAACATTCTTCCCCAGAGCCCCTCCCCTTCCCCTCCCCGACCCCCCAACCACGGCAAGCCGCCGAATCTAGTCCTCCGCCGCAGCGGTGGACCTCACACCCCGACGGATCTACCTTCCGCACCTTGGAACCCCCAACTGCCAACTCACCACTTCACCGGAGCCGCTTCAGCGACTGGCTTGTCCACCGCTCCAGATCTCCTTGACCGCCATCATGGTCCAATGCACCGGATCTGCTTAACCGGCACCCTCGTCCACCACAGTGTAGGCCCTTCACTGACTCCCTCGTCCGCCCCTTCGCTGGCCCTTCATACAAGCCCTCGTCCGCCGCAACAGATCCGCCTCACCGAAAGAACTATACAACGCGCCCGCCGAAGACTTCGTCCACTGCACCGGACCCGCTCCACGGACGCCATATTCAACTCCACCGGCCCTGCTTTACCGACGCCGCAACCTCATCAGGTTATTTCGATTTGTACTCCTTCGGCTTTTCTCTTTATCGTGCAACTATTCACTTACCACGAATGAGCTTTATTGTATGTCGACAGGCGCCGCAACCGTAGCACCGGAGCCGCTTCAGCGACAGTAGACCCAAACTCAACCACAACATGAGCACCATCGATGGTCCTTAGCTATCAAGTATGACAACGATACCCATACGCCGCCGAGAATCAGGTACTATTATCCAACGGCCGGCGCCTACGTTCACTTTCTTAGCATAAGCACCGCACCTTTGAATTTCTTCAGGGCATCATCCTGTTTTTCATGAGACGCGTTATTCTGCTTGCACCTGTAGGGCCATACTTCTGGCAGTGAACATGTTACATGTGCTAAATTACATACCAGTGCACATATAGTTAATATGCTTTAGTTTTGTCCTAAGTATTACTGTACTTCCTAGATATCACTCCCTACTATTCTACTTCTTGAATGCTATATTTATGATAATGGTGTTGTTCTGATGCCACCTGTTGGTTCCATCAGACTGCTTAATGTTCTCTATGCTTAATTACACATCAGAAAACTAGCATGTGGTTCCGCTGCTTTTTGTTCGTTTTACCCTACATTTTCTGATGCTAGCTATTACATCACTGCTCCGAGCCTCTGTTCATTACTTGTTTGTGCATTCTTGATCTTCCCAAGTTGCATGACTAATTTGATGCTTCTATTAATTATGGAGCTGCCAACCCCATCAAGCAAAATATTTGTTCTTTTGGGGCAGGCACCTCAAACAAGCATAGAAATAGAGGGAAGCAGATATATTGTCGTGTATGCACACACCCTTCTTTCATTAGTTCAAATGAACCATTGATGATCAATTTGGACCAGTGCATGCGATTAAAATTAATTTTACCTAAATAGAGGGTGCAGAATAAACTACAACAACTAGATTTGCAACCACGGGATGCTGACGATATCTTCAGAGAACGTTGCAACAGCAGCGAGGCTTCACAACAACATATGGTAAGCCATTGTGTTTTAGTACATGTGAAATGTAATGCGAGTGGGCTGCTTTCTTGGCTTGTGCTCTCAACCTACAATCCTACAGAATTACAAATAGTTTAGTTGTCTGCTTTGCTGTATCGCTTGATTCGAATGCTTGTTTGTAGTTATGCTATACCTGAGTTGGCGAATATGTCAGCAGTGCCTGCTGTACTATCGTAAAGAAATGCATGCCTAGTTCATTTGAGTCCTTAACTTTTCCTCTATACTTCATCACAAGACTGTCTTCGTAGTTTATATAGGCAACACTGTTAAGTGCTTTCTCAGATTATTTCAACTGCTTAGATGCCTTGGCAACTTAAATATAGCGGTGGTACACTCCCTTTCAACTTTCATCTTACCATTTTAATTTCTTTTCGGCTGATGCTGCTTCGAACCATTCAAATATAGCTTGCCATGCTCGGCAATAATTCGTATGTCGTTTACCATGTAAGCTTACTGCCTGGATCATGCGATAACTATCTCTTACTTATGTCCAACGGAAACCTTTCAGGATGCCGTTCACACTAGGACACAATGTACAACCCCAGAATCTATTTGTGGAAGTAGTGCGCCATCCAGGTTACCAGATGGTAGCAGTTCAGAGGCAACACCGCCGGAGAGCAGTCTGAGCACAGATATTATAGTTCTTGAGGCTCTACTAGAGGCAGAAAGAGATGGTGTGGCTGCCATGAATGAGGCAATCTTTATCTTGAGGCTGGAAATTATGGAATTAGCGGCACACATTATGCAAGCAACCCAAGAATTGGAGGAAGTAAGAATGTTGCATTTGAAGACGGAGGAGGTCCTGCTGTTTCTGCTATCGGAAGCCCAGGGTAATCCTGGTTCTTGTTTAGATACCATATGAAATTGTCATTAGATTATTGTACTTGCATGTTGTGTCATGTCTCTAAATGGATTATGTTGTAAGACCCCCTTTGTTGTCCATGTGTTGTAATGATCCGAATTTTTTAGGCGAGGTAATCCTCAGTACTTGTATGATTGACATAAGGTGAACTGTTTTTCGTGTGAGCATATTGTATTGGATGAAATAACTGTTTGACTCAAAGTGTATCCAACCTACTGAATTCAAAGATCACAGCATTTCTAAATCATAATCATATATAAAGGTGGAATAAATCTTTGTTGTGGTTTTGAAGAAATAAATAACAAAACGTAGAATTATCTGTGGATATTTGTAATCGAATACAAATTGGATTTGAATATTGTTTGCCAGGGCCCAGGGCAAACGTGAATGCTAATTCTCCCAAGTTTTGAACGAAGCGGCTAAACACCCACTATAATTTGTGGGCTGCCCGAAGCAAGTGTTTGCGAGATGGAAATTACTGTCTACCCCTGACACTTACATCCTTATCGACCGGATTTACACTGCTGTCGATAGGGGTAGACTAGTAACTTCAATCAGACGTGACATGATGGCCTCTGAGCCCATTCAGACACGGTGGGCACCCAACGTGGGTGGCAAAACACATTTGATTCAAGCTCGTCCAAAAGACATGTGTCTCTCCCTCCATTTCCCCATTCATACACGGTGGGTGGCAAAACAAACTCTCCTCGTCTGAAATGGATGTAGGCTAATATTTTAAATAGGGGCAGATGTGTAACTTCCCTCGGACGTGACACAACCGCCCTACCTGTCAGCCCCGTTCATACACCGTGGGCGCCTACCATGGGCGGCAAAACACCCTCTCCTCACCGAAATAGTTCCCGGCAAATATTTGGGAGATGCGAGATTACCGTCCTATCCCCAACCGACGCGATGTCCGAAATTTTAAACGGGGGATAAGTTCGTAACTTCCCCACATTTCACAGAAGCGCGTCCCAAAGTTTGAGATCCCCCCTCCCCTCCATTCCCCATTCATACACCGTCGGCGCCACGACAACCTCCCCACTGCGGCCAGCCTCCTCCGTCCGCCACCCCATTCTCCACCTTGCCGGAGCCGCTACCCCTACCCCGTCGTCCACTGCAAGAGATGGACGTCTCTCATCCACGGCGCTGGACAAGGATCCTTTCATCGCGTCCTCTCGCTTCATCGGTGCCATCGTCTACCTTGCCGTTGCCGCTCCTACAACCGCCTCGTCCACGGCAACAGGATTTATCCCCCGACCCGACCGTCTGCCGTCTAAAGTCTTCTTCCCCGCTGCCGACAGCCATCGCACCCGCAGCACCCTCAACGTATCAGCAGAGGCCTACACGGCATCGCAAGAGAGGTGCTACTCTTCCATATGTGCTTAAGTTATTGATCTCACCTGGAAAATAGATCGTAATTTGTTTACTGTACTTTGCTTGTCCGTACCAAATCATAGTGGCTAGTTGAAAGCAAACATTGGTTGCAAAGTAGTTTTGTCCGGTTTGCACCTTCAGATCCGCCATGGCACGGGCACTATACTCGTAAAGCTTATGGTTTCCCCCCTTTATATTCACTACCATCATCATAGGTGCTTTGTGTCATGCTAGCATTGCTCCTCAAGACCTCAACCCAAAGCTTACGTGTTGAAATACGAATCTGATATGATGCTCATATCACTAAAATAGAGAACGTTTAATTGGTCACCTAATGTTCCTATATTCGTTTTGAAAAGCATGTGCGCCACCCACTGGTCTAGCTAGTTCCACTTTCCTGATTTTCCTCTTGATGCTTAGGGTTTTCCCCTTTTATCTACTCTACTATGATCTGTGTAGGTGCTTTCTGTCGTACTAGCATTACTCCACCCTTCAAGCTAAACAACACAACACTCAAAATTCGGAAGCTTAGTTGTTCAAATATGATTGTGATATGATACTGATATTAGTTAACAGACACATTTAATTGGTTAGCTGAAGGTCCCACTTCAGTTTCCAAATGCATGTCACGACATATAGAGAGACAACAGAATTGCATTTCTTTGTCACTCGTTGACTGTACTCTCTTGTCCATACCAAATCTTAGTTGTTATTTCAAAGCAAACATCGGTTTCTAACTACCCTTTGCGCGGTTTGCAGCTTCAGATCTGCCATCCCACTACCACGGTCAACACTGTACTCATCATGCTTATGGTTTCCCCATTTTATGATGACCACGATCAGCCTACGTGGTTCGTGTCGTAATAGCACTGCTCCACCCATCGAGCTAAACAAGCTTACTTGTACAAATTCATATCTGATATTAATGCTGATATTAGTAAAACTGAGAGATGTTTAATTGGTCAGCTAAATGTTCCTACTTTTGTTTCGGAATGCATGTGAGCCACATATGGAGAGACCGGAAAGAATAGTATTTCTTTGTGCGCTCTGCTTCATCATGGGTGGCCAACCGACATTGTATTGAAAGACTTGTAATATCTTCAATCTGCTTGATCTTCTGCTCTTATTTAAGATGATCGTCTTCTCTTGCGGTCGACTGGTCAGGTCGAGTTGTTCTCCCTTAGTATATTTTGAATCTATGAGGTTAGGTTGACTTGTTCTTCTTTACTATATGTTGAAGCTGTCATCTGCGAAGTGTCATCACTTCTGGAGCTCTCATATTTGAGTAGTAGGCCACATTATATTAATGCACACACCAAATTACAGCATGCATGGCATCTCTTAAAATAATTGCAGAGATAGCACAAAGGGGTTTACAGGGAGGCAGTATTGGATTAGAATCACTTCTGCATTACAAAGATAATCTCACTTGTTTTTATGTTTTCATGCATGTCAGATATTGAACATTATCAAAATGAATATGAGAATGGGTGCACGAGAGGAATATTGCGGAACAATCCACTGGCTAAAAAAATTGGCATGGTGGAGGATGGCCTATCTTATTCACCCATCAAGGTGCTTGCTCTAACTTGGCAAGGTTGTATTGGTTGCACATATTTTGCATCTGACCTCTTGCATTACTTCTACTTTGTTACACCATCTGCTTAGTTTAAGCATCATATATGAGTATATGCCATACCTATCCATTTTCTGTACCTATTCCATGTGTTGTCATACTATGTTTTTCCAGTCAAATATTATTCTTTCGTAATATATGTCCAAAAGGAAGAGGGTGAGTGCAGGTCCTCAAGGAGTACAAGCTAGGTATTTGGAAAAGGTAGTGATACATGTTAAATCAGATAGACCAGTAGCCACACAAAACACATGCCCAACTGTACCACACTTTACCCCTACTCCAGTGGCCAAACCCCTATTAGAACTGCTGGGAGCCCAGCGTCAGGTACTGTCTATGATATCAATTCAAAATTTGAACTCCTAAATTTCTGCATGTGCCTTACCTTCTCTCTTGTATGAAAACTAATTTCAGATGAATCTCCTTGCTCAAAGGATCATACGATCTCACAATAATACTGGGCTCTGCATTGCTCTTGTCAGTACCTCTCTCCCTTTTGCCTTGTAACGCCGTACTTAATTAATTGCTATTTGATTATGTATCATCAGTCTGCACCTGAGCTTCATTATCCTCTGTTTCTTCCAATATTATTTGATCTATATTTACTCTTTGCAAAATGTAGAATAATGCCAACGCTTATAAAGAATTTTCTTTGGCGAATTTATTGAATTATCCTTCCATCAACATGGAGAAGGGCTTTGTCCAGCCTGTGTTAACATGTAATGTAAGTTCATCCTTCTCAAGCCTTCAAACTTTGTTCTAGTATAGATTTGGATAGGCATCATTTCCTCCACTGCTATTTGCTTTGCTGCTTACATCTGATTGGATGTTTACAACAACTACCAGTTTCTAATTGTAGTTGTAAAAACATGTTCCTTATGCAGAGCAGATCCATTTATTTGCTTATATAATTGTGAAACCTATTACATGTCTCCTTGTTTCTCTTTCAGAGTCATATCTCTTATGCCAGGCAGAACTTTAGGGAAGATAGTGAGCCAAACCATCTTGAGGACAGCGAGATGACCCCAAGGTCCTGTCTTGATGAAGATAGTGAGTTGAAGCTACTCACCAGCAGGTGTGAGACAACCTCTGTGCAGTCGCTGCCTCAATCAGTTCGACTTCTTTAGTCTCAACTTAAAGTGGAAAGGCTTGCTTCAGCTCAGCTCCGACTTGAAGTCAAAGATGTAATGAAGATGTCAGAGGACTGCCTTGCGCAACATCATGCCATACAACTACGGGTGATGCATCTATCATTGACACAACTAAGGTCTAATCAGCTTGTTCGGCTGTTTGTGGGGCCCGACCTGGCCAGGCCTAGTGCCTTCTGAAGTGCTCCCAGTTTTGTATATTATTTTGTTGGCGCGTTTATTTGCACTGGTGGCAAACTTTGTTGCCCAGTGGATGTAATATGTGTAATAGCCGTGATAGCCTAGCGTAAGTTTGCTGCTTATTTATTTCCTTGTTGTCTTGTTTTTTTGTTTGCTTGTAGTTAGTGCAGTTCTTTTTCCGTGGTTTGCTAGTGGCCGCAATAACCTATTTTTTTAAAACTAGGCCACAATAACCATGGGCTACATATTTACTGTAGTGACACCGGGCCTCCTACGGGCCGTAGAAACAATGGGCCTTCTATGGTCTGTAGAAACAATGGGCCTTCTACGGGCCGTATCATCTATGGGCCTTATACGGGCCGTATGATCGATTGGCCAAACATGGGCCAAAAACAGACCGCATTATGGCCGTAAACGGGCTAGAGTTGGAGTCGTCCGTTCATGGGCCGACCATAACGGGCCGTCGTTAATAGGCCGTATTTGATGACGCTACGAAAACGGCCGAATGTATTAACGGGCCACAAACAGGCCGACTGTAACCACGGGCTGACTTTGACCCACAAGCAGAAAATGGCAGTAACGGGCCGTAACTAACCGAATGCTGGAAATGAGCCCAAGAACAAATGGGTCCTGAGAAGGCCGAAAGATAACATGGGCTGCAAACAGCCCAATGGATTAATGGGCCGTTAATGGGTATAAAGCAATACACTGTTCATTACGGGCCAGTTTCACCACGGGCCGTTAATGGGCCAAGAGTTACAAAGGGCCTCATATGGGTTGAAAGACGTCATGGGCCATACATGGGCCGGAACTTAAAATGGGCTGGAATCATATTGGATGGCCCAGATGACGCTACTGGGCCTAATTTGGATAGTTCGTAATGGGCCCTGGGTTAGCGGGCTGTAAATGAGCTATATGCGAACAGGCCGTTAATAGGCTTTCCGTGGGCCGGCCCGCCACCTTTTAACCAAGTCAAACGGGCCGGAATTTTCACAGGAATGGGCCTCTGTTCGGCCGTGCCACGTGTCGACATATCATAGGCGCCTTCAGTCCAATGAGTAGATGACATCTGTCCCAACGGTGAGCCGACATGTGTTTCCTCCAGCCAATGATGATTTTACACGCGGAAAATCCCCATTGGTCGGGGCTGTTAGCGGGTTATCGGATCCAAAACCGGACCCGATAGCTTAATGGCGTTCCGTTGCGGTGGATGCCGCGTGTCGGTCACCCTTGACGAAAGCACTTCTGTGACGCGCGATTTATCATCATGGAAGTGGACACTTCCATGATGATAATTTTGGTAATGTCATGGAACACTTCTACGATAGCACATGTATGACTATCTTGATTCTGTCATAAAATCGTCATGGATGTACATGCATGACAAAAACCGCGACCTACTGTGACAAACACGTATCATCACGGAAGTGTATTTTTTGTAGTGCTTGGACTCGGGAGGACCACCCGGCTGTCATGCCAAACCCGGGTGGTTACGCCCTCGTCCTCAACCCTACCATCGTCGCGCCCCGGCGCACGTGCAAGTTCTCCCGGGTTCTCATCGACGACGGCAGCAGCATCAACATCCTCTATCGCAACACCATTACCAAGCTCGGCCTCGAGGCCAAGGACCTGGAGCCAACCCAGACGATCTTCCACGGCATCGTTCCCAGCATCTCCTGCTCTCCGACCGGCCGTGTCCAGCTCGACGTCCTGTTTGGCAACAGCGACCACTTCCGACGCGAGCCGCTCTGGTTCGAGGTGGTGGATCTTTCCAACGCGTACCATGCACTGCTAGGCCGGCCTGCACTCGCCAAGTTCATGGCAGTCCCCCACTACACTTACCTGAAAATGAAGCTGTCGGGTCCAAAGGGCCTTATCACCATCACCGGCGATTATCGCAAGTCCCTGGAGTGCGCTCGACACGGCACCAAACTGGCCGAGTCGCTGGTCATAGCCGAGGAGCGGCGCAAGCTCAACCGGATCGTCGCCCTGGCCAGCGAGATGCCGGCCGTGCCGATCCCGGCCGAGGAGCCGACCGACGAGGCCTCGTTCAAGCCCTCCAAAGAGACCAAGAAAGTGAAGCTGAACCTGGACGCCCCTAGCTGCAGCAAGTATGTTGTCGTAGGCACCCGCCTTGACAGCAAATAGGAAGGCAAGCTCGTCGACTTCCTCCGTGAGAATCGGGATATTTTTGCATGGACCCCAAAGGACATGCCGGGTATCCTGAGGAAGTACGCCGAGCACAAACTCCATGTCCGCAAGGATGCCAAGCCTGTCCACCAGCCCCTACGACGTTTCTCCTAAGAGAAGAGAAGAACCATTGGTGAAGAGGTCGCCAAGCTTTTGGTGGCCGGCTTCATCATGGAAGTGTTCCACCCCGAGTGGCTGGACAACCCAGTCCTCATCCTGAAGAAGAACAAGACCTGGCGCATGTGTATTAACTACACCAGTCTGAACAAGGCCTGCCCCAAGGATCCATTCGCCCTACCGCGGATAGATCAAGTCATCGACTCTACTGCCGGCTGTGAGCTCCTGTCCTTCCTAGACGCTTACTCCGGCTATCATCAGATAAAGCTCGACCCGGCTGATGCCCTGAATACGTCCTTCATCACGCCCTTTGGGGCGTATTGCTACATCACCATGTCGTTCGGCCTGAAGAACGCCGGCGCCACCTTCCGGCGCTGCATGCAGAAATGCTTGCTGCCGCAACTCAGCCGAAACATCCACGTCTATGTGGACGACATCATGGTGAAGACCAAGAAGCACCTCATGCTCCTCGACGACCTGAAGGAAACATTCGCCAACCTGCGTGAATACCAAGTCAAGCTCAACCCGGAGAAATCTGTTTTCAGCATCCCGGTCGGAAAGCTACTCAGCTTCCTCGTCTCGGAGCGCGGCATTGAGGCAAACCCGGAGAAGATCAAGGCAATCGAACGCATGCGCAAGCCGGCTCGGCTGCGCGATGTCCAGAAGTTCACCGGCTGCTTGGCCTCTGTCAGCCGGTTTGTCAGCCGGCTGGTCGAGAGGGCCTTGCCCTTGTATCAGCTGATGAAGAAGACGACGCCGTTTGAATGGAGCGACCAGGCGGACGAGGCTTTCCGGGACCTCAAGCGCATGCTCTCCATCGCACTAGTCCTGGCTGCACCGGCCGAGAAGAAGCCGCTGTTGCTCTACATTGCCGCAACCTCGCGGTCAGTCAGCACGGTGATGGTGGTCGAGCGACCAGAGAAGGGCAAGGTCCAAGCTGTCCAACGCCCGGTCTACTACCTAAGCGAGGTGCTCTCCGCCTCCAAGCAGAACTACCCGCACTACCAGAAGATGAGTTACGGCGTGTATTTCACCGCCAAGAAATTGAAGCAGTACTTCCAAGAGCACGTTGTTACCGTGGTGAGCACGGCCCCTGCCGGCGAGATCATCGGGTGACGGGATGCTTCTAGCCTGGTTGCCAAGTGGGCACTCGAGCTAACCGTCCACACCATCCTCTATGAGCCCCGCACAACGATCAAGTCCCAAGCTCTAGCCGACTTCCTCGTCGACTATACCGAGACCCAGTACCTGCCGCCGCCGTCGGACTCGACGCACTGGCGCATGCACTTCGACGGCTCCAAGACGCGTCTCAGCCTGGGGGGCGGCATCATGCTGGCCTCTCCGAAGGGCGACCGGCTTCGGTACGCCTCCAGATCCACTTCACCGCGTCCAACAACGTCGCCGAGTACGAAGCCCTTGTGCATGGCCTCCGGCTTGCCAAGGAGCTCGGCATCCAGCGCATCCTATGCTACAGCGACTCGGATTTGGTGGTGCAATGGTGCTCCGGCGAGTGGGGCGTCCACGACCCTAGCATGGCGAGCTACCGCTTCCTCGTTCAGAAGTTGTCCGGTTTCTTCGTGGGCTGCGAGTTCCTCCACGTCCTGCGCGCGGAAAATGAGGCCGCCGACACGCTCGCCAAGATCGCCTCGTCCCGACAATCCATCCCGTCCGGCGGCTCCCTCGAGCACCTGCACAAGCCGTCCGTCAAGCCGTCTCCGGAATCCAAGTACATCTACGTTCCAGACAACCCGGCCGCACCTCAACCCGGCCGGAGGACTACTGAACTCGGCCTAGGGACTGCCGAACCCGGCCCGGGGCCTGTAGAACCCGGCCCAAGGGCTGCAACCGTTGACCCGGCCACCGTCATCCTCGTCCCGGCCGCCGCCGTCAACCCAGGGGCTGCCGACCCGGGGGGGTCCAACGACAGATCCGGATGCCAAGACATCGCAAACTAAGCGCCATCTCAGCACCGGCATTGGCGGCAGAAAAACGCCACACGTGGAGCCGGTCCGGGCCCGACTCCAACCAGCACGCCAGCCGCATGAAGCTGTTTGGCGCGACGGAGCCTGGCCAAAGGGGCGCCATCATAGCCGCACCGGCCTCAGAGAGCCGCCCCATCTGCTCGCCCAAGACTCGCAGACGAGCTTCGGCGGCGGTCACGATCTCCGGGAAGGTCCAAGCCACCCGCGGGTCGGTCCCGGAGCCCACAATTCCCTGCGGGTCTCGTTAAAAGCGGATGGCCTCCTCCGCTAGCTGGCGCGTCTCCGGGAAGGCCCCTGTCAAAAATAAGAGCAAGTCAGATCAACCAAGGGGAAAAAGCCGGCAACCCAACCCTGCAGAACCCAAGAAAAGCACTTACTGGAGAAGGACTCTTCCAGGTGCTGCGCTTCGAGCAACGTACCACGCCGTTCCCTGGCAATGGTGCGGTCACGGTCCTGGAGCGTCTTCTCCAAGTCAGCGACCTTGGCAAGGGTCGTCTTCAACTCGGTGTCCTTGGCCTCGGCCGCCTTCTCGGACTCCTCGCGGCGACGGGTTTCCCCCTGACGGGCCTCCTCCGCCACGGCAACCAGCGCCTTCAGGCGTTCCACCTCGGCCTAGAGCTGGCCCTAGTTGTCGGCCAGCTTGCCGCGTTGCTGGTCGGCCTCGGCAAGGGCCCGCTGCGCCTCCACGACCTTGGCGGCCTCCGCCTTGAGGCGCTCCACCTCGGCCTCAAGACGGCTCTTGTCGCCCACCAGCCGCTCCTACAGCCGGCTGGCCTCGTCAAGCGCCTGCCGGGTTCCCGTCACCGCCGCCTTCGCCACCTCGGCCCCATGCCGGCCGGTGTTGGTGACAAGCCGGTCGTAATTGAAGGCGGTTCGAATAAACGGAGTCTTCCAAGACAACACCTCGGCTGCAAAAGAAAGACTCATAAACAAAGAACCACTTTAAGATTGGACCCAACTGCTACGCAGTTGGCCTGAATCTCGGGGGCTACACCCCGTGGGTGTGCTAGCGCGCCCCCACTAAAAAGAGCACGCAAGAAAAATACCCGCAGCAACACGGAGCTCCTCCTCCTTGGGGGCGAGCCGCTCTTTGAGCTGTCGGTGCTTCTCCAGAAGCCGGTTGAAGACGCTGACCTGAAAGGAGTCAAGTTGCTGCAAGGAGCAACGGTCAGCACGAGACAGCAGTTGAAGATTCGACCCGACCGCTACGCAGTTGGCTCGAATCTCGGGGGCTACACCCAGTGGGTGCGCTAGCGCGCCCCAACCCAGAAGAAGCAACAAACAGAAAAAACAGAAGACGTGGGAGAACTTACGAACAGGGCACGCTCCAGCTCCCGCGTCTGCTCCACCTCGACCAGGGCGAAGGCCTGGATCCTGTCCGCCCGTCCCCGCAGGCGCCAGCTCACGGCGGCCATCGCTGCCTCCTCCTGGGTCAAGGGCCCGAAGAAGACCTCGCTGGTCCCGCCCCAAGCCGGCGGCCCGGAGACCCTCTGGCCTGGGAACCAGGGCGTACTCTCCGCCAACCGTTTCTGCCACGGCCGGCGCCTTCTCCAGCGCCCTCTCCGGCACCCTCGTCGGCTAGATGGCCGGAGTGGTCTGCAGCACCACCACCGGCGGCACCCCACCCGTCGGCGCCTGAGGCGCTCCCTCTGGCGCCGTTCGCGGCACCTCCTCCAAGACGATGTCACCGCTGCCTCCCCCGACCCCGCCTGCTCGACCTCGTCGGTCCTCGGCGGGGTGTCATCCTCAACCACCATGACCTCCCGGTCGAGGTCCATGGCATCCGCACGGCCACCTTGGCCGCGCTCCCCCTCCGACAGCATAAAGACCGTCGCCGCTGGCTCCATCTCAGCCGACATCTTGGGCCACACCGGCTCCTCGCCGGCTCGTGCCCACATCGTCGCGGCGTTGGCCCAGGCCTGGGCCGACACCGCCTCCAGCTCCTCCTCGGCCTTGTTCCAGTCCCGCCAGGCCAGACCTTCGGTGTCGGCCAGGTCCAGGCCAAGGTCCGAGTCGGCCGCCTCCTCGTCCCGGTCAATAGCGCTAGTCCGGGTCCTTCGGAACACGGCACCCTAGGTTACCCGGCGTCCACCGCCGCCAGCGCCAATGAGATCGGCGACCTGAAGCTCAATGAAGTAAACGAACAAGAACCAAGCAGGGCTGCTCGGCCATTCAAATTCAACGAGAAGGAAACTTACCCAGACACCACCGGAACGGTGGGTCTCGCCAGTCTCGCATGGGGAGCACCGCGCCTCCTCTTGGCGGGTGGTTTCGCGCCGGCGGTCGGGTTCGCCGCACGCTTCACGGCCGGGGCTCGGGGCGCGACGTTGTCCTTCCCATGCGGCCGGTTCGCCGTCGTCGCCCCCCGAGACGACCCGACGCCAGCCACGCCGCTGCCTTCTCCACCCAGCACCGCTGCATCGACAACTCACATCAGCACCCCCATGCCGTCTCGTGCCCGGCAACTCAAGAAATACGGAAGACAAACTTACCCGCACGGCGCCCTGCGCCGGCATCGGCGGCCGCCTCCTCCTCCTTGCCGTGGGCCGCGGGCTCCTCCGAGCCGGCCCGCACCACCTGCGTCGGCGCCCGGTCATACGGATGCCGGATGGCGTTCAGAAGCACCTCCCGCGTTGCGTCGGGACGAACGAGAAGATATGCAGCGGAAAAGGACGGGGACCAGGGACTCACCACGGGTGCCGAGTTCGCCTGGCTGCACGGAGGCTTCCCGAACTGCCAATCCTCCCGCAGCCCGACCTTGGAGATGTCGTTGACCCGGAGGGCGACCTGGTCCGCCGCCAGGCGCAAGTTCGACATGCGGTTTTGGTCCTGGAGTCCGGTCATCTGGCCGATGATGTGGGTGCGCTGCTGCAGCGACAGCACCCGGCGTCTGATGAAGGCAATGATGAGGTCGATGCCAGTGAGCCCTTCCCGCTCCCTCATCTCCGACACCCGCTAGCACAGGTTGAGCACCTCCTGCGACGGGTGTCAGGGATAATAGCCCCAGTTCTATTTCGCCGAGGGCGGCGCGTCGACGAAGGGCGGCAGGTTGATGCGATCCGCGCCGAGGTTCCGGACGTAGAAGAAGGAGTTCTGCCACTTCTTGGGAGAGTCCTCCAACGACATCTTGGGGCCATCAGCGCCCGTCCGCTTGTAGATGACGGTGGCACCGCAGTTGGACATCTCCCCGGCCTTCGGCCCCTGCTGCTTCAAGGAGAAGAAGTGCACCCAGATATCGATTGAAGGCTCGACCCCCAGGTACCCCTCGCAGAGGGTGATGAAGTCAGAGAGCTGCACAATGGCGCCCGTGCCAAGATGATGGGGCTGGAGCCCGAAGAACTCCAGGAAGTTGTGTAAGAAGCTGCTCGCGGGAAGGCCGAACCTGTGCTTGAAGTGCGGGTAGAACACCACGCGCTCTGCGCCCTCGGGCCGCGGCTCCCGCTCACCCTATGACAGGCGCATAGCGACCTCTGTCTCCCCGGCAAGCGCCTGGTGGTGCGGAGATAAGTGATGTCGTCCATGGTGACGGTCGAGCCCATCCACGAGCCCGACGGAAGCGCTATCGACGAAGACGAAGAGAAAGAAGGAAGAAGAATGGCGATGAAGCTCTGCTCGAAACGGTGGGCTTCGCAGAACGAGGAGGTCGCAAGGAGCAGAGAGAGGATGAAGAAGCAGGGGAGCGCGAGTGAGAATGATTTCCGCTGCTCCCCTCGCCCCAATTTATAAGCAACGGTTCGAAACATGGGGAAGTGGGATCGTTTGCGCTCACCCTTCCCACTTCCCCGCAATAAGTGCGCACGTACGCACGCAATAACTGCCTCGAGAATGACAACCGACTTGCAGACGCCGCAATAAATCCACGCGCGTGGGCCGAGGGAGCGCGGCGGCGGGCCCCAGCGCATCGCCCCATCCTGTCGCGCGTGTGGCCTATCAGGCCCCTCTGTCTTCCAGGCGCCACGTGGCGCCCGCGCAAAGCCTGAAAGATTGCCTCAAGATTTGACGGACTCTTTGGTTTCCAGCCCCTGCCGCGATCCGGCTTCCGGAAGCCGGCACACAATGGGTGTTGCCGGACCCGCGGTCACAAAATTCGCCTCCTCAGGGGGGGGGGACTGCAAAGGCCCTCCCACCCGAAGATGGTGGACCTTCACAGCTTCGGGGACTACTGTCGGGGGGATGAACCCCAGTCAGGCAACGGAACTGGGATCCTTTTCAAAAACAACGGGGCCTGCAACGCCCCTCAAGCCGGCTCACGCTTGGCCGGGTTGCTCAACCCGGCCAAGCCCCTCAACCCGGCCGAGCTCCTCAACCCGGCCCCAACAGCTGGCACAAGATGGCCGAACCCGACATACCAAGACTTCTCCAACAAGCCAGCTCCCCCTTGGCGTGTTCCTCAACCCGGCCGCGGGTCAGCTCCCATCCCATCCTGGCCGTACGATGGGACGAGTCTTCATTCAAGGATGAGCAAGGCAACAGTGACCCTCCGATGCCTCTGATCAACCGGGGCGTGGCAACAGTGCCCCACCTACCCGCTGACCAGGGCTGGCGTGGCTACAGTGCGCCCACCATCACTGCTGACGCCAGCAAGCGGCGACCTGACGGAGCGCCACTGTAGCAGGTTCAACCCGGCCACTCCTTGACGATCGACAAGACGGCGAACAGTGCCCCTAGGCACGCGGGGCTTGCGCCCGGAGAACCCGACAAGCCCTGACACCCCACGTGTCCCAGCACCGGCTTCCCGGACGATGATAACCCGACCCCATGACCTTGTAAAATTACCATTGTACCCCTGGGGGGTTGGCCTATAAAACCCCCCAGGAGCCCTTATGCATACGGGCACGATGAGAACAATAGCAATCACACACCAAACCAGACTAGCCACGCTGGGAGAGGGAGTAGCCTAAGCCTTGGCTTGCCTTCCTTCTTCCACCATACAGCTCTAGGAGCAGCTCTGTACTATTACATATTTCCCACACTCGGCAGGACTAGGGGTGTTATCTCTTCGGAGAGCCCCGAACCTGGGTATGTCTTGCATCCCGCGCTCGCTCATGCCGACCTCGCCTCTGGAGCCCACCAGTGCCCTCGAGCCTCCTCCTCTCTTTAGCCATCCCTTGGCATCTGGCGTGCGCCCACCACGACAACATACCTCAAAGCCTATTAGCAGGCGAGTGAACGCTTTGTTCAGTTCGCTTTTGGCGGAAACCTTTTCAACCACCGTACCCATCAGGGCACGGTGTTCATCCATGATGGAAACACGGTGAAGTGCTTCTCTCAATATATCCGGTGCCTCCGGATTGATGGAGGTGGTCGGTGGAGTCGCCACTCCCCCTCTTCTGAAGGGGGCTGCTCGCTCGGATCCGAGCCACATGGGACTCCGAAGCACTATTCAGCTGGGGGCCAGACTGGTCAAGGCCCCCGCCGTCAGTCTCCATGGGGATTACGCCCCCCATGTTTCCGGCCGCCGAGGCATTGCCCTTTGGCGCCGTTTCAGCGGCCCTCCGCACCTCTCCCTGGCCCGGAGAGGTCCTTTGGGATAAGACCTCGATGTCATCCGTGGCATGTGGCAGGGACGCTCGTGGAGGCGACTTGCTCTCCATCATCTCCGGCGCCAAAGAATTTTCCGAAGACAGTGATTGTTGGGGGAGATCTTGGGCCGGACCAGAAAACATAGTTGATATGTCACCCTACAATTTATAAAAAGCCGGATATATACATTATCTTTGAATACTTACGATTCGGCCAGGGGCTTCGGCCTGGGGTTCCACTCGGGGACGGCTTCGACGTCCGATTCCAAATCGTCCGAAAGGGAGAGTTTCCCCTTCTTGGGCGCCTCCGCCTCTAGGTCCGCCTAAGCCCCCCTTTTCTTCTTTTCTCCCTTGGGGGAGAATTGTTCTCCTCCCCTTCCTCTTCGTCTTCATCTCCCTCGTGGGAGGAGGGAGCTTCGGTATTTTCGGACGTTATGTCCGAAGTACCTTTATGGCGAAGGCCACTTCTGGCCTCCTTGCCCTTCTTCTTCGCCTTCTTCTCCGGTGCCTGGTACGGCGCCGGAACCAACATCTTCATCAGAAGAGGAATAGTTGGGTCTTTGGGCAGTGGAGCCGGACACCAGATCCGCTCCTCCTTCTTGGTCCAGCCCCGAGGAATAAGGGGAAGGCTTAGTATGCTCCTTGGATCTACGGGTTGATGATATGTTTGGAAATCTGAAAAAAACTTACCGGAGTAGCCGGATCAGCACGGTCGAGGCCGAGGTCTTTGGTCATTTTTGGCCACGACTTCTGGGCCTTGAAAAGGAACTTCTATATATCTTCGTGTGTTGTGCCGAAGAACCGCTGCAGGGTCCGGGGACTGGCTGGATCAAACTCCCACATATGGAGAGTACGGCGCTGGCAGGGGAGAATCCAGCGAAAAAGCATCACCTGGATCATGTTGGCAAGGTTGGTGTTCTTCTCTATCAGGCTTTGGACCCGCTTCTGCAGCGTCATCACCTCATCGGACGACGCCCAGTCCAGGCCCTTTTTGATCCATGATGTAAGCCGCATTGGAGGATCGGATTTGAATTCAGGAGTGGCGGCCCATGTGGTGTCACGGGGTTCCGTGATGTAGAACCACTCCTGTTGCCATCCCTTCACGGTCTCTACAAAGGTCCCCTTAGGCCAGGTGACGTTAGGGAGCTTGCTCACCATGGCGCCACCACACTCCGCGTGTTGACCCTCGATCACTTTGGGCTTCACATTGAAGACCTTGAGCCACAGGCCGAAGTGGAGGGGGGGGATGCGAAGGAACGCCTCACACACGACGATGAACGCCGAGATGTTGAGGAATGAATTCGGGGCTAGATCGTGGAAATCTAGCCCGTAGTAGAACATGAGCACGCGGACGAAAGGGTGGAGTGGAGACCCTAGCCCGCGAAGAAAGTGGGGGATAAATACTACCCTCTCATTGGGCTCCGGGGAGGGGATGATCTGCTTCTTGGCAGGGAGCCAATGGGCGATTTGTTTGGCTAAGTACCCCGCTTCGCGGAGTTCCTGGATGTTCTCCTCCATGACGGAGGAGGCCATCCACTAGCCCTGCGCTCCAGTTCCGGACATGGATAGAGTGTTAGCTAGGGGCGGAAGGGGTTGAAGTTGGGGCGCTAGAGCTCGAGGACAGATGGGCTGAGGACGAAGAAGGCATTGGGTAAAAAGGTGGATCCTTATCTTCTTATAAAGGCAGTGAATATCGAGCGTCCCCCCACGAGCCTTAAAACTTGCCTATTCCCCAGGGGTCGTGCAAACGGCGCGGTTGGATTACCCAAACCCGTATTGATGAGAATCCCGCAATAAGGGGACACCATCTCTGCTTTGACAAGACGTGTCAAGGAAGGCCGCATCTCGAAACGCGAAGCGGGAGGCTGAAAAACGGTTCGAGATAATAATATAGGCCGGAGCACAATGCCTCGCCGAAAAAGATGTCAGAGGACATTACCTATTTTTGTTCAAGTATTTTTCCCTTGTGGTTCAGGGTTGTAACTATTGTACAGAGCAGAATATAGTCCTTTTGGTCAACTACTTTGAAGTGTTCGGAGGAGGAACCCGCCTTGCAATGCCGAAGACAATCTGCACGCCGAACACGTCGTTATTGAAGCCTGGTTCAGGGGCTACTGAGGGAGTCCTGGATTAGGGGGTCCCCGGACGTCCGGGCTATGTGACATGGGCCGGACTAGTGGACCGAGAAGATACAAGATACAAGACTTCCCCCTGTGTCCGGATAGGACTCTCCTTTGCGTGGATGGCAAGCTTGGCGTTCGGATATGAAGATTCCTTTCTTTGTAAACCGACTCTGTATAACCCTAGGTCCCTCCGATGTCAATATAAACCGGAGGGTTAGTCCGTAGAGGCAAGCACAACCATACATGCTAGACATCTAGGGTTTAGCCATTACGATCTCAAGGTAGATCAACTCTTGTAACCCCTATATTCATCTGTCAATCAAGCAGGAAGTAGGGTATTACCTCCATTAAGAGGGCCCGAACCTGGGTAAACATCGTGTCCCCTGCCTCCTGTTACCTTCGATCCTCAGCCGCACTATTCGGGACCACCTACCCGAGATCGGCCGGTTTTGACACCGACAACGAGGAGTCTCGAAATGGTCGAGAGGTAAATATTCATATATAGGACGATAGTATTCGGAGACTGGAAGTGTTCTGGGGGTACCGGGTACGTACTAGGTCACCGGAAGGGGTTCCGGGCAACCCCCGGCAAGCTATATGGGCCTTATGGGCCAAGAGGGGAAACACACCAGCCACAAAGAGGCTGGTGCACCCCCCATATGGGCTGGCCAAATTGGAGAAGGAAAGGGGAAGAAGGAAAGTAAAAAGGGAATAGGATTCCCCTTCCCCTTCTTCCCTTCTTACTCCGAATAGGAATAGGACAGGGGGGAGGTCGAATTGGGAGGACCCCAAGTAGGATTCCTCCTACTTGGGGCGCCCCCTTGGCTGTCTCTCGTCCCCTCCAACCTATGTATATGAAGTGGGGCACCTCCAGAACATAGACCAATGATTGTTACCCATGTGCGGCGCCCCCTCCACAGTTTACGCCTCCGGTCATATTCACATAGTGCTTAGGCGAAGCCCTGCGTGGATCACTTCACCATCACCGTCACCACGCCGTCGTGCTGACGGAACCCTCCCTCGACACTTTGCTGGATCAAGAGTTCGAGGGACATCATCGAGTTGAACATGTGCAGAACTCGGAGGTGCCGTATGTTCGGTGCTTGATCGGTCAGAACGAGAAGAAGTTCGACTACATCAACCGCGTTGTCAAACGCTTCCGCTTTCAGTCTACGAGGGTACGTCGACACACTCTTCCCCTCACGTTGCTATGCATCTCCTAGATAGATCTTGCATGTGCGTAGGAATTTTTTTGAAATTGCATGCTACGTTCCCCAACAGAAATATGGATCTAGATCTCCTCTCTCTTTTCCCCCAAAAACTAGCAAGAATCTATGGAGGGATGGAGAGATAGCAAACTCGAAGAAGGTCAACAATGGGGGGCAAATGCAAGATCAAAGGATAAGGTCCATTGGGGAAGAAGGCCCCCTTAAATAGGCACCCCCGAATCCAACCGTTATGCCCACTGGTCGTGCACAAGCGGTACTACCGCTTGGAGGAGCGGTACTACCGCTTAGCACGGCCAAAACAGCCCAAAGAGGCAGAAAACACGAATAGTAGATCTGCCAGAGAGGCAGTACCGCTCTGAAGAGCGGTACTACCGCTCTACTACCACTCTACTACTGCTTAGGGAAAATAGGCAACAGAAACAAGCACATCCATTGAAACACAAGAGGTACTACCGCTTGAGGGTGCAGTACTACCGCTTGAGCGGTAATACCACTCTACTACAACTTAGAGAAAATAGGCAATAGAAACAAGCACAAAAGACTTTGCCCAAGCTGTAGTCCACAACGGAAGTGCCGCAAGAGTTACTACCGTGGTACTAAGCGGTACTACCGCTTGGGTGCAGCAAAATAGCCCAAGCAAAACAGAAGAAACAGGTTGGACCGAAACAGTCAAAACACTTGCAAATGAGCTTCGAGACTCAAGCTTGTTGGATAGCAGACGACGAGTAGAATCCAACAGCGACTAGATATGGTAAGAAGAGGCAGGGGAGGTATGCCAAGATATAGAAGAGAGAAACCTCCAACAGAGAAGAACCGACATAACCTCCAACATCGAAAACATCATAGAAGAAGCACGAGAACCCTGTTTTTGAAGAACTCGAGCTTGTCATGAAAATGACCATAAGCTCTATCGGAGTAATTGGCCACGGGTTGCCTCATCGGCCCCCTATGGAGCTTCAAGACATCAGTGCCGCCTGCTCCCTCAAGATTCAAAGAGCCAAGCGCCGCCTCCTCGTGGCCGGCTGGTCCAAGCGGCCAGCTGCCAGGAGATGGCAGAGCCCAGCAGGCGGCCACGAGGTGGGCCGGCTCGTAGCAGGAGGCCTCCAGAGAGGCCGGCTCCTAGAAGGTGGCCCTAGGCGTCCTCAAAGTTTGCATCCACATAAATGCGAGGAGACAGGGCGTGGCTACAGCACGCCCTGCCACCCCCAAATCTAGTGTCAAGCGTGGCCACAGTGCGCCGTAACGGACGGAGATCTCCCGCCCGGCGTGGCACTGTTGCCACATTGCCCATGACATCACCCCTATCAGAGGGAGCCATGCTCCCACGACGGGATGTCGGTACGGCCAGCAGACGGTGGGCCCTACCTCCCTCAAGGAGCCAGAAGGCGGCGAGCCCGGACCAATCGGCTCGTAGGGGCCGGCCCCTGACCAGGCGGCTCTCCCTCTCCTTGGAGTTTGTGCGCCATTAACTAGAAGAGACGGGGAGTGGCTATAGTGAACGCCCGCCAGGCGGCGGTACTGTAGCCACGCCGCCCCCGACAAAGCATGCATCATTATCAGCATCGCTAAAGTGCTGAGCAGCCGGCCAGACCCACAAGCGGCGGGTGCGGCCTGTCGGCCAAGTACGAGACAGCCAGCGGGGCCCACCTGATGGCGGGCCCCAGCGGCCGGCGGAGAAGCCGGCGACCGTAGACACTGACAACCGGGGCCTACACCCGGCGAGATTACCTTTGTACCCCTGGGGGTAGGCCTATATAAACCCCCCAGGGCACCCATGCAAAGAGTTCAAACTCTAGTTCATCCACACATGCATATAGAGAGAGGAAGCTAGGGCTAGCCGTGTTCTTCTTCCCCCTCTAGAGAAATAGCTCAAGGAGCAAGCTTGTAACCATCGTTGTTGCTTGAGTGATCATGCGGAGACCCCGCAGAGCAGGAGTAGGGGTGTTATCTCCTAGGAGGGCCCCGAACCTGGGTAAGATTCGCCGGCGTGCATGTCTACGCCTCATCCCGTTTCCTGGCACCGGTGACGTCTTATTAGCCCCCTCCATGATAAACCATCCTTTGGCATACGTCGCACGACACACCCCCGACATTTGGTGCCCACCATGGGGCTAGGTGCACCGTCGTCTGGAGATCTGTTCTGGACGGGAACCCTCTTCCTCCCCAGTGAGCGCAGCCAGCTCGGCACGCCCAATGGCGTTAGCGCCGACGCGCTGCATGGTGCGGAGATTGCCTGTGCAGCGGCTGGCCACGCTGACCTTCTTGGTGAGATCCGCCTCTCCGACGAGCCCGCACCAGGCGCGGGCGCAGCCAGCTCCGAGAGCTGCCTCGTCGATCTCCTTGGCAAGCTCGACATTGCTAACGAGCCCGCCTCCGACCTGGAGTCGATCGGCTCCACCGACCCCATGCTTGTCGACTCCGACACCGCGTACCTCGACGCCTTCCCCACCAACATGGTGATCATCAACGACCCGCTCCCTCGCGCCGACAGCGGCGGTAGCATCGTCACGGAGGTGCTCGTCATCAGCCACGATGGAGCTTCTGGTGGCGGCGCCCAAGACCCGCTCGAAGCGGCGCTGCAAGACCTGTCTGCACCAATTGCAGAAGATGCCGATGCCAAGACGCTGGAAGCTCACCGTGTCTTGCTCGTCGAGAGCGCCAAGAAGTTGGCCACCATGAGATGCCTCTCAGAGGACTACCAGCGCGGGATCGACCGCGCTATTGGCGGCACGCCGGTTGCTGGCGGGCCTAGCTTCGTTGGCACAGTTCGGCAGCGTGGCGCTGCCATCGCCAGCATGTTCGGGGCAGACCGCCCTGTCTATGCCACGCCCACGGAGAACATACGAGCTGCCCAGGCAGCAGCAGACGAGCTGGACAACCTCAAGGGCGACGAGCGTCGCTACATGACGGAGCGTGTCCAGCAACTCATTGACACGGCTGCCGCGCCCAAGAAGCCAGCTGCCGCACAGAAGGACCCGGCCAGCGGGTTGAGAACCCGCCCCCTCGCCGAGATCAAGGTACGACCTCCCGGACGCCGAATGGTGGCATCCGCAACAGATGAGACAAAGAGCCGGCTGCTAGCCGCAGCCGCACGCGCATCACCATCGAGCGCGCCCAAGATGGCCGCCCACGAGCAGTGGAATGATGGGACGATTGTCCGCCTCCTCCTCCTTCTCGGAGGGAGAGGCGTGCTTCCCCGTCGCCTGTTGACCACCCAACTCTCGGCGATTGGCTGGGCCGCCGAGAGGGAATCGGAGAGAATGGTGCCCACCACTGGATCGACCGTCTCAATCGATCCCTGGCGCTAGAAGAGGAAGACGCGCTAGGCCCGCCTTGTTTCGTCCCCTGCATCCGCGACGAGCCCTTTCCCAAAGGGTTCATGCTTCCACAAGACACGCCCAAGTACAACAGCTCTATGAAGCCGGAGGACTGGCTGGTCGACTACTCCACGGCCATCATCATCGCGAACGGCATTAAGCGCGTTGCCGTAAAGTACGTTCCGCTCATGCTCCAGGGCACGGCCAGGACATGGCTGAATAGCCTGAAGCCCCGCAGCATCAACAGCTGGGTAGATTTCACTGAATTCTTTGTCCACAACTTCACCAGCACCTACAAGCGGCCGCCCAAGCCTCACGAGCTTTCGTTGTGCGTCCAAGGCCCCAACGAGTCCACCCACGACTACCTGACGCGATGGGCTGAACTGCGCAACTCCTGCGAAGGGGTCCACGAGGTCCAAGCAATCGAGTACTTCACTGCCGGGTGTCGGGAGGGCACCTTACTCAAGCATCAACTCCTCTGCGACGAGTCGGCCACACTCGACGAGCTGCTGATCATAGAAGACAAGTACGCCACTGCCGACTCTTCCATGAAGTCGGAGCTGCGCGTGGATACTTCTGGGAAGGTGCTCCCTCTGGCTCCTCGAACGCCGGCTGGAGACAACAGGCGGCGCCAGCAGCCGACCGACAACAAGCGCAAGGCCCAATAACCGGCTTCCACCAGCATGCAGGTGGCGACAGTCAAGGACCAGCAACATGAAGGATAACCCCTTCCCAAGCGCCAGAAGGGCGGCAAGCCAGTTTGGTTGCCTGCTTTCTCCTTTGAGCAGACCCTCGATGCCCCTTGCAAGTTCCATAGCGGGGCGAAGCCGTCCAAGCATACCACTCGGAAATGCCACTGCTCGTCCGCATCGCCAAGGGAGAAATACTCCCCCACCGCCTGCTGGCCCGTCGGCTCCGCCTCCCGAGCAGCCGGCCGCCCATCCAGCAGTGGGCGCAATCCAAGATGACTACCCTGAAGAGCATGGCGCTTACGTTGTCTTCACCAGCGTTGCCGACGACAGTCACATCCGGCGTCAGTAGCACCGAGAAGTGAACGCAGTCGCCTCAACTGCTCCAGAGTTCATGCACTGGTCTGAGAAGCCTATCAATTGGAGCCGAGCTGACCACCCGGAAGTGATGCCTTCTCCAGGTTCTTATGCCTTGGTATTGGATGCCACCCTTGCAACGGAGAGGCGAGCTGCTCGTTTTTCCCGGGTTCTGATAGATGGCGGTAGCAGCATCAACATCCTTTACCGCGACACCATGGAGAAGTTGAAGATCAAAGAGAAGCAGCTGCTGCCCAGTCGGACTGTGTTTCATGGCATTGTGCCCGGCTTGTCCTGCTCACCAATTGCAAAATCAAGATAGATGTCCTCTTCGGAGACAAGGATCATGTCCGCTGAGAAGCGATTTGGTTTGAGGTGGTTGACCTGGAGAGTCCTTGCCATGTGCTGCTAGGCCGGCCTGCCCTAGCCAAGTTCATGGCGGTGCCTCATTACGCCCACCTCAAGATGAAGATGCCAAGAACCAAGGGCATTATCACGATCAATGGAGACTATGAGAAGTTGTCCGCCTGTGCTGCAGCCAGCAGCCGGCTGGCCGAGCCCCTCGTGATTGCGGCTGAGAAGAAGCTCCTGGACTGGGTGGTGGCCATGGCCGGCAAGCAGCCGGACTTGTCACCAGAGCCCAAAGAGCAGAGACTGAGGGTTCCTTCAAGCCGGCCAAAGAAACGAAGAAGATTCCCTTGGACCCTGAGAACCTGGAGAGGCACGCTGTCATAGGTGCCAACCTTGACAGCAAATAGGAAAGCGAGCTCGTCGATTTCCTCCGTGAGAATCGGGACATCTTTGCATGGTCTCCCAAAGACATGCTGGGTGTTCCGATGGATTTCGCCAAGCACAAGCTACATGTTAGGGCAGACGCCAAACCAGTCAGACAGCCCCTCCGCCGACTGTCGGAGGAAAAGAGAAGAATTATTGGTGAAGAGATCGGCCACCTGTTGGCAGCCGGCTTTATCATGGAAGTTTTCTTCCCAGAATGGCTTGCCAACCCAGTCCTTGTACTGAAGAAGAACAACAAGTGGCGCATGTGCATTGATTACACTAGTCCTTTTTTGATAAAGCCTGCCCCAAGGATCCGTTTGCATCGCCACGGATTAACCAAGTGATAGACTCCACAGCCGGATGCGAGCTGTTGAGTTTCTTGGATGCCTACTCAGGTTACCGCTAGATCAAGTTGAACCCGGCAGACCGCCTGAAGACCGCCTTCATCACACCATTCCAAGCCTTCTGCTACCTGACCATGACATTCGGCTTGAGAAATGCCGGTGCCACGTTTCAGCGTTGCATGCAGAAGTGCCTCCTCAAGCAACTCGGCAGAAATGCCCACGTCTATGTAGACAATATCGTGGTGAAGACGGAGAAGCGCGGTACCCTCTTGGAGGATCTCAAGGAAACTTTTGAAAATCTGCGCCGGCTTCAGATCAAGCTCAACCCAGAGAAATGCGTCTTTGGAGTACCAGCCGGCCAGCTCCTCGGCTTCCTGGTCTCAGAGCGGAGCATCAAGTGCAACCCTGTGAAGATCAAGGCCATCGAGAGGATGGAGAAACCCACCCGACTAAGAGATGTCCAGAAGTTCACCGGCTGTTTGGCATCCATCAGCCGCTTCATTAGTCGGCTGGGCGAGAAGGCTCTTCCCCTGTACCAGCTCATGAAGAAGACTACTCATTTTGAGTGGAATGACAAGGCGGATGAAGCTTTTCTCCAGCTGAAGAAGATGTTGACCACGCCGCCTGTCCTGGCGGCTCCGGCTGCTAAAGAACCTATGTACCTTTACATCGCCGCCACCAGCCGGGTGGTCAGCACTGTTATGGTGGTAGAGTGCCCAGAAGATGGCAGAGCTCAGCCAGTCCAGAGGCTCGTGTACTACTTGAGCGAGGTGCTATCAACCTCGAAGCAGAACTACCCTCACTACCAGAAGATGTGCTACGGCGTGCACTTTGCCGCCAAGAAGCTAAAGCCATACTTTCAAGAGCACCCAATCACGGTTGTCTACACTGCCCCACTTGCCGAGATCATTGGCAACATAGATGCATCTGGTCGGGTGGCCAAATGGGCCATCGAGTTGGCCCCATACACCATCTTTTACCAGCCACACACCACCATCAAGTCCCAAGCACTGGCCGACTTCCTTGTTGACTGGGCCGAGACCCAGTACCTACCGCCAGCTCCAGACTCCACTCATTAGCGGATGCACTTCGATGGCTCAAAGATGCGCACCGGCTTGGGAGCCGGCATTGTTCTCATTTCTCCCAAAGGCAACAAGCTCAGATACACATTGCAAATCCATTTCGCCGCCTCCAACAATGTAGCCGAATAAGAAGCACTAATACGCGGCCTCCGGCTGGCCAAAGAGATCGGCATCAGCCGGATCCTATGCTACGGCGACTCCGACTTGGTGGTCCAACAGTGGTCTGGTGACTGGGACGCCAAGGATGCAAACATGGTGAGTTACCGTTTCCTCGTCCAGCAACTCAGCGAATACTTTGAGGGGTGTGAGTTCCTTCACGTGCCACGAAACGACAACGAGCAGGCAGACGCCTTGGCACGGATCGGCTCCAGCCGTCAAGCAAGACCAGCCGGCATTTCCCTTCAGTGCCTCCGCAAGCCATCGATCAAGCATTCTTCAGAATCTGAGTCCATCTTTGTGCCGGCTCCTCCCGAAGCAGTCGGATCCGACTCGGGGGCTGCAGTAGCCGGCCCGGGGACTTCAGTAGGCGGCACGGAGACTGCGGCAGTCGCACCCGGCCCGGTGGCTACAACAGTCGGCCCGGGGACTTCACCAAGCGGCTCGGGGACTGCAGCAGTCGCACCCGGCTCAGGGACTTCACAACCCGGGCCGGGGGCTACAGCAGTCGGCCCAGGGACTTCAGCAACGCAGCAAGCGGCAATCGATTCCAACCCGCCGCCTCCCAACCCAACCGCCCTTGTACAAGTGGCCGTAGTGGTAGTAGAAGAAATTCAAGCACCATCATGGGTAGAGCCCATCCTCAAGTTTCTGGTAAATAGAGAGCTGCCGACCGATGAGATCTCGGCCCGGCAAGTGCAGCACTGAGCAGGGGCCTACACGATAGTAAACAGAGAGCTCGTCAGGTGCAGCATTACTGGAGTCTTCCAGCGCTGCGTAGAATCAGAGAAAGGCCAAGCAATCCTCAAAGATATCCACCAAGGCGAGTGCGGCCACCACGCGGCATCCAGATCCCTTGTTGCCAAGGCTTTCCGCCATGGTTTCTTTTGGCCAACTGCGTTGGAAGACGCCAAGGAATTGGTCAAGCATTGCAAAGGGTGTCAGAAGTTCAGCTCCCAGCAACATCTACAGGCTTCTGCACTCAAAACCATCCCCCTGGCTTGGCCCTTTGCCGTCTGGGGGTTGGATATGGTGGGACCATTCAAGATAGCACGCGGCGGCATGACTCATCTGCTCATTGCCGTGGACAAGTTCACCAAGTGGATTGAAGCAAAGCCAATCAAGAAATTGAATGGTCCGACTGCTGTGACCTTCATTGCAGACATCACCACCCGGTACGGAGTACCACACAACATCATCACCAACAATGGCACAAATTTTGCCAAAGGAGCATTGGCCCGTTTCTACGCGACGCAAGGCATCCGACTGGACTTAGTGTCCGTTGCCCACCCGCAGTCAAACGGCCAAGTCGAGCGAGCAAACGGCCTCATCCTCTCCGGCATCAAGCCCCGACTGGTCGAGCCTCTGGAGCAGTCGGCCGGCTGCTGGGTCGATGAGCTGCCGGCCGTCCTTTGGAGCCTCCGCACCACTCCGAACAAATCAACCGGCTTCACTCCATTATTTCTCGTATACGATGTCGAGGCTGTCATCCCAACTGACATTGACTTTGACTCACCTTGCGTCACCACGAACACGGAGGTGGAGGCGAAAGAGGCACAAGAAGACGGCGTTGATCTGCTGGAAGAGGGCCAGCTGTTGGCACTCCGCAGGTCCGCCATCTACCAGAAGAGTTTACGCCGCTACCATAGTCGGAAAGTCAAGCCAATATCCTTCCAAGAGGGAGACCTTGTGCTCCGGCTGATCCAGCGAACAGCCTGCCATCACAAGCTCTCGGCCCCTTGGGAAGGACCCTTCATCATCAGCAAGGCATTGGGCGACGACTCCTACTACCTCATCGACGCACAAAAGCCCAGAGCATGCAAGAGACGATTCGGGCAAGGAATCAGAGCGCCCATGGAACACAAATCTTCTCCGAAGATTTTACAGTTGATTCAGTATGTACCACGCTACCTTTTGTATTAAGTACAGGACATCGGGGCCCTCAAGGAGTGCTCGGGGGCTACTCCTTTTATCTATATGATAAGTTCTATGCCTATGAATGTGTTATTTCCTTATTCCGCCTGGCACCGGGTTCGACCAGTCGGCCCGGGGGCTTGCCGCCTTGTACTATGTCAATGCTACCTGCAATCGAACAAGTAGTGTGCCGGCACCTAAGCCCTCTCTTGCCACAAGCCGCAGCTCATAGAGGGACTGTCCGGCCGGCAGAGATAAAGACAGGAAACGGTGCCCACACGAAAAATGGCTAAGGACTACAACATTTGCATAAGCCAAGTCGGCTCTTCACTCCGCCAACCGGCCGCTGGGCAGCCGGCCGGCCGATTTCTAACTTAATTTGCTACACTCTACCAAATGACTAAAGTACTTACCTTACCAAAACGGCCAAGTACTTGACCCAGCCACATACCGCAGAGCGGCTGTCCGACTGGCAAGGCAGCAGCCAAGGGAAGGCGGCAAAGGAAAAATCCAAAGGAGTAGAAAAGCAAGACAAGTCGGAAATCGGAAAAAGAAATTTTTTTACAGCAAAAGGCCCTTGGCCAGCATTCAATGGAGTTTGAATACACCCCCAGCGGGTGGAACTACGTGGACTTAACAATTTGTGTTCAAGCGATTACAAACAGGGAAAGGAAAGATAACTCGGCCGCCTAGGCCAGAGGAGCAGCAGCCAGATCGGAGGGGTCGGCGGAGGTAGAGGCTCCGGGTGGCGGAGCGGCCGCCTGGTGGGTCTCGGCCTGGTCAGCGTCGGCAGTAGTAGGCTCGCCGGCGCTCCGTCACTTGGTCGAGGCTTGGTTAGGCTGAGACCGGTCGTCGTCTCCACCGTCCGGCGCGTCATCTTCACCGTCCTCTTCCTCATCCTCCTCCTTCTCGCCCTCATCGCTGGAGGCGATCTCCTCCACCGAGTCCTCACCGCCTTTCGGGTTCAGCCCGAACCAGTTGGGCGGCACCTCGGCGCCCGCTTCATCTAGCTCAGGGAGGAAGACGCTGGTGTCCGTTTACTCAGCGATCGCCGCAGCACGGTGATAGAGCTGGGGCACCACCGCCTAAAACTCCTCGCCGGCTTCGGCACGAAGGGTGGCCAGCTGGTCCAAGTTCAGCCCAGGGTACCACCCCTTGACGAACTCCAGGGCTCGCCGTGCACCTGCCCGGGCGGAGGAGCCTTTCCACGCCTCAAAGCGGCCAATGGCCACCTCCAACCATTCGAAGGTCCGGCTGGCGGTGCGCAGAATGGGAGTACCCGGCCAGAGGGCGGAGACCACCTGGGCTCCAGCGCGCTGAAGACGGCAGAGAGCCTGATGCACCGGCTGGAGACGAGCCTGGATGGCGAGCATATGCTCGGCAAGGGTCCCAGGGGTGTTGGGCGCGATTGTCGCGTCAGCCAGCCGCCGCTCATCGCGATGAGCCTTGACGGCTTGGCTGGCGGCAACGGAGTAGCCAGGAAAATACTCTTCTCAAGTGAAGAGGAAAAAAGTGAGAAGTCGGAGGCAGGCTTGTAGGACAAACCGGCAAGAAGAAGAAGGAAAAGAGCAACTTACCATTGAGCATGTCCTCGATCTCGTCGTAGCGGGCCGACAGGGCTTCTCCTTGTCAACCCAATTCGAGCGATGAGTCTCGAACTCGGCCTAGAGAGCCTCCTCCGCGTCTTTGAGCTTCTGCAGCTCCGCTTGGTGCTTGTCCGCTTGGTCAGACGGCTGCTTGGCCAGGCGGTCTCGCTCTTGCTCCATCTTGAGGCGGTCCTCCTCCTTGGCGTGCAGCGCGGTTTGAGCTTTGCCCATTTGCTGGCGCAAGGTGGCATTGGCTCTCGCAAAAGACAAGGGTGAGAACAGGTCAGCAAATTAACAAGGAAAGAAGTAGTTGCCGGAAGATCCGACCCGACTTTTCAGCAGTAGGCCCGAATCTCGGGGACTACACCCCGCGGGTGCGCTGACGCGCCCCCGCGAAGGATTGAACAATTCAACAAAAGAAATAAGAAAAGGTGGTTGCCGGAAGATCCGACCCGACTGCTCAGTAGTCGGCCCGAATCTCGGGGGCTAGACCCCGCGGGTGCGCTGGCACGCCCCCGCGAGAATGAAGAATGGACTGCTTACTCCGGCTGTCTGTCAGCTCGGCGGTCCGCTTGTCCAGCTCCCGGACTTGGGAGTAGTAGGCAGCCGCACGAATGTTGTGGTAGTCCTGCCACAAAATCAATGGTCAGCACTTGGAACTTGCCTTTAAGTTCTGAGCCGCCTGCTCAACAGCCGGCCCGGAACTTGGGGGCTACACCCAGTGGGTGCGCTTGCGCGCCCCCCAGAAGAATGCAAAGATTGAAAGCCAAAGCATAAGGAGCATACCTGGACAGCGGCTCGCGACGCCAAGAACTTCTTCATATAGTCCTGGAGGGCGTCGCCTTGGGCCTGAAGCAGGGAGTGGACTTCCTGTGCAGCCTTGTTCAGGATGCCCGTCCCGCCCCCAGACGTCCACTCCCGCGGGACGGCACTAGTGGCCTCCGCTTCTGGGGCCGCGAGCTGGAGGCTCCGACTTCTTGAGGCCGCGGCGCTGAAGTCGCCTTCCTCACATGACGGGAGTCCCCCCCACCACCAGGTCGCCGCTGACTCGAGGCGCCGACGGCGCGTCAGGCCGACTGCCCTGAGCCTCGGCAGCTGGCGTCTGCTGGGATGCCTCCATCCGTGGGATGACGGCATCGCCTCCCTCCCTCTGCATGATTGGCTCGTCGTTGCCGGCCACTCCAGTCAGCACCTGGATCCTTGTCGCCGGCGGCACGGAGCGCAATGGAATGACCAGCTGTGGAACCTGGCCACCCACGGCTGCTCCCGCGTGTGCTTTGGCGGCCGTGTCTGCCTGGGCCTTGGTCGCCTACTCCTCCTGGGCCTTGGCCACGGCATCGGCCTGGGCCTTGGACGCCGTGTCCGCCTCCTCCTGCGCCGCCTCGGCCGCGTCCGCCTTCGCCTGGTCCACCCTCTCCTTCTCCTCGCGCGCCTCCCGCATGTTCTTCTCCGTCGCCTCCCGGAGGTCGGCGAGCGGGTCTATGCAGCGGGTGTTGGTAGAGCCCTCCATCCCGCCGACGATGGAGGCAAAGGCCGACCGCTCAAGAGAGAGCGGGGCTCTATTCACACAAGAAAAAAAGAATTCAGAGAAGGTTTACGAAAAAGACACAGAAAGGACAAAGGAAACACAAAGAAAGATATGCACTTACGCGGACACCGTCAGCGGCTGCTTCGGGGCCCTTTGGAACCGGGCTGCCTTCGCGGTGGCCTCCTCCCGCCTGGTCACCGCGGCCGAGCCTTTGGGCTTCTTTGGCCGACCGCCTCGCAGCTGCGTGCTGGCTCGGCGCTTCGGTGCGCCGCCTGGTGCGGGTGGCGCCGCTGAGGACCTCGCCCCCGCCCTGTTGGCAACCGGCTGGCGGCGCGGCTCGGCCACCTCCTCGTCGTCATCTAGCCATGTCTCGAGGCCGCCTCAAGCACTGGAGCCGCCCGCCCCATCGCCGCCACCTATGACGTCGTCTTCCAAGGCGGCCGCCCCCAAGTCGGTGTCGTCCGTGTCGCTCACCGCTCGGTCCGGCGGGTACTCCTGGCCTTGCGCCGGGGCGTCGGCTGCCTGCTGGGTCGTGAGGAGCTGCGACACACCCGACTGATCAGTCGGCAAAGCAGAACTCGGTAGAAGAAGAAAAGACCAAGAAAGAAAGAAGAGTCGGGAGCTTACGGCAGGAGGCGGATGCGCACGAGAGTACGGCCGCTTGCTGAACTGCAAGTCCGACTCCGAGAGCTTGAGGTTCGCGATCTCTTTCACCATGCGGGCCACCTTCGTGGCCGGCATCTCCCGGGTGGACAGCCGGCACGGGTCTCGGTGCCCACTCATCTGACTGATCATATGACGCCGGCCTTGGAGAGGGAGAACCCGGCGCACCATGAAGGCAGTCAACAAGTCGGACGCCTGGAGGCCCTCCAAGTCCGTCATCTCCTTAAGACTGGCGACGACGACGGTGGAGGCGGGCGACAGATGCTTCGGCTTGAAGGTCCAGTTGGTGCGCAGCTCGGGCGGTGGGCCGGCTTCGTAGGCCGGCAGGTTGACGAAGTCCAGCGCTGGGCTGACGTTCTTCAAATAGAAGTACAACTTCTGCCATAGCTTGACGGACTGGGTCAAGGTGATGGACGGGAAGCAGTTGCCGGCTCCTGGGCACCGTACCGCGACGAAGGCGCCGCACTGAGCCGCCTCGTCCTTGGCGGGGACGCCGAGTTTTGTGTAGAAGAACTCCCCCCACAGCTTGAGTGTGGGGAGAACGCCGAGGTAGCCCTCGCACAGTGTGACGAAGGCCGATAGCAGCACCACCGTATTCGTTGTGAGGTGGTGCAGCTGGAGATGGTAAAACTGGAGAAAGGAGCGGAGGAGGCCGCTAGCCGGCAGGCCGAAGCCCCGAAGGAAATGCGAGCGGAAGATGACGTGCTCGCCTTCCCCCGGCGCCGATGAGATCTCCTCCTCAGGCGGGACGCACGCCTTGACGTAGCCCTCGCTGGGCAACCGCCGCGTGTTGCGGAGGTAGGTGATGTGGTCTTCAATGACATTTGAACCATCCTAGTCGTTGGACCGCGCTCGCGCCATGAGAGCTCTAGGTTGACGGAGCAACGGCGCGGCGGAAAGGCCGGGCTTGGTGACGACAGGCCGCGGCAGCACTTCGGCGAGTTGCGGGAGTGCGGCGGCGGCGGAAAGAGAGAAGAGAAGAGCAAGGCAGAGGGACAGGAGGGCGCGCGTGCTAATGCCGACCCTCCTCCCCCTATTTAAAGCCCTAGGCTACAAAGCCGAGGGGACG
The DNA here is from genome assembly GCF_002575655.3 of Aegilops tauschii subsp. strangulata. NCBI lineage: Eukaryota > Viridiplantae > Streptophyta > Magnoliopsida > Poales > Poaceae > Aegilops > Aegilops tauschii. The sequence continues at coordinate 440,210,066 of NC_053036.3, forward strand.
GGCCGTGGGGACCATGGGATTAACTGTACCCATGACCCCACGACCCCGCATTAACCGCGCAGTAACAACGTGGAGTAATCACGCCACGGAGTCCCAACTGGTTGCCTCGGCCACAGCGGATCTGCGCGCGTGCCGATGACCAGTAGTGGTGGGCCGCGGCCTGCGGCGATGTCCCATCGCGCATGTGGGCTGGCAGGCGGCCTGGCCGGCTGGTGACACGTGGCGTGCAGCTGACAGGCGGCAAGACTGGCGCCAGGCTGGCGCACCACCGAGCTCCCGCCAAGACATTTCAAAAACCACCAGACGGCCTGCCTGGACATATCCGACTCCTAGCAGTTGGTATGCCGGAAGACGGATGGAGCAAGATCAAATGAAGCACTCGGGGTAGGAAGCTGTCGAGGCTCCTTCCTTCCACCAGCCGCGGAGCCTCATCAGCTTCGGGGACTACTGTCGGAGTAATTGGCGATGGGTAGCCTCATCGGTCCCCCATGGCGCTTCAAGACATCGGGGCCGGCTGCTCCCTCAAGATTCAAAGAGCCAAGCGCCGCCTCCACGCGGTCGGCTGCCAGGAGATGGCAGAGCCCAGCAGGCGGCCACGAGGTGGGCCGGCTCCTAGCAGGCGGCCCTAGGCATCCTCAAAGTTTGCATCCACATAAATGCAAGGAGACAGGGCGTGGCTACAGCATGCCCTGCCACCCCCAAATCTAGGGTCAAGCATGGCCACAGTGCGCCGTACTGGACGGAGATCTCCCACCCGGCGCGGCATTGTTGCCACATTGCCCATGACATCACCCCTATCAGAGGGAGTCATGCTCCCATGACGGGATGTCGGTACGGCCCGCAGGCGGCGGGCCCTACCTGCCCTCAAGGAGCCAGAAGGCGGCGAGCCCGGACCAGTCGGCTCGTAGGGAGGCCGGCCCCTGACTAGGCGGCTCTCCATCTCCTTGGAGTTTGTGCGCCATTAACCAGAAGAGACGGGGAGTGGCTACAATGAACGCCCGCCAGGTGGCGGTACTGTAGCCACGCCTCCCTCGACAAAGCATGCATCATTACCAGCATCGCTACAGTGCTGAGCATCCGGCCAGACCCGCAAGCGGCGGGTGCGGCCTGTCCGCCAAGTAGGAGATAGCCAGCGGGCCCCACCAGACGGCGGGCCCCACCGGCTGGCGGAGAAGCCGGCGACCGTCGACACTGATAGCCAGGGCCTACACCCGGCCAGATTACCTTTGTACCCCTGGGGGGTAGGCCTATATAAACCCCCAGGGCACCCATGCAAAGAGTTCAGACTCTAGTTCATCCACACACCCATATAGAGAGAGGAAGCTAGGGCTAGCCTTGTTCTTCTTCTCCCTCTAGACAAACAGCTCAAGGAGCAAGCTTGTAACCATCGCTGTTGCTTGAGTGATCATACGGAGACCACGCAGAGCAGGAGTAGGGGTGTTATCTCCTAGGAGAGCCCCGGACCTGGGTAAGATTCGCCGGCGTGCATGTCTACGCCTCATCCCGTTTCCTGGCACCGGCGACGTCTTATTAGCCCCCTCCATGATAAGCCATCCTTTGGCATATGTCGCACGACACCCCCGACAAGCTCTAATACTCACCAAGATAAATACCAAACAAGAACCAAGAAAGATGATGCAAGGATGTAATGGTTTGAGCTCTCTACGAACGATACGATCAAGCTACTCATCGAGAGCCCCCCTTGATAGTACGACAATCGATCCTATTTCCCGGTCTCCCAACTACCACCATGAGACCGGTAAAATAGAAAACCAATCAAGGGAAAACCTTTGCCTTGCAAATAGTCCACTTGAGCTAGATGATGACGGTCTTGATTCCATCAAGTTGGACCACCTTTCTTGATTGCGTTGGCTCGATGAAGACTAGTTGATTGCTCCCCCATACTCCACTATGGGTGAGCCACTCCTTGGCACATCTTCAAAAGTCCATTGACACCACAATGGACGACAAGCTTCAAGCACTTGATCTCTTCGTGATGCTCCACTTGACCTTGCACACCGCAATCTCGATGACGATCACCACTTGATGTCATCCTCTCCATGGGTTGTATGATATCTTCCTCTTGACGCAAGCCCATGGAAACATACCTAACCCCACATAGAACTCTCACGTACACCATGGGTTTGTACACAAAGCATAATGGACAATGCTTACCATACCATGGGATCCCTTGATTCCTCTTGGTACATCTTCTATGCTTTGTGTGTTGATCAACTTGAATCACTCTCTGTACTTAGTCTTGATCAACCTTGAATCTTTCCAACTCTCTTCATTTGTATGATGTCTTGAAGGTAAACATGAATGATCACACAATCTTCTTCTGCAAGACATGCTTGCAATAAGCTCAACACTCACATGACCAATCTTTGGATAATTCCTTAATAGCACCTTGGTCAACTCATAAACTCCTTGAAACCAACACATGGACTTCAAGAAATGCCTATGGACAAATCCTTCAAACATAACTCCATGCAACCATTAGTCCATAGAGAATGTCATCAATTACCAAAATCACACATGGAGGCACCACATGTTCTTTCATCATTTTAGACCCTGACCGAGATGGCACCGTCACTTGGAAGTGGGACAACTAATGGTGTATATTTGACGCCCTCCAGTTATACGGTGCAAATCCTCGCCTCTCACCAGAAGTTCGACACGGCCATGCTTTGGAAGGCCCATGTGGAGCCAAAGTGCAAAATGTTCGCCTAACTTGTGTTGTGTGGATGCATCCTCGCTGTGGGTATGCTTGCGGCTTAGGGTTGTCCGCTTGACCCGATATGTCACCTTTGCCTAAGTTGTCACGCCCAATATGCGATACTATCCTAAAGAGACTCGAAGGCCCCACCAAGGATAGAACCGCATATTGAAACGCTTTTGCAAGGTGGATATCATTACATCAACATTACATAATATTTGGGGATACATACAAAGCATACAAATGCCACAAGAATACATCAATACATCAATACATAAGAACAACATCCGACTACGGATGAAACATGAACAGAAACTCAACCGACATCCACCCTGCTAGCCCAGGCTGCCGACCTGGAACCTATCCCCTGATCGAAGAAGAAGCAGAAGAAGAACTCCAAAACAAGTAAACATCGCTCTCGCGTCATGATCATCGTAAAACCTGTACCTGCATCTGGTGGTGTAGTAATCTGTGAGCCACGAAGACTCAGCAATCCCATTACCATGGGTATCAAGACAAGCAAAGCTTAAAGGGAAAGGAAAGGATAAGGTGGTGAGGTTGCAGCAGCGACTAAGCATGATATGGTGGCTAACTTACGCAACTGAGAGCGAGAAGAGAAGCAAAGGAACGGTCGTGAACTAACAATGATCAAGAAGTGATCCTGAACTCCTACTTGCGGCAAACATAACCCAGAAACCGTGTTCACTTCCCGTACTCCGCCGAGAAGAGACCATCACGGCTACACATGCGGTTGATGTGTTTTAATTAAGGTCAAGTGTCAAGTTTTCTACAACCGGATATTAACAAATTCCCATCTGCCACATAACCGCGGGCACGGCTTTCGAAAGATAATACCCTGCAGGAGTGTCCCAACTTAGCCCATTATAAGCTCTCACGGCCAACGAAGGATATTCCTTCTCCCGAAAGACCCGATCAGTTCTTGGAATCCCGGTTACAAGACATTTCGACAATGGTAAAACAAAACCAGCAAAGCCGCCCGGATGTGCCGACAAATCCCGATAGGAGCTGCACATATCTCGTTCTCAGGGCACACCGGATGAGCAAGACGTCGGGTTGGCATAGACCCTGGTTGCCCAGGGGGCGCCGGACATCGCTCGGTTTGGACCAGCACTTGGAGAAGCACTGGCCCGGGGGGGGGGGGGCGGGTAAAATAAGATGACCCTCGAGAGAGCGACTCCCTAGGGAAAAGAAATAGGCTAGGCAAATGGTAAAACCAAGGTTGGGCCTTGCTGGAAGAGTTTTATTCAAGGCGAACTGTCAAGGGGGTCCCATAAATCACCCAACCGTGTAAGGAACGCAAAATCCGGGAACATAACACCGGTATGGCGGAAACTAGGGCGGCAAGAGTGGAACAAAACACCAGGCATAAGGCCGAGCCTTCCACCCTTTACCAAATATATAGATGCATTAATAACATAAGAGATATTGTGATAACCCAACATAAACATAATCCAACATGGAGCAATCTTCATCTTCACCTGCAACTAGCAACGCTATAAGAGGGGCTGAGCAAAGCGGTAACATAGCCAAACAACGGTTTGCTAGGAAGGGTGACAAAGGTTAGAGGTTCATGGCAAAATGGGAGGCTTGAGGAACAAGTGAATAGGTGGCGTAGCAAAGCGATAGAACGAAGCAACTAGCATAGCAATGATAGTAATGAGATCCAAGGTGACGGTCATCTTGCCTGAAATCCCGCTTAGGAAGAAGAACGAATCCATGAAGAAGATGAAGCCACGAAGACGAGCGAATCCTCACGATCGGAACGACACGGGAACTATCGAGAAGAAGCACACAACAAGGTAAACACACCACACATGGGCAAGGCATGATGCTCCACCAAGAATGATGCAAGACAAGTAATGCCCACGATGCGGCTATATCTCCCACGTGTCGAGGCACGACTTAGAGGCATAACCGCATAGTGGTTTTGTTCGCAAGAAGGGTCATCTTCACACAATCCCATGTAATGAACAAGAATGGGATAAAGAGTTGGCTTACAATCGCCACTTCACACAATACATAAATATCATTCATACATCATCCAAACTACAATCACACAGACCGACTACGGTCAAAATCCAGATGAAAATAAGACAACCACAAATGCTAGATCCCCGATCGTCCCAACTGGGCTCCACTACTGATCATCAGGAAAAGACACATAGTAACGACCACGTTCCTCGTCGAACTCCCACTTGAGATCGACGCCATCGTCTGCACTGGCATCGTCGGCACCTGCAACTGTTTTGGTGGAATCTGTGAGTCACGGGGACTCAGCAATCTCACACCCGCGAGATCAAGACTATTTAAGCTTATAGGACAAGGATGGTGCAAAGAGGTGGAGCTGCAGCGGCAAAAGCATATATGGTGGCTAACTTGCGCAAATGAGAGCGAGAAGAGAAGCAACGGAACGGACGTCATCTAGCAATGACCAAGAAGAGGTCCTGAACACCTACTTACGTCATACATAACACAGACCGTGTTCACTTCCCGGACTCCGCCGAGAAGAGACCATCACGGCTACACACGCACTTGATGTATTTTAATTGGGTCAAGTGACAAGTTATCTACAACCGGACATTAACAAATTCCCATCTGCCTCATAACCGCGGGCACGGCTTTCGAAAGATAATACCCTGCAGGGGTATCCCAACTTAGCCCATTATAAGCTCTCACGGCCAACGAAGGATAAACCTTCTCCCGGAAAGACCCGATCAGTCTCGGAATCCCGGTTTACAAGACATTTCGACAATGGTAAAACAAAACCAGCAAAGCCGCCCGAATGTGCCGACAAATCCCGATAAGAGCTGCACATATCTCGTTCTCAGGGCACACCGGATGAACACTACGTACACCTAAAACCAATCCTCGAGTTTCCCCAAGGTGGCGCTGCAAGTGGCTCTAGTTTGGACCAGCACTCAGAGGAACACTGGCCCGGGGGTTTAAAATAAAGATGACCCTCGGGCTCTAGAAAACCCGGGGGAAAAAGGTATAGGTCGCAAATGGTAAAACCAAGGTTGGGCCTTGCTGGAGGAGTTTAATTCAAGGCGAACTGTCAAGGGGGTCCCATAAATCACCCGACCGCGTAAGGAACGCAAACTCAAGGAACATAATCCCGGTATAACAGTAACTAGGGCGGCAAGAGTGGAACAAAACACCAGGCATAAGGCCGAGCCTTCCACCCTTTACCAAAATATATAGATGCATTAATTAAATAAGAGATATTGTGATATCCCAACATATCCATGTTCCGACATGGAACAAACATCAACTTCACCTGCAACTAGCAACGTTATAAGAGGGGCTGAGCAAAAGCGGTAACTTAGCCAAACAACGGTTTGCTAGGAGAGGATTGTTAGAGGCTGACATGGCTAAAATAGGAGACATGATATAGCAAGTGATAGGTAGCGAGCAAGGCAATAGAGCGAACATCTAGCATAGCAAAGATAGAAGTGATTTCGAGGGGTGGTCATCTTGCCTGCAAGATTCTCACAATTGTCGAAAGCTTGATCCTCGTAAGCGTACTCGACAGGTTCCTCGTTCACGAACTCGTCTCCCGGCTCTACCCAAGACAAGAACACAAACAAGCGGAACCACAATCAACAACGAGAAATGCGCAAGCAACATGATGCAAAACATGTATGATATGCAAGATATGATATGCGATGCATATGCGTGCTCCGGGAGGAAAAATATGAACATGGCAGTAACTTGGCAAACCAAGCATGCCACTGGAAAGATGAGATGATTTCGGTTGAAATCGATATAAAGATCACCGGAATCGGATGCACGGTTTCCAAATGGCAAGCAAAACAAGAATGACACTAATCTGCGATAAACAGCAAGATAGCACTTAAAATGCAACAAGTAACAATGCTACAGCACCCCAACATAACAACAAAGCACATGGCAGTAATCTACAGGCGATGCTTGACAAAAGATGAACATTGAGCTACGGCTAGTTCACAACATATCAAGCTCAAACAAGCATGGCAAAAGTGCAAAAGATTACAGGTTCACAGACTTAGTGAAAAACTGGACATGGCAGAAATCAGCATCAGGTAGCAATGTTCAGAGCATGAAATCAACATGCTAAAGAAACTTAACATAGCAAAACAAGGCACGGTAGTGTTCTACTAAATGCACATGAAGAAAGGCCCTTACTGACCATAAGCCAAAAAGGACCAGAAGATATGATGGCAAGCATGTAAACATAGCAAGTTTCGTTATCAGGTTTCAGACTTAGCAGAAAACAGAGCATGGCAGCAATAATAATATGAAGGCCTCTTTGTGAGCTTGATGCACTCAATACAGAGAAATGCATGACAAACCAAGTACACCTACAGCAAGATGGCATGCTTATGAAGCTAACCATGGCAAGAACAATAGCATAGCATGTATGGATCAACTACAATAACCTTGGCAAAATTGCATATCATGACAATAATCTGCCAGAAATATTCTATAGCAAAAGTAGAGCAAGATTGAGTCATGCTATGGCACTCCATAATTGCAAACAAGGGCAGGAATGGATCAATTACCACTATAGCTACAAAACATCCTTACTGAACATCTCCAAAATATGCATGGATCTCTCTGTAGCATCAAGTTTACATGGCAACAAAATTACAGCAGACAAAGACAGAAATCACCAAGTCCCTGAAATCAGAAATATTACGGGGCCTACTTTGCATGCTTGTGCTTGTCACCACAGAGATCACAAAAATACATGGACTATACCACTGGAAAGATGGCATGGCATACTTCAAAACACATGTAGAGCTTATGCTCAAAAGATGCACAGAATTAATGATACAAAAATGACAAATCTCCCAGTTCTGATAAGAACCAGAGATTAACAGCAAATAGCCCTCTTCCAACGAAGATTTGGGCATCAAGATGACCTCTACTGAACACGGTGCAATTGAACAAAATGAAAAGCATCACGAGGCGAGCAATTTGATATATTATACGCGCGAATCGGAGCTACATCCACAAAGTTATCGCATCGGGAACAGAGCAAAATACTGAGAATTTCCAGGACTCACAGATCTGGATCGAGCCCGAGCTCCAGGAGCTTGTCGCCGGCGGGAGAGAAGGAGCCGGCGGTGGCGGCCGACGCCGGAGGAGGAGGGGACCCGGGGGCGGCGCCGGCGGGCCTGCGGGCGGTGGCCGGAGGCGCAAGGCGCGGGGGCGACGGCGGGCGGCGGCGACGGGGCCGGAGGCGGCGGCGGCGGGGCAGGCGCGGAGGCGGGAGCGCGCGGGCGCGGAGGAGGCGGCGGCGGGCTCGGGCGAGCCCGCTGCGGGCTTCGCGGGCCGGCGGCGGGGCGGTTGGACGTCGTCCGGCGCGGACGGACGGGTCCGGCGGCGCGGTGGGAAGAACTCTAGGGTTCGTCTGTGATTTTGTTTTTTCGAGATGCCCACTTATAAATAGGTAGAGGGAGCTAGGAGGCTCCAAATGAGGTGTGGTTCTCGCCCACACGATCGTGATCGAATGACCTATAGCATGAAAGAGAGTTTGGTGGGTTTTGGGCTGGTTTTAGAGGGGGTTTTTGCTGGACACTCAAATGGACTTTGCGGATGCCCGGTTAACCGTTGGAGTACCAAACGACCTCCGAATGGAACGAAACTTGACCGGTAGACTCCGGGTGGTATATTAAGACCACTTGACAAGCCTCGGTCCATTCCGAGAAAGTTTGACACACGCACACGAAAGAAAACAAGAGGGGTGCACCGGAGGAGATAGGAGCGCCGGATTGGAAAACGGACAACGGGGAAAATGCTCGGATGCATGAGACGAACACGTATGCGAATGCAATGCGCATGATGACATGATATGAAAATGCATGACATGACAAAATACAAAACGAAAGACAAAACCCGACAACGGAGGGAAAAACATATCACATAGCCGGAAATGGCAAGAGTCGGAGTTACGAATATGACAAGTTACATGTGGGGTGTTACTACAAGGCTATATGAAGCTACTCGTGACAAGAGATGATACATACAAGAACAACACATCAAGGCAAGTTTAAATGAGGCCGGAATCAACATATAACAAATCCGGTAAGTCCTCATATGCAAGTATCGAAATTGGACCAGAACTGAATAAACATTATGTTCAAGTTGTTAAACAGCAAGTTAAAGAGCACCATGATAATCTACACGAAATTCTAGTCAAGTTACATATAAAGTTCATTAGATTCGTAGCTACGGTCTAGAAGATATGAGCAAAACAAGTTAAACATGGCATTGATGCAAAATGCATACAAACATCAAGCAAACTCGTCAAAACAAGGATGCAACATGATAATATGGAACTACATACAATTCTAAGCAAGTTTCATATAGAGCACGCTCAAAACGGAGCAACGGTGCAACACATACACTCCAAACAATACATAGCAACAATCTGTCCAAAACAGCAACTAGGCATAATGCAAGCATCAAAACGATATGCTACAACAACTCAAAATGAGAACAAAAGGCATGGACATGATGTAAAGGTAAAGCACAACAAAACTTGAACACTGAGCTATCTCCAGAAATCACTAGAACATGCTCAAAAGGACATGGCAAGTTTGCAAAATAATAACAGATTCACAGACTTAGCGAAATTACTGGACATGACAGAAACAGCATCAGGTAGCAATGTTCAGAGCATGAAATCAAGATGCTACAGGAACTTAACATGGCAAAACAAAGCATGGCATGAATCTACTCAAAGCATCTAACAAAAGTCCCTTACTGACCATAAGCCAAAAAGGACCAGAGAATATGATGGCAAGCATGTAAACATAGCAAGTTTCGTTATCAGGTTTCAGACTTGGCAGAAAACAGAGCATGGCAGCAATAATAATATGAAGGCCTCTTTGTGAGCTTGATGCACTCAATACAGAGAAATGCATGACAAACCAAGTACACCTACAGCAAGATGGCATGCTTATGAAGCTAACCATGGCAAGAACAATAGCATAGCATGTATGGATCAACTACAATAAACTTGGCAAAATTGCATATCATGACAATAATCTGCCAGAAATATTTTATAGCAAAAGTAGAGCAAGATTGAGTCATGCTATGGCACTCCATAATTGCAAACAAGGGCAGGAATGGATCAATTACCACTATAGCTACAAAACATCCTTACTGAACATCTCCAAAATATGCATGGATCTCTCTGTAGCATCAAGTTTACATGGCAACAAAAATACAGCAGACAAGGACTTGGAGAAATCACACTCTGAAATCAGAAACATTACGGAGCCTAATTTGCATGCTTGTTCTAGTCACCACAGAGATCAAAAAAATACATGGCATACACCCTTGGAAAGATGGCATGGCATACTTCAAAACACATGTAGAGCTCATGCCCAAAATATGCACAGATTAAAAGATACAAAAATGACAAATCTCCAAGTTCTGATAAGAACCAGAGAATAACAGCAACTAGCCCTCTTCCAACAGAGATTTGGGCATCAAGATGACCTCTAATGAACACGGTGTAATTGAACAAATGTAGAGCATCACGAGGCGAACAATTTGACATATCACACGTGTGAAACGGAGCTATATGCATGAAGTTACGATGCAGAGAACATGGCAACATATTAGAAAAGTTCAGGGACTTGGAGATATTTCGACCTCGAGGGGAGGAACGAAGTCAACGCTTCGTCGATCTGGATCGGGCGCCGGCTCGAGGGCAGAGGCGGCGATGCTCCGGCGGGGAGCTCGCCGGACGGCGCGGGGGCGGCGCGCTGACGGCGGAGGGCGGCGGCGCCAGTAGGCTGGGGCGGCGGCGCGAGCAGGCTGGGGCGGCGAGGGAGCTCGGGAGGCGCGGCGGCGCTCCGGCGAGGCCCGGGCGGCGGGCGGAGGAGGCGAAGGCGGCGGGGCGGCGAGGCTCCGGCGTGGCGGCGCTCGGGCAGAGGCGGGCGCCTCGGGCGGCAGCGGCGCGGTGGCGGAGGAGAGAGAGAGGCCCGGCGGGGCTGACGTGGCGCCTCCGGATTGGCTGGGAGCGGCGGCGCGGACGTCCGGCGGCGGGTCGGACATGTCCGGCGCGGAGAGGGGAGGATTTTAGGGTTCATCTGCGCGAAAATCTCGGGAGAGACACACATATATAGGTAGAGGGAGCTAGGAGAGTCCAAATGAGGAGCGGTTTTCGCCCACGCGATCGTGATCGAACGACCGAGAGCATGGCGGACACTTAGAGGTGTTTTGGGGCTGTTTGAAAGGGGGGTTTTCTGCAATACCAAAACGGACTTTGCGGTTACCCGGTTAACCGTTGGAGTACCAAACGACCTTCAAATGGAACGAAACTTTACCGGTGGTCTCCGGGTGGTATACGAGGGCCACTTGACAAGCCTCGGTCCATTTCGAGAAAGTTTGACACCCGCACACGAAAGAAAACAAGAGGGGTGCACCGGAGGAGATAGGAGCGTCGGATTGCAAAACGGACAACGGGGAAAATGCTCGGATGCATGAGACGAACACGTACGCAAATGCAATGCACATGATGACATGATATGAAATGCAGATGATGACATGGCAAAATGCAATACACAAGCAAATGACATGGCAACGACAGCGAATAACTGGCAGACACCTGGCGCATCGGATCCAGGGCGTTACAACACTCCTCCACTAACAAGAGATCTCGTCCCGAGATCTTAGGACCTAGACGGAAGGGGAAAGGAGATGAGGTCGAATAAGAACAAAACAGAGAGGATGAACAAGTCAAGAACACTCGAGAAGAAAAGAGGAATGTTGAGTGAGAAAAGAAGCAAAAGCTCAAGGGATAAGCCTGAATTCGAAACCACTCCGATTGGGAGAAAATTGAAAAAGGAATAAGAACGCAAGAGGAAATCAAAGAATCGAGAGCACTCGAGAAGAAAAGAGGAACAACGAGAATGATGAGAATCAAATGCTCCCGAAATCAGATAGACTCTGAAACCACTCCGGTTAGAACGAGATAATAAACAAATAAAGCTGAAAAGATTTAGGCAGCACTCCGGCTGAAACAAAATCGAAAAGGAATAAAAACGGAGGAATTTATGCAGCACTCCTGCTGAACAAGGAAGGAATAGAACAAGAAGTTGAGAAATGGAACGATACTTGACTTGAGGGACAACACAAAATCTCCGGAAGACTTGAATTAATAGAATGAGAAGAACGGTGAAGAAAATGACAACTAGTACCATGAATGAAATAGAAAGCAACTTTAGAAGAAAGGATTGAACGGAGTTGTTGAGAAAATCAACCACGAAAGAAAAAGCTTGTTGTGGACTTATAGGTAACAGCTCAAGATCATAAGGTGATAACCGGCCACAACCGGAAATGATTGGATAACTGAGACGAACGACGAAACGCAAACTCTGCTACAAAAGAATACGGAGAATTAATTGCACTTCGAGACGCGAGAAGAAAAGATACTTGACCTCCTTCGAGAAGAGTCTTGATGAACACTCGAAGAATGAATTAAATCATGACGAACCACCGTGAAGATCTCCGGTAAGAAAAGAATGCCGATAAAAATTGAAGGATGAAAGGGATAAGATTAAACCCTTGCGATGATTCCGATGGAGGTTCCGACGAAATCGGCGAGAAGCTTAGAACTCCGGAAAAGAAAAGATGAAAACACTTTGAACCGAGAATGTGATAAGATGATCAATCTCCGAAAGGAAAAAAAATTAATCCGCATGAAGAAAGAGAAATAAGAATTACGTTATGCTTATCCTCCATCAATTAAATTGATGAGAACCAATGGATTTGCATACCACTTATTCGCGTTGGGAAGATTAGGGGAGATATAGCGCCAAAACTTGAGAAAAATCTTCGTGAACCACCGGTAGGATTAGAAAGAACGAGTTAAATGATATGATAACCACAGAAAGAATCTTGAAGGAGCCACCGTAAGAATTCAAATAGACTGACGAAGGAGAATGACTCACCGGGAAAATAGGAAAAGCACGAATATACTTGAGGGAATCAAAATGCAATAGAAAGAAGAGATCGCGAGCTGATTGAAGCATACTTGAACGAAACACTGGAAGAATATGGAGACGAACGAAGGGGCACGAATATAGAATAATCGGAGAACGGATTAGAAAACTTGGGACGAAGAAATATTCTGAAAAGAAGACCTCCGGATAAAAGAGACGAAAAACAACTGAAATACTCCGGATGGGTGAAAAGAAATGCACGACTAGAAACAATTTGATAGGGTAACGATCGAGCTAGCACTGCGAATCCCCGTGAAAACGGACAGAATTTAGGGGAAACTTGTAACACCCACGATGCGGCTATATCTCCCACGTGTCGAGGCACGACTTAGAGGCATAACCGCATAGTGGTTTTGTCGCAAGAAGGGTCATCTTCACACAATCCCATGTAATGAACAAGAATGGGATAAAGAGTTGGCTTACAATCGCCACTTCACACAATACATAAATATTATTCATACACCATCCAAAATACAATCATATAGACGGACTACGGTCAAAATCCAGATGAAAATAAGACAACCCCAAATGCTAGATCCCCGATCGTCCCAACTGGGCTCCACTACTGATCATCAGGAAAAGACACATAGTAACGACCACGTTCCTCGTCGAACTCCCACTTGAGATCGACGCCATCGTCTGCACTGGCATCGTCGGCACCTGCAACTGTTTTGGTAGAATCTGTGAGTCACGGGGACTCAGCAATCTCACACCCGCGAGATCAAGACTATTTAAGCTTGTAGGAAGAGATGGTGCAAAGAGGTGGAGCTGCAACAGCAAAAGCATATATGGTGGCTAACTTGCGCAAATGAGAGCGAGAAGAGAAGCAACGGAACGGACGTCATCTAGCAATGACCAAGAAGAGGTCCTGAACACCTACTTACGTCATACATAACACAGACCGTGTTCACTTCCTGGACTCCGCCGAGAAGAGACCATCACGGCTACTCACGCAGTTGATGTATTTTACTTGGGTCAAGTGACAAGTTATCTACAACCGGACATTAACAAATTCCCATCTGCCTCATAACCGCGGGCACGGCTTTCGAAAGATAATACCCTGCAGGGGTGTCCCAACTTAGCCCATCATAAGCTCTCATGGTCAACGAAGGATAAACCTTCTCCCGGAAAGACCCGATCAGTCTCGGAATCCCGGTTTACAATACATCTCGACAATGGTAAAACAAAACCAGCAAAGCCGCCCGAATGTGCCGACAAATCCCGATAGGAGCTGCACATATCTCGTTCTCAGGGCACACCGGATGAGCAGTCCGTACAGCTAAAACCAATCCTCGAGTTTCCCCAAGGTGGCGCTGCAAGTGGCTCTAGTTTGGACCAGCACTCAGAGGAACACTGGCCCGGGGGTTTAAAATAAAGATGACCCTCGGGCTCGCGAAAACCCGAGGGAAAAAGGCTTAGGCGGCAAATGGTAAAACCAAAGTTGGGCCTTGCTGGAGGAGTTTTATTCAAGGCGAACTGTCAAGGGGGTCCCATAAATCACCCGACCGTGTAAGGAACACAAACTCAAGGAACATAATCCCGGTACAACAGTAACTAGGGCGGCAAGAGTGGAACAAAACACCAGGCATAAGGCCGAGCCTTCCACCCTTTACCAAATATATATAGATGCATTAATTAAATAAGAGATATTGTGATATCCCAACATATCCATGTTCCGACATGGAACAAACTTCAACTTCACCTGCAACTAGCAACGCTATAAGAGGGGCTGAGCAAAAGCGGTAACTTAGCCAAACAACGGTTTGCTAGGAAAGGATGGTTAGGGGCTGACATGGCAAAAATGGGAGACATGATATAGCAAGTGATAGGTAGCGGAGCATGGCAATAGAGCGAACAACTAGCATAGCAAAGATAGAAGTGATTTCGAGGGTTGGTCATCTTGCCTGCAAGATTCTCAGAGTTGTCGAAAGCTTGATCCTCGTAAGCGTACTCGACAGGTACCTCGTTCACGAACTCGTTTCCCGGCTCTAACCAAGACAAGAACACAAACAAACGGAACCACAATCAACAACGAGAAATGCGCAAGCAACATGATGCAAAACATGTATGATATGCAAGATATGATATGCGATGCATATGCGTGCTCCGGGAGGAAAAAGATGAACATGGCAGTAACTTGGCAAACCAAGCATTCCACTGGAAAGATGAGATAATTTCGGTCGAAATCGATATAAAGATCACCGGAATCGGATGCACGGTTTGCAAATGGCAAGCAAAATAAGAATGACACGAATCTGCGATAAACAGCAAGATAGCACATAAAATGCAACAAACAACAATGCTACAGCACCCCAACATAGCAACAAAGCACATGGCAGTAAGCTACAGGAGAAGCTTGACAAATGATGAACACTGAGCTACGGCTAGTTCACAACATATCAAGCTCAAACAAGCATGGCAAAAGTGCAAAAGTTTACAGTAAATAGCATCAGGTAGCAATGTTCAGAGCACGAAATCAACATGCTACAGGAAGTTAACATAGCAAAACAAGGCATGAAAGTGTTATACTAAATGCATATGACAAAAGTCCCTTACTGACGATAAGGCAAAAAGGACCAGAAGATATGATGGCAACCTTGTAAACATAGCAAGTTTCGTTAACAGCTTTCAGAATTAGCAGAAAACAGAGCATGGCAGAAACAATAATATGAAGGCACTTTTGTGAGCTCGATGCACTCACCACAAAGCAATTCATGACACAACAAGCATACCTACAGCAATATGGCATGTTTATGAAGCTATCCATGGCAAGAACAAAAGCATAGCATGTATGGATCAACTACAACAAGCTTGACAAACATGAATATCATGTTAAGAATCTGCCAGAAATATTTTATAGCAAAAGTAGAGCAAGCTTGAGTCATCCTGTGGCACTCCATAATTGCAAATAAGGGCAGGAATGAATCAATTGCAACAGTATCTACAAAACATCCTTACTGAACATCTCCAAAATATGCATGGATCTCTCTGTAGCATCAAGTTTACATGGCAACAAAATTACAGCAGACGAGGACTTGGAGAAATCACGAAGTGTCTGAAATCAGAAACATTACGGAGCCTAATTTGCATGCTTGTGCTAGTCACCATAGAGATCACAAAAATACATGGCATACACCCACGGAAAGATGGCATGGCATAATTCAAAACACATGTAGAGCTCATGCCCAAAAGATGCACAGATTAAAAGATACAAAAATGACAAATCTCTAAGTTCTGATAAGAACCAGAGAATAACAGCAACTAGCCCTCTTCCAACAGAGATTTGGGCATCAAGATGACCACTAATGAACATGGTGCAATTGAACAAAATGTAGAGCATCACGAGTTGAACAATTTGACATATTACACGTGCGAAACGGAGCTATATGCATGAAGTTACGATGCAGAGAACATGGCAACATATTAGAAAAGTTCAGGGACAGATATTTCGACCTCGAGGGGGGGAACGAAGTCAACGCTTCGTCGATCTGGATCGGGCGCCGGCTCGAGGGCAGAGGCGGCGATGCTCCGGCGGGGAGCTCGCCGGACGGCGCTGGGGCTGCACGCTGACGGCGGAGGGCGGCTGCGCGAGCAGGCTGGGGCGGCGCGGGAGCTCGGGAGGCGCGCCGGCGCTCCGGCGAGGGAGCTCGGGAGGCGCGGCGGCGCTCCGGCGAGGCCCGGGCGGCGGGCGGAGGAGGCGAAGGCGGCGGGGCGGCGAGGCTCCGGCGTGGCGGCGCTCGGGCAGAGGCGGGCGCCTCGGGCGGCGGCGGCGACTCGGGCCCGCGCGGGCCCCGGATGGGCTCCGCGGGCCGCGGCGGCGGAGGAGAGAGAGAGGCCCGGCGGGGCTGACGTGGCGCCTACGGATTTGCCGGGAGCGGCGGCGCGGACGTCCGGCGGCGGGTCGGACTTGTCCAGCGCGGAGAGGGGAGGATTTTAGGGTTCATCTGCGCGAAAATCTCGGGAGAGACACACATATATAGGTAGAGGGAGCTAGGAGAGTCCAAATGAGGAGCGGTTTTCGCCCACGCGATCGTGATCGAACGACCGATAGCATGGCGGAGACTTAGAGGTGTTTTGGGGCTGTTTGAAAGGGGGGTTTGCTGCAATACCAAAACGGACTTTGCGGTTACCCGGTTAACCGTTGGAGTACCAAACGACCTCCAAATGGAATGAAACTTGACCGGTGGTCTCCGGGTTGTATACTAGGGCCACTTGACAAGCCTCGGTCCATTTCGAGAAAGTTTGACACCCGCACACGAAAGAAAACAAGAGGGGTGCACCGGAGGAGATAGGAGCGCCGGATTGCAAAACGGACAACGGTGAAAATGCTTGGATGCATGAGACGAACACGTATGCAAATGCAATGCACATGATGACATGATATGAAATGAAGATGATGACATGGAAAAATGAAACACGCAAGCAAATGACATGGCAACGACAGCGAATAACTGGCAGACACCTGGCGCATCGGATCCGGGGCGTTACATAAGTGCCCTGAAAGCAATAGTTCACATGTGCAAGGACTGCCCCTTTCTCCATTGTGGTGGCTACCTGTGTTCAGGTTTGGACTGAGGAGAATTTCACGGGCGGTGGGCATGGGCCCCACCAAAAGCCTCGTGGCCTAGTGGAGCAGAATGCTTGCTGAGGCCCCAATGCATGCACAGTACTACCGGAGTGGGGTCTCTTTTACACGTTGTGAAACATTTGGAAGGAGCCGAACTGGTGCATCTTTAACGGAACTTGTATGACCTACATAGAGGTGGCCATGTTGGCCCTGCGGGATATCGGACTGAGGGAGATGGCCTACGAGACCCCCAATGGAGCTAGAGTATTGGGTATTTTGTTGGGTTTTTAGCTATTGGGTTTCCGACTCATTGCCGAAATGAGTGACTCTATTGTAATTATATTTCGTGCGTCTAAATGAAAAGGTAGTGCTCCCGTCGGTTCCTTGAAGAAAATGAACCCCCTTAAACTTCAAACATAAAAAATGTAGCTATTCGGGGACCTGTTCAGGAGTGCTCCCCAGCCGGCAACTCCCTAACTCCCCAGCCGCTGATGTCGCTTGAAGCTGCGTCGGTATTTCCCCAAAGAGGAAGGGATGATGCAGCACAGGGGCGGTAGGTATTTCCCTCAGTGATGAAACCAAGGTTATTGAACCAGTAGGAGTACCAAGCAACACAATTGTGGCACCCCGGCTCAGAGAAACCGGAACGCCCCGTATTCCAGCCCAGAGATCGAGGAGAAGTCTTCTGGAATATGGCACTGCTTAGCATAGAACAAGTCAGCTCTCTATTACAATCTATATGGATACAAGGGTTACATCGGCATGGCGACACTACGCCTGCCACGGTTGCTCCATGCAAGCAGCAGAACAATACGATGCAGCGGAATAACTCTAGCAGCGAAACAACGACGACGGTGATGAACTCCACTCCGCAGGTACTCTGGCCGGAACGCTTATCCTAGCTCGCAAAGAAGGAATCCACGGCAAAAAAGCAATCAAATCCGGCATGACCTGCAAACTGGCATGACATGCCAGGTCAGTACATTAAATGTACTTGCAAGCTCACAGCAACCAAGAGCAATCAAGACAAACAACAACATGGCAATTACAGGTTAACAAGGATTAACATGATACTATCAGATCAATCATGGCATGTACAACATGATACATCTAGAACAATACGAGCATGGCATGAACATATAAATCTGACGATACTAGCATGTAACATGATGACTCTATATGCACCACTTACTCTGCTCGGGTTACCTCGTAACCGTCACGTGCACCACTTACCAACCTCGGACATTACACGATCATCTCAGGATCAAATCAAGCTTGGTATAAACAATACTGTAGTAATCATTAAATGACCACAAGGAGCTTGATCTTTACCATGATTCTCGCACAACATCACGAATATCCAACAACTCGGTATCCTCGATACCACGGTGGTCATTCACGGATCACAAACGGAACCACTCTTGGCTCAATGGGTTACCTCGTAACCAAACGGTGATCATTCACGGATCACAAACGGAACCACTCTTGGCTCAACGGGTTACCTCATAACCAAACGGTGATCATTCACGGATCACAAACGGAACCACTCTTGGCTCAACGGGTTACCTCATAACCAAACGGTGATCATTCACGGATCACATAACCAACTTATCTCATCATCGAACCAGGGTTGTTATTAAGCTCATTATTATTACTGTTGACCCACAGTGTGACCAACTACGAACTGGGCCCTTATCCACAGGCGCGGTTATCGATAGATTTAATATACACTCTGCAGAGGTAGCGCACTGTATCCACACCACGGAACCCATGGCCTCGCACTCCCATTCGGGTGGACCAACGGCGTTCCGACAAAACCGTCCTACTGCCATGACACCCTCCCGGTCACTCCGACAAACTCCCCTCTGGGATAAGTCCTAGGTGGACCCGTGCCTACCAAAGGCATCAACGGCTACTGTCGTCGCAAAACGGCCACCGTCGTGGCAAAACATAAACGGTCCCAAACGGGGACAATGGATCCATACTCAACAGCGGGCACACAAGGCTTATGCCATCCTACCCGGCCAAGGTAGCGCTCGCGCATAACCTTCCCTTGTTGGAGGCACCGGCGAGAGGCATGGCAATAGACCCAGTTAGGACCTTCCCATAAAGGTAAATGTGGTTGCACTGGTCAGCTCGATATGGTGGCACCATAACTCAGCCAACAGTTGTTCAAGTTCAATTTAATCCGGTTAAACTTGAATGCAATATGCCGAGTCATGATAAAATAACATAATGCAATTACAATGCATGAGCATGGTATCAACATAAGCATAAGGGTACTGTCGGATGTGGGGTTCCGGCAAAACCCTTAAGGTTCGAACTCTGGGGTGCGCGCGAAGTCTTTCCCTCCTACCGATCTGCGCCCTAGCTCACTAAGATCTCGCGGACGAACTCGATGAACTAACAACACAGAAAGACACGAGATTTATACTGGTTCGGGCCACCGTTGTGGTGTAATACCCTACTCCAGTGTGGTGGTGGTGGATTGCCTCTTGGGCTGATGAGGGACAGTACAAGGGGAAGAACAGCCTCCTGAGGTTGAGGTGTTCTTGTGCATGATGTGAGTGAGGTGCCTCTGGATTCAATGCCAGATCAGTTGCCTCTACTGTGGTGGCTAGTTCTACTTATATAAGCCCTGGTCCTTTTCCGAAATATTGAGCGGGAAGGGAGCCAACAACGGCAGGCAAATGTGAAGGGGGACAGCTAGTACAAGCTATCCTCACAAAAGTGGTCTTCGCCTGCAAAAGGCTCTGGTGGTGACGCTGCCTTGGGCTCCACGATGACCTCCTTCTTGTCGTCCTTCTGGTCTTGGTCTCGTTGCACCGATATGGCAACCTTTGCCTGATGCCTTGGTACTCCTCGCCTGCGCTTGCCTCCTTAGCACTAAAGAGGAAACAAGGACGCTGCACGCGCTGGCGCCCGCCTGGTGTCGATCGTCATGGCTCACGTCACGAAAGCCTCGTGAGGCTTGCCCCGCCTTGATATCTCTGCTCCTCGTGAGCCTGCCTGGCTAGGCCACTCCTGAGGAGGTCTTGCGTCGTCTGCCTCGCGAGGGTCTTGGATGCTTTGCTGATGATGATGGGCCGTACAGCCCGCTAGCTTAGCCACGCCGTGGGCTGCAGGCAGGCAAGTCTGGGGACCCCCATTCCCAGGACACCGACAGTAGCCCCCGGGCCCAAGGTGCGCTCGGGCTTGGCTTCGCGGTGAAGCCAAGGGTCAAGTGCGGAGTGTCGCGGGCCCCAAAAGCCTGCGGCCTCGGTTGACGCATGGCGGTTGATTGGACGTGGGCATCTCCGCTTCCCCACGCTGCCTCGGCAACTGCCCGACTTAACAAAAGGCTGACGCAGACAGCGCTCGCCTTCATTGCTTCTTCCTTGCCACGCTCCAGATCCCCTTTCTTGCTTCTCGCCACCGATACCTCCAGATCTACTCCAATCTTGCTCTGCAGCCAAGATAGATGGCGCCGCGCAGGGTCCAGTCCTCCTCGCTGCCGGCTTGGTACGAACCGGCTCTCAAAGCGCCCACCATCACAGTAAAGAGCCTCGCTTCCACGCGCCTGCTGACGGCGGGGGAGAGCAACGAGTGGGGGAAGACGCGCTCCGGCTTGCCTCCGACGTGCCGGAGCCTGTGGGATGCACCTTCTTCCCCTTCTTCTCGAGCAGCGTTGCCGTCGGGTTGGTCCCTCCTTTCTCCGATTTATTTTACGAGGTCCTCGACCATTACGGGCTGCAGGCGCTGCACCTCCATCCGAACTCTGTCCTCCTCCTATCCATCTTCGCCTACTACTCCGAGGCATATCTGGGCGTGCTGCCGTCCGTGGCGCTCCTACGCCACTTCCTCCTCCATGTTAGTGACGGACACATCTTCAGGTGTGCCAATTTCGTCGCATCCGGCAAGGCTAACTCAATCTCGAGCACCAGGAAGAGGGCCGACAACATCCGGGCCAAATGGGTCATGATGGACGCTAAGCGTGCCCATCCTCGCCTGGTACTTCCGACGGAGGCACCCCAGTCCAACAAGGAGTGGCTCCGTGCAGAATTTGCCAATGAGCGGGCATTGCCGGTGTTGGCGCAGATGCAAGCAGACCTAAAGCCTGGCAACGCGAAGGCGGCGAAGGTTACCGGGGCCATGCTCCTGAGGGAGTTCCTGACGCTGAGCGTCGCCCCGCTTCAGGCGCGTGCGCGTCCCTTGTGGGAGCTCGGAGATGGTGAAGACAAGACCCACCTTAGGCAGGGGGCCCTTCCTGGTGTCGAACTGGCTGCTGTCCTGCGCCTCTTGGTTGGGGAGAACCAGGTGTACCCGCCGAGTGCCTTTACTCCTTTGTTCCTCCGCAAGGACTGGGAGGACCTTCTGGTTTCCAGGCCGACCTTTGACGCGCGCGGGCTGGTGCCCCCAGCGCTCGCTGGAGCTTCTGCAACACCGAATTCGGTGGAGGTGTCCTCTGACGAGTCCCGTGGAGGGGAGGAGGAGGAGGTGGACTCGGAGAAGACTCTAGAAGAGGTGGGGGAGACTTCCCCTCTGAGCAAGGCCGAGATCCTCCGCGCCCTGCCCGACGACGCCGAGGCGGACGCCCGCCAGGAGGAGAGGGGGCAGCCCCTCATCCCGACAAAGGGCAGGTCTTCGTTGGTTCCTCGAGATGCCGCCCCTGCCTTGACGCCTCCCGGGGCCGGCTCCGGCCCTTCTGCCGCGCCGCCTTCTGCCGCCGGGGCCCGCGCGCCTACTCCTCAGGCCCCAATGCTTTCAAGCTTCAAGCTTCCCAAGCGGAAGGTGGAATATGTCGCGGTGGACCGGTAAGTGCCTTAAGCTTCGCCTTGTCCCTGCTTGTACTTGTTATTTCCTGATGTTAGCCCTTGGTTGATCAGGCCGACGTCTTCAGCGAAGAAGAGGAAGGGGGATACGGCAGACGCACCTTCCTCTGCAGAGAAAGGAGGCAGCAGCACCCGCATCTCCCTGGCCCGGTCATCCTCGCGAGGCCAAGAGGAACATCGCCGTGTGGAATCAGCCCCCATGGCTCCGCCGGCTCCGGAAGTGCCGGCATCTGGCGCGGCTGATGAGGTCCCAGCTGCTCCGGAACCCGCAATCTCCCAGGCCTTGGTGACGGCGTCGTCTCCTCCTACTGCTGCACCTTCACTCCCAGGTTCTTCTGCCTCTGCTGCTATCATGGAGCCTGCTCTTTTGGAGATGACCTAGTTGCAGGCAGATCTCTTGAGTGCGTACCCTCGCCTGGTGGTCGGGCGCCTGGAGCTGGCCTCCGGCTGGCTTCACTCCGACTTGGTGGTTCGCGCGATGCTGAGCCAGGCCCCAGCATCTTTCGAGAAGGAGAAGCAGAGTGCCGCCAACGCTGCAGCCGATCGCGAGGCGGCACTGAAGGACGCCGAGGCCGCCCGCGACCGCTGCCGAGAGCTGGAGGATGAGCTGAAGAGCCTACGTGACAAGCACGCCAAAGAAGCACGCTGCCGCCAAGCGAAGGAGGAGGAGGTGAAGGCCCGGGAGGACACCATCAAGAGCCGTGATGCTGAGTTGGGGGAGCTGGGGAAGACGCAGGCCGCCGAGCGCAACCGGTTGGAAGAGCTGGAGCGGAAGGTGAAGGCGAGGGAGGCCGATCTTGACACCAAGGCGCGAGTCCTGTTCGAAGACCGCGCGGCCTTTGCCGACCTCGAGGAGAGATCTCGCAAGGCACTGAAGACGCTCTACGAGCATGGCCTGGAGAAGTCGCTGGCCACCGATGAGGACGGCCCTGCCCGGCTGCTTCCTCTCTTGGTGAAAGCACTCGAAGAAGTCATTGATGGTGTCGGTCCAATGGCGGAGGCAGAAGCTCGTGTCCTGTCTTCAGCTGCATTGACTCGCGACTTCAGCCATCTGCACCTCTGCGACCCCAACGCTTGCCTTGACGAGCTGCTGGAGCCTGTGGCTGAAGATCAATGCGAGGCCGCCACCGCAGCCATACAAGGTCAAGTGGAGGCCTTGCTGAAGAAGTTCCACGGCTTTGTCTCCGCTCCTTTGTCCGGCGGTGTCGCCGATCCTGTGGCTGGTGGTGAAGGTGAAGACAACGTCACCCACGAAGGAGCACCTTCCGTAGGCGATGGCGGCGTCCAGGGGTGACCTGCGGCTATTCTCCCGTTTCGTTCCTGCAACATGCATCAGGCCTCGTGGAGGTGTTTAGACTTTTCATTTGATATTGTGAGGACAATGTGTTTGTAATATTTGCTTCGAGATTTTGCGATTTCCTTCCTATTTTCTTCACGTTCTGCGTCGGTAGAGCCCGGCCCCGCGCATACCTCAACCGTCATTGGGCCGACCGGAGACCAGGACGGACCAAGGAGCGAGGGGCTACGTGACCAGTTAGGCTCCTGAGTCGCGATGCTCAGGAGTCCCCCCTGACGCGCAAACAGCTTATAGGGAGAGTTCGCGAGGATAGATTAATGTTCTACGTCGGCAGAGCCGGCCCCGTGCATACCTCAACCGCCATTGGGCCGACCGGAGACCAGGACGGACCAAGGAGTGAGGGGCTACGTGACCAGTTAGGCTCTTGAGTCGCACTGCTCAGGAGTCCCCCTTGACATGCAAACAATCTCCATACCTTCCCGCACCGAGGCCTCGGGAGGGGCGTGCGACGACCAGGTCCGGGAGGCCTGTTTGGGCGGCGTGCACTTGGGCGTGACCCAAGAGCAGCCCCCAGGCCTGGGAGGCCTGGTTGGGTGGCGTACGCTTGGGCGTGACCCGAGCGCAGCCCCCGTGTCTAGCCCCCTCGCGCAGCTCTCCCGAGGGAAGGCGTTGCGGTGAGGCCAGATGCTGAGCTCTGGGCTCCGTGAGGTTGGTACGACCGTGGAGCCACCCTCAGTTGTTTATCACCAGCGCAGAGCATAGTGCTTCCGCTTGTGCACGGGCATAGCCGCTCCTCGGCAGTGTCGATGGCCAGCGCGGAGCATGGTGCTTCCACTTGTGCGTGGGAGGGGGGCCCCTCCGGGAGGAGCCCCCGGGGCGTGTACAGCCCCGCCCTGACATGTGGCTTGCACGGCAGGGCTGCGAGGTGTATCTGGGCACTCGTGAGCCAGCGCGGGACTCACGAGGCCCTACCTCAAGGCGGGTTGCGCCTGGTCTTGAGTCTTGATTGTTGTGTGTTCCTGCAATGCGGTCAGGTGCAAGCACTCTACGTTCTCAGGTCCCGGCCCTCGAGCGAGCTCAGCCGCCGCTGGTATGCCAGGTCGCGATGCCGTAGTCTAGGCCAGGGGGTGAGGGCTGGAGAGCCAGTAAGAGCTCCTGAGTCGCGATGCTCAGGAGCCCCCCTTTTAACGTGCAAGCGAGTTGCACGGGATGAATGGACCCATGGCGGGTGGCGATCGAGCAGGTAATAATCAGGAAGGTTAAGCTTGGGAGGCAACCAGCTTAGGTAAATGCGGAAGGATACATGCCACTGGGTCAGGCCCGAGCGACTTGTGGATGATGTAGCCCGAGGGGTGCCTCCAACAGGGTGAACTGAAGGCATGAGCTAAAGGGATACATGTCATAGGGACGGACCCACGCGGCCTGGGAATAATGCAGCACGAGGGGCGCTCCCAGCTAAATGAACTTGGAAAATGTCACCTGGTTCTATAGACGAAGGAGAGTCGGTGCAGCTGAAGGCATGCCGCGAAGGGATGGCTCCTCACGAACCATCGGGGCCCTGAGCCTCGTGAGGCTCTGGGGGCTCGGGAGGTTCCTTGAAGACCGTCTCCATTTCTTCCAGGATGGCACGGTACCTGGCCTCCTGAGCCGCCGGGACGCACCGCATGTTGCGCTGATAGGCTGACGCCATGCTCGGCAAGCCGAAGGGCAAGCAAACGTAGCTGTGTGGCGGGCCTTTGCAGCAGCCCACACGCGAAGGCCAGAAACGCTCCTGAGATGCGGCCCTATTGAGCCCTGGGACGTCGCTGCAGACGCGCAGCCCAGCATCCTCGCCTGGATGGGGAGCTGCGCCTGGTGAGCGGCTGTCGCCGCGCATGGCCCTCGCGTCTTGTAGTTCCTGAGTGGTCTTGGTGATGAACTCCTGAGTGGTGGGCGCTCCTTGCTCTGTGTTCTCCTGAGGGAGACGTGCCGCGTAGCACGCCTCCAAGTGGTGCCCAAGCGCCTCACTCGTGAGGTTGGCAAGGTCTGAGGCCCTCCAGAAGAGAGCCCCCGAGCCCTGCCCGAGGAGGGCGTCGGGCGCTCCTTCCTATGCGATGGAGGGAGGCGCCCCTGGAGCGGGCGCTGATCCTGATGAGGTTCCAGCTACGACGCCATCCTCTTGAGGTCCGGCGCGACGCAACTGCTTCTTCTTAGGGGTGGCCTCCGAAGGGCCCTCACTTCTGCTGTTGGGGTCATCGATTGCTGTAGCTTGGAAGGCGCACTCGAGGGAGCACACCGCATCTCTCTCTTCACATGGGACCGTGATGATTCCGCCGCTTCCCGGCATCTTGAGGACATTGTTGCCGTGATGAGTGACTGCCATGAACTTGGCCAGGGCTGGATACCCGAGGATGGCATTGTACGGCAGGCGGATGTGCGCGACGTCAAAGTCGATGAGCTCGGTGCGGTAATTCTTGCGCTCCCCGAAGGTGACAGGCAGGCGGACCTGCCCTATCGATGTGGTGGAGCCATCGGTCACTCCTGAGAAAGGCTTGGTAGGCTGAAGCTGCTCGTATGGCACTTGTAGGTTGTCGAACGTGTCGATGGACAGGACGTTGAGCCCTGCGCCACCGTCGATGAGGGTCTTGGTGACCTGCACATTGCTGATGACTGGAGAGCACAACATTGGGAGGACGCCAGCGGTGGCCGCGCACTTGAGCTGATCTGCCGAGTTGAAAGAGATGGCGCATTGGGACCATTTGAGCGGGCGCGTGGCCTTGAGCTTGGGGAGCACCGCGTTCACTTCACGAGCGAACTGTTTGAAGATGTGCTGCGAGGCTGGGGCCTGAGCTCCGCCCAAGATGCAGGCGATAGCGCGTGGCTCCTGGAAGCCCCCAGCCCCCTCGTCTTGGTTGTGGTCGTCGTTCCTTCTTGGTGGCAGCGGCAGTGGGGGAAGAACGACGCTGCCCTGAGGACGGTCCTCACGAGGCTGATCTGTCCAGGCGCCCTCGCGAGGATGGTCCTGCCAGCGGTCCTCACGAGGCCTGTCGCGCCACTCCTGGCGCGGGCCACGGTCGTCCCAGCGTCTGCCTCCACATCCTACTCCACGGCCGTAGCCCCGGTCGCTACGCTCGGGGCGTCGACCGAAGCTCCTTCTCATATGGCTCTGAGCTCTTGACAATCACTGGTGTTGTGGGTGTTCAGGTTGTGGAAGGTGCAGAACGACCGGCTTTTCTTGGATGACTCGGGCTGATCTCTGCCCCGCTTGGTGTCCGGCTCCGCTGCAAGCACAGCCGCTTCCTTGTGCTTCACGTCCTTGGCCTTGGCCTTCTTCTCCTATGCTCCCGCAGCTGGCAGCTCGAGGAGGGAAAGGCGCCCCTCCTCAGCTCTTGCGCACTTGGTGGCCAGGTTGAACATCTCCTGAGATGTGCACAAATGCTCGTGGATGGCGAGCTCTTCCTTCATCTTGACGTCACGGACGCCGTCGGAGAACGCGGAGATGATGGCCTCGTCCGTGACCTTGGGGATCTCAAGGCGAGTGTTGTTGAAGCACTGGCTGTACTTCTGGAGGGTCTCCCCTGGCTGTTGCTTGATGCGGCGCAGGTCTCCCGCGGCTGGCGGGCGGTCGCGGGTGCCCTGGAAGTTGGCGATGAAGCAGTCGCGCATCTCGTCCCAGGAGGAGATCGAGCCGTGCTGCAGGTTCAGGAGCCAGGAGCGGGCACCATCCTTGAGAGCCATGGGAAACCAGTTCGCCATGACCTTCTTGTCGCCGTTCGCTGCTTCGATGCTCAGCTCGTAGAGCTGCTGGAACTGCGCGGGATCGGCGGTGCCGTCGTAGCGGGGATCCGGCTTGAACTTGCCTGGCCAGGCGATGCTATGCAGCTCGGGGGTGAAGGCACGGCAGCCGACCGTGGCTGCCGGGGCCCGCCTTGGAGGTGGAGCCTGGTCTTGATGAGGTCCATGCGCTGCAATTGCAGGCGGCGCGCAGTCTTGACGAGGCAGTGCAGGGAGCGCTGGTGCAGCTTCTCGCGGCCGAGGGATTTCTTGGCAGCTCCTCTCTTCGTGCGAGGGCGCCGCACATGGTGGATCACTTCGTGGGGCCGCGCGCCTTGGGGCCAAGGCACCGTCTTGAGGCAGAGGTGGTGGAGGTGCGCCATGAGCCTCGTCGCCCGCGGCTGGCGGAGGGTGAGGAAGAGAGAGGGACGGCGCCGGGGATCCCCCTGCGGTGCGGACGAGCTTGGAGACGCGATCGAGGCACTCCTCGTAGAGGTCGTCGACTCGGCGGTAGCGCAGGAGCTCATTTGCCGCGAGAAGCGTGGCCCGCGCCTCCATGGGAGCGCGGCGAGCATGAGACGAAGAACCGGCCGGGGTCAGCGACGGAGTGGTGGTGTGGCCGTCCTGCCGCACTGATGGATGCAGCGAGGATGCTTGCTGCTCGTTCCTCGCTGGGCCGGTGGCAGCGTTGGCGGCGGGAGACGGAGAATGATGAGGTGGCCCCCCGACGGGAGCCGTCTGAGCAACGCGGGGGGTGAGGGTAGCCCGGCGCTCAGCTCGAGCACGGCGAGCGTCCGCCATGGAAACGACGGAGCGACGGAGTGACGAATCGACGAGAGGGAAGCTACGGCGCACCCCTACCTGGCGCGCCAAATGTCAGATGTGGGGTTCCGGAAAAACCCTTAAGGTTCGAACTCTGGGGTGCGCGCGAAGTCTTTCCCTCC
This sequence comes from Aegilops tauschii subsp. strangulata, assembly GCF_002575655.3. Classification (NCBI taxonomy): domain Eukaryota; kingdom Viridiplantae; phylum Streptophyta; class Magnoliopsida; order Poales; family Poaceae; genus Aegilops; species Aegilops tauschii. The sequence goes on from NC_053036.3 coordinate 440,238,179, forward strand.
TACCGATCCGTGCCCTAGATCACCAAGATCTCGCGGACGAACTCGACGAACTCACAACACAGAAAGACACGGGATTTATACTGGTTCGGGCCACCGTTGTGGTGTAATACCCTACTCCAGTGTGGTGGTGGTGGATTGCCTCTTGGGCTGATGAGGGACAGTACAAGGGGAAGAACATCCTCCTGAGGTTGAGGTGTTCTTGTGCGTGGTGTGAGTGAGGTGCCTCTGGATTCAATGCCAGATCAGTTGCCTCTACTGTGGTGGCTAGTTCTACTTGTATAAGCCCTGGTCCTCTTCCCAAATATTGAGCGGGAAGGGAGCCAACAAAGGCGGGCAAATTTGAAGGGGGATAGCTGGTACAAGCTATCCTGACAAAAGTGGTCTTCGCCTGCAAAAGGCTCTGGTGGTGACGCTGTCTTGGGCTCCACGATGACCTCCGTCTTGCCGTCCTTCTGGTCTTGGTCTCGCTGCACCGATATGGCAACCTTTTCCTGATGCCTCGGTACTCCTCGCCTGCGCTTGCCTCCTTAGCACTAAAGAGGAAACAAGGACACTGCCCGCGCTGGCGCCTGCCTGGTGTCGATCGTCATGGCTCACGTCACGAATGCCTCGTGAGGCTTGCCCCGCCTTGATATCTCTGCTCCTTGTGAGCCTGCCTGGCTAGGCCACTCCTGAGGAGGTCTTGCGTCGTCCACCTCGCGAGGGTCTTGGATGCTTTGCTGATGAAGATGGGCCGTACAGCCCGCTAGCTTAGCCACGCCGTGGGCCGCAAGCAGGCAAGTCTGGGGACCCCCGTTCCCAGGACGCCGACATGTACAACATAACTATCAACCATATCAACAATGAATCATATTCAACTGAACATGTCATAATGACGAGCATGAATATTACAAGTACAACCCTACTCAAGGCATAACATGACCATTATCATCAACAATAAGTACCATGCAAGAACACATCAATAACATAACCGAGTAGACATAACAACAAGGAACAATGTATATCACCGGTACTCGGTAACCGACGACAGTCATGCCTCTAAGAACATGACCAATCCAACATGTACTACTATCAAGCATGACCAATATGAAAGTAATACTAGTAGGTATAACATGATAACAGAGTGCAAGAAAACATAGCATGACGGTAATCACCGATCCATAAACATAACCAAAATAACGACAGTAGTAGCAAAACAAACATATAGTTATTAAAGATTCAAATAGAAAACCAAAGCTACTGCATGGCTATCATGCAAATGGTGGTTGTGGCTTGCCTGGGGATGAAGAATACTCCGGGAAGAAGTGCGGTGAAGCCGCGGAAAGAATCACCGAAAACAGTTCTCTCTCGGAGGGGGCTGTTTACGGGCAAGGGCAATGTGGTCATTTCTAGTATGTCAAACCATAGTGAAAATGATACCAACAAAATGGGCTCGACGAAACAAAGACGTGGGCATTGGATTCACCTCAATCGGAGTTACGAGTGAAGAGTTGTGGCCGTTCACTTTTTAGGCAGAAAAGGGCTAAAGCAGTGAACGTTCACAAAATAACCACTTCGGCCGGCTGAGCTAAAAAAGAGAAAGCGCATTCCCAGAAATACGTCTTCGGAGCTGAGAAAACGTATTTCCGACTGAAGGAGAACAAAAGGCGCTTTTATTAAAAGAACACGCACTTACGCAAAATGCGCTTCCACTTAAGTGGCTGGGCCCGGGGCTTGGGGTCGCTGACGTGGGGGTTCCGCGAGGTGGGGCCCGTCGCTTATCCACATCGGCCGACCGGGTCAACACATGCAGCGGTGGGGTCAGCTCCTGGGTGGCTGACTTGTGGGGACGGATCGTCGTTCTCTTCCTCGCTCTCGCCCGCGAGGCCGAGGCAGAGGCGCGATGCCGGCGATGCTCTTGGCGGCCCCGGTCACCTCCGGTGGAGCTCGGACCACTGGACTGACCGCAAGGACGAGGCACTCCGGCCTAGAGGCACCAGGATGACCGGCGAGCTTGGGGACAAGGAGGGCTTCGGCGGCGGCGGAGGACGGCATCGGCCGCGGAGGGAGAGCACGACGCAGCGACGGAGAGGAGGGGCTGAAGCTATGGGGTGAATCTCGGAGGTCTATTGAGGGGTCCAACGCAGGTGGGAGGGAGAGAGGAGCTTCAGCTCGCTCCAATTTGAGTGGAGCCGAGCGGTGGCCATGGCGGCCACGGAGGTAAACGAGAGCTCCTCGAGCTCGGGGAAGTGGCTAGGCGAGGCTCTGGGAGTGAGGGGGAGGCGATGGAGTGGTCGAGCGAGCTCGGGGTTGGCTATTTATAGCCGAGGCGAGGCGGTCGAGCTCAGGTGCCGCCACGGCGACGTGTCGCCGGCGCTCTGGCACGGACATGGGTCACGGGATGGCTCGGAAGGCGACGAGGGGGGAATGGATGAGCTACAGAAGGTCACGGAGTAGCCAGAGCCAAGGGGAAGCAGAGGAAGAGGCCGAGCACCATTAATGCGCTGCCGGCTATAGCTCGCCAGTGGGCGTGCGGCGACGAGCGCTGACAGAGAGGCTTACGGAGGGGGAGAGAGGTCCAGGGAGAAGGCGACGACACGGGGAACCTGTTGGACACACTCACGAGCGCGAAGACGACGAGAGGGGGCGGGCCGGAGCTAGGCGACATTCTGGATGCGTCCATTGCATGCCAAAGCGGTGGTCACAGCGCAGACTGGCACGAGGAGGAGACAAATGGCTGGCAAAGGTTGTCTAGGGTGTAGTCCATCCAGGGGAGGTTGCAACTAAGGTGGTAGCTCGGTTAAATACTCCGTGGTTAAATGGTAAGTGAGCTCTAAAGTTTGCTGTTGCAAACTTGATCATTATGCAGTGATCAACAGAGTTGATATTAGAGACAAATAGGATGTCTGGGGAGTTTAGGTTAGGAAGGACTACAGTCATGTGAAGTTTGGAAGGAGATGGACCAAGATTTAACATAGTTGCTTCACAACTGCTTAAATTGGTCCAGAAACTTGAGCATGATGATACACTCACATGGAGTATCAACTTGAGATCAAATTTGGCAAAGCAGGGTTATTTGGCCATATGAAGATGCTGCAAAAGTTTCATCCCAAATGGATAAACCAAAATGGTACTTACTTCACAAACATCTCCTCTGGACAGAAACTTGCAATAATTTTGGAGAGAAGATGACTTGAGGAAATGATCCCAAATTTTGTGGAGAGATGTTATATGGGTAGGAGCATGATCTGGTAATTTCTCAGAATTAATGAAGCAATATAAAATATACTTGCTTCACAACCTGAAAATATTAACAGAATCAAAGATTTGGTCCTGTGCTCACATAGATGATTGGATAGGGCTAAAAATTGGAGGAGTGCAATGATATGAGCACGTGAAGGAGAAAGTGTGCAAAATTTCAACTCATTTGGATAACCCTAGCTAGCACTTCCTTCACAAAGGCTTCCCTCAGACAGGAACTTTGAGAAATCACTGAGGAATATTGGCTAGGCAAATAAAGTTGAATTTTGGCACAGTTCAATTATTTGGACAGGAAAAGGTGTCCAAGAAGTTTGGGGTCAAATGGGCAAAGAGAAATGACACTTGCTTCACAATGTGCCATCTAGGACAGAATAGGAAAGTAATTAATTGAGCATGATGAGAAACATGGAAAATGAAATATTTTGCCATATTTGATGAAGATATGACCCAAACAATTTATGAGAATTATTTGGGAATTTTGGTAGTGATAGAAATATAGGTTGCTTCACAACCTAGGGCAAATTGGGTTGTTCCTTTAATAGGAAAAGGAATATTCCCAAGGAAAAGAATATTGGGGTTCCTCCAAGATGGAAATGGCAAGGTCTTGGGAAGGGTTTGAGGATGACAAGCCACTCTGGAAAGAAAGAAGAGGTCATCTCTTCAGTTTCCAGACCACATAACCACGGAAAAAGAAAACTCAAGCAAAAACCTCAAAAAAACAAAAGAAAAAGACAAGGGCCAAAAATCAGGCTGTGACAACAACGTAAACAGCCCCTGCACACAAATAACAACCACTCGCAACCCGACGTATTAAAGGGGTTGTCAATCCCTTTCGGGTAACGGCGCCAGAAGTTGGTGCACGGACGGGAAAAAGTTGTAATAGATTGAATAAATAGATTACAAATAAAATAAAGTGCAGCAAAGTATTTTTGTATTTTTGGTTTAATAGATCTAAAAATAAATGCAAAGGAAAAGTAGATCGCAAAGTCAAATATAAGAGAAAGAGACTCGGGGGCCGTAGGTTTCACTAGTGGCTTCTCTCGAGAAAAATAGCAAACGGTTGGTGAACAAATTACTGTTGGGCAATTGATAGAACTTCAAATAATCATGACGATATCTAGGCAATGACCATTATATAGGCATCACGTCCAAGATTAGTAGACCGACTCCTGCCTGCATCTACTACTATTACTCCACACATCGACCGCTATCCAGCATGCATCTAGTGTATTAAGTTCATGCAGAAACGGAGTAATGCAACAAGAACGATGACATGATGTAGACAAGATCTATCTACTAACTACGGACCCGAAGGTCTACAAGGAACTACTCACGCATCATCGGAGAGGCACCAATGGAGGTGGTGAACCCCATCCGAGATGGTGTCTAGATTGGATCTGGTGGTTCTGGACACTCCCGCAGCTGGATCAATATTCCGTCGACTCCCCTAGCGTTTTCTGAATATTGGGGTATTTATACGCAAAGAGGCGGTTCGGGGGGCACCCGAGGTGGGCACAACCCACCAGGGCGCGCCTGGACCTCCTGGCGCGCCCTCGTGGGTTGTGCTCTCTCGGAGCACCCCAGGCACAGTCAGGGCCCATTAGGTGTCTTTTGGTCCATAAAAAATCTCCGTAAAGTTTCGTGGCATTTGGACTCCGTTTGGTATTGATTTTCTGCGATTTAAAAAACATGCAAAAAAAATTCAACTGGCACTTGGCACTATGTCAATAGGTTAGTACCAAAAAATGATATAAAATGATTATAAAACATCCAAGATTGATAATATAACAACATGGAACAATAAAAAATTATAGATATGTTGGAGACGTATCAGCATCCCCAAGCTTAACTCCTACTCGTCCTTGAGTAGGTAATTGATAAAAACAGAATTGTTGATGTGGAATGCTGCCTATCATGTCATATCATATTTCTTTTCTTAATAGCATGGACATTTGGACTTTTATATTGTTCAAAGCAATAGTCTAGTTTTGACATGATAACTTAAATACTTAGCATATCAACAAGCAACCATGTCTTCCAAAATATCAACGCTAAAATAAGTTATCCCTAGCCCATCATGCTCAACCATTGATCCATTCATGAAACACACTCGCATATTAACTACACCCAATAATCAAGTACGATCATATTGCCTCCTAGTTGGTGCTTTTATAAGAGAAGATGGAGACTCAAATTCAAAAAAATTGCATAAAGTAAAAGAAAGGTCCTTCGCAGAGGGAAGTAGGGATTTGTAGAGGTGCCAGAGCTCAAAGCGGAAAATTTAGAGATAAAAACATTTTGGGAGGTTGATACGTCTCCAACGTATCTATAATTTATGAAGTATTCATGCTGTTATTTTCTCATTCTTGGATGTTTTACAATCATTTTATAGCAACTTTATATCATTTTTTGGGACTAACCTATTGACCCAGTGCCTAGTGCCAGTTGCTGTTTTTGCTTGTTTTTTACATCGCAGAAAATCAATATCAAATGGAGTCCAAACACCACGAAACTTTTTGGATAATTTTTATGGACCAGAACACCCAGGATGGGCCAGAGTAGCACCCGGGGGGTGCCCCGAGGGGGCACAACCCACCAGGGCGCGCCTGGGGGCCCAGGCGCGCCAGGTGGGTTGTGCCCACCTCAGTGGCCTCCCGCACCCCCTCTTTACCCTATAAATTCACAAATATTCTGGAAACCCTCGGAGTTAACCTAGATCAGAAGTTCCGCCACCGCAAGGCTATGTAGCCACCGAAAACCAATCTAGACCCTTTCCAGCACCCTGCCTGAGGGGGGAATCATCCCGGCGGCCACCACGATGAGGAGGGAGTAGTCCACCCTCGGTGCTGAGGGTTTTTACCAGTAGCTATGTGTTTAATCTCTCTATCTCTCTTGTAATCAATATCATGGACTTTGTTAATATAGATGAATCATATGATGTTTCTCCCCTCTATACTCTTGTTGTGATTAATTGAGTTTTTCCCTTTGAGATTTCTTTGTTATCAGATTGAATACTTTTATGGATTTGAGAACACTTGATATATGTCTTGCAATTAAATATCATGGTGACAATGGGGTATCGTATTAATTCACTTGATATATGTTTTGGCACTCAACTCACGGATTCCCGAGGTAATATTGGGGTAATCTATGCATAGGGGTTGATGCACGTTCTTGTCTTTGTTTCTCCGGCAGAAATCTTGGGGCACTGTTTGAGGTTCTTTGTGTTGGATTGAATATCATGAATATGAATTTTCTTTGGTGTTATTTTAGTACGAACTCTTGGTTAGATCGATTGGAAAGAATAGTTTCGTGTTATTTTAGTACGAACTCTAGGATAGATTGATCGGAAAGAATAGCTTTGAGGTGGTTTCGTACCCTACAAACAATTTCGTCTTATGTTCTCTGCTAGATAGGAACTTTGGAGTGATTCTTTGTTGCACTTTGAGGGGTGGTTATATGATCCAATTATATTAGCATTGTTGGGAGATTGCACTAGTCAAACTACGGACCCTAGGCCTCATTTTCAAGCATTGCAATACCGTTTTTGTGCCCGTTTACTATTTGCTACATTGCTGTTTTTATTTATTCAGATTATAAAAATATATTTCTACCATCCATATTACACTTTTATCACCATCTCTTCGCCGAACTAGTGCACCTATACAATTTGCCATTGTATTGGGTGTGTTGGGGACACAAGAGATTTCTTGTATTTGGTTGCAGGGTCGTTTGAGAGAGACCATCTTCATCCTACAACTCTCACGGATTGATAAACCTTAGGTCATCCACTTGAGGGAAAATTGCTACTGTCCTACAAAACTCTGCGCTTGGAGGCCCAATACGTGTCTACAAGAATAAAGTTGCGTAGTAGACATCAAGCTCTTTTCTGGCGCCGTTGCCGGGGAGGTGAGTGCTTGAAGGTATATCTTTAGATCTTGCAATTGAATCTTTTAGTTTCTTGGTTTATCACTAGTTTGGTTTATAAAAGAAAACTACATAAAAAAGGGAATTGAGGTTGCATCATATTATTGATCATCTTTATAATATCTTTCTTGAAAATGATGGTTCGGAAAATTGTGCTCAATTGTTAGAAGAAAAAGTCAATAAAATGTTTGGCACAAAATATTTAAATGATGAGCATGATTGCAATTGTGTTAGTATAAATTCATTGAATATCCAGAATGCTAATGATGATTGCACAAGTCATGACAAAAATGTTTTCTATAAGCATGTCAATTTTTGTGGAGTGAATTGGGAATGCATTTGCACACCAAAAAGGGAAGATAGATTTTGTATGAAGCATAAATATTTAGAAATGAAAAAGTTGAAAGAGAGGCTAGATGATTGTGCTGAAAGATGTAATTTTTTTCGCCATCCTCGTGAACTTTGCAATGAACATGGTCATTTAAATCTCCAATGCAAATTGTTTCATGATCAAATCGTGTCCGAAAATTGTGATAACTTGATTTCCCTTGAGCATCATAAAGAACTTAGTCTTCTTTTGGGGTATGAAGAAATGAAACATATAACTAAGTGTTTTCCAAATCCTGAGAGATTTCTTGATTTTGATCTAGTGGAAATTTATATGTCTTGTGCGGTAAATTGCATTGAGAATCCTTATATTGCCAACTATCTAAAGACAAGAAAACAAATAGAATATGAAGAGAGTACTAATGAAAGGGAAAATATTTCCCAATACCCTCCTAGTGTTTATTATGATGAATCAGGTGACGAGGAGGAGCTTCCTATCCAATCAATCTCTTCAACAAAAAGCTTGAAAGAATTAATTAAACCCACACATGATGTGGTGAAGAAGAACAAAAGAAGAAAGAATAAAGGTAAAAAGGCATCTCTCCCAAATAATGTTGCTCCTACCATTGTGCCTCATGAAAGTGTATCAAATATGTTAATGGAGGATGATGATATTGAGTATGATTTTGTGATACCTACAACTTGTTGTAATGATTATGATTGGGAAGACAACGATATCCCTTATTATCTTGAAAATATTTTTAGCACTTGCTTGGAAGAATATGATAGTAATGTTTGCTATACTATTGGTGCCATTCATGCTATTGATAAGAATGATTGTCATGATATGCAAAACCACAAGCTTGGGGATGCTATGTTTAATGAGTATGATATGTTTGAAGATTTATTTGCTGAAAATAATGCTTGTCCTAAGCTTGGGGATGCTTTGATTAATGAATATGATCCTTTGATTCCTTCTACTTTCGATAAGAAAATTTATTATGATGATAGCATGCCTCCTATTTATGATGATTACATTGATGAAAGTGGGTTTGGAAGAGTGGCAACTCTAGGTAGTAGTGATCCCACTATTTTGGAGGGTGTTGAATCTTATTACAGTATTGATGAAAGTGGATTTGGAGAGGTCATGACTTTATTTAGTGAAACATCCACTATTTTGGAAGAGGTTTCAATTGACTATGACAATAAAGTTTCTATCTATGATTATTATTATGATGACATGTATGCCATAAAGAGTAATAAATGTTCTATGCTTGTGCATCATGAAAAGAGTGATGTATGTGATAGTTATATTGTTGAATCCATTCATGATGTTTCTGAAAATTATTATGAGGAAGGAACTTATGCTCTTACATATCTCAATAATATCAAGTTTCTTCTCTATGTGTTGATTGTTTTGAAGTTGCACTTGTTTTGCCTTCCTATGCTAGTTGATTCTTGTTCCCATAAGTTGTTTTCTCACAAAATACCTATGCATAGGAAGTGGGTTAGACCTAAAATATGCTAGTAATATGATTCATGATGCTCTCTTCATGTTTCAATTCTTATCTTTTATGCGAGCATCATTGAATCATCATGCCTAGCTAAAAAGGCATAAAAGAAAAGCACTTGTTGGGAGACGACCCAACACTTTTACCAACTGTTTTTGTGTGTTCACATGATTATGCTACTGTAGTAATCATATTTTATTGCTTTTGTTTCAATAAAGTGCCAAGTAAGACCTTTGGATGGCTTACGTTGATAGTTGATTTGATCTTGCTGAAAAACAGAAACTTTTGCGCTCTGGAAAACAGTTTTCATTTTTAACAGAAGCGTGATAAAAAGCTGATTCTTTTTGAAGAAGATTAATAGACAAATTTCTCAGGTTTTCCTAATTTTTCAGAATTTTTGGAGTAGCAGAAGTATGGTTGGAGTACAGATTACTACAGACTGTTCTGTTTTTGACAGATTCTGTTTTCAATGCATAGCTTGCTTGTTTCCTAGTCTCTATGGCTTATATTTCTCAATGTAAATTGTGGAAATGATATGCTACAGTAGGCATTGTGTGAGAACAATTATGAATCTTGTCTTTGACAGTACCAAAAGTGAAATGGTTTGCTCTTTATCATACTAACCTATCTCACTAAGTTCCGTTAAGTTTTGTGTGATTGAAGTTTTCAAGTTTTGGGTGAGATGTCGATATGAGGAGAATAAAGAGTGACAAGACCCTAAGCTTGGGGATGCCCAAGGCCCCCCAAGGTAATATTCAAGGAATATCTAAGCAACTAAGCTTGGGGATGCCCCGGAAGGCATCCCCTCTTTCCTCTTCAACATTATCGGTAACCTCACTTGGAGCTATGTTTTCATTTGTCACATGATATGAGTTTTACTTGTAGCATCAATTTATTTTGTTAGGATTTGCTTTCTGTTATTTAGAATAATGTTTTGCATCTTTTATTTCAATAAAATTGGCATTGATAGCCTTTACTATGCTTATTTTACAAGTATACATGTTGCTATTTGAAAACAGAAAGTTTACCGTTGTTGCAAAAATTCCCTAGAAACGTCAGAATGTGATAAAATGTTGAAACTTTTTTTGCAAAATAAGATCTAATAAATTTTCAATAGTGTGGTAAATTTTCATAATTTTTGGAGTTAAAGAAGTATTGATACTCTTGCATTCTTTACACATTGTACTGTTTTGGCACATTGCTGTTATGTTTGCATTGTTTGCATATGTTTGCTTGTTTAATGATTCTATTTGAGGATAGGAGTATTAAATATGTAGAGGCATTTAGTATGAAATGTTGAATAATAATTTTAGTGATTTTCTACAGTAGAGAATGATAAGGTTTTTGCTTTGGTTTATACTAACTTATCTCACGAGTTCTTGTTGAGTTTTGCGTGGATTAAGCTTTTGAGATTTAGGAAAACCGTGATATGAGAGGAATTAAGGAGACACAAAAGCTCAAGCTTGGGTATGCCCAAGGCACCCCAAGATAATATTTCAAGAAGTCTCAAGCATCTAAGGTTGGGGATGCCCTGGTAGGCATCCCACCTTTCTTCTTCAACAATTATCGGTTAGTATCGATTGAGCCTAAGTTTTTTGCTTCTTCACATGATGTGTGATATTCTTAGAATGTCATTTTATTTTGTTTTTGCCTAATGTTTTAATAAAATACTTAGATCTGATTTTTTAAAAATAAAATAGAGTCCTCAAATAGTTGCCAGGGAGACTAGGTAAGCGGCATTCACATCCCGTCAATGAAGCTCTTTTCTATGGAATTGTTCTAGTGCTTCACTTATTTCTTTTGAGCACGGTGTGCTTTAGTATTTTTGAAGAAAATCTCTCTTGCTTCACTTAAATTAATTTGAGAGAAAGAAATATTATGCTCATTATCTTCATTTATATCTTTTTGGAGTAGCTTGTCATTTACTCTTGTGCTTCACTTATATCCTATGAGTAAATTGTTGAATAAATTAAATATCATGAAGTTGAAACTATATAATGCCTAGTGGTAGCTTCACATTGGGTTTAGAAAGTGAAATATTTTGAGGCTTGACAATCACAATATTGGTCATACAAGCAATTCACGAATAATTAGTATAAGGAAGAGAACATTCACATGCAAATACACTATGATGGAAATATTTTGTGATTGTGAGCCCCCATCAAAATATTATATGCCAACATTGTTGACGTTGGACAAGGAAGACAACGTAATGGTTTATGTTTGTTCATATTCACATAGAAGTTATATTGTCATAGATCCTTCAACATGTGGTGCTTGCGCCCCATCTTTGCTAGCCAAAAATGCCACACCAAGTAGAGATACTACTTCTGCATCCAAAAAACCCTTAAACCCAAATCTTATTTTCAAGAGTCCACCATACCTACCTAAGGATTGAGCAAGATCCTTCAAGTAAGTTGTCATCAGTGCAATAAGGCAATAAAAATTGCTTCTAAAAGTGTGAGATCATTTAGTGTAAGAGAAAATTGAGCGTTGTACGAACTTGTGATGGCAAAGAATAAAAGCGACATACTGCATAATAAAGGTTGCTATCATAAGGGGAAATATAACGTGACGTTCTTTTGCACTAAGGGGTTGAGCATACAAAAAAATAAGCGCATGGCAACCTCTGCTTCCCTCTACGAAGGGCCTATCTTTTAATTTTATGTATTTACTTTTATGGAAAGAGTCAAAGTTTTTCTCTCTATTCCTGTTTATTTTTCTCTTTTGGCAAGCATCATGTGGTGAGGAAAGATCTAGACACTTATGTCCAGTTGGATATGGGTAGCATGAGTTATTATTGTTGACATCACCCTTGAGGTGAATACGTTGGGAGGCGAAATTATAAGCCCCTATCTTTCTATGTGCCCGGTTGAAACGTTTTGCTCATGTGTATGCGGTGAGTGTTAGCAATCATAGAAGACTATATGATGGTTGTGTATGTGGAGCTCTTACTTAAACTCTGTTGAATAAGTTGAATTGCAATTGCTTGGTGACTGAGAACATAGGTTGTTGAGTTTCAAGAGAATTCATTGTTTGGACCTTAACATGTGAATTGGTTGCTACTTCAACCTGAGATGTTTCATAAGAAAGAATTGTTGTTATGATGCTAGGTAAAGTGATTGATGAAGGAAATATGCCCTAGAGGCAATAATAAAGTTGTTATTTATATTTCCTTATATCATGATAAATGTTTTTATTCATGCTAGAATTGTATTAATGGAAACTTAGTACATCTGTGAATACATAGACAAACAGAGTGTCACTAGTACGCCTCTACTTGACTAGCCCGTTAATCAAAGATGGTTAAGTTTCCAATCCATTGACATGAGTTGTCATTTGATGAACGGGATCACATCATTAGAGAATGATGTGATTGACAAGACCCATCCATTAGCTTAGCACTATGATCGTTTAGTTTGTTGCTATTGATTTCTTCATAACGTATACATGTTCCTATGACTATGAGATTATGCAACTCCCGGATACCGGAGGAACACTTAGTGTGCTATGAAACGTCACAATGTAACTGGGTGATTATAAAGATGCTCTACAGGTGTCTCCGATGGTGTTTGTTGAGTTGGCATAGATCAAGATTAGGATTTGTCACTCTGATTGTCGGAGAGGTATCTCTGGGCCCTCTCGGTAATGCACATCACTATAAGCCTTGCAAACAATGTGACTAATGAGTTAGTTGCAGGATGATGCATTACGGAACGAGTAAAGAGACTTGCCGATAACGAGATTGAACTAGGTATGATGATACCAACGATCGAATCTTGGGTAAGTAACATACCGATGACAAAGGGAACAATGTATGTCGTTATGCGATTTGACCAATAAAGATCTTCGTAGAATATGTAGGAACCAATATGAGCATCCCGGATCCGCTATTGGTTGTTGATCGGAGATGAGTCTCGGTCATGTCTACATAGTTCTCGAACCCGTAGGGTCCGCACGCTTAACGTTCGATGACGATATGTATTATGATTTTTGTGATTTGATGTACCGAAGGTTGTTCGGAGTCCCGGATCTGATCACAGACATGACGAGGAGTCTCGAAATGGTCGAGACATGAAGATTGATATATTGGTAGGTTATGTTTGGACACCGGAAAGGTTTCGGATGAGTTTCGGCATTTGCTGGAGTACCGAAGAGAGGAGGAGGCGGCCAGGTGTGGTGCGCGCCCCCTAGGCCCAATCCGAATTGGGGTAGGGTTTGGGGGGTGGCCCCCCTTTCCTTCTCCCCCTCTTCCCTACCTTCCCCCTCCTAGTTGGACTAGGAAAGGGGGGAAACCTACTCCAAGTAGGAGTAGGAATCCCCCCTTGGGTGCGCCTTAGGAGGCCGGCCCTCCCACTCCTCCACTCCTTTATATACAGGGGAGGGGGTCACCCCATAGACACACAAGTTGATTTTAGCCATGTGTGGTGCCCCCCTCCACAGATTTCCACCTCGGTCACATTGTTGTAGTGCTTAGGCGAAGCCCTGCATTGGTAACTTCATCATCACCGTCACCACGCCGTCGTGCCGACGAAACTCTCCCTCGGCCTCAGCTGGATCTAGAGTTCGAGGGACGTCACCAAGCTGAACGTGTGCAGATCATGGAGGTGCCGTGCGTTCGGTACTTGATTGGTTGTATCGCGAAGACATTCGACTACATCAACCACGTTACTTAACGCTTCCACTTTCGGTCTACGAGGGTACGTGGACATACTCTCCCCGCTCGTTGCTATACATCTCCTAGATAGATCTTGTGTGAATGCAGGAATTGTTTTGAAATACTACGTTCCCCAACAGTGGCATCCAAGCTAGGTCTATCCGTAGATGTTATATGCACGAGTAGAACACAAAGAGTTGTGGGCGATAATAGTCATACTTCTTACCAGCATGTGATACTTTGATTCGGCGGTATTGTTGGATGAAGCGGCCGAGACCGACATTACATGACTGAGTTCATGAGTCTGGTTCTACCGTCGTGCTTCGCACACAGGTGGCTAGTGGGTGTCTATTTCTCCAACTTTAGTTGAATCGAGTGTGACTACGCCCGGTCCTTGTTGAAGGTTAAAATAGCACACTTGACGAAAAATCGTTGTGGTTTTGATGCATAGGTAAGAACGGTTCTTGCTAAGCCCGTAGCAGCCACGTAAAACTTGCAACAACAAAGTAGAGGACGTCTAACTTGTTTTTGCAGGGCTTGCTGTGATGTGATATGGTCAAGACGTGATGATATATAAATTGTTGTATGAGATGATCATGTTTTGTAACAGTTATCGGCAACTGGCAGGAGCCATATGGTTGTCGCTTTATTGTATGAAATGCAATCGTCATGTAATTCTTTACTTTATCACTAAGCGGTAGCGATAGTCGTAGAAGCAATAGTTGGCGAGACAACAACGATGCTTCGATGGAGATCAAGGTGTCAAGCCGGTGACGATGGTGATCATGACAGTGCTTTGGAGATGGAGATCAAAGGCACAAGATGATGATGGCCATATCATATCACTTATTTGATTGCATGTGATGTTTATCTTTTTATTCATCTTATTTTTCTTAGTACGGCAGTAGCATTATAAGATGATCCCTTACTAAATTTCAAGGTATAAGTGTTCTCCCTGAGTATGCACCATTGCTATAGTTCGTCGTGCCGAGACACCACGTGATGATCGGGTGTGATAAGCTCTACGTTCACATACAACGGGTGCAAGCCAGTTTTGCACACGCTGAATACTCAGGTTAAACTTGACGAGCCTAGCATATGAAGATTTGGCCTCGGAACACTGAGACCAAAAGGTCGAGCGTGAATCATATAGTAGATATGATCAACATAGTGATGTTCACCATTCAAAACTACTCCATCTCACGTGATGATCGGACATGGTTTAGTTGATATAGATCACGTGATCACTTAGATGACTAGAGGGATGTCTATCTACGTGGGAGTTCTTAAGTAATATGATTAATTGAACTTTAATTTATCATGAACTTAGTCCCGATAGTTTTTGCATATCTATGTTGTAAGATCAATAGCTCGCGTATAGCTTCCCCGTTTATTTTTGATATGTTCCTAGAGAATAATAAGTTGAAAGATGATAGTAGCAATGACGCAGACTAGGTCCGTGATCTGAGGATTATCCTCATTGCTGCACAGAAAAATTATGTCCTTGATGCACCGCTACATAACAGACCTATTGCAGGAGCAGATGCAGACGTTATGAACGTTTGGCAAAGCTCGGTATGATGACTGCTTGATAGTTTAGCGCACCATGCTTTACAGCTTAGAACCGGGACTTCAAAAACGTTTTGAAACGCCACGGAGCATATGAGATGTTCCAAGAGATGAAATTGGTATTTCATTCTCATGTGAAAGTGCGTTAAGTCGACTAGAGCGGGGGTGAATAGGCGATTTTTATGAATTCTTCACTGAGGAATTTCAGGGTGAGGAAATTCCTAAGTGAAGAACTACTTGCAACGGAATAAGTACTCAGAAGCAGTCATAACATAACATAAGCATAGACATCATGATGAAATGAAAACAAACACAGAGTACAAAAAGCGTAAGCACATGATAAAACAGGATGAAGACAAACAGACTGAAGAAATTGAATTGAGGAAATTGAGAAAGTCTTCAGTCAAAGTCTTTAGACAAATATGAACAAGCACACAACACAGTAATGAGGAAATAGAAGGGTTGAGGAAATAGAACCGGTTAGCTCAGTGAAGACAATGATTTGGTAGACCAGTTCCAACTGCTGTGACAGTTGTACATGTGGTTGGAGCGGCTAGGTATTTAAACCTGAGGACACACAGTCCCGGACACACAGTCCTCACCCTATTCTCCTTGAGCTAAGGTCACACAGACCTCGCCCAATCACTCGTGGTAAGTCTTCTGGTGACTTCCAAACCTTCACAAACTCGGTCACTCGGCGGTCCAGAATTTCCTCTTGGATGCTCTAGACCATGACGCCTAACCATCTCGAAGATGCACAGTCTTCAAAGGTAACAAGCGTCGGATCCACTCAGGAACAATTTCTTCAGTGATACTCAATCACTTTGGGTTTGTAGGTGTTTGGGTTTGGGTTTTCCTCACTTGATGATTTTCGCTCAAAGTCCTCGGAGGATGGGATGCTCTCAATGACAAGTGTCAGTTTCTCTCGGAGCAGCCAACCAGCTAGTGGTTGTAGGGGGCAGCTATTTATAGCCTAGGGAGCAGCCCGACATGATAAGACATAAATGCCCTTCAATGATATGACCGTTAGGTGGGTAGACATTTTGGGACAGCTGACGCGTAGCACAACAACGGTCAGAAATTTGAGGCTCAAATTCCTCAGGGCTATCATGATCCTCACTTGTAGGCAATCCGCACTGGTGAATTCCTAACTCCTTAGTCAGAACAAATTCCTCAGAGACTAGAAGAACTTCGTCTCTGTCACTTAAGAAATTGACTCAACGGTATGAGATTTCCAATGGCTTCACTCGAAGGAATTGGTAGGTGTAGGATTTTGAGATGAGCATCACTTGGAAACTTTTCCTTAGATTTTCCTTGACCCCCTTTAACAGTACTGTCGTGGAATTGTCACGGCAGATGTCCTCGTGCAAGGACTTAGTCGTGGAGACATCGCAGCTAGGAAGCTTAAACGGGTTAAACGGGACAAGGAACACGAGGGTTATACTGGTTCGGCCCCTTACGGTGAAGGTAAAAGCCTACGTCTAGTTGAGATGGTATTACTTAGGGTTTCGATGACCAGGGAGCTAAATCGCTATGCCCGGCTCTCGATCTGTTGTCCCTCGTCCTGAACCGCCGCCAGGTCGTCCCTTTATATAGAGAGGTTGACGCCCCGCGACTCTTAGAGTCCCGGCCGGCTTATAACAGTATCCGGCTCGGACTCTTAACTACTCTTGCCTTACGTTACAAGTCTTGCCATAACGGCGGTTTATCACTATGGGCCTTAAGCCGCCTCCGGGTCTTAAGCCCACTATTGATCCGCCATCTTCAAGCCTGGTACTGGGCTTCACGTGATGATCATTATAACGTAACCCGGCCCCTCCTGGGCGGGTGACTCTAATGGTTATATCCTCAACATTAGGCCCCAGATTGATTTGAACCGGTTCATGTCAATCTTCAATCCCTTTGAAAGAAAATCTTCCGGCTTCTGCTTGTGCGAAGGTTATAACCCGCCGTGACGTCATCTTCTGGATTCTTGGTAACCCGCCATGACATCATCTTCCATTGAATTCATTTTTCTATTCTGTCATATCCCAACGGATATCATCTTTAATGACCATCCGAAAATCGAGGTGTTTCTGTGGCGAGATAATCACGTCTTGGCCTCCTCGTTTCTCGCGCCCATTTATCAACCACCCTTATAAATAGGCTCGGCCCATAAGCCTTCATTCACTCCTCTCCTCCATCGTCTTCCTCCTCTGACGCCCGAGAGTTCGAGCTCCGCCGCCGCCGCCGCTCCCCTTGTCTTCCTCAACCTTGGCCGCTGCATCACCCTGAACTAGTCCAGAGAAACGGCAGCGACCTCCGCATCTCATCAGCGCCAGTAAGTCCTTGCACCTCCCTGCAGTAGATTCGCATTAGGGTTCTGTCGTTCTTCCTCTGTTCTTCGTAGTTCATCCCAAGTTCTTCACAGTTCCGCCACCGCGACCTCCTTTGATCCGGAAAGTAGGATAGTGCTGCGGTAGTGGTTTCGCACCCATTTCCCATACTAGCAGATCCCTCTTGCTTGCAAAAAGGCCTCATTAGAACTTATGAACTTCTCTGTGCTAGTTTTTAGGTCTAGAAATTTTTTCTTTCTAGACGACCGTTTGATCCAAAATAATTACTGCGATCTGAGAAACCTGTTTGTGCCACACTTAGTGAAAAATTGCATCTGTTAGCTATGGCGGCTCATATCGCCGGCTTAGAGGAGGCCATGCGCTGTGAAATTTCCGGCTCATTCATGATAGAGTTTTAAACGATTTGAATTACTTATGACATCCACAGCGGCTTAGATAACCCGACACAATTAGCCATATATCATTAGGCCCCTTCATAAGCCGCCATCTTGAATACTGAACTGGAATCTCCCTCTGGCTTATATTTGAACCGGACATTTTCTTTTGTCATAGGCTTTCGTCTTTCACAATGCCACCCAAAGCTCCCAAGGCACCCATTACGTGCAACTGGGTGAGATCCAGTAAAACTGATGATACCCTAGATGACTTCATGAAGACGGGTTACCTGCATAAGAAGGAGGTCATGTCCTATTGTGCCCCTGACCCGTCCGAAGAGAGACCTCGACCAAGAGACGGAGAGGTGGTTATATTTGCTGATCACATGAGCCGGGGCTTTGCTCCTCCTGGCTCAAAATTCTTCAGAGATGTTCTGAATTTTTTCGATCTGCGACCTCAAGACATTGGGCCCAATTCTGTGTCGAACATTTGTAACTTCCAAGTATTTTGCGAGGTGTACCTTGGAGAAGAGCCTAGCCTACTGCTCTTTAGGGAACTGTTTTATTTGAACCGCCAGAACGAGTGTGCCAATGGGCCTAGCTTGGAACTTGGCGGAATATCAATTCAACGACGGAGGGATTGTCTCTTTCCTTACGCTGAGCCGCCAAGCCACCCAAAGGACTGGAATCAGACATGGTTCTACTGCCAGGATACGTCTCCGGCTGATGAGAGCCCTCTGCCCGGCTTTCGCGCCCTGTGTCTGGAGTCAAACCACCCCCTGCCAGACAAATTTTCTCAAGCTGAGCGTCAACCGCTTATCCCCACCATCAACAAGATTAAGGCTCTTCTGGGAAACGGCCTTAACGGTGTTGATCTGGTCCGAGTCTGGATTGCTTGGCGGGTGATCCCTCTAAGCCGCCGCCCCGGCTTAATGTGTGATTACATGGGTCGGAAGGATGATCCTCCGCGGCACAGCCCTAACGACCTTCCTGAAGACGTCGTTGACGATATGACCAAGGCCCTTCTGAACGAGAGCTTAGCAGACTGCGGGAGGACCGGCTTAAATCCCTTCTGCAAAGCTAACCCGGCTCCGGCGGTAAGCTACTGATCTGAGCACTTTACTTTCCATTTTAACAATTTTCATCTTAACTTCAAGAAATCTTTGTTGTATTTTTCAGGCTAATGACAAGTTCTGGAAGGTCAGGTATGACCATGAGGCTGCTAAAAAAGCCAGGAAGGCTAAAAAGGCCGCCAGGAGAGCCGCTCCCCGCAAGAAGGGGAGTAAGCCTAGCGCCTCAGAGCTGCTTCAGCTGGATGACTCCTCCGAGTCAGAGGTAACCCTTCATTCTTATGCTCTTCTCTTGTTTTTTGTTTGTTCTTAACCACCTTATTGACATTGATTATCAGCAGGAGGACACCGGAGCGAGTAACCCGGTGATTGAAGAGGTAACTATACTTTCCTCCGACTTGGACCCCTTGCCAAGGCTGAAAGTCCGAAGAGTAACCCGGAAAGTAAGTTTTTCCCATCCTTTAGCTTATCAAGATCCTCGATTTCTTTTGAAGCAACAGATTCATGAGAGCCGGAGGCAAACCCGGGCCAGCAAGGATGTAGATCTCTCCTCCGGATTACCCGAAGCATCAAGGAAGCGCCGGACCGAGGTTATCTCCGACTTATATCCTTTTCATCCTTTGGCGGGCATCACTCGCCAACCACTCAATTCTTCTGATTCAAACTATCAGGAAACTTCACCTTCCTCCGGTGACTCCATGCAATCTAACTTGCCGGCTTTCAAGACTGCCCCCGGGTAATGATGACCATCTCATTTTGTGCTTATCTTATCTATGTTTTTTGCACTAACCTTTTAACTTTCAGTGCCCAAGCCAAGCTCAGCAAGAAGGCAAAGAAAAGTAAACCGGTCGAAGAGCCAGACTTAACTGAACCCAACACTTCTGCCTCTGAGCCGCCATCTGCACCAGCTCCAGAAACCGCCGTTCCAACCGAAGAACAAACCATGGCGGGTTCTGACAACCCGGAGATTCCCAGCTCAGCTCAACCGGCCGATGACCCGGATGTGGTGATTACCCGCACCGAATATGTTGAGCCGGGAAGACCCACTGTGCTGGCCAGATGCTCTGCCAAAGAAGAACTGCTGGAGCGCCGCAGGGCCAGACTGGATATCACTGACTATGCTAACTTGAGCATTGGAGACATTGTTTTTGGTTACATTGGTCAAGTGCACAACAGCCGGGACCTGGAGATTGACATGGTGAAGCAGATACAGCAAAAATATGAGGTACAACTCTCTTGCTTACTCCATAGTCATCCTTACCATGCTAGCCCCCAAGTCTATTACTTATGATAGAATATGTTGTAGACTTAATTCCGGCTTACCTTCATGAACCGGCACTATAAATAGAATCCTTCAGCATACATTAGCCCCCAAGTGCCAAGTGACTTTGCTTGCAAAGTGCTTGGGACTTTAATGTTGCATGATAATTACTCAAACTGTAACCCGGAATTTGTACAGGAAGCCTGCAAGAATTTTGAGTCAGAAATCTCTGAGCTGAAGAACCGTCTGAAGACTCAGGAAACTGAGACCCGGAAGGCCAATGCCAAGTTTGAGTTCAGTATTGCTGCACAAGAAAAATTAAAGAAAAAATTTGAAACAGAAAGAAAGACTTGGGCCGAGGAGAAGACTGCCTTGCTCAGCCGGGCCGAACAAGCGGAGGCTGCTCTGACTGAAAGAACCGCCGAACTCTCCGGCTTAAAACGCCATGTGTCACAGATGGTCTCCGCAATCTTCGGTAAGTCGTTCTGCAAGCTTTTTACAAGTTTACATCATTCATGTCTCATAAATCCCACCATTGCCATCAGCTCACCTGACTTTGCTATACAGGTCCCAGAAGCTCCAATCTTAATCAGAATGTTCTGACCAAGCTGAAGGCTGTTTACACTTTGGTGGAGCAACTCTACACCGGGTCACAGCATGCTTTAGCCGTTGTGGCTCTGTCCAACGAAGTTCCGACTCACCTGGCAGACGTACTCAGGCGGCTTGCCGTTCTTCCTCAACGCTTCCAAGAGCTGAGGCGGGCTTCTGCGAGAGCCGGAGCTATAGCTGCTCTGAGCCGGCCAAGGCTTTTCTCCCGGAGCTGGACCCGGCCGACATCGCTCTTGGATACCCCAGCCTGAAGCAAGACGAGACCCCCTTTGACCAGAAAGACTTTGCCGCCTGTGTGAAAAGCGTGCGCCCGGTGGCTACCTTGATTGGGAATGACACAGATCTTACCAAGTATCAGCCGGGCTATGACGCGGAGAATCAGAGGATCCCAACTCCACGCTATGAAGTAGTCAGCCTGATCCCGCGACTCGTAAGCACACCTTCGCCCCAGAAGTTGACCCGGCCGGGTTAATTGATGATGAGGCTCAATTTGAAGCTTTGAGCGGCATTGACTGGAAATCATCAACCTTCCAGGTCATGGGAACAGCCGGAGGAGCGGAGAGGGATGAGCCGGGAGCTTCAACCCAACAAGCATCTTGATTTTTTGGCGGCTCATGGTTTCACCTTAAAAACAATGCCTCACCTTTTTGACTCAGGGAGTCTTGTAATAGAGTAGGACAAACACTTAATTCCGTCGTGCCATGGCGCACGTGTGCAGCGCTTAACTGTGTTGAAGCTGCTCCTTTATATTCCTCCGGGTTATGTTTGTTCTTTTACTTTCCTTAAACGTAAAGAGTTGTCGTTTAATTGTCCTGCATAGAAAGCAAATCACAAGTCTTTTGGGCGGCTTACCGCACTGAAAGTCATATATTTTACAAATAACCCGGAATATGAACCAAAGTCATAAAAGACCCGCTCTCAATTATACCCTCGAGGTAACCATAACAGCATACTTTCAAGCCTTCAAGCACACTTCCGGTTTATGCAACCCAAATAATAAGGTTAAGAACTCAACTCCGGTTCACCAGCATCAATAATGTTTATTGTGTGCTATCAACATTGTTAAACAAAATTAAGCCGGCGGAGTAAGAACCGCCCTTGCGCACTGTTGATATGATCAAAAGAACTTGTTGCACACCAAAAGATCAAAAACTTAGGGGCTTCTGATTCGAATACGACCAGAGAACTGTCCCAAAGGGGTTAAGCTAAGATTCGAATGCGATCATATAGCCCCCAGTGGCTTTGGCGTTGCCGATCAAGAGGGTACCGACAGCTATGTTCTCACGAGACGTGGGGGAGTGGGCACAGTTAATCCCACGTCTCCCCCCCACGTCCGGCCTCTTTGGCCTCGTGAGGCTATAAGTAGGGGGAGGTGGAGGGCGGCAGGCCCTCGCACGCTCCTCCTACTTCCACCGTCTTCTTCCCTCACTCGTTCTCGCGACAGCGCCTCGCCGCCGCGCCCTTCCACCGCACGCTCCTCCGCTGCCGTGCTAGCTCTCGCCATGCCTCCCCACGTAGAGCAGCTTGGCGGGGATTGGGACTGCTCCATCGTCCATGACGACCACGTCAACTTCCTCCGCGACACGCGGCGGCTGCCCGGCGCGGACAAAGTGGAGGTCCGCCTTGCGCCGGCGAAGGAAATCTCGCCGAGGCCGCGGGAGGGCGAGCGGGTGGTCTTCCGCTCGCACTTCTTGCGCGGCTTCGGCCTGCCAGTGAGCGCCTTCTTCCGCTCCTGGCTCAAATTCTATCAGCTCCAGCCGCACCATCTCACCCCCAACGCGGTGGTGCTGCTGTCTGCCTTCGTCACCCTGTGCGAGGGCTATCTCGGCGTCCTCCCCACCCTTGAGTTCTAGGGGGAGCTTTTCCAGACGAAGCTGGGCACGCGCAGCAAGGGCGTGCCAACTCATACTGGCGCCTTCATCGTGTCTCAGAGATCGGGCGCCGACAACCCCTTCCCCGTCATCACGCTAATCCAATCGGTGAAGAAGTGGCAGAAGTCGTACTTCTACGTACGAAACATCGCTCCGCGGGGCGACTACCTCAACCTGCCGGCTTACGTAGCCGGCCCACCGGCGGGCAGGCTGCCCCAGTGGTCCTTCCGGGCTGTGACGCTGTCGCAGGCAGGAAACGGCGCCATCACCCGACTACGGGTGATGGTCCAGTCGGAGGGCCTGACGGGGCCCGACCTCCTGGCTGCATTCGTCACGCACCGGGTTCTTCCGCTCCAGAGCCGGCCTCATCTGATCTGTCAGATGAGCAGCCAGCTCGATCCGAGCCGAATGTGCACCAAGGAGATGCCGCGGTACGAGGTCGCCTACATGGTGAACTACCTCGCCAACTGCCAACTCTCTGAAGAGTGGCAATTCGGCAAGGAGCCATATAGCCGTGCCAATCCTCCGCCTACGGTACGCTCCCCTTGTCTCTTTTTCTGTCTCTCTCTCTCTTTCTTGTTGCCGAGTTCCTCTGGGTCGACTCTAACTTAGTCGGCTTGTTCTTCGACAGAGCCCTCTGCTTCGGCCGGCCGGCGGGTCAGACGCGGAGCGTCGCTTCGTCCCCGACCGGACCGAACACGACCTGGAGGACCCCGATCTGGGGGCTGTCCATATGGACGACGCCATCGAGCCGGCCGGTGGCCAAGCCGGCGGCGAAGCAGGCGGCTCCGGGTTCACTGCTACCTTCGACGACTGGCCGAACGAGGATGAAGCCGAAGCCGTCCCGCGCCGCCAGCCGGCATCCGGACGCGGCGCGGGCTCCTCCGGCGCGTAGCCTGCTCGGGGTGGAGGCCAGAAGCGTCGCGCCGCCCAGGGCTTGTTCGGCAGCCGAACGAAGAAGCCCAGAGGCGGGGCGGCAGCCACCAGGCGGGAAGTGGCGGCCGCGAAGGCGGCTCGCTTCCGCAAAGTGGTGAAGCAGCCGTAGACCGTGTCGGCGTAAGCTTTCTTTCTCTGTGTACTCTCTTTCTTTCTTTTCTTTCTTTGGTGGTTCTTGAACTCTCGTCCTTTTCTTCGACGATCAGAGCTCCGCTGTCACTTGAGCAGGCGGCTGCCAGCTCCGTCGTCGACTCGCCAGGGGGCTCTGGGAGCACCACCCGCCGCATAGATCCCCGCGCCGCCCTCCAGGAGGCGACGGAAAGGAACGCGCGGGAGGTGCGGGAGGAGCAGGAGGCGCGGGAGGCGGAGGCACGGAAAGCAGCCGCCGCCCAGGTGGCTCGGGAGGAAGAGGCGGCGAAGGCACTCGCCGAGGCCGCAGCCAGGCCCCAGGCAGAGGCTGAGGCGGCGGCGGCGGCAGGGGAGGCTTTGATGGTCACCCCCCTGCGCGCCATGGCGCCTGGGGACGTGGAGCCCTCGCCAGTGGGAGCCAGCGACTCCCAGCCGGGGCTGGGAGGAAGCGGCGACGACGTCGTCATTTTGGAGAAGGGGCCGGAGCCGACCCAGCCAACTGGGGCGGCCCAAGGCGGCCGGCCTGATTCGCCGCCTGCACAGTCGGCGGAGGGCGAGCCGGCCGCGGGGGCTGAGGTGGCGGTCCGGGTTCCGCCATGCCGGCGTGCGGGGAAGGCCGCGTCGGAGCCGCAGAAGGCTGTGTCGGAGCCACAGCCGGCCGTGGGCTCCAGCTCGTCGGCCCAAGACGCGGAGGCGGCCAGCGCTACCTCGGGGTGGACGCCAGGCAGAGGGACAGCCGTAGTGAACGTTGCTGCACAGGACGTCCGGACCCGGCTCAAAGCCAAGCCGCGGCGCTGAGGCAGTTCACCGACGAATTCCTCGCAACGCGGGCAGCCATCCAGGTTAGTATTCCCGTCTTGTTTCTTCTTGAACTTGATTTCTCTTCTTGATCTTAATTTCTTCCGTGGGGGCGCGTCAGCGCACCCACTGGGTGTAGTCCCCGAGTTCCGAGTCGGCTGCTGAGCAGGCGGCTTGGAACTTCTTGGAGAATTTGCCTTTGCTGTTTTTGTTCTCACTTCGGTCTTCTGTCCATCTTGCAGGACTACCACAACCTTCGAGCGGCCGCCTTTAACTCCCAGGCTCGGGAGCTGACTCAGAAGACCGCCGACCTTACTGAGAGCCGAGGTATGTGACATGATCTTTATCTCATGTGGGGGCGCGTCAGCGCACCCACTGGGTGTAGTCCCCGAGATTCGGGCCGACTGCTGAGCAGTCGGCTCGGATCTTCCTTGACGATTTCTTATTGTTCTTCTTCTTCTTCCGTTCCTGCAGCGGCCAGCACCGGTCTGAGGGCACGGCTGGGGGAGTCCCAGACTGCTCTTCGTGCCAAGGATGCCGAGCTCACCGCCTTGGTGCAGGAGCGCGACCGCCTGGTCAAGAAGCTGGCCGACCAGGACGAAGGCCACAAGGCGGCGCTGAAGGCTGCGCAGGATCGCGAAGCCACCCTCCAGGCCGAGTTTGAGACGGAGGCGGCCGGCTGGGCAGAGGCCAGGCAGACTCTGATCTCCGGCTATGGCCAGATCGAGGATCTGGTTGACGGTAAGTCGTCTACCCCTTCGTCCTTTCTTGCCATCTCCCACTTTGGCTTATTTTTCTGATTTTGGTGTTCTTCTCTTCCTTTCTTCTTCTTCGTGCAGAGTATTTCCCTGGCTACTCAACTACAGCCAACCAGGCCATCGAGGCCCGCCGCCAAGCGAAGAGGCAAGCCGGCTTTGAGATCTCGCCGACCGCCAGCCGCTCGCTGGAGGAACAGCTCCTGGCGATCCAGGCTCGCATCCAGCCGGCTCACCGGCTGCTCCGCCGGCTTCACCGTGCCGGGTCACAGGTCTTGGCCGCCCTCTGGCCCGGCCAGGTGGTCCCTCGCACCCCCAGTCGGACCGCTGACTGGCTGGAGGTAGCAGTCGGCCGCTTCGAGGCTTGGAAGGCGTCGGCGGCTTGCTCCGGTGCCAGGCGGGCGCTGGAGTTCGTCAAGGCCTGGTATCCCGGCCTGAACCTGGACTAGCTTGCTACCTGGTGGCAGCAAGCCGACACGGAGCTGCAGCTGGCGCGGCCGACCATCATTCGGCGGGCTTCGGCGATCGCCGACTACACCGACACCAACGTCTTCGCCCCCGAGGTGGACGACAATGGAGTCGCCCAGCCGGAAGAGTGGTTCGGGCTGGACCCGGCGTACGGTGAGGACTCGGCGGAGGAGATCGACTCTAGCGACGAGGGCGAAGAGGAGGAGGAGGAGGGTGAAGACGCCGAGCCGGCTGGTGGAGTAGCCGGCCAGCCTCAGCCTGACCGTGCCTCCAGCACTACGTCGCGTGCGAGTGCGTCTCCTGCCGCAGGAGGTGGTCAAGCCGGGACCAGCTAGGCAGCCACTCCTTCAGCCGGCGAGGCCGCCTTCACCGACCAGCTCGGCCTTCATGTCGCGCCCTAGTCTTCTTTCTTTTGTTTTCCTGTCTTGTTACTTTTGAACAATGTTTGGTTAAGTCTGCACAATTCCACCCACTGGGTGTATTCAAGTTTAAGTCTGTTGCCGGCCTATTGGCGGCTTTCATGTATATAACTTATGCAATTGGCCTTTCCTTGTACTTTTTGCTCTTTGCCCTTCTGCTTTTTCCTTTGCCGCCCTCCCTTGGTTGCCGCCTCCCCAGTCAAACAGTTGCTCTGCAATCTGTAGCTGGGGAGTGCCTGGCCGATTGGGGAGGGGGAAGTACTTTAGCTCTGCTGGACTAAAGCTAAGCTTTTTAGGAAGCCGGCCAGCCGGCTGCTTTGACAACCGGCAGGCATATTTGGGGGCCGTCTCTTTGCTATATAGGTTAGTTGTTCCTTAGCCATTTTTCGTGTGGGCGTCCTTTCTGTCTTCTCTCTTGCTAGTCGGACGGTCAGTTCTTTGAGCTGCGACTTTCAACAAGAGAGGACTTGGGAGCCGGCGCACTACTTTGCTGACTTCAGGAAGAACTTTCAATATAGCTCAAGGCGGCCAGTCCCTGGGCCGACTAGTCGAACCCGGTGCCGGACAAGAATTCGAAATGTAATAATACATTCAAGGATATGACACTCGTCATTCATAGATAAATAAAAGGCAGTCCCCGAGTACTGTTCGGGGGGCCTGTTGGTTTGTACTTAATACAAAAAGGGTAGCGTGATACATACTGCTTTTCAGCTGTAAAATCGTCTTAGGAGGTTTGCGTTCCATGGTCGCTCCGACTCCTTGCCGAAGTCGTCTCTCTTGCGTGCTCTTGGTTTTTGCGCGTCGATCAAGTAGTAGGAGTCGTTGCCGAGTGCCTTGCTGACGACGAAAGGGCCTTCCCAAGGGGCCGAGAGCTTGTGCTGGCCGGCTGTTCGCTGGATCAGCCGGAGCACAAGGTCGCCCTCTTTGAAGGATCTTGGCTTGACCTTGCGGTTGTAGTAGCGGCGCAGCCCTTGCTGGTAGATGGCGGACCGGCTGAGGGCTAACAGCCGGCCTTCTTCCAGTAGGTCGGTGCCGTCTTCTCTTGCTTCGTTGGCTTCCTCCTCCGTGTACATGGTGATCCGAGGCGAGTCGAACTCGATGTCTGTTGGGATGACAGCCTCGGCACCGTACACAAGGAAGAATGGAGTGAAGCCGGTTGACTTGTTGGGTGTAGTGCGCAGACTCCAAAGGACAGCCGGCAGCTCTTCGAGCCAGCAGCCGGCCGATCGCTCCAGTGGTACAACCAGTCGGGGCTTGATGCCGGAGAGGATGAGTCCATTTGCTCGCTCGACCTGGCCGTTTGACTGCGGGTGGGCAACGGACGCTAAGTCCAGTCGGATGCCCTGCGTCGCGCAGAAACGTGCCAGTGCGCCTTTGGCGAAGTTCGTGCCGTTGTCGGTGATGATGCTGTGCGGCATGCCGTACCGAGTAGTGATGTCGGTGATGAATGTCACGGCAGTCGGCCCGTTCAGCTTCTTAATCGGCTTGGCTTCGATCCACTTGGTGAACTTGTCCACAGCAACGAGTAGATGTGTCATGCCACCGCGGGCTGTCTTGAAAGGGCCCACCATGTCCAGTCCCCAGACGGCGAAAGGCCAGGTGAGGGGAATGGTCTTGAGTGCAGAAGCCGGCAAGTGTTGCTTGGAACTAAAAACTTGGCATCCTCTGCAGCTCTTGACTATTTCTTTAGCATCCTCCAAGGCAGTCGGCCAGAAGAAACCATGGCGGAAAGCCTTGGCCACAAGGGATCTTGAGGCCGCGTGGTGGCCGCATTCGCCTTGGTGGATGTCTTTGAGGATTGCCACTCCTTTTTCTGGCTCGACACAACGCTGGAAGACTCCAGTGACGCTGCGCTTCACAAGCTCCCTGTTGATTATTGTGTATGCTGCGGCTCGTCGTTGCACTAGTCTTGCTGAGATCTCATCAGCCGGCAGCTCTCTGCTGACTAGGAACTTGAGGATGGGCTG
Organism: Aegilops tauschii subsp. strangulata; assembly: GCF_002575655.3. Lineage (NCBI taxonomy): Eukaryota > Viridiplantae > Streptophyta > Magnoliopsida > Poales > Poaceae > Aegilops > Aegilops tauschii. The sequence goes on from NC_053036.3 coordinate 440,266,403, forward strand.
GGCCCATGAGGGAGCTGTGACTTCTTCTTCTGTTAATGTGGCCACGATGACTCGGGCGGGTGGGTTGGGTGTTGCATTGGAGTCGGCCACCGCTTCTTGTGTCGTTGCAGTCCCCGGGCCGACTGCTGCAGTCCCCGAGCCGGGTTCTGAAGTCCCCGGGCCGGGTGCGACTACAGCAGTCCCCGGGCCAGTCGTCGAAGTCCCCGTGCCGCCTGCGGGATTTCTCCAGTCGGATCCGGCTGTTTCTGACGTAGGCGGCACGAAGATGGAATCCGACTCTGGAGACGGCTTGATGGACGGCTTGAGGAGGCGCTGGAGGGAGACGCCAGTCGGTATGGCTTGTCGGGTGGAGCCGATCCGTGCTAGGGCATCTGCTTGGTCGTTGTCGGCCCTTGGCACGTGAAGGAACTCGCACCCTTCGAAGTATCCGCTCATCTGCTGGATGAGGAAACGGTAGCTCGCCATGTTCGCGTCCTTGGCGTCCCAGTCACCAGATGAATGCTGGACCACCAAGTCTGAGTCGCCGTAGCACAGGATCCGGCGTATGCCGAGTTCTTTGGCTAGCCGGAGCCCATGTACGAGCGCCTCGTACTCGGCCACGTTGTTGGAGGCGGCGAAGTGGATCTGCAGCGCGTACTTGAGCTTGTCGCCTTTGGGAGAGGTGAGGACGATGCCGGCTCCCAAGCCGGTGCGCATCTTGGACCCGTCAAAGTGCATCCGGCAATGGGTAGAGTCGGGAGCCGGCGGTAAGTACTGGGTCTCGGCCCAGTCGACGAGGAAGTCGGCCAATGCTTGCGACTTGATGGCGGTGCGGGGTTGATAGAAAATTGTGTAGGGCGCCAAGGCAATGGCCCATTTGGCCACCCGGCCGGATGCATCCCGGCTGCCTATGATCTCGGCGAGCGGGGCAGTGCACACAACCGTGATGGGGTGCTCTTGGAAGTAGGGCTTCAATTTCTTGGCAGCGAAGTACACCCCATAGCACATCTTCTGGTAGTGCGGGTAGTTTTGCTTTGAGCTGGACAGTACTTCGCTGAGATAGTAGACCGTCCTCTGGACTAGCTGGTCTCGGCCTTCCTCCGGGCGCTGGACCACAACAACAGTGCTGACGACTCGGCTTGTCGCGGCGATGTAGAGGAGCATGGGCTCCTTCTCAGTCGGCGCAGCCAGGACAGGCAGAGTGGTCAACATTTTCTTCAACTCATGGAAGGCTTGGTCGGCTTGATCATTCCACTCAAAGTGAGTAGACTTCTTCATGAGTCGGTACAGAGGGAGAGCCTTCTCTCCTAGTCGGCTGATAAAACGGTTCAGGGAGGCTAAGCAGCCAGTGAACTTCTGCACATCTCGCAGCTTGGTGGGAATCTCCATCCTCTCGATGGCCTTGATCTTGACAGGGTTGCACTCAATGCCGCGTTCGGAGACCAGGAAGCCTAGCAGCTGGCCGGCTGGCACTCCGAACACGCACTTCTCGGGGTTGAGCTTGATCTGGAATCGGCACAAGTTGGCAAATGTTTCTTTCAGGTCTTCCAGCAAGGTACCGCGCTTCTCTGTCTTCACCACAATGTCGTCTACGTAGACGTGGGCATTTCTGCCGAGTTGTTTCAAGAGACATTTCTGCATGCAACGCTGAAAAGTGGCACCGGCATTTCTCAAGCCGAATGTCATTGTCAGGTAGCAGAAAGCTCCAAAGGGTGTGATGAAGGCAGTCTTCCGGCGGTCAGCCGGGTCCAACTTGATCTGATGATACCCTGAGTATGCATCCAAAAAACTTAACAGCTCGCATCCATCTGTGGAGTCTATCAGTTGGTCAATCCGTGGCAAAGCAAACGGATCTTTTGGGCAGGCCTTATTCAAACTCGTGTAGTCTATACACATACGCCACTTGTTATTCTTCTTCAGAACCAGAACTGGGTTGGCAAGCCATTCTGGAAAGAACACTTCCATGATAAAGCCGGCGGCAAGGAGCCGGGCTATCTCTTCTCCCACAATTCTTCGCTTCTCTTCTGATAGTCGGCGGAGGGGTTGCTTGACCGGCTTCGCATTAGCTCGGACATGTAGTTTGTGCTCGGCGAAATCCTTCGGGACACCCGGCATGTCCTTTGGGGACCATGCAAAGATGTCTCGATTCTCACGAAGGAAGTCGACGAGCTCGCCTTCCTATTTACTGTCCAAGTTCGCCCCAATCACGGCGAACCTCTCCGGGTGCTCCGGGTCTAGAGGTATCTTCTTCGTCTCTTTGGCAGGCTGGAAGGAGCCCTGCGCATCACAATCCTTGGGGTTGGGCGACAAGGCCGGCTGCTTGCCGGCCATGGCCGCAACTCATTCCAACATCTTCTTCTCTTCTGCCACCACGAGGGACTCGGCCAGCCGGCTGCTGGCCATGGCACACTCGATGGACTTCTTGTAGTCGCCGGCTACCGTGATGATCCCCTTCGAGCTCGGCATCTTCATCTTGAGGTAGGCGTAGTGGGGCACAGCCATGAACTTGGCCAAAGCAGGTCGGCCAAGTAGTGCATGATAGGGGCTCTCCAAATCCACCACCTCGAACCATATTGCTTCCCGGCGAAAATGACTTTGTCTCCGAAAAGCACATCCATTTTGATCTTGCCGATTGGAGAGCAAGATAGGCCGGGTACGATACCATGGAAGATGGTGCGGCTCGGCATGAGCTGCTTCGCTTTGATGTTCAGCTTGTCCATGGTATCGCGGTACAGTATGTTGATACTGCTTCCGCCGTCTATCAGGACACGGGAAAATCTGGCGGCTCGCCTCTCCGTCGCGAGGGTGACGTCCAAGACCATCGCATAGGAGCCAGGCGAAGGCATCACCTCTGGGTGGTCGGCCTGGCTCCAGCTGATTGGCTTTTCCGACCAGTGCATGAACTCTGCGGTGCTAGAGGCGACTGCATTCACTTCTTGGTGCTGTCGGCGTCGGCTGCGCTTGTCGTCGGCTTGACTTCTGAAGACGACGTAGGCGGCGTGCTCCTCGGGGAATTCGTCTTGGATGGCGCCGACCGCCGGCCGAGCCGCCGGCTGCTGGGGAGCTGGAGGCGGCGGGCCGGGAGGCGGAGGCGGCACCATCCCTTCGCCCTTGGTGATGCGGGTGAGCCAGTGGCATTTCCGGGTTGTGTGGTTAGACGGCTTCGCGCCGCTGTGGAACTTGCAGGGAGCATCGAGTGCTTGTTCGTAGGAGAAAGACGGCTGCCAAGGCGGCCGGCCACCCTTCTTCTTGGGAGTGGGCCGCTCTTCGGGCTGCTCGTCTTCAATTGTGGCCACCTACCGACTGGAGGAAGTCGGCATGGGGCCCTTGCGCTTGTGGTCATTCTGGTAGGGGCGCCGATTAGGGTCGCCAGCCGGCGTCTTGGGAGCCGGAGCAACTACTTTCCCCGAGGCGTCCACTCGGAGCTCGGTCTTCATTGAGGAGTCGGCAGTGGCGTACTTGTCAGCGATGACTAGTAGCTCGTCGAGGGTAGTCGGCTCGTCGCAGAGGAGTCGGTGCTTGAGGAGGGTGCCCTCTCGGCACCCGGCAGTGAAGTACTCGATGGCCTGGACCTCATGCACTCCCTCGCAGGAGTTGCGGAGCTCGGCCCATCGCGTGAGGTAGTCGCGGGTCGATTCGTGGGGCCCCTGGACGCAGAGGGAGAGCTGGCGAGGCTTGGGAGGCCGCTTGTAGGTGCTAGTGAAGTTGCGGACGAAAACTTCGGTGAAGTCCAGCCAACTGTTGATGCTGTAGGGCTTGAGGCTGTTGAGCCATGTACGCGCCGTGCCTTGCAGCATCAGGGGAACGTACTTCACGGCGACGCGCCGATTGCCGTTGGCGATGCTGACGGCCGTGGAGTAGTCGATGAGCCAATCTTCCGGCTTTACTGAGCCGTTGTACTTGGGCGTGTCTCTGGGGAGCGAGAACCCTTTGGGGAAGGGCTCGTCGCGGATGCGGGGGCCAAAGCATGGCGGGCCGACATCGTCTTCTTCTTCTAACGCCAAGGATCGAGCGAGGCGGTCGATCCTATGGCGGGCGTCGTTTTCGCCGACTCCTTCTCGGAGGCCGAGTCGGTCGCCAAGAGTCGGATGTGTGACAGGCGGTGGAGTGAGGCGTCTTTCTCATCAAGGCAGGGGAGGAGGCAGGTTTCCCTGGTGCTCTACAGCTCGAGGGCGGCCCTCCGCGTCGCGCTCGATGGTGATGCGAGTCCGGCTGCGGCTGGCAGCCGGCTCCTTGTCTTTCTTCTGGCGCGCGCCGCTCGCAGTCGGCGAGCGGGACGTCGCTTCGTGCTCCCGGCGCGGGGGATGGCTATCAGCACGGGCGCCGGCTTCGTGCCGTTCTGCAGCCGCGTCGATCAGCTGCTGGATCCGTCTTGTCATGTAGGGGAGCTCATCGGCTCCCAGCCCATTGAGCTCCTCTGCAGCCGCCTGAGCGGCTCGCGGATTCTCGAGCGGGGTGGCGTAGACGGGGCGATCTGCGCCCAGCATGCTGGCAACGGCTGCGCCGCGCTTCTGGACGAAGCCGGCTCGGCTCGGGCCGCTAGGCGGCGGCGTGCCGAAGGCGGCGCGGTCAACTTCGCACTGGTGGGCCTCGGTGAGGCGTCTCATCGAGGCTATCTTCTTGCCCTCCGCGATGAGGGCAAGGCGGCGTGCCTCCAGGGTCTCGGCGTCGGCGTCGGCCGGGATGGGGACGGAGAGGTCGTGCATCGCCGCTTGCTGAGCGTCGCGGGCGTTCTCGCCCGAGTTGGAGACGTGGCTGATGACCAGCACTTCGGTGACAGCGCTGTTGCCGCTGTCAGCTCGAGGGAGGGGGTCGTCGAAGACCACCATGTCGGTGGGGTAGGCATCGAGCGACGCGGTGTCGGAGTCGATGAGCATCGGGTCGGTGGAGCCGACCGACTCCACATCTACAGTAGGCTCGTTGGAGACGTGAAGCTGGTCGAGGAGGCTGACGAGGCGGCTCTCGGTGTAGTCGGTGCCTGCGTCGGACGCAGGCTCGTCGGAGATGCGGGTCTCGCCAAGTAGGTCGGCGAGGCAGCTCGCCGCGCAGGCGTCGTCGACGCCTTGCAGCGCGTTAAGGCAAACGCCATCGGGCGCAGCAGGCTGGCTGCGCTCGCGGGGGAGGAAGAGGGTTCCCGCCAGAACAGGTCTCCGGACAACGGTGCACCTGGCCCCATGGTGGGCGCCAAATGTCGGGTGGTTGGTGCGACATATGCCAAGGGATGGCTTATCATTGTGGGAGCCAATAAAACGTCGCCGGTGCCCGGAAACGGGATGAGGCGAAGACATGCACGCCGGCGAATCTTACCCAGGTTCGGGGCTCTCCGAGGAGATAACACCCCTAGTCCTGCTCTGCGGGGTCTCCGCATGATCACTAGATCGATAAGGGGTAGCTACAATCGCTCCTAGAGCTATTGAGATCAAGGGAGAAGAAGAACAAGGCTAGCTCTTGCTTCTCTCTATCTATGGTGTGTGTGCTATCTTAGAAGGCAGCTCTATGCTCAGAGGCCAACTATCCTTGGGTGCGAACCCTTTGCATGGGTGCTCCGGGGGGTTTATATAGGCCTACCCCCCGGGGGTACAATGGTAATCCGACTGGGAACTGGTCCCAGCCATCAGTATCGACGCTCGCCGGCTTCTCCGCCGGCTGCTGGGCCCCACCGGCTGGTGGGTCCCGCCGGCTGCCTGCTACTTGGTCGACAGGCCGGCCCCACCGCCTAGGGTCTTGTCGGCGGCCGCTTACTGTAGCCTCGCCTGTGATGACGAGGGCTTTGTCGAGGTAAGCGTGGCTACAGTGGGCCGCCTCGGGGGCTATCACTGTAGCCTTACCTCGTCTTGTCTCCTTAATGGGGCTCCTGCTTCAAGGAAGGGAGTAGCCGGCTTCTGGAGGCCGGCTTCTGGAGGCCGGCTATGCTCTTGGCCGACTGGGAAAGGCCGGGCCGCCTTCACGCCTCTCTCTGGCTGAGGGGGCCCGCCGTCCTTGGGCCGTATAGGAATGGGTCGTGGATGACGTCGAGGCTAGCATGGCTACAGTGCCGAGCCGCACGGGAGACGGCCGTCCCGTACGGCCTCCTGTAGCCATGCCCGCCTCGGGCTTCGGGGGTAGTGGGCCGCACTGTGGCCACACCCCGTCGTGTCGCCGTTATGTGAGAACAGCTTTGGTGGTTGTGGTCTCGGCCGGCTGCTAGGAGCCGGCGTCCTTCTTGGCCAGCTTCTTGGAGTCGGCCATCCCGTAGTCGTCCTGGGGAGAGGTCACTCGAGGCTGGGTCGCCTTCCGGGAGTCGGCTTTAGAGGTAGCCGGCCAGGGAAGGCGGCCCAAATGCTTGGAGTGCTTGAAGGCCCAACGGCCTGATAATTTTTCTGAAGAGCCAGGGGTAGTCGGTCTGGCTACCCGTGGCCAATTACTTCCACAACAGCCACACTGACGACCTATGTGTTAGTGGCTACATACAGCAATAAGGGCTCCATGTCAACAGGAGCAGCAAGGACTGGGGGCTCAGCCAGCTGTCTCTTCAAATCCTCAAAAGCAATATTAGCAGCATCATCCCAGATAAAGTCATCTGTTTTCTTCATCAACTAGTACAATGGCATGGCCTTTTCACCCAAACGGCTTATAAACCGGCTTAAAGCAGCGATGCGGCCCGCCAGACGCTGGATGTCGTTTATGCACGCCGGCTTAGCCAGAGAGGTGATTGCCTTGATCTTTTCCGGGTTAGCTTCAATGCCTCTGTGAGAAACCAGAAAACCCAAGAGCTTGCCTGCGGGAACACCAAAAACACACTTGGCCGGGTTAAGCATCATCTTGTAAACCCGGAGATTATCAAAGGTTTCCCTAAGATCATCTACCAGGGTCTCCTTCTCCCTGGATTTAACCACGATATCATCCACATAGGCATGAACATTGCGCCCAATCTGGTTATGAAGACAATTCTGCACACAATGCTGGTAAGTCGCCTGTGCACTCTTGAGCCCAAAAGGCATAGACACATAACAGAAGGCTCCAAATGGAGTGATGAACGCCGTCTTCTCCTGGTCCTTCACTGACATTTTAATCTGATGGTACCCAGAATAAGCATCCAAAAAACTTAAGCACTCACAACCCGCCGTAGCATCAATAATTTGATCAATACGGGGGAGAGCAAAAGGATCAGCCGGACAAGCTTTTTTTAAATCCGTGTAGTCCACACACATCCGCCAGGTGCCGTTCTTCTTGAGCACGAGCACCGGGTTAGCTAAACATTCTGGATGAAAAACTTCGACAATAAACCCGGCCGCCAAGAGCCGGGCCACCTCCTCACCAATGGCTTTCCGCCTCTCCTCATTAAACCGCCGAAGGAATTGCCTGACCGGCTTAAACGGATCAATATTGAGAGTGTGCTCAGCGAGTTCCCTAGGTACACCTGGCATGTCAGAAGGTTTCCATGCAAAAATGTCCCTGTTCTCACGGATGAACTCGATGAGCGCGCCTTCCTATTTCGGATCCAGATTGGCACTGATGCTGAACTGCTGAGATGAGTCACCTGGAACAAAGTCAACAAGTTTAGGTTCGTCAGCTGACTTAAATTTCATTGCCGGCTCATGCTCCGTGGTCGGCTTTTTCAAAGACGTCATATCTGCCGGGTCAACATTGTCCTTGTAGAACTTCAACTCCTCTGTCGCACAAACAGATTCAGCGTAAGCCGCATCACCTTCCTCACACTCCAAGGCTATCTTTCGGCTGCCATGAACCGTAATGGTCCCATTGTGACCCGGCATCTTGAGCTGCAGATACACGTAACACGGCCGTGCCATGAACATGGCGTAAGCCGGCCGCCCAAATAAAGCATGATACAGACTTCTTATTTTAACCACCTCAAAGGTTAATTTTTCCGCCCTGTAGTTGTACTCATCTCCAAAAGCCACTTCCAGCTCAATCTTACCAACTGGATATGCCGACTTACCAGGCACTACACCATGGAAAACAGTATTGGACTGGCTGAGGTTCTTATCAATCAACCCCATACGACGGAAGGTCTCATAATAGAGGATGTTGATACTGCTGCCTCCGTCCATGAGCACTTTAGTGAATTTATATCCCCCCACCTGAGGAGCCACCACCAGGGCCAGGTGACCCGGATTATCAACCCAGGGAGGGTGATCTTCCCTACTCCACACAATAGGCTGCTCAGACCATGTTAAATAGCGTGGAACCGCCGGCTCAACAGCATTCACAGCCCTTTTATGAAGCTTCGGATCTCGCTTGCACAGACTGGTGGTAAACACATGATACTGTTCACCATTGAGCTACTTTGGATTGGTCTGGTATCCCCCCTGCTGCTGCTGATGACCTTGGCTGGACTGCTGATTAAAGCCCCCTTGAACATTCTGAGAATTGGAATTTGAGCCGCCGCCCGGGCCATGAAAGCCGCCGGTGCCTGAACCGCCGCCCGGGCCATTATTGCTATTGAAAGCATTGGAATTCTTAAAGGCCTTCATGATTGCGCAGTCCTTCCATAGATGAGTGGCCGGCTTTTCCCTAGAGCCATGCCTCGGGAATGGCTCATTTAACAATTGTTCAAGCGTCGGGCCTGACCCGCCGGCTCGGGGAGGTGGTCTCCCCTTGCGCCGGTGGTTATTACCCTGTGAATTTGTGTTGGCCACAAATTCCATACTGCCATCAGCCTTACGCTTGTTACCTCCTTGGTTCGCCGGGTTATGCTGGGGGCCCTTGCCATTGCCATTCCGTTTTCCCTTCCCTGTCCTTTCATCATCCGACGCGGGATCCTTGGTACTATCAGAGTCGGCATACTTGACCAGAGCCGCCATCAGCGTACCCATATCATTACAATCGCGCTTGAGCCGCCCGAGCTTCATCTTCAGGGGCGCAAAACGACAATTCTGCTCTAACATTAAGACTGTAGAGCCGGCATCCATCTTATCAGATGAATGTATTATCTCTTTGACCCGGCGAACCCAATGGGTCGTAGACTCACCCTCCTGCTGCTTGCAATTAGTCAAATCCACAATTGACATAGATTGCCTACATGTATCTTTGAAGTTTTGGATGAACCGGGCTTTTAGTTCAGCCCAAGACCCGATAGAGTTCGGTGGCAGTCATTTCAACCAAGTGCGGGCAGTCCCATCTAACATCATGGTGAAGTACTTGGCCATTGCCGCTTCGCTGACCTCCAGCAACTACATAGCCATCTCGTAACTCTCGATCCATGCTCTGGGTTGTAAATCAGCCGTGTAATTAGGTACCTTCCTGGGCCCCTTGAAATCCTTGGGCAGACGTTCATTACGGTTAGCCGGCAACAGACAAGGAACACATCCGGTCCTCGTAGGTATACCCGCGTCAATGGAAGCCGTCGGATAAGCCGGGAGTGGCTGGTAAGCCGTCAACTGAGCCGCCCGCTCGGCCTCTTGTCGTGCTCTGTCTTGGTCCACCGCGTTAAAAGCTTCATTTTGAACCGGGCCGTGGCCAGGAGGCAAGTCACGGCGTCGGACATTGCTTGAGCCGGTCGCTGAGACCATGTGCCTGCTATAACTCGTGCTCCGGCCTGGACGAGGGGTTGAATGAATCTTGTCCCGGCTATAAGAATATGCCTCCTGTTGCGCCAGAGCCGTCTGAAGGAGCTCTCCGACCCGGCGGGTTTCGATCGCCATTGGAGAGTCGCCATCAATTGGGAGAGCCGCCAGTCGCGCCGCCGCAGCGACCATGTTTTCCAACCGGTTGGCATAATGACCCGGTGGTATTGGCACGTACTGAGGTGGGGTAGTGTTCACCCGGGGAGGCCCCATCACTTGGGGCTGGATTGGCGTTCCAGCTCCGCGCGCCGTGATCTGTGGCGGGTTACTGGGCCATGCACCAGGCGTGTTGAAGAGATTTCGAGGATCGTAAACCGGAGGGAGTCGAGATTGGGCCTTTTGATGCCTCCTTCTCACGATCTCATTGGACGCGTTCTGATCCATTGTGAGCCGGAAAGACTGTGCTTGAATCAGCTGAGTCTGAGCGTCGAGAGCCGCCCTCTTCGCAACCATCCTGATCCCTTCTGCTGCCAGATCCTCCTTGGCCTTTGCTAGATCGAGCTTTAACTGTGCCACCTCAGCGTCATGCTGAGCTTGATCCGCCGGGGCGACCGTAGCGGTTAACAGGACCGTCATCTTGTCTGTGAGATCCATCAGCACCTGAGCCGGCGAGGGCATAGGGCTTCCTCCCCCGGCGGTGGTGTTTTGAACTGGTTGTGCGCCAGCCATGAAGATTCCAACCTGGCTCGGCGGCTCAAAGGGGTCCGAAATACCGTCACCATAGGAACAACCCCTGAGCCTGCCATCTTGAAGTTGGTACAACGAGTTTGACTCATCCGTGGACGATTCACCGTCAGAGCAGGCGGTCGTCTCATCACCAGATCCAGATCCTTCAGAGAGCTCTCCATGGATGCATCCCACGAAAGCACGCTTCAAGGCAGGCAAAGTCCGGGCTGGTCGTGCACGTTGAGCCGTCTCGATGAGATCGGCGCCGAGGTCCGGCTCAGGGCCCGACTCACCAGTCTTGCCAATAAAGACATGGATTCCGCCGAAGGGGACCTGGTACCCGTACTCAATTGAGCCGGCGTCGGGGCCCCAATTTGCATCGTCGATGTAGAGCTTGCCGCGACGACTCTTGGTCATCCGGCCCACAGCGTATCCCTTGAGCCCTTCGAAGCTGCCCTTCAAGAACTCAAATCCACCGTGCGCTGGCCCCACGGTGGGCGCCAACTGTCGTGGAATTGTCACGGCAGATGTCCTCGTGCAAGGACTTAGTCGTGGAGCCATCGCAGCTAGGAAGCTTAAAGGGGTTAAATGGGACAAGGAACACGAGGGTTATACTGTTTCGGCCCCTTACGGCGAAGGTAAAAGCCTACGTCCAGTTGAGATGCTATTACTTAGGGTTTCGATGACCAGGGAGCTAAATCGCTATGCTCGGCTCTCGATCTGTTGTCCCTCGTCCTGAACCGCCTCCGGGTCGTCCCTTTATATAGAGAGGTTGACGCCCCGCGGCTCTCAGAGTCCCGGCTGGCTTATAACAGTATCCGGCTTGGACTCTTAACTACTCTTGCCTTACGTTACAAGTCTTGGCATAACGGCGGTTTATCACTATGGGCCTTAAGCCGCCTCCGGGTCTTAAGCCCACTATTGATCCGCCATCTTCAAGCCTGGTACTGGGCTTCACGTGATGATCATTATAACGTAACCCGGCCCCTCCTGGGCGGGTGACTCTAATGGTTATATCCTCAACAAGTATGGTGTTTCCTATGACTCAAGAAAGAGAAAATGAAACTACGAAAACAAAAGTCTTCACGCTTCATGTTCCTCGTATGAATATCAAGTTTTCACGGTCACACCAATTTCTTCACTTTCAAAGTCTTCAGAAATCCAAAGTCTTCAGTCGAAGACATTCATTTTTAGGGGTCTACTTTCTCTATAAATTTCAAACTCCTCATAGACTTATAGACCTGTATACACTCACAAACGCATTAGTCCCTTAACCTATAAGTCTTCAATACACCAAAATCACTAAGGGGCACTAGTTGCACTTACAATCTCCCCCTTTTTGGTGATTGATGACAATATAGGTTAAGTTTTTAATGGGGATACATATGAAGTGTAAATACAGATATTGAGGAATTTGATTGCAAGATATAGAAGAAGTCCCCCTGAAGATGTGCATAGTGAGGAATTTGCTTTTGAAGCAATGCACATTGGAAGAGTAGAATCATGGAGATCTCCCCCTATATCTTGTAATTCATACACGCATTTAACATATGATATGAAGAATTTGAAATTTATGATGAAATGTGGTGACTGATGTAATTCAGCATGCATGCATTAACATATATGAGGAAATAGCATGCAGAAGAACATAGCAAAAAGTATCAGGCCACTATCGGGTTTAAGTTTACAACTTGATCAATAAAGTCTTCCAAAAGAACAAGAGTTGTAGCTTAGCAAAAGAACGCCCATATATAGAGACCTGCTTGAAGACTAACTCAAATTTCTCCCCTTTGTCATCGAATGACCAAAAGGGACGAAAAATGAGGACTAACACCCCTGAAGAATATCATCATAAAGTCGATGGAGGAGCGCCAACGTTGTTGGGGTCGGTTGTTGAAGTAGGGCCTGCCGTAGTGTCGTCCAAATCTTCATGCTCATTAGTCTTGCGTGATGAAGAATAAGAGCTGGCTACCAAGGAAGGAACTTTAACTTTCTTGAATTTCTTTGCTAGTGGTTGAGACCAGTCAAAGTCCTGCTTGAAACCCATTTGCTTCAGATCTTCTTCACCATAGAGATGAGACAGATCAGCCCAGATGCGATTGAATACTTCATGGAGGTAGAAGTGGTTCTTCTTCACTGCATTGTGGGTAGTAGTCATGTTGTGAAGAATAGAACCAAACTGATGCTTAACCCATTTGTGGTTGCGATCGACCTTCTGGTGAAGACTAAGGAGAAGCTCACGATTAGTCATCGCCCTTGGAGCTGTGCCTTGAGGATTTTGCTTTGAGGCATTGGCTGCAGAGTCATGAGTGGCAGAGTCATCATTGGTGGAGTAAGATGCAGCTTTGCGGAACTGACCATCCAATGGACGAATGCCTTCATCAATAACAGCAGCGGTCTTTCCCTTTTCATTAGCTGAGGAAAATGTCCGCTTGAGGACTTCAATGGGGGGCAAGTAGCTGAGATGATTTTGAAAGTCAGCCTTGTAATTGATTGAAGACCTTGATCTTAGGAATCTCATAATCCGGGGAGCGTAAGGCTTCAACTCAAAAGGTGACAATGCAACATTGGCCAGAGTCCTCATGAAGAAATCATGGTAGTTGACATGAACACCATGAATGATGTTGAATAGCAGATTCTTCATGATACCAACGACCTCTTCTTCATTGGAGTCGTGGCCCTTGATTGGACTCAACGTCTTGGTCAAGATGCGATAGACAGTCCGTGGCACATACATCAATTCCGTCACGAGGAATTTGGTCCTTGGGGCTTGACCGGGCTTCAGCGGCTTCATCAACACTTGCATATAGTGATAAGTGAGTTCAGGTTCATGATATATACAACACGCACCTTCAAGGGGAGGACTGACAGGCAGGGCATGAAGCAATTCAGAGGCCGGTGCTTTGAAGTGAGTGTTTTCTGTCATGCAGTCCAACACCCAAGAGTTCACATCTTCAGCATTTCCGGTGATGTGCAGCGTTACATAGAACGGAAGAATTAGCTCTTCATTCCGATCACATATATCTGTGCAGAAGTTGAGCAGTCCAGCATCATGAAGAACACTCAGGACTGGCGAGAAGCAAGGTAGAGATTCCTTGTCCATGTGAGGAATATGGTCATGGTCGAAGACTCCTTATCAAAAAGTAATGAAGAATAGAAGTTTGCTTGGCTGGCAGTCCAGAAATGCTTCCTTCGTAGGCGAGCAGAGTCATAGGGATTGTAATCTGTGAAGAATACATGCTCGTGGAAGAAGCCATCAGCCTTGAAGTTTTGCTTCTTAGAGAAGGGATTCTTCGACTGGGGCTGAGGAGTATCAGTCAATTGCATTACAGCCTCAGAGATCACATTCTCAGGAACCACAGGCTGAGGAGTTTTGGTTTTTGCTTCAGTTGCAGCCTGGGTTTTCAATTCTCCATCAACATTAACATCAGCACTAGGGGCTGGAATTTCTTCATGAATGGAAGGAGTGGCTTGATGTTCATCAGAGCCCATTTGAACTTCAGTGTGCACTGGGGACTGAGGGATTTGTTGAAGTGGCGGGAACAAAGGAGAGTTGGGGTGCTGACTTTCCCAAAACTCATCATTCATCACAGGCATGGTGCTCCCAATGTCCACGTCTTCATCTTCTTCATTCAGTTCTTCAACGCCTGCCTCTTCAGCTATGAACTGAGGCATAGGCGATGAGACCACGGGGGTTGAAGGGATATTCTCCGCTTCAATTTCTTCGTCCAACTGCTCTGAAGAAGCAGCAGAAGGAACATCTTCATCAGATCCGCTTGGGATCTCATAATCTTCACCAAAGGGAACGAGTTCCTTTGATGGCATGCTTGAGACAGGAACAACATCAATGGGATTCTCAAGTGAGCTTGTCAATATCTTCATCTTCTTCGGTGCTGAAGAATTTGATGAAGCAGATGCTTTCCTCTTCTTCACTGCTGCTCGCTCCGCAACCTTAGTTTTCTTCGCTTCTGATGCAGAAGGAAGAACTGGACTTGGTGTGGGTGCAGGAGGAGCAGAGGAAATTGGTTAATTTTCCTCAGGCACAACTGATGCAGTTGGCCTGGCTTGGTCAGTTTGTTCAGGCACAGCGATCGAAGCTTCAGCTGGCCTGGCTTGATCCCCAGGCGCAACACTAGAGGTTGCCCTGACAATGTCATCGTGGCTGGAATGCAGTCATCAGCCCTAGTACTAGCAGTTTCATCAGTAGCCTGATTTTCATCAGCGGTGCTGGCATGTACTTCAGTCGGATAAGCAGAAGACTCAGCCTGAGGAGATTCATGTTGCATTGGGGCTGCAACATTTGAGGTGAATCCCTTGGTGAAGTTGACGAATCTGACTTTCGCTCCAAGCCAGTCAGCATAGTAGCGATCAAATTCATCACTAAGATTCTTGATCTCTGATTGCAGAGCTACATGTTCTTCAGGTGAAAGCTTCAAAACATTTTGCTTCAGAAAGCGCTCTTTTTGTACTGTGCTTTCTTCACCTGCCTCCCCTGTGCATATTTCCATTTTTCCTCACCAATGAAGGCAGTCAACATATGACTTTGACCAGGAGTGAGGTTCATCTCAGGCAGAGGTGTGTTGGGGTCCTTGTGCCATAAGTCGATGAAGTCGAGGATCAACTTTGGATCCAGCATCAATGGCACACTACTGCCTTTGGCTCTAGCGGCCCTTTGCTGTTTGTCTCTGATGATTTCGGCAAGTTCCTCATCATCAGCTTCGTCATCGTCGGACGGTACTTGAAAGGCGACCTGCTTCTTGTGAGGACTTGGTCTAGTGCCTCGTCCAGCAGTGGCCTTTGTCTTCAGCAAAGTAGGGCCTGTTGAGGAATTTGGAGGAGCTGAAGAACTTGCAGAGGCTCCTGAGGCAATTGAGATGCCTTTTGTCCGTTGGCACGAGGCGATATGCACATGTGCTGAGGACTTTGGAGGAGGAGCTCAGGACTTTGGAGGAGCTGGAGCAGCTTGAGGAATTGGACATGAGGGCTTTGCAGAGCTAGGCCGTGAGGGCATTTGAGAAGAAGCACTGGGCTTGTGAGCGGGCTTCTTGGGCATAGCCTTCTTAGGCTTGCTAGCAGAGGCCTCAGCAGTGGCAGCTGCAGAAATCTTCATTGAATTTCTTCACTGCCTCTTTTGCCATTTTAGCCAACTTGGCTTGGCGCTTGGCCCATTCCTTGGGAAATTCCTCACCTCTTCTGATGCTAGAGGGATCAGCTTCTTGGCCTGGTGCCAATGGAGGTCTTGGGCATGGAGGGTGTACAGCGAATTTCTTCATGTACTTCGGAGTGACATAGCGATATTCCCTCCATTCTCTGGCCCATCTCCTCTCTATCCTCTGTATGCGCACTTTGCGCTCATTCTTCGTTTCATGAGGAGGAGTGATGTACCCTGCATAGATGTCTTCAGGTATCTCAAAAGCATTGTTGACTTCCAACTTCTTCCCTCCCTTTTGAGGGTTCTTGTCATCAGCCATTTTCTTCAGCTGAGGATTCTGAACAATTGAGTTCTCTGATGAGGTATGTAACTTTTCTTCGAGGAACACTGCAAATGAGTTAAGTTGATGAGAACTTAGTGATTCAGTAGCGGACATGTGTACCTGTGAACAGAGTATAGGTGCCATGAATTTGGAGAGGTCATATGCATTCTTAGAGGTTTTTGCAAAAAAGAACAAGTTTGAGGAATTTGACCAGATGTGTCTTGAGGAATTTCACTAAGCGTTCTTTGACTTAGGTTCCAGAGTTGTATAGATTGAAAATCCACACAATTGAGGAATCTTGAAGAAAAATGTAGCTTAGGGAAACAGATCAAGAACTGATGTTTGTGTGAGGTGTTTAGAGTGTGAAGATTGAAGAATAAACACCTTTTGAAGATGTGTAGAAATCAAACGAATCAACAAGGGTAGTAAAAATGACTTTTAATTACCCTTGATGAAGAACACAGCGAACTGTGAATAGCAGATTGAAGCTCGTCGGTTCAGATCTTGCACGCCCTAACATGGTAGAGGAAGACATCTACGGTGGTGGCAGAGTGAAGAAATCCACGGCCGGCGCAAGTACGACGGCGACGAGGTTGAGGCTGCGAAGCTCTTCCTCACCGGCGACGATGGAAGTAGCAGCGACGCTTGGTTTTGAGAGCTCGCGCGAGGGAGTGAGGTCGAGCGGAGTAAAAACAGTCTGAGGAGGGTGTAACACCCCGGATGTAACTTTCCATATTTGTAACTCCAACTCTTGCCATTTTTGGCTATGTGTTATGATATTCCCTCCGTGGCTGGGTTTTGTTTTCGTTTGGAATTTTTTTCATGTCATGCATCTCATATCATGTCATCATGTGCATTGCATTTGCATACGTGTTCGTCTCATGCATCCGAGCATTTTCCCCGTTGTCCGTTTTGCAATCCGGCACTCCCACCTCCTCCGGCGCACCCCTCTTGTTTCTTTTCGTGAGCGGTTGTTGAACGTTCTCGGAATGGACCGAGGCTTGTCAAGTGGCCTTGGTATACCACCGGGAGACCACCGGTCAAGTTTCGTTCCATTTGGAGGTCGATTGGTACTCCAACGGTTAACCGGGTAACCGCAAAGTCCGTTTGTGTGTGCAGCAAAACCCCCTCTCTAAATAGCCCAAAACCCAACAAACTCACTTCCATGATCTAGGTCGTTCGATCAAGATCGTGTGGGCGAAAACCGCACTCCATTTGGAGTCTCCTAGCTCCCTCTAGCTATATATATGCATCCCTCCCGAAATACATTCGCAGTCCAAACCCTAACCCGCTCCTCCGCGCCGCCGGATGTGTCCGGCCCGAGCCGGACAGATCGCGCCGCCGCCTCCAGCCACGCAGGCGCTGCCACGTGGCCCCCGGCCACCGCGCGCGCCCACGGCCCGCCGGGCCCGTACGCCGCCCCCGCCGGCCCGTCTCCGCCCGCGCCCCGCGCGCCGTCGCCCGCTGCCCCGCCGCCTCGCCGCCTTCGCCACCTCGCCTCCTCCCGCCGACGACGAACTCCGGCGACCTCGCCCGAGCGCCGCGCCCCGCCGTCTCCCCGAGCTCCTCCCGTGGCTCGTCTCCGCCGCCTCCTTCCCGTGGTCCTCCGACGCCGGCCGCCGCGTCCCCCTCTCCTCCGTCTCCGGCGACGAACCTCCGGCCGTCCCCGAGCTCGGCCCGTTCGGATCTGAGGATCTCTGGGTTGACTTTCTCTTCCCCTCTCAAATCTTCTAAGTCCTTATATTTTTGCATTATATGCCCCTGTTCATTGCATCGTAACTCTCTGCATATAGCTCCAATTCGCGCATGTAATTTATCAAAATGTTTGTCTCGTGATGCTCTTCATTTTGTTCCATTGCACCATGTTCATTTTAGTCCATATTGTTGCCCAAATCTCTGGTGCAAGAGTGCTAGTTGCTGTTATCTGCTGTTACTTATCAGAACTTGAGGATTTGTTATTGTTGTAGCATTTAATCTGTGCATCTTATGGGCATGAGCTCTACATGTGTTTTGTTGTATGCCATGCCATCTTTCCAGGGGTGTATGCCATGTATTTGTTTGATCTCTGTGGTGACTATCACAAGCATGCAAACTAGGCTCCGTAATGTTTCTGATTTCAAAGACTTGGTAGTTTTTCCAAGTCTGTGACTGCTGTTATTTTATTGCTATGTATCCATGTGGCTACAGAGAGATCCATGTTCAGTAAGGAGGTTTTGTAGATATTGTTGTAAATGATCCATTTATGCCCTTGTTTGTAATTATGGAGTGCCATAGCATGACTCAATCTTGCTCTACTTTTGCTATAAAATATTTCTGGCAGATTCTTAACATGATATTCAATTTTGCCAAGCTTGTTGTAGCTGTTTCATACATGCTATGTATTTTCTATTGCCATGGATAGCTTCATAAACATGCCATCTTGCTGTAGGTATGATTGTTTTGTCATTAGTTGCTTTGTGATGAGTGCATAAAGCTCACAAAGATGCCCTCATAATGTCTGTTTCTGCCATGCTCTGTTTTCTGCAAAGTATGGAACCTGTTAACGAAACTTGCTATGTTTACATGGCTGCCATCATATCTTCTGGCCCTTTCTGGCTTATCGTCAGTAAGAGACTTTTGTCATATGCATTTAGTAGAATACTTTCATGCCTTGTTTTGCTATGTTGACTTCCCGTAGCATGTTGATTTCGTGCTCTGAACGTTGCTACCTGATGCTGTTTCAGGCATTTCCAGTAATTTCACCAAGTCTGTGAACCTGTTATTTTTTGCACTTTTAGCCATGCTTGTTTGAACCTGTTGTGTTGTGATCTAGCCGTAGCTAAGTGTTCATCTTTTGTCAAGAATCTCCTGTACATTGCCTCCATATGCTGTGTTGCTATGGTGGAGTGTTGTAGCATTGTTGTTTGTTGCATTCTAAGTGCTACCATGTTGTTAATCGCAGATTCGTGTCATTCTTGTTTTGCTTGCCATTTGCAAATCGTGCATCCGTTTCCGGTGATCTTTATATCGATTTCGACCGAAATCGTCTCATCTTTCCAGTGGCATACTTGGCTTGCCAAGTTACTGCCTTGTTCATCATTTTTCATCCGGAGCACGCATATGCATTGCATATCATATCTTGCATATCATACATGTTTTGCATCATGTTGCTTGTGCATCTCCCGTGTTTGATTGTGGTTCCATTGCTTGTGTTCTTGTTTTGGGTAGAGCCGGGAGACGAGTTTGTGAACGAGGAACCTGTTGAGTACGCTTACGAGTATCAAGCTTTCGACAACTCTGAGAACCTTGCAGGCAAGATGACCATACCCCCGAAATCACTTCCATCTTTGCTTTGCTAGTTGTTCGCTCTATTTGCCATGCTGCGCTACCTATCACTTGATATTTCATGCCTCCCATATTTCCATGACAGCCTCTAACCATCCTTTCCTAGCAAACTGTTGTTTGGCTAAGTTACCGCTTTTGCTCAGCCCTTCTTATAGCGTTGCTAGTTGCAGGTGAAGTTGAAGTTTGTTCCATATCGGAACATGGATATGTTGGGATATCACAATATCTCTTATTTAATTAATGCATCTATATATTGGGTACAGGGTGGAAGGCTCGGCCTTATGCCTGGTGTTTTGTTCCACTCTTGCCGCCCTAGTTTCTGTCCTACCGGTATTATGTTCCTTGAGTTTGCGTTCCTTACGCGGTTGGGTGATTTATGGGACTCCCTTGACAGTTCGCCTTGAATAAAACTCCTCCAGCAAGGTTCAACCTTGGTTTTACCATTTGACCACCTACCATGTTGAGGATATAACCATTAGAGTCACCCGCCCAGGAGGGGCCGGGTTACGTTATAATGATCATCACGTGAAGCCCAGTACCAGGCTTGAAGATGGCGGATCAATAGCGGGCTTAAGACCCGGAGGCGGCTTAAGGCCCATAGTGATAAAACGCCGTTATGGCAAGACTTGTAACGTAAGGCAAGAGTAGTTAAGAGTCCGAGCCGGATACTGTTATAAGCCGGCCGGGACTCTGAGAGCCGCGGGGCGTCAACCTCTCTATATAAAGGGACGACCCGGCGGTGGTTCAGGATGAGGGACAACAGATCGAGAGCCGGGCATAGCGATTTAGCTCCCTGGTCATCAAAACCCTAAGTAATACCATCTCAACTGGACGTAGGCTTTTACCTTCACCGTAAGGGGCCGAACCAGTATAACCCTCGTGTTCCTTGTCCCGTTTAACCCCTTTAAGCTTCCTAGCTGCGATGGCTCCACGACTAAGTCCTTGCACGAGGACATCTGCCGTGACAATTCCACGACAGTTGGCGCCCACCGTGGGGCCAGCACACGGTGGATTTGAGTTCTTGAAGGGCAGCTTCGAAGGGCTCAAGGGATACGCTATGGGCCGGATGACCAAGAGTCGTTGCGGCAAGCTCTACATCGATGATGCAAATTGGGGCCCCGACGCCGGCTCAATTGAGTACGGGTACCGGGTCCCCTTCGGCGGAATCCATGTCTTTATTGGCAAGATTGGTGAGCCGGGCCCTGAGCCGGACCTCGGCGCCGATCTCATTGAGACGGCTCAACGTGCACGACCCGCCCGGACTTTGCCTGCCTTGAAGCGTGCTTTCGTGGGATGCATCCATGGAGAGCTCTCTGAAGGATCTGGATCTGGTGATGAGACGGCCGCCCGCTCTGATGGTGAGTCGTCCACGGATGAGTCAAACTCGTTGTACCAACTTCAAGATGGCAGGCTCAGGGGTTGTTCCGATGGCGACGGTATTCCGGACCCCTTTGAGCCGCCGAGCCGGGTTGGAATCTTCACGGCTGGCGCACAACCAGTTCAAAACCCCACCGCCGGGGCAGGAAGCCCTGTGCCCTCACCGGCTCAGGTGCTGATGGATCTCACAAACAAGATGACGGTCCTGTTAACCGCTACGGTCGCCCCGGCGGATCAAGCTCAGCATGACGCTGAGGTGGCACAGTTAAAGCTCGATCTAGCAAAGGCCAAGGAGGATCTGGCAGCGGAAGGGATCAGGATTGTTGCGGAGAGGGCGGCTCTCGACGCTCAGACTCAGCTGATTCAAGCGCAGTCTTTCCGGCTCACGATGGATCAGAACGCGTCCAATGAGATCATGAGAAGGAGGCATCAAAAGGCCCAATCTCGACTCCCTCAGGTTTACGATCCTCGAAACCTCTTCAACACGCCTGGCGCAGGGCCCAGTAACCCGCCAAAGATCACGGCGCCCGGAGCTGGAACGCCAATCCAGCCCCAAGTGATGGGGCCTCCCCGGGTGAACACTACCCCGCCTCAGTACGTGCCAATACCACCGGGTCATTATGCCAACCTGTTGAGGATATAGACCTTAGAATCACCCGCCAGGAGGGGCCGGGTTACTCGTATGGTTATTGCCAGAAGCCCGGAGCCAAGTTTGAAGACAATGGGCCAGAGATGGGCTGAGACCCGGATATGGCTTTAAGGCCCGTAGTTACAATCATTATTATGGTAGACTTGTAGTGTAAGGAAAGTATAGTTGAGAGTCCGAGCCGGACACTCTTATGAGCCGGCCGGGACTCTAAGGGCTACTGGGCGTCAGCCTCCCTATATAAAGGGACGACCCGGTAGCGGTTTAGGGGCAACAACAATCTCATCGAGAGCCGGGCATAGCTGTTTAGCTCCCTGGTAATCGTAACCCTAATCAATATCACCTCAAACTGGACGTAGGCTTTTACCTTTACCGTAAGGGGCCGAACCAGTATAAACTCTCGTGTTCCTTGTCCCGCATAACCCCTTCAAGCTTCCTAGCTGCGATGGCTCCACGACTAAGTCCTAGCTCGAGGACATCTGTCGTGACAATTCCACGACACAACCCGTTGGAAAACATGGTCGCTGCGGCGGCGCGACTGGCGGCTCTCCCAATCGATGGCGACTCTCCAACGGCGGTCGAAACCCGTCGGGTCGGAGAGCTCCTTCAGACGGCTCTGGCGCAACAGGAGGCATATTCTTATAGCCGAGACAGGATTCATTCAACCCCTCGTCCAGGCCGGAGCCCGAGTTATAGCAGGCACATGGTCTCAGCGACCGGCTCAAGCAATGTCCGACGTCATGACTTGCCTCCTGGCCACGGCCCAATCCAAAATGAAGCTTTTAACGCGGTGGACCAAGACAGAGCACGGCAAGAGGCCGAGCGGGCGGCTCAGTTGACGGCTTACCAGCCACTCCCGGCTTATCCGACGGCTTCCATCGACGCGGGTATACCTATGAGGACCGGAGGTGTTCCTTGTCTGGTGCCGGCTCTCCGTAATGAACGTCTGCCCAAGGATTTCAAGGGGCCTAGGAAGGTACCTAATTACACGGCTGATTTACAACCCGGAGCATGGATCGAGAGTTACGAGATAGCTATGGAGTTGCTGGAGGTCAGCGAAGCGGCAATGGCCAAGTACTTCACCATGATGTTAGATGGGACTGCCCGCACTTGGTTGAAAGGACTGCCACCGAACTCTATCGGGTCTTGGGCTGAACTAAAAGCCCGGTTCATCCAAAACTTCAAAGATACATGTAGGCAATCTATGTCAATTGTGGATTTGACTAATTGCAAGCAGCAGGAGGGTGAGTCTACGACCCATTGGGTTCGCCGGGTCAAAGAGATAATACATTCATCTGATAAGATGGATGCTGGCTCTGCAGTCTTAACGTTAGAGCAGAATTGTCGTTTTGCGCCCCTGAAGATGAAGCTCGGGCGGCTCAAGCGCGATTGCAATGATATGGGTACGCTGATGGCGGCTCTGGTCAAGTATGCCGACTCTGATAGTACCAAGGATCCCGCATCGGATGATGAAAGGACAGGGAAGGGAAAATGGAATGGCAATGGCAAGGGCCCCCAGCATAACCCGGCGAACCAAGGAGGTAACAAGCGTAAGGCTGATGGCAGTATGGAATTTGTGGCCAACACCAATTCACAGCGTAACAACCACCGGCGCAAGGGGAGACCACCTCCCCGAGCCGGCGGGTCAGGCCCGACGCTTGAACAATTGTTAAATGAGCCCTGCCCGAGGCATGGCTCTAGGGAAAAGCCGGCCACTCATCTATGGAAGGACTGCGCAATCATGAAGGCCTTTAAGAATTCCAATGCTTTCAATAGCAATAATGGCCCGGGCGGCGGTTCAGGCGCCGGCGGCTTTCATGGCCCGGGCAGCGGCTCAAATTCCAATTCTCAGAATGTTCAAGGGGGCTTTAATCAGCAGTCCGGCCAGGGTCATCAACAGTAGCAGGGGGGATACCAGACCAATCCAAAGGAGCTCAAGGATGGACCGTATCATGTGTTTACCACCAGTCTGTGCAAGCGAGATCAGAAGCTTCATAAAAGGGCTGTGAATGCTGTTGAGCCGGCGGTTCCACGCTATTTAAGATGGTCTGAGCAGCCTATTGTGTGGAGTAGGGAAGATCACCCTCCCCGGGTTGATAATCCGGGTCTCCTGGCCCTGGTGGTGGCTCCTCAGGTGGGGGGATATAAATTCACTAAAGTGCTCATGGACGGAGGCAGCAGTATCAACATCCTCTATTATGAGACCTTCCGTCGTATGGGGTTGATTGATCAGAACCTCAGCCAGTCCAGTACTATTTTCCATGGTGTAGTGCCTGGTAAGTCGGCATATCCAGTTGGTAAGATCGAGCTGGAAGTGGCTTTTGGAGATTAGTACAACTACAGGGCGGAAAAATTAACCTTTGAGGTGGTTAAAATAAGAAGTCCGTATCATGCTTTATTTGGGCGGCCGGCTTACGCCAAGTTCATGGCACGGCCGTGTTACGTGTATCTGCAGCTCAAGATGCCGGGTCACAATGGGACCATTATGGTTCATGGCAGCCGAAAGATAGCCTTGGAGTGTGAGGAAGGTGACGCGGCTTACGCTGAATCTGTTTGTGCGACAGAGGAGTTGAAGTTCTACAAGGACAATGTTGACCCGGCAGATATGACGTCTTTGAAAAAGCCAACCACGGAGCATGAGCCGGCAATGAAATTTAAGTCAGCTGACGAAACTAAACTTGTTGACTTTGTTCCAGGTGACTCATCTCAGCAGTTCAGCATCAGTGCCAATCTGGATCCGAAATAGGAAGGCGCGCTCATCGAGTTCATCCGTGAGAACAGGGACATTTTTGCATGGAAACCTTCTGACATGCCAGGTGTACCTAGGGAACTCGCTGAGCACACTCTCAATATTGATCCGAAATTTAAGCCGGTCAGGCAATTCCTTCGGCGGTTTAATGAGGAGAGGCGGAAAGCCATTGGTGAGGAGGTGGCCCGGCTCTTGGCGGCCGGGTTTATTATTGAAGTTTTTCATCCAGAATGGTTAGCTAACCCGGTGCTCGTGCTCAAGAAGAATGGCACCTGGCGGATGTGTGTGGACTACACAGATTTAAACAAAGCTTGTCCGGCTGATCCTTTTGCTCTCCCCCGTATTGATCAAATTATTGATGCTACGGCGGGTTGTGAGCGCTTAAGTTTTTTCGATGCTTATTCTAGGTACCATCAGATTAAAATGGCAGTTAAGGACCAGGAGAAGACGACGTTCATCACTCCCTTTGGAGCCTTCTGTTATGTGTCTATGCCTTTTGGGCTCAAGAGTGCATAGGCGACTTACCAGCGTTGTGTGCAGAATTGTCTTCATAAACAGATTGGGTGCAATGTTCATGCCTATGTGGATGATATCGTGGTTAAATCCAGGGAGAAGGAGACCCTGGTAGATGATCTTAGGGAAACCTTTGATAATCTCCGGGTTTACAAGATCATGCTTAACCCGGCCAAGTGTGTTTTTGGTGTTCCCGCAGGCAAGCTCTTGGGTTTTCTGGTTTCTCACAGAGGCATTGAAGCTAACCCGGAAAAGATCAAGGCAATCACCTCTCTGGCTAAGCCAGCGTGCATAAACGACGTCCAGCGTCTGGCGGGCCGCATCGCTGCTTTAAGCCGATTTATAAGCCGTTTGGGTGAAAAGGCCATGCCATTGTACCAGTTGATGAAGAAAACAGATGACTTTATCTGGGATGATGCTGCTAATGCTGCTTTTGAGGATTTGAAGAGACAGCTGGCTGAGCCCCCAGTCCTTGCTGCTCCTGTTAACAAGGAGCCCTTATTGCTGTATGTAGCCGCTAACACACGGGCCGTCAGTGCGGCTGTGGTGGTGGAGCGTAAGGAAGAGGGTAAGGGGTATCCGGTTCAGCGGCCGGTTTACTATGTCAGTGAAGTACTCATTGAGTCCAAACAGTGGTATCCACATTGGCAGAAGCTTGTTTATGGGGTATTCATGGCAAGCCGGAAGCTTAAGCACTATTTCCAGGGTCACCCTATCACTGTGGTTAGTTCTGCTCCCTTGGGAGATATCATTCAAAACAGAGAAGCCACAGGAAGAGTGGCTAAGTGGGCTATAGAACTTGGGCCTCATGGTCTGAAATACGTGCCACGCACGGCTATCAAATCTCAAGCATTGGTGGATTTCATCAACGATTGGATAGAGCTGCAGGTGCCTGAAGAGAAACCAGATAATACATACTGGACTATTCACTTCGACGGGTCTAGGCAATTGGAGGGCTCGGGGGCTGGAGTTGTATTAACTTCCCCTCGAGGTGACAAGTTTTGTTATGTGCTACGGTTGATGTTTCCCTGTACTAACAATGCGGCTGAGTACGAGGCCTTGCTCCATGGTCTTCGGATGGCTAAGGAGATGAGCTTGAGCCGGGTAAGGTGCTTTGGTGACTCAGACTTAGTGGCCCAACAAGTGTCAGGCAAGTGGGATTCCATGGACCCTCTCATGGCGGCTTATCGCTGCGAAGTTGATGCCATTGCTGGACACTTTCAGGGTTACCAAGTAGAACACATCGATCGCAGGAAAAACGAAGCGGCTGATGCATTAAGCCGGCTGGGCTCTCAGCGAAAGCCGGTGCCGCCTAATACTTTCTTGGACATTTTGCATAACCCTTCCGTTAAGTTGCCTACAGAAGAAGACTTGGCTGTCCCTGACCCGGAGGCACAGTTGGTGGCGGCTTTCCACATCACCCCAGACTGGACAGTACCATACTTGGCATACATGACCTGGGGAGAATTGCCTGAGGATGAAACTTTGGCCAGACAAATAACCCGGCGGTCTAAGTCAATGATCATTATCAATGGTGAGCTGCATCGTCGCAGTGTCACTGGAACTTTCCAGCATTGTGTTTCCCCTGAGGAAGGTCAAGAAATTTTACGTGAGATTCACGAGGGGGATTGTGGCCATCATGCCGGCTCAAAATCCCTTGTGGCCAAGGCTTTTCGTCATGGTTTCTATTGGCTGACGGCTCATGCTGATGCCGAGGATTTGGTCAGTAAATGTGACGGTTGCCAGAGGTTCTCGCGACGGGCTCATGTGCCAGCTCAAGAATTGAGGATGATTCCAATTACTTGGCCATTTGCGGTCTGGGGGCTTGATATGGTTGGGCCTTTTAAAAGGTCCAAGGATAAGAAGACCCACCTCTTGGTGGCGGTTGACAAGTTCACAAAGTGGGTTGAGGCAGAGCGAGTTAGCAAGTGTGACGCGGCCACAGCGGTTCAGTTCATGAAAAGGGTCATATTTCGCTTTGGTTTTCCACACAGCATTATAACTGGCAATGGTACCAATCTGTCTAAAGGCGCCATGGAGGAGTTTTGTCAACGAGAACATATCCGGCTTGATGTTTCATTAGTGGCTCACCCTCAGTCCAATGGTCAAGCTGAGAGAGCCAATCAGGAAATCTTGAAGGACATCAAGCCCCGGCTTTTGGTCCCTTTGCAACGGACGCCAGGTTGTTGGGTGGAGGAGTTACCCTCCGTGTTATGGAGTATCAATACTACTCCTAACAGGTCTACGGGTTACACGCCTTTCTTCATGGTTTATGGAGCGGAAGCAGTCCTCCCTAGCGACATCCGTCATGACTCGCCTCGAGTGGCTGCTTATGTTGAGGCGGATAATGAGCGGGCGCGTCAAGATGCTCTTGACTTGTTGGACGAACAGCGTGATGTGGCAGCAGCTCGCTCGGCGATTTACCAACAAGACCTGCGCCGCTATCACAGCCGCCGGGTTAAGTCCAGGGTCTTCCAGGAAGGTGATCTGGTGCTCCGGCTCATCCAAGATCAAACAGATGCACACAAGTTATCCCCGCCTTGGGAAGGGCCCTTTATGGTCAGCAAGAACTTGCACAACGGGTCATACTACCTTATCGATGTTCGGGAGCACAAAGATTCACGTAAGTCGGAGGAAGAGACCCGTCGGCCGTGGAACATAGCTCAGCTTCGGCCTTATTACACTTGAGCCACCGGCTCTCATAATGTACATATTTCTATAGCCATGTATATATTATGATGAATAATAAAGCAGGACCTCTGTCCTTTTCTCCTCCAAAGGTAAATGTGATATTTCCGTTACAACATTACATGGTCACTTGGAGGTGGATCCGGCTTACGATCGTATTCGAATCTAGCCGTTAACAATATGATCACCTGGGGGCTTCCTGTTCAAACATAGGTCGTATTCGAACCAAAGAGAACATAGCTGTCATACCCACTTGATTGGCAAATCGCCGAGCTCCTTGGGGAGTTTTTCTTGATCATATTTGAATCATAGCTCAACCCCCTTTGGGAACCGACGTGGATCGTATTGGAATCAGCGTCGTTAAACAACTCTCAAGGTCATTTGGGGGCTTCCTGTTCAAACATCGGTCGTATTCGAACCAAAGAGAACATAGCTGTCGGTACCCTCTTGATCGGCAACGCCAAAGCCACTGGGGGCTATACGATCGCATTCGAATCTTAGCTTAACCCCTTTGGGATGGTTCTCTGGTCGTATTCGAATCAGAAGCCCCTAAGTTTTTGATCTTTTGGTGTGCAACAAGTTCTTTTGATCATATCAACAGTGCGTAAGGGCGGTTCTTACTCCGCCGGCTTAATTTTGTTTAACAATGTTGATAGCACACAATAAGCATTATTGATGCTGGTGAACCGGAGTTGAGTTCTTAACCTTATTATTTGGGTTGCATAAACAGGAAGTGTGCTTGAAGGTTTCAAGTATGTTGTTATGGTTACCTCGAGGGTATAATTGAGAGCCGGTCTTTTATGACTTTGGTTCATATTCCGGGTTATTTGTAAAATATATGACTTTCAGTGCGGTAAGCCGCCCAAAAGACTTGTGATTTGCTTTCTATGCAGGACAATTAAAAGACAGCTCTTTACGTTTAAGGAAAGTAAAAGAACAAACATAACCCGGAGGAATATAAAAGAGCAGCTTCAACATAGTTAAGCGCTGCACACGTGCGCCATGGCACGACGGAATTAAGTGTTTGTCCTACTCTATTACAAGACTCCCCGAGTCCAAAAGGTGAGGCATTGTTTTTAAGGTGAAACCATGAGCCGCCTAAAAAATCAAGATGCTTGTTGGGTTGAAGCTCCCGGCTCATCCCTCTCCGCTCCTTCGGCTGTTCCCATGACCTGGAAGGTTGATGATTTCCAGTCAATGCCGCTCAAAGCTTCAAATTGAGCCTCATCATCAATTAACCCGGCCGGGTCAACTTCTGGGGCGAAGGTGTGCTTACGAGTCGGCGGGATCAGGCTGACTGCTTCATAGCATGGAGTTGGGATCCTCTGATTCTCCGCGTCATAGCCAGGCTGATACTTGGTAAGATCTGTGTCATTACCAATCAAGGTAGCCACCGGGCGCACACTTTTCACACAGGCGGCGAAGTCTTTCTGGTCAAAGGGGGTCCCGTCTTCCTTCAGGCTGGGGTATCCAAGAGCGATGTCGGCCGGGTCTAGCTCCGGGAGAAAAGCCTTGGCCCGGCTCAGAGCAGCTATAGCTCCGACTCTCGCAGAAGCCCGTCTCAGCTCTTTGAAGCGTTGAGGAAGAACGGCAAGCCGCCTGAGTACCTCTGCCAGGTGGGTCGGAACTTCGTTGGACAGAGCCACAACGGCTAAAGCACGTTGTGACCCGGTGTAGAGTTGCTCCACCAAAGAGTAAACAGCCTTCAGCTTGGTCAGAACATTCTGATTAAGATTGGAGCTTCTGGGACCTGTATAGCAAAGTCAGGTGAGCTGATGGCAATGGTGGGATTTATTAGACATGAATGATGTAAACTTGTTAAAAGCTTGCAGAACGACTTACCGAAGATTGCGGAGACCATCTGTGACACATGGCGTTTTAAGCCGGAGAGTTCGGCGGTTCTTTCAGTCAGAGCAGCCTCCGCTTGTTCGGCCCGGCTGAGCAAGGCAGTCTTCTCCTCGGCCCAAGTCTTTCTTTCTGTTTCAAATTTTTTCTTCAATTTTTCTTGTGCAGCAACACTGAACTCAAACTTGGCATTGGCCTTCCAGGTCTCAGTTTCCTGAGTCTTCAGATGGTTCTTCAGCTCAGAGATTTCCGACTCAAAATTCTTGCAGGCTGCCTGTACAAATTCCGGGTTACAGTTTGAGTAATTATCATGCAACATTAAAGTCCCAAGCACTTTGCAAGCAAAGTCACTTGGCACTTGGGGGCTAATGTATGCTGAAGGATTCTATTTATAGTGCCGGTTCATGAAGGTAAGCCGGAATTAAGTCTACAACATATTCTATCATAAGTAATAGACTTGGGGCCTAGCATGGTAAGGATGACTATGGAGTAATCAAGAGAGTTGTACCTCAGATTTTTGCTGTATCTGATTCACCATGTCAATCTCCAGGTCCCTGCTGTTGTGCAGTTGACCAATGTAACCAGAAACAATGTCTCCAATGCTCAAGTTAGCATAGTCAGTGATATCCAGTCTGGCCCTGCGGCGCTCCAGCAGTTCTTCTTTGGCAGCCAGCACAGTGGGTCTTCCTAGCTCAACATATTCGGTCCAGGTAATCACCACATCCGGGTCATCGGCCGGTTGAGCTGAGCTGGGAATCTCCGGGTTGTCAGAACCCGCCATGGTTTGTTCTTCAGTTGGAACGGCGGTTTCTGGAGCTGGTGCAGATGGCGGCTCAGAGGCAGAAGTGTTGAGTTCAGTTAAGTCTGGCTCTTCGACCGGTTTACTTTTCTTTGCCTTCTTGCTGAGCTTGGCTTGGGCACTGAAAGTTAAAAGGTTAGTGCAAAAAACATAGATAAGATAAGCACAAAATGAGATGGTCATCATTACCCGGGGGCAGTCTTGAAAGCCGGCAAGTTAGATTGCATGGAGTCACCGGAGGAAGGTGAAGTTTCCTAATAGTTTGAATCAGAAGAATTGAGTGGTTGGCGAGTGATGCCCGCCAAAGGATGAAAAGGATATAAGTCGGAGATAACCTCGGTCCGGCGCTTCCTTGATGCTTCGGGTAAGCCGGAGGAGAGATCTGCATCCTTGCTGGCCCGGGTTTGCCTCCGGCTCTCATGAATCTGTTGCTTCAAAAGAAATTGAGGATCTTGATAAGCTAAAGGATGGGAAAAACTTACTTTCTGGGTTACTCTTCGGACTTTCAGCCTTGGCAAGGGGTCCGAGTCGGAGGAAAGTATAGTTACCTCTTCAATCACCGGGTTACTCGCTCCGGTGTCCTTCTGCTGATAATCAATGTCAATAAGGTGGTTAAGTACAAACAAAAAACAAGAGAAGAGCATAAGAATGAAGGGTTACCTCTGACTCGGAGGAGTCATCCAGCTGAAGCAGCTCCGAGGCGCTAGGCTTACTCCCCTTCTTGCAGGGAGCGGCTCTCCTGGCGGCCTTTTTAGCCTTCCTGGCTTTTTTAGCAGCCTCATGGTCATACCTGACCTTCCAGAACTTGTCATTAGCCTGAGAAATACAACAAAGATTTCTTGAAGTTAAGATGAAAATTGTTAAAATGGAAAGTAAAGTGCTCAGATCAGTAGCTTACCGCCGGAGCCGGGTTAGCTTTGCAGAAGGGATTTAAGCCCGTCCTCCCAACGTCTGCTAAGCTCTCGTTCAGAAGGGCCTTGGTCATGTCGTCAACGACGTCTTCAGGAAGGTCGTTAGGGCTGTGCCGCAGAGGATCATCCTTCCGACCCGTGTAATCACACATTAAGCCGGGGCGGCGGCTTAGAGGGATCACCCGCCAAGCAATCCAGACCCGGACCAGATCAACACCGTTAAGGCCATTTCCCAGAAGAGCCTTAATCTTGTTGATGGTGGGGATAAGCGGTTGACGCTCAGCTTGAGACAATTTGTCTGGCAGGGGGTGGTTTGACTCCAGACACAGGGCGCGAAAGCCGGGCAGAGGGCTCTTATCAGCCGAAGACGTATCCTGGCAGTAGAACCATGTCTGATTCCAGTCCTTTGGGTGGCTTGGCGGCTCAGCGTAAGGAAAGAGACAATCCCTCCGTCGTTGAATTGATATTCTGCCAAGTTCCAAGCTAGGCCCGTTGGCACACTCGTTCTGGCGGTTCAAATAAAACAGTGCCCTAAAGAGCAGTAGGCTGGGTTCTTCTCCAAGGTACACCTCGCAAAATACTTGGAAGTTACAAATGTTTGACACGGAATTGTGCCCAATGTCTTGAGGTCGCAGATCGAAAAAGTTCAGAACATCACTGAAGAATTTTGAGCCAGGAGGAGCAAAGCCCCGGCTCATGTGATCAGCAAATATAACCACCTCTCCGTCTCTTGGTCGAGGTCTCTCTTCAGACGGGTCAGGGGCACGATAGGGCATGACCTCCTTCTTAGGCAGGTAACCCGTCTTCACGAAGTCATCTAAGGTATCATCAGTAACACTGGATCTCACCCAGTTGCACATAATGGGTGCCTTGGGAGCTTTGGGTGGCATTGTGAAAGACGAAAGCCTATGACAAGAGAAAATGTCCGGTTCAAATATAAGACGGAGGGAGATTCCAGTTCAGTATTCAAGATGGCGGCTTATGAAGGGGCCTAATGATATATGGCTAATTGTGTCGGGTTATCTAAGCCACTGTGGATGTCATAAGTAATTCAAATCGTTTAAAACTCTATCATGAATGAGCCGGAAATTTCACAGCGCATGGCCTCCTCTAAGCCGGCGATATGAGCCGCCATAGCTAACAGATGCAATTTTTGACTAAGTGTGGCACAAACAGGTTTCTCAGATCGCAGTAATTATTTTGGATCAAACGGTCATCTAGAAAGAAAAATTTTCTAGACCTAAAAACTAGCACAGAGAAGTTCATAAGTTCTAATGAGGCCTTTTTGAAAGCAAGAGGGATCTGCTAGTATGGGAAATGGGTGCGAAACCACTACCGCAGCATTCTATCCTACTTTCCGGATCAAAGGAGGTCGCGGTGGCGGAACTGTGAAGAACTTGGGATGAACTACGAAGAACAGAGGAAGATAGACAGAACCCTAATGCGAATCTACTGTAGGGAGGTGCAAGGACTTACTGGCGCTGATGAGATGCGCAACACCATTAAGTCCGTTTCCCAGAAGAGCCTTAATCTTGTTGATGGTGGGGATAAGCGGTTGACGCTCAGCTTGAGACAATTTGTCTGGCAGGGGGTGGTTTGACTCCAGACACAGGGCGCGAAAGCCGGGCAGAGGGCTCTCATCAGCCGGAGACGTATCCTGGCAGTAGAACCATGTCTGATTCCAGTCCTTTGGGTGGCTTGGCGGCTCAGCGTAAGGAAAGAGACAATCCCTCCGTCGTTGAATTGATATTCTGCCAAGTTCCAAGCTAGGCCCGTTGGCACACTCGTTCTGGCGGTTCAAATAAAACAGTTCCCTAAAGAGCAGTAGGCTGGGTTCTTCTCCAAGGTACACCTCGCAAAATACTTGGAAGTTAAAATGTTCGGCACGGAATTGTGCCCAATGTCTTGAGGTCGCAGATCGAAAAAGTTCAGAACATCTCTGAAGAATTTTGAGCCAGGAGGAGCAAAGCCCCGGCTCATGTGATCAGCAAATATAACCACCTCTCCGTCTCTTGGTCGAGGTCTCTCTTCGGACGGGTCAGGGGCACGATAGGGCATGACCTCCTTCTTAGGCAGGTAACCCATCTTCACGAAGTCATCTAAGGTATCATCAGTAGCACTGGATCTCACCCAGTTGCACATAATGGGTGCCTTGGGAGCTTTCGGTGGCATTGTGAAAGACGAAAGCCTATGACAAAAGAAAATGTCCGGTTCAAATATAAGACGGAGGGAGATTCCAGTTCAGTATTCAAGATGGCGGCTTATGAAGGGGCCTAATGATATATGGCTAATTGTGTCGGGTTATCTAAGCCGCTGTGGATATCATAAGTAATTCAAATCTTTTAAAACTCTATCATGAATGATCCGGAAATTTCACAGTGCATGGCCTCCTCTAAGCCGGCGATATGAGCCGCCATAGCTAACAGATGCAATTTTTGACTAAGTGTGGCACAAACAGGTTTCTCAGATCGCAGTAATTATTTTGGATCAAACGGTCATCTAGAAAGAAAAATTTTCTAGACCTAAAAACTAGCACAGATAAGTTCATAAGTTCTAATGAGGCCTTTTTGCAAGCAAGAGGGATCTGCTAGTATGGGAAATGGGTGCGAAACCACTACCACAGCATTCTATCCTACTTTCCGGATCAAAGTTGGTCGCGGTGGCGGAACTGTGAAGAACTTGGGATGAACTACGAAGAACAGAGGAAGACCGACAGAACCCTAATGCGAATCTACTGTAGGGAGTTGCAAGGACTTACTGGCGCTGATGAGATGCGGATGTCGCCGCCGTTTCTCTGGACCAGTTCAGGGTGATGCAGCGGCCAACGTTGAGGAAGACAAGGGGCGCGGCGGCGGCGGCGGAGCTCAAACTCTCGGGCGTCAGAGGAGGAAGACGATGGAGGAGAGGAGTGAATGAAGGCTTATGGGCCGGGCCTATTTATAAGGGTGGTTGATAAATGGGCGCGAGAAACGAGGAGGCCAAGATGTGATTATCTCGCCACAGAAACGCCTCGATTTTCGGATGGTCATTAAAGATGAGATCCATTGGGATATGACAGAATAGAAAAATGAATTTAATGGAAGATGACGTCACGGCGGGTTATAACCTTTGCACAAGCAGAAGCCGGAAGATTTTCTTTCAAAGGGATTGAAGATTGACATGAACCGGTTCAAATCAATCTGGGGCCTAATGTTGAGGATATAACCATTAGAGTCACCCGCCCAGGAGGGGCCGGGTTACGTTATAATGATCATCACGTGAAGCCCAGTACCAGGCTTGAAGATGGCTGATCAATAGTGGGCTTAAGACCCGGAGGCGGCTTAAGGCCCATAGTGATAAACCTCCGTTATGGCAAGACTTGTAACGTAAGGCAAGAGTAGTTAAGAGTCCGAGCCGGATACTGTTATAAGCCGGCCGGGACTCTGAGAGCCGCGGGGCGTCAACCTCTCTATATAAAGGGACGACCCGGCGGCGGTTCAGGACGAGGGACAACAGATCGAGAGCCGGGCATAGCGATTTAGCTCCCTGGTCATCGAAACCCTAAGTAATACCATCTCAACTGGACGTAGGCTTTTACCTTCACTGTAAGGGGCCGAACCAGTATAACCCTCGTGTTCCTTGTCCCGTTTAACCCCTTTAAGCTTCCTAGCTGCGATGGCTCCACGACTAAGTCCTTGCACGAGGACATCTGCCGTGACAATTCCACGACATACCACCTACACTTCCCTTGGGTTTTCGCGAGCCCGAGGGTCATCTTTATTTTAGACCCCCACGGGCCAGTGCTCCTTCGAGTGTTGGTTCGAACCGAGCTGCCTGTGGGGCCACCTTGGGGAAACTTGAGGACTGGTTTTACTCATAGCTAGTCTCATCCGGTGTTGCCCTGAGAACGAGATATGTGCAGCTCCTATCGGGATTTGTCGGCACATCGGGCGGCTTTGCTGGTCTTGTCTTACCATTGTCGAAATGTCTTGTAAACCGGGATTCCGAGACTGATCGGGTCTTTCCCGGAGAAGGTTTATCATTCGTTGACCGTGAGAGCTTATAATGGGCTAAGTTGGGACACCCCTGCAGGGTATTATCTTTTGAAAGCCGTGCCCACGGTTATGAGGCAGATGGGAATTTGTTAATGTCCGGTTGTAGAGAACTTGTCACTTGACTTAATTAAAATACATCAACCATGTGTGTAGCCGTGATGGTCTCTTCTCGGCGGAGTCCGGGAAGTGAACACGGTTTGAGTTATGAATGACGTAAGTAGGAGTTCAGGATCACTTCTTGGTCATTACTAGTTGACGACCGTTCCGTTGCTTCTCTTCTCGCTCTCTTTCGCGTATATTAGCCACCATATATGCTTAGTGCCTGCTGCCGCTCCACCTCAATACACCATCCTTTCCTATAAGCTTAAATAGTCTTGATCTCGCGGGTGTGAGATTGCTGAGTCCTCGTGACTCACAGATTCTACCAAAACAGTTGCAGGTGCCGACGATGCCACTGCAGATGACGCAATCGACCTCAAGTGGGAGTTCGATGAGGAACGTGGTCGTTACTATGTGTCTTTTCCTGATGATCAGTAGTGGAGCCCAGTTGGGATGATGGGGGATCTAGCATTTGGGGTTATCTTATTTTCATTTGGATTTTGACCGTAGTCGGTCTATGTGTGGATGTTGGATGATGTATGAATTATATTTATGTATTGTGTGAAGTGGCGATTGTAAGCCAAGCTCTCGTTATCCCATTCTTGTTCATTACATGGGATTGTGTGAAGATGACCCTTCTTGCGACAAAACCACAATGCGGTTATGCCTCTAAGTCGTGCCTCGACACGTGGGAGATATAGCCGCATCGTGGGCCTTACAAGTTGGTAATCAGAGCCATCCCCGACTTAGGAGCCCCCTGCTTGATCGAATCGCTGGCGTTGTTGAGTCTAGAACAAAAATGTTTTGAGTCTTAGGATTATATATATCGGAGAGTAGGATTCTTTTTACTCCTCAGTCCCTTCGTCGCTCTGGTGAGGTCTCCTGACGTAGAAGTTTTGACTCTTCTCTCCTCAAATTTCACAAAAAAAAAATTAGGATCACGCGGGTATCTTAGAATCGTTCCGATGGTTTTGTGACGAGAACATTGTTCTTGGTGCCTCCTGACATTTAGGGGTTGTGGCAGTGTCCCGGGGAGTTGAGCTCCGAGGTGTTGTCGTCACAATTTTATCGTTGCAGTTCTGGAATACCTGAGTTTCGCCGACATCGAAATCTCTTTTATGCAGTTGTTGGTGAGATCACCTCGACGCCACCTAGTACTGGGGCGGGAGTTCGGGAGTATTGCCATAACTCGTATAACGGATGCTTTTCGAAGGTTGAGGTACACGATTTCCGAAGGTTTCTTGGTTATGTGTTGACGGATGGATACAGCTGGATCTAGGGATTGCTAGTTTGGGTGATATATTTTGTGTCCCCTGTATCCCCAACACCAGATTGCATAACCAGAAAGTTTTGGGAGTTTATAAGTGGGAATTCAAGTAGCTCCTAGGATATCTTTCCGACAGACGCATGATATGAGATTGGGGTTCGACGTCTAGTGGTCCGCCTTTCCACGGTTGGTTTTACAGTGGTCTCGTAGTGTCTTAAAGAGTCCTTGGCTATGCCGACTCGGGGACGCTTCGTATGTCATGTGCACTGCCTTGTACATGATGGTGCTGTACGATTGAGCCTGTGTGGGCCCCACCACGAAAATTTCGGACGAAATCTCTATCATATGTTTGTTCCGGCTTATTTTGCAAGCCAATACTTTGTTTTGTTTTGAATTGTGGTATTCGAGTTGCTTCGAAGTAAAATGTTGATTCCATATCTTTTTCTAAGTGGCTTCTCAACCTAATGGAAGTGTGATGATTTACTATGGAATTCATTCGTTCATCCTCGTTCGAATGTTTATTGTGAAGACTATATGTTGCAATTTCTATCCGTTGATTCTACTTGTCTATTTGTCTATCAAGATGCTAACGGATGTCACCCTCTTCAGGATGGCTCCGCCAACGCGTCAGAATCAGGACCACAATGAAGGGAGTCAAGAGAACACTCCACCACCACCTCCGCCTCCGGAGGCATGGCAAGCTATCATGGCAGCCACCAACACCAATGCTCAGATGATTCTACAACTCTTGCAAGAACGCACCCAAGGGCAAGGCAATCAAGGAAATCAAGGCCAAGGCAACAATCAGTCTCACTTCGCTACCCTCAACCAGTTTCTCGCAAATCAGCCCAAGTCTTTCAGCTACTGTGCCGAGGCCACGGATGCCGATGATTGGCTCGTGGACATCAACAAGCATTTTGAATGTAGCAATGTCAGGCCTGAGGACTATGTCAAGTTCGCTTCTTTTCAGCTCAAGGACCAAGCTGCTGATTGGTATCAACAATACAAAGATTCCAGAGGAGGTCGTGTGATCACTTGGACTGACTTCTGTCGGGACTTCAAAGCGCACCACATTCCACAAAGTGTTCTTGAGAGCAAGCGTGAGGAGTTCCGCAATCTCAAGCAAGGCAACATGTCTGTGTATCAATTCAACATCCAGTTTCAGAAACTTGCTCGCTTCGCTAAACAAGACGTTCCTGATGAAAAGAGCATAATCTATCACTTCAGAGGTGGCCTTAGAGAGGATCTGTAGTTAGCTCTCGTTCTTGTTGAGCCTACTCAGTTTGATCAATTCTATAACATGGCACTGAAGCAAGAGGATGCTCGGCTCAAGTGTGAGGCTTCTAAGAAGAGAGTCAGGGACGCAGTTCAGTCTTCTTCTTCCTCACTTGTGGCAGCTAGGCAACAGAAGTTTTGGTTGCCTCCTCCTCCTCCGTTTCGTTAGCCTTACCAGCAGAAGAACAAAGGTGGCCATGGTTCTTCCCACTCTTCTAACTCTGGCTATCAGAACAAGTCTCAAAATCAAGCTCCAAAGTGGAATGCTCCTTATCATCGTCCACTCTAATAGGTGACTTGCAACAAGTGTCAGCAGAAAGGTCACTATGCTAACAAGTGCTTCAACCAAAGGCGTCTTTCGCCTCCTCCTCCTGTAAGATCTTCCAGCAATGCAGTGGTCAAGCATAATCCCAAGGCTGCAAAGGTGAACATGATGAATGCAGCCCAAGCGGAGGAATCTACTGATGTGATAATGGGTAATCTTCCAGTTAATGATATTCCTGCAAAAGTTTTATTTGATACTGGTGCATCGCATTCTTTCATGTCATACCCTTTTGCATCAAAGCACAATTTTGACACAGAGGAATTATCAAGAGCAATGCAAGTTATTTCTCCAGCTAAGCGTTTGAGCTCCAGCATGATGGTTCCCGATGTTTCCATCAAGATGGGGAACTATAAATTTCTGTCTTCCCCAATTGTTCTTGGTGACTCGGATATTGATCTAATTCTCGGGATGGACTGGCTTTCTAAGCATGAGGCTCAACTTGATTGTGCTGCCAGGGAAATTCAATTGACACACTCTTCTGAGGATGTTATTATTTATGCCGCTCGTGATGAAACCGTTCGGGTGTTTTCTCTCAATGAGAAGGGCGAATTGAATGCCATCTCTCAAATTCCAGTCGTTTGTGAGTACCAAGATGTCTTTCCAGAAGAGCTTCCGGGTATGCCTCCTCACCGGCCAGTTGAGTTCGTTATCGATCTTGAGCCGGGCACTGAACCCATTTGCAAGCGTCCATACAAGCTTGGACCCAAGGAGCTGAAGGAATTGAAGAAACAGCTCGATGAACAAGAGCGTCTGGGTTTGATCAGACCGAGTTCATCTCCATGGGGTTGTGGTGTTCTTTTTGTCCAGAAGAAGGATGGCACGGAACGACTTTGTGTTGACTACCGTCCATTGAACAAGAAGACAATCAAGAACAAGTATCCACTTCCCAACATCAATGAGCTATTCGAGCAACTCAAAGGTGCTAAAGTATTCTCCAAGCTTGACCTTCGTATGGGTTATCATCAGATTCACATTCGTGAAGAAGATATTCCCAAGATAGCATTCAGAACAAGCTTTGGTTCTTACGAATATACTGTCATGTCTTTCGGCCTTGTCAATGCTCCTCCAACATTCTCTCGGATGATGAATTTCATCTTCAACCCCTATACCAATGAATTCGTCCTGGTGTATCTCGATGATATCTTGGTCTTCTCCAAGAATAAGAAGGATCATGCCAAACATTTGCGATTGGTGCTCGACAAGCTTAGAGAGTATCAATTTTATGCGAAGTTTTCCAGATGTGAGTTTTGGCTCGATGAAGTTCTTTACCTTGGTCACATCATCTCTGCCAAGGGCATCGCTGTTAATCCCGAGAAGGTGTCTGCTATTGTGATTTGGGAACCTCCTCAGAATGTCAAGCAGCTTTGCAGTTTTCTTGGTCTTGCAAGCTATTGCCGAAGATTCGTTGAGAATTTCTCTAAGATTGCAAAGCCTCTTTCCAACCTCCTCCAGAAGCATGTGAAGTATGTCTGGTCTCCTGAGTGTGACGTTGCTTTCAACACTCTCAAAGAGAAACTCGTCACAGCTCCTGTCTTAACTCCTCCTGATGAATCCAAGTCATTTGAAGTATTCTGTGATGCTTCTCTCCAAGGTCTCGGTGCTGTATTAATGCAAGAGAAGAAAGTTGTGGCCTATACCTCTCGTCAGTTGAAGCCCAATGAAAAGAACTACCCCACTCACGATCTTGAGTTGGCGGCAGTTGTCCATGCATTAATAACATGGAGACATCTCTTGTTGGGAAGAAAAGTGGACATATTCACCGACACAAGAGTCTCAAGTACATCTTCACTCAGCCCAACCTCAACCTCAGGCAGACTCGATGGGTCGAAATTATTCAAGAGTACAATCCGAGTATGGAATATACTCCAGGCAAGGCCAATGTCATTGCAGATGCTTTAAGCAGGAAGGCTTATTGCAACAGCTTAATTCTCAAGCCATTCCAGCCGGATCTTTGTGAAGCTTTCTGCAAGCTGAATCTCCAAGTTGTTCCTCAAGGCTTTCTTGCCAACCTCATAGTCTCTCCTACTTTGGAAGATCAAATTCGTGAGGCACAACTTCTTGATGCCATGGTGAAGAAGGTGAAACGTGGTATCGACAAGGGTGTTTCCAAATACAAGTGCTATCGCATTGATGACAGAGACACTTTATTCTTCGAGGACCGGATTGTGGTTCCTAAAGGTGATCTAAGGAAAGTCATTATGAACGAGGCGCACAATTCTCTTCTTTCCATTCATCCTGGAAGTACGAAGATGTACCATGACCTCAAGCAGTCGTATTGGTGGACTCGAATGAAGCGAGAAATCGCTCAATTCGTGAATGAATGTGATGTCTGTCGAAGGGTGAAAGCAGAACACCAACGACCAGCTGGTCTCCTCCAACCTGTTGCTATCCCAGAATGGAAGTTTGATCATATCGAAATGGACTTCGTGACTGGATTTCCAAAGTCCAAGCGCGGAAATGATGCTATCTTCGTTGTCATCGACAAGCTTTCTAAAGTGGCTCATTTCCTTCCAATTAAAGAATCCATCACAGTAGCTCAGTTGGCAGAGCTATACACCTCCAGAATTGTCTCCTTGCATGGCATTCCACAATTGATTTCTTCAGATCGTGGAAGCATTTTCACTTCTAAGTTCTGGAACTCCTTCCAGAAGGCCATGGGCACCAACATTCGCTTCAGCACAGCTTTCCATCCTCAAACTAGTGGCCAAGTCGAGCGAGTCAATCAAATTCTTGAAGATATGCTCAGGGCTTGTGTCATTTCCTTTGGCATGAAATGGGAAGATTGTCTTCCATATGCCAAATTCTCCTACAACAACAGCTTCCAAGCGAGTTCGGGCAAGGCCCCATTCGAGATTCTCTATGGCAAAAAGTGCCGTACTCCTCTCAATTGGTCAGAGACTGGTGAACGCCAACTTCTTGGCAATGACTTAATCACAGAGGCTGAAGAAATGTGTAAAGTCATCCGTGAAAATCTCAAAGCCGCGCAATCGCGACAGAAGAGTTACTATGATAGCAAGCACTGTGATGTGGATTTCGAGATCGGAGACCATGTCTACCTCCGCATCTCTCTAATGTAAGGCACTCGTTGCTTCGGTATCAAAGGGAAGCTTGCCCCTAGATACGTGGGTCCTTTCAAGATCATTGGCAAAAGAGGCGACCTCGCCTATCAACTTGAGCTTCCTTCCAACTTCGCGAACGTGCACGATGTGTTCCACGTGTCACAGCTCCGCAAGTGCTTCAAGACGCCCGAGCGCACCATCAACTTCGAAGAGATTGACCTCCAAGAAGATCTGTCTTATCATGAGCACCCCGTTGCTATTTTTGAAGAAACTGAGCGCAAGACTCGCAGCAAGTCAATCAAATTCCTGAAAGTGAAGTGGTCGCACCATTCCGACCGAGAAGCCACCTGGGAACGCGAGGACCATCTCCGTTCCGAATATCCGGAGTTCTTTCAGTCCTAGATCTCGGGACGAGATCCTCTCGTAGTGGTGGAGTGTTGTAACACCCCGGATGTAAGTTTCCATATTTGTAACTCCAACTCTTGCCATTTTTGGCTATGTGTTATGATATTCCCTCCGTGGTAGGGTTTTGTTTTTGTTTTGCATTTTGTTCATGTCATGCATCTCATATCATGTCATCATGTGCATTGCATTTGCATACGTGTTCGTCTCATGCATCCGAGCATTTTCCCCGTTGTCCGTTTTGCAATCCGGCACTCCCACCTCCTCCGGCGCTCCCCTCTTGTTTCTTTTCGTGAGCGGGTGTTGAACGTTCTCGGA
Source organism: Aegilops tauschii subsp. strangulata (assembly GCF_002575655.3). Classification (NCBI taxonomy): domain Eukaryota; kingdom Viridiplantae; phylum Streptophyta; class Magnoliopsida; order Poales; family Poaceae; genus Aegilops; species Aegilops tauschii. The sequence goes on from NC_053036.3 coordinate 440,307,719, forward strand.
ATGGACCGAGGCTTATCAAGTGGCCTTCGTATACCACCAGGAGACCACCGGTCAAGTTTTGTTCCATTTGGAGGTCGTTTGGTACTCCAACGGTTAACCGGGTAACCGCAAAGTCCGTTTGTGTGTGCAGCAAAAACCCCTCTCTAAACAGCCCAAAACCCAGCAACTCACTTCCATGATCTAGGTCGTTCGATCACGATCGTGTGGGTGAAAACCGCACTCCATTTGGAGTCTCCTAGCTCCCTCTAGCTATATATATGCATCCCTCCCGAAATACATTCGTAGTCCAAACCCTAACCCGCTCCTCCGCACCGCCGAACGTGTCCGGCCCGAGCCGGACAAATCGCGCCGCCGCCTCCAGCTACGCAGGCGCTGCCACGTGGCCCCCGGCCACCGCGCGCGCCCGCGGCCCGCCGGGCCCGTACGCCGCCCCCGCCGGCCTGTCTCCGCCCGCGCCCCGCGCGCCGTTGCCCGCTGACCCGCCGTGTCGCCGCCTTCGCCGCCTCGCCGCGTCGCCTCCTCCCACCGGCGACGAACTTCGGCGACCTCGCCCGAGCGCCGCGCCCCGCCGTCTCCGCGAGCTCCTCCCGCGGCTCCTCTCCGCCGCCTCCTTCCCGTGGTCCTCCGACGCCGGCCGCCGCGTCCCCCTCTCCTTCGTCTCCGGCGACGAACCTCCGGCCGTCCCCGAGCTCGGCCCGATAGGATCTGAGGATCTCTGGGTTGACTTTCTCTTCCCCCTCTCAAATCTTCTAAGTCCTTATATTTTTGCATTATATGCCCCTGTTCATTGCATCGTAACTCTCTGCATATAGCTCCGTTTCACGCGTGTAATTTATAGAAATGTTCGCCTCGTGATGCTCTTCATTTTGTTCCATTGCACCATGTTCATTTGAGTCCATATTGTTGCCCAAATCTCTGGTGCAAGAGTGCTAGTTGCTGTTATCTGCTGTTACTTATCAAAACTTGAGGATTTTTTTATTTTTGTTGCATTTAATCTGTGCATCTTATGGGCATGAGCTCTACATGTGTATTGTTGTATGCCATGCCATCTTTCCAGGGGTGTATGCCATGTATTTTTTTGATCTCTGTGGTGACTATCACAAGCATACAAACTAGGCTCCGTAATGTTTCTGATTTCAGAGACTTGGTAGTTTTTCCAAGTCTGTGACTGCTGTTATTTTATTGCTATGTATCCATGTGGCTACAGAGAGATCCATGCTTATTTTGGAGATGTTCAGTAAGGATGTTTTGTATATTGTTGTAAATGATCCATTCATGCCCTTGTTTGCAATTATGGAGTGCCATAGCATGACTCAATCTTGCTCTACTTTTGCTATAAAATATTTCTGGCAGATTCTTAACATGATATTCAATTTTTCCAAGCTCGTTGTAGTTGTTTCATACATGCTATGTATTTTCTATTGCCATGGATAGCTTCATAAACATGCCTTCTTGTTTTACGTATGCTTGTTTTGTCATGCATTGCTTTGTGATGAGTGCATCAAGCTCACAAAGATGCCCTCATAATGTCTATTTCTGCCATGCTTTGTTTTCTGCAAAGTCTGAAACCTGTTAACAAAACTTGCTATGTTTACATGGTTGCCATCATATCTTCTGGCCCTTTCTGGCTTATGGTCGGTAAGGAACTTTTGTCATATGCATTTAGTAGAATACTGCCATGCCTCATTTTGCTATGTCCAGTAAGGCAACATGTTATCTTTTGCATGTCCAGTAATTTCACCAAGTCTGTGAACCTGTTATCTTTTGCACTTTTGCCATGCTTGTTTGAACCTGTTGTGTTGTGATCTAGCCGTAGCTCAGTGTTCATCTTTTGACAAGCATCTCCTATACATTGCTGCCATATACTTTGTTGCTATGTTGGAGTGCTGTAGCATTGTTATTTGTTGCATTCTAAGTGCTATCATGCTGTTAATCGCAGATTCGTGTTATTCTTGTTTTGCTTGCCATTTGCAAACCGTGCATCCGTTTCCGGTGATCTTTATATCGATTTCGACCGAAATCATCTCATCTTTCCAATGGCATACTTGTTTTGCCAAGTTACTACCTTGGTTCATCATTTTTCGTCCGGAGCACGCATATGCATCGCATATCATATCTTGCAAATCATACATGTTTTGCATCATGTTGCTTGTGCATCTCCCGTGTTTGATTGTGGTTCCGTTGGTTGAGTTCTTGTTTTGGGTAGAGCCGGGAGACGAGTTCGTGAACGAGGAACCTGTTGAGTACGCTTATGAGGATCAAGCTTTCGACAACTCTGAGAACCTTGCAGGCAAGCTGACCATACCCCCGAAATCACTTCTATCTTTGCTTTGCTAGTTGTTCGCTCTATTTTCCATGCTGCGCTTCCTATCACTTGCTATTTCATGCCTCCCATATTGCCATGACAGCCTCTAACCATCCTTTCCTAGCAAACTGTTGTTTGGCTAAGTTTCCGCTTTTGCTCAGCCCTTCTTATAGCGTTGCTAGTTGCAGGTGAAGTTGAAGTTTGTTCCATGTCGGAACATGGGTATGTTGGGATATCACAATATCTCTTATTTAATGAATGCATCTATATATTGGGTAAAGGGTGGAAGGCTCGGCCTTATGCCTGGTGTTCTGTTCCACTCTTGCCGCCCTAGTTTCTGTCATACCGGTATTATGTTCCTTGAGTTTGCGTTCCTTACGCGGTTGGGTGATTTATGGGACCCCCTTGACAGTTCGCCTTGAATAAAACTCCTCCAGCAAGGCCCAAACTTGGTTTTACCATTTGACCACCTACCACCTACACTTCCCTTGGGTTTTCGCGAGCCCGAGGGTCATCTTTATTTTAGACCCCCACGGGCCAGTGCTCCTTCGAGTGTTGGTTCGAACCGAGCTGCCTGCGGGGCCACCTTGGGGAAACTTGAGGACAGGTTTTACTCGTAGCTAGTCTCATCCGGTGTTGCCCTGAGAATGAGATATGTGCAGCTCCTATCGGGATTTGTCGGCACATCGGGCGGCTTTGCTGGTCTTGTTTTACCATTGTCGAAATGTCTTGTAAACCGGGATTCCGAGACTGATCGGGTCTTTCCGGGAGAAGGTTTATCATTCGTTGACCATGAGAGCCTATAATGGGCTAAGTTGTGACACCCCTGCAGGGTATTATCTTTCGAAAGCCGTGCCCGCGGTTATGAGGCAGATGGGAATTTGTTAATGTCCGGTTGTAGAGAACTTGTCACTTGACTTAATTAAAATACATCAACCGTGTGTGTAGCCGTGATGGTCTCTTCTCGGCGGAGTCCGGGAAGTGAACACGGTTTGAGTTATGAATGACGTAAGTAGGAGTTCAGGATCACTTCTTGGTCATTACTAGTTGACGACCGTTCCGTTGCTTCTCTTCTCGCTCTCTTTCGCGTATGTTAGCCACCATATATGCTTAGTGCCTGCTGCAGCTCCACCTCATTACACCATCCTTTCCTATAAGCTTAAATAGTCTTGCTCTCGCGGGTGTGAGATTGCTGAGTCCTCGTGACTCACAGATTCTACCAAAACAGTTGCAGGTGCCGATGATGCCAGTGCAGATGACGCAATCGACCTCAAGTGGGAGTTCGATGAGGAACGTGATCGTTACTATGTGTCTTTTCCTGATGATCAGTAGTGGAGCCCAGTTGGGACGATCGGGGATCTAGCATTTGGGGTTATCTTATTTTCATTTGGATTTTGACAGTAGTCGGTCTATGTGTGGATGTTGGATGATGTATGAATTATATTTATGTATTGTGTGAAGTGGCGATTGTAAGCCAATCTCTCGTTATCCCATTCTTGTTCATTACATGGGATTGTGTGAAGATGACCCTTCTTGCGACAAAACCACAATGCGGTTATGCCTCTAAGTCGTGCCTCGACACGTGGGAGATATAGCCGCATCGTGGACGTTACAGAGGGTGAGGGGTTTTTATAGCCGAGGTGAAAAACCGCTCGCCCGAGGAAAATGGACGAACGTGCCCCTGACCCTTCTCATTCGTGTGACATGTGTCACCCACGTACAGAGAGGTGGAGATCATGTGAGATCGTGGGTGAATAGGATAATCATATCGTAGAATGTGGAACGGTTTGAGCGGCAACAGCCGAAAATTCAAATATGAAAATTTTAATGTTTCGTTCGCAAATTCTTCAGCTGACAAGGACACAGTGAAGATTTTGAACGGGTTTCAAATAGAACGCACATGAAGAATTTGTGAATAGACTGGGTTGAGTTTAGCATAGAGGGGGGCGGGTCCAATCACATTCACTTAGCAGAAAAAGGCAACATGAAGAAATAGCTATAAGTGAATGTTGTAGAGGACATAAATTCACACATATATATATATATACATCGAATGTCTCACATATATATATATATATATATATATATATATATATATATATATATATATATATATAGTCAATGAACAACTGGGGAATTTCAAAAATGAGGAAAAACTCAAATTGAAGAATTTCAACTGTTGTTGGTGGCGTAACCCACCATATAAGAATGCTGATTTCAGACACAACGTACAATTGTCGTAGGTATCTGAGAATCAAATTCTTCATTAATTTCTTCACACTTAGGGTGTTAGTCTTCATTGATTGAAGAAAAACGTTACTTCATGTGTTCCACATCTAAGTCATCAATTTTGCGTAAGTCTTAGGATGTGTGTCCTTTTCAAAGGACATTCGAAGATTAAGATATTTAGCTCACATCGCAACTTGCTAAATCTTTTCTCATTCAAGGGCTTTGTGAAGATATCGGCTAGCTGTTCTTCAGTCTTCACGTGCTCGATAGAGATGTCGCCCTTCAACACATGATCACGAAGAAAATGATGACGAATATGAATGTGCTTTCTCTTCGAGTGCTGAACTGGATTATGAGCAATCTTGATGGCACTCTCATTGTCACAGTAGAGAGGCACATTCTTCACATTGACGCCATAGTCCTTGAGGGTTTGCTTCATCCATAGCAGTTGAGCACAGCACGAACCAGCAGCAATGTACTCAGCTTCAGCAGTAGAGAGTGATACGCGGTTATGTTTCTTCGAGGACCAACAGACTAAGGATCGTCCGAGGAAATGACATGTGCCTGATGTTGACTTGCGGTCCACATGATCACCAGCATAGTCAGAGTCTGAATATCCAATGAGATCAAAAGTCGAGCCCTTGGGATACCATAATCCAAGTGTTCGAGTGTGAGCTAGATATCGAAGAGTATGCTTCACAGCCTTATGGTGTGATTCCTTGGGTGTAGCGATCCGACCTCAAACGGTCAAATCTCTGTGTATAAGTGTCATCCCTGGATCGGTAATGCTGACACACACAGTACTTGAAGGATTTATAACAGAGTGCAATCACACACTTATTACATCGAATGTCTCAAAGAGAACTTATTACAATAATATGGCTTAAGGCCATCTAAATAATATAAGCGCGGAAGACTTGGAAGATAAAGTGAGTCCATCAACTCCAACGGCATAGCTGAGTGCACGACAACGACCTAGCGCACCTTACTCTTCGTCTGAAAAGTCCGCAACATGATATGTAGCAGCCTGAAACGAGTCAGCACATGGAATATGCTGGCAATATAACACAATAGAGCAAATGAACAAGTAAATGCTATCACTACATGCATATATGGCTGGTGGAGGCTCTACGGTTATATTGTTTTGCGAAAAGCCAATTTTTCCCTACAACAAAGGAATATATTTTATTTAACTATCATGGTAGTTGATAAAACATTGAGAATGGTAACCCCATCTCAATCCCAATTAAGCAGTAATAACAACCCAGCAAATTAATTTAGAGTGATGAGATCAACATGATAATCCAAGAACCAGATACTCAAGATGTCCATAACCGGGGACACGGCTAATCATGATTAGTTCGTACACTCTGTAGAGGTTTGCGCACTTTTCCCCACAAGGCTCGATCTCCTCCGTTGGAATTCTCGCACTACATGGTGTTTGAGAAACAGATGATCGAGACACAGTCTTTTAGAAGCATTAACTCTTTACTCTGGGTAGTCAGTTACACCTACTTTCCCCTACATCTGCTAGCCTACCACTGAAAGAGGTCATGCAACATACTCAACTATGCTAGAGCCCATAATAGCTTCTGGCTGCACACGGAAGTTTCTAGCATGAATAATCATATGATCCCTTTGAGCCTGGGTGGCGAACCATAGGATGATCACAAGGTAACCCCGGGATCTCCCAGGACAACACTGGTATAACCCCAGTTGTCCGGGCAAACCACTGGTATCCCCAGGGTGCCCCAAACCAATCCACCCAGATGTGTATTAAAGTAGCCACCTTAAGTTATCACTTAATTAACAATAGTCTCTCATAACTTCCATGAATTCTCTCAAAAACCAATCCATGTCTACGAGCATAGCATAGCAGTATAAGCATAACGTAGAAGTAACTCCCAAGGTTTGCAATAAAGGACAATAGGTTCTACCTCATCAACTACTTCCCAATACCCACATGTTATCAAATCCTAACCATGGAATGTTTGAGGGTTGAAACTAATGCATAAAAACTGGGTATTAAAGGGATATGATCAAAGTGTGAACTTGCCTTGTACTGTTGATGAAGATGCTTCGCACTCATAACTCATGATAGTTCTACTCGTCACACTCCGGTCAATCTATCGTGAGCAAGCAATTGCATACATAAGCACTCATACAAAAGAATCGAAGAAAGGATCTCGAAAAACTTCAAAAACAAGCAACTAACTCTTGCAACATAAAACAATTTCTAACAGTACCAAAATTAAGTGAATTTGGCCTTATCAGAAAGTTTAGGTCAAGAGCTTTGATTTGCAAAAAGAATCAACTCAAACGGAGCTATAAAACTTAAGTTAAGAACAAAAGAAGTTTGAATTCAAATCTGTTTGAAAAAAAATTAAATTTTAAAAAACATGTTTAAGTTGATTATTGGATAGAGGGGATCATAATGAAGAAGTGGGCGTTGGTTTCGTTGGAATTGGACAAACGAGCAAAAAGTTGTGCTAGTTTGAAACAGAGGGACTAAACTTTAAAATAAACTAATCGCAAACGGGTCTCTGGCAGAAATAAAAAGAAAAAGAAAATTCCACCGAACGAACGTTCGCTAGAGAACCTAAACCAACGAGTTTCGTTCGCTCTAGAGCCTAAACTAACGAATGTTCACTAAATAAACAAAAACGTTTTGAATAAAAAATGTGATCTAATCCTATCCGTTGATCCTAGATCTAACGGACGAGGGAGGAGCCGGGCTTAATGTTGCGGTGGGCGTCGACGTCGCCGGAGAAGATGGCGGCGGCGGCTCAGACGTCCAGGGCGGCGGCTGCTCCGGGGTTGGCGGCGACGGCGGAGTAGATGGGGAGGTGCGGCGTGACGAGGGGGAGGCGACGGAGGAGTCGGCGATGGCGCGCGGGGTGGAGGCGCGGCGAGGCGGTGGTGCAGAATAGCGCGGCGGCGGCGGTTGGCTACGACGGCAGTGGCTGCGCGCTCCGGCGGCTCGGGCTCGAGGGAAACGGGACCGGGGGTCTGGTATTTATAGGAGGGAGGGAGACTTGGAGGAGGGGCGAGGTCGAGGCGGTGGAGGAACCCGGGGCGGAGACGGCGGCGCTGGTGGAGTCGGGCGGGAGACGGACTCTGGCTCAGGGTCGAAGATGCACCCGGCAGGTGGGTCCTACCTGTTGGTGACTGGGCGAGGCGGCGTGCGAGCAGGCGAGCGAGCGGGCGAGCGAGGCGGAGGCGATTCGGGCGCGGGCACAGGCCGCTGCTGGGCTGGGCCTGCTGGCCTGGCGCGGAGAGAGAGAGAGAGAGAGCAGTGCTGGGCTTTGGCCTGGCACTGTTCGAAGAGTTTTTTTCATCAGACAACTAAAAATAAAATAAGAAGCAAAAATATAAAAATTATATATAGCAATATTATACATCAAAATTCAGATAAAGTAAAGAGTGCTACTGTTGCAATAAAACCTCATAAAAATCATTTTAAAAATACCAAAATAATTTCAAATTTATTTCTCTCCAATTTTCTAATGTAGGGAATCATTTTACCCTATTTTCCATATATTTTATTTTTGGAGAAAAAGAGTTTGAATAAAACCCAAATAACTTGTAACGCCCACGATGCGGCTATATCTCCCACGTGTCGAGGCACGACTTAGAGGCATAACTGCATAGTGGTTTTGTCGCAAGAAGGGTCATCTTCACACAATCCCATGTAATGAACAAGAATGGGATAAAGAGTTGGCTTACAATCGCCACTTCACACAATACATAAATATTTTCAGACATCATCCAAAATACAAACATATAGACCGACTACGGTCAAAATCCAGATGAAAATAAGATAACCCCAAATGCTAGATCCCCGATCGTCCCAACTGGGCTCCACTACTGATCATCAGGAAAAGACACATAGTAACAACCACGTTCCTCGTCGAACTCCCACTTGAGATCGACGCCATCATCTGCACTGGCATCGTCGGCACCTGCAACTGTTTTGGTAGAATCTGTGAGTCACGAGGACTCAGCAATCTCACACCCGCGAGATCAAGACTATTTAAGCTTATAGGAAAGGATGGCGTAATGAGGTGGAGTTGCAGCGGCAATAAGCATATATGGTGGCTAACTTGCGCAAATGAGAGCGAGGAGAGAAGCAACGGAACGGTCGTCATCTAGCAATGACCAAGAAGTGATCCTGAACTCCTACTTACGTCATACATAACTCAGACCGTGTTCACTTCCCAGACTCCGCCGAGAAGAGATCATCACGGCTACACACGCAGTTGATGTATTTTAATTGGTTCAAGTGACAAGTTATCTACAACCGGACATTAACAAATTCCCATCTGCCTCATAACCGCGGGCATGGCTTTCGAAAGATAATACCCTGCAGGGGTGTCCCAACTTAGCCCATCATAAGCTCTCACAGTCAACGAAGGATAAACCTTCTCCCGGAAAGACCCGATCAGTCTCGGAATCCCGGTTTACAAGACATTTCGACAATGGTAAAACAAGACCAGCAAAGCCGCCCGAATGTGCCGACAAATCCCGAGCTTGATGCACTCACTACAGAGGAATGCATGACAAACCAAGCACACCTACAGCAAGAAGGAATGTTTATGACAAAAAAAGCATAGCATGTATGGATCAACTACAATGAGCTTGGCAAAAATGATATCATGTTAAGAATCTGCCAGAAATATTTTATAGCAAAAGTAGAGCAAGATTGGGTCATGCTATGGCACTCCATAATTGCAAACAAAGGCAGGAATGGATCAATTACAACTATATATACGAAACATCCTTACTGAACATCTCCAAAATATGCATGAATCTCTCTGTAGCATCAAGTTTAGATGGCAAAAAAATAACAGCAGACAAGGACTTGGAGAAATCACTAAGTCCCTGAAATCAGAAACATTATGGAGCCTACTTTGCATGCTTGTGCTAGTCACCACAGAGATCACAAAAATACAAGGACTACACCACTGGAAAGATGGCATGGCATACTTCAAAACACATGTAGAGCTCATCCCATAAGATGCACAGATTTAAAGATACAGAAATGACAAATCTCCAAGTTCTGATAAGAACCAGCAGATAACAACAACTAGCCCTCTTCCAACAGAGATTTGGGCATCAAGATGACCTCTAATGAACATGGTGAAATTGAACAAAATGTAGAGCATCGCGAGACGAACAATTTTACATATTACACGCGCGAATCGGAGCTACATGCGAGGAGTTATGCAACTATGAACAAAGGCTTATGCTGTTAAAATTCAATGACTTCGCAAAACGGGGGGGGGGGAGTCTCGGGTCAACCTTGCGTTGACCCCGATTGGATCTGGCCGGAGAGGGCGCTCGAAGTCCACCGGAGGAGGAGATGCAGCCGACGATGGCGCCGACGCTGGAGGAGGGGAGGAGGCCGGAGGGCGCGGCGGTGGAGGAGGCGCCGGCGGCGAGGGGGCACGGCTCCAGGCGGCGCGACGGCGGCGGGCACTGGTGCGGCGGCGCGGCAAGGCGGCGGGGCCGGCCGGCGAGCACAGCGGCGCAGGGAGCCGGCGGGCGCAGGCACGGGAGGCGGCGGCGGCGGGCGCCTGGGCCGCGCGGGCCAGCTGCCGGCCGAGCGGGCCGCGGCGGCGGCGGCGGACGGGTGCCACGTGGTGGCTCGCCACTGGCTCGGGGCGGCGGCGCGGATGTCCGGCGGGCGCTGGACGCGTCCGCCCGCGGAGAGGGGATTTTTAGGGTTTCGGGGACTGCGAATGTTATTTCGGGATGCTCACATATTTATAGGTAGAGGGAGCTAGGAGGCTCCAAATGAGGTGCGGTTTTCGCCCACACGATCGTGATCGAACGACCTAGAGCATGGAAGAGAGTTTGGTGGGTTTTGGGCTGGTTTTTGAGAGGGTTTTTGCTGGACACTCAAATGGACATTGCGGATGCCCGGTTAACCGTTGGAGTACCGAACGACCTCCAATGGAACGAAACTTGACTGGTGGTCTCCGGGTGGTATATTAAGGCCACTTGACAAGCCTCGGTCCATTCCGAGAAAGTTTGACACCCGCACACGAAAGAAAACAAGAGGGGTGCACCGGAGGAGATAGGAGCGCCGGAATGGAAAACGGACAACGGGGAAAATGCTCGGATGCATGAGACGAACACGTATGCAAATGCAATGCACATGATGACATGATATGAAAATGCACGACATGACAAAATGCAAAACGAAAGACAAAACCCGACCACGGAGGGAATATCATAACACATAGCCGAAAATGGCAAGAGTCGGAGTTACAAATATGGCAAGGTACATCCGGGGTGTTACAACACTCCACCACTACGAGAGGATCTCGTCCCGAGATCTAGGACTGAAAGAACTCCAGATATTCGGAACGGAGATGGTCCTCGCGTTCCCAGGTGGCTTCCCGGTCGGAATGGTGCGACCACTTCACTTTCAGGAATTTGATTGACTTGTTGCGAGTCTTGCGCTCAGTTTCTTCAAGAATAGCCACGGGGTGCTCATGATAAGACAAATCTTCTTGGAGGTCAATCTCTTCGAAGTTGATAGTGCGCTCAGGCGCCTTGAAGCACTTGCGGAGCTGTGACACGTGGAACACATCGTGCACGTTCGCGAAGTTGGAAGGAAGCTCAAGTTGATAGGCGAGGTCGCCTCTTTTGCCAATGATCTTGAAAGGACCCACGTATCTAGGGGCAAGCTTCCCTTTGATACCGAAGCGACGAGTGCCTTTCATTGGAGAGACGCGGAGGTAGACATGGTCTCCGATCTCGAAAGCCAAATCACGGTGCTTACTATCATAGTAACTCTTCTGGCGCGATTGCGCGGCTTTGAGATTATCACGGATGACTTTACACATTTCTTCAGCTTCAGTTATTAAGTCATTGCCAAGAAGTTGGCGTTCACCAGTCTCTGACCAATTGAGAGGAGTACGGCACTTTCTGCCATAGAGAATCTCGAATGGGGCCTTGCCCGAACTCGCTTGGAAGCTGTTGTTGTAGGAGAATTCAGCATATGGAAGACAATCTTCCCATTTCATGCCAAAGGAAATGACACAAGCCCTGAGCATATCTTCAAGAATTTGATTGAATCGCTCGACTTGGCCACTAGTTTGAGGATGGAAAGCTGTGCTGAAGCGAATGTTTGTGCCCATGGCCTTCTGGAAGGAGTCCCAGAACTTAGAGGTGAAGATGCTTCCACGATCAGAAGAAATCAATTGTGGAATGCCGTGCAAGGAGACAATTCTGGAGGTGTAAAGCTCTGCCAGCTGAGCTGCTATGATGGATTCTTTGATTGGAAGGAAATGAGCCACTTTAGAAAGCTTGTCAATGACAACGAAGATAGCATCATTTCCGCGCTTGGACTTTGGAAAACCAGTCACGAAGTCCATTTCGATATGATCAAACTTCCATTCTGGGATAGCAAGAGCTTGGCGGAGACCAGCTGGTCGTTGGTGTTCTGCTTTCACTCTTCGGCAAACATCACATTCATTCACGAACTGAGCAACTTCTCGCTTCATTCGAGTCCACCAATATGACTGCTTGAGGTCATGATACGTCTTCGTCCTTCCAGGATGAATGGAAAGGAGAGAATTGTGTGCCTCGTTCATAATGACTTTCCTTAGATCACCTTTAGGAACCACAATCCGGTCCTCAAAGAATAAAGTGTCTCTGTCATCAATGCGATAGCACTTGTATTTGGAAAGACCCTTGTCGATACCACGTTTCACCTTCTTCACCATGGCATCAAGGAGTTGTGCCTCACGAATTTGATCTTCCAAAGTAGGAGAGACTATGAGGTTGGCAAGAAAGCCTTGAGGAACAACTTGGAGATTCAGCTTGCGGAAAGCTTCACAAAGATCCGGTTGGAAAGGCTTGAGAATTAAGCTGTTGCAATAAGCCTTCCTGCTTAAAGCATCTGCAATGACATTTGCTTTGCCTGGAGTATATTCAATACTCGGATTGTACTCTTGAATCATTTTGACCCATCGAGTCTGCCTGTGGTTGAGGTTGGGCTGAGTGAAGATGTACTTGAGACTCTTGTGATCGGTGAATATGTCCACTTGTCTTCCCAACAAGAGATGTCTCCACGTTATCAATGAATGGACAACTGCCGCCAACTCAAGATCGTGAGTGGGGTAGTTCTTCTCGTTGGGCTTCAACTGACGAGAGGTATAGGCCACAACTTTCTTCTCTTGCATTAACACAACACCGAGACCTTGGGGAGAAGCATCACAGAAAACTTCATATGGCTTGGATTCATCAGGAGGAGTCAAGACAGGAGCGGTGACAAGTTTCTCTTTGAGAGTGTTGAAAGCAACGTCACACTCAGGAGACCAGACATACTTCACGTGCTTCTGGAGGAGGTTGGTAAGAGGCTTTGCAATCTTGGAGAAATTCTCAACGAATCTTCGGCAATAGCTTGCAAGACCAAGAAAACTGCGGAGCTGCTTGACATTTTGAGGAGGTTCCCAATTCACAATTGCGGACACCTTCTCGGGGTTAACAGCGATGCCCTTGGCAGAGATGATGTGACCAAGGAAAAGAACTTCATCGAGCCAAAACTCACATTTAGAGAACTTCGCATAGAATTGATACTCTCTGAGCTTGTCGAGCACCAATCGCAAATGTTTGGCATGATCCTGCTTATTCTTGGAGAAGACCAAGATATCATCGAGATACACCAGGACGAATTCATTGGTATAGGGGTTGAAGATTAAATTCATCATCCGAGAGAACACTGGAGGAGCATTGACAAGGCCGAAAGACACGACAGTATATTCATAAGAACCAAAGCTTGTTCTGAATGCTGTCTTGGGAATATCTTCTTCACGAATGCGAATCTGATGATAACCCATACGAAGGTCAAGCTTCGAGAATACTTTAGCACCTTTAAGTTGCTCAAAAAGCTCATTGATGTTGGGAAGTGGATACTTGTTCTTGATTGTCTTCTTGTTCAATGGACGGTAGTCGACGCAAAGTCGGTCCGTGCCATCCTTCTTCTTGACAAAAAGAACACCACAACCCCATGGAGAAGAACTTGGTCTGATCAAACCCAGACGCTCTTGTTCATCAAGCTATTTCTTCAATTCCTTCAGCTCGTTGGGTCCAAGCTTGTATGGACGCTTGCAAACGGGTTCAGTGCCAGGCTCTAGTTCGATAACGAACTCAACTGGCCGGTGCGGAGGCATACCCGGAAGCTCTTCTGGAAAGACATCTTGATACTCACAAACGACTGGAATTTGAGAGATGGCATTCAATTCGCCCTTCTCATTGAGAGAGAAAAACCGAATGGTTTCATCACGAGCGGCATAAATAATCACATCCTCAGAAGAGTGTGTCAATTGAATTTCCCTGGCAGCACAATCAAGTTGAGCCTTGTGCTTAGAAAGCCAGTCCATCCCGAGAATTAGATCAATATCCGAGTCACCAAGAACAATTGGAGAAGACTGAAATTTATAGTGGCCCATCTTGATGGTAACATTCGGAACCATGGAACTTGCATTCATGCATTTGCCTGGAGAGACAACTGCTAACGGCCTAGGCAATCCTTGGAAACGCAATTCATGCTTGGATGCAAAAGGTCTTGATATGAAAGAAAGCGATGCACCAGTATCAAAAAGAACTTTTGCGGGAATATCATTAACATGAAGATTACCCATTATCACATCAGTAGATTCCTCCGCTTGAGCTGCATTCATCATGTTCACCTTTGCAATCTTTGGATTATGCTTGACCACTGCATTGCTGGAAGATCTGACAGGAGGAGGAGGAGGCAGGCGCCTTTGGTTGAAGCACTTGTTAGCATAGTGACCTTTCTGCTGACATTTGTTGCAAGTCACCTCTGAGAGTGGACGGTGATAAGGAGCATTGGACTTAGGAGCTTGATTCTGAGACTTGTTCTGATAGCCAGAGTTGGAAGAGTTGGAAGAACCATGGCCACCTTTGTTCTTCTGCTGGTAAGGCTGACGAAACGGAGGAGGAGGAGGCAACCAGAACTTCTGTTGCTTAGCTGTCACAAGTGAGGAAGAAGAAGACTGAACTCTGTCTCTGACTCTTTTCTTAGAAGCCTCACACTTGGGCTGATTTGCGAGAAACTGGTTGAGAGTGGCAAAGTGAAACTGATTGTTGCCTTGACCTTGATTGCCTTGATTGCCTTGCCCTTGAGTACGTTCTTGCAAGAGTTGCAGAATCATCTGAGCATTGGCGTTGGTGGCTGCCATGATTGCTTGCCATGCCTCCGGAGGTGGAGGTGGTGGCGGAGGGTTCGCTTGACTCCCTTCATTGTGATCCGGATTCTGACGCGTTGGCGGAGCCATCCTGAAGAGGGTGACATCCGTTAGCATCTTGATAGACAAATAGATAAGTAGAATCAACGGATAGAAATTGCAACATATAGTCTTCACAATAAACATTCGAACAAAGATGAACGAATGAATTCCGTAGTAAATCATCACACTTCCATAAGTTGAGAAGCCACTTAGAAAAAGATATGGAATCAACATATGGCTTCGAAGCAACTCGAATACCACAATATAAAACAAAACAAAGTATTGGCTTGCAGAATAAGCCGGAACAAACATATGATAGAGATTTCGTCCGAAGTTTTCGTGGTGGGGCCCACACGGGCTCAATCGCACAGCACCATCATGTACAAGGCTGTGCACATGACATCCGAAGCGTCCCCGAGTCGGCATAGCCATGGACTCTTTAAGACACTACGAGACCACTGTAAAACCAACCGTGTACAGGCGGACCACTAGACGTCGAACCCCAATCTCACATCATGCGTCTATCGGAAAGATATCCTAAGGCTACTTGAATTCCCACTTATAAACTCCCGAAAATTTCCGGTTATGCAATCTGGTGTAGGGGATACAGGGGACACAAAATATATCACCCAAACTAGCAATCCCTAGATCCAGTTGTATCCATCCGTCAACACATAACCAAGAAATCTTCGGAAATCGTTTACCTCAACCTTCGAAAAACATCCGTTATACAAGTTATGGCAATACTCCCGAACTCCCGCCCCAGTACTGGGTGGCGTCGAGGTGATCTCACCAACAACTGCATAAAAGAGATTTCGATGTCGGCGAAACTCAGGTATTCCAGAACTGCAACGATAAAATTGTGACGACAACACCTCGGAGCTCAACTCCCCGGGACACTGCCACAACCCCTAAATGATAGGAGGCACCAAGAACAATGTTCTCGTCACAAAACCATCGGAACGATTCCAAGATACCCGCGTGATCCTAAAAAAAAATTTAGTGAAATTTGAGGAGCGAATAGTCAAAACTTCTACGTCAGGAGACCTCACCAGAGCGACGAAGGGACTGAGGAGTAAAAAGAATCCTACTCTCCGATATATATAATCCTAAGACTCAAAACATTTTTGTTCTAGACTCAACAACGCCAGCGATTCGATCAAGCAGGGGCTCCTAAGTCGGGGATGGCTCTGATTACCAACTTGTAACGCCCACGATGCGGCTAAATCTCCCACGTGTCGAGGCACGACTTAGAGGCATAACCGCATAGTGGTTTTGTTGCAAGAAGGGTCATCTTCACACAATCCCATGTAATGAACAAGAATGGGATAAAGAGTTGGCTTACAATCGCCACTTCACACAATACATAAATATTTTCATAGACCATCCGAAATACAAACATATAGACCGACTACGGTGAAAATCCAGATGAAAATAAGATAACCCCAAATGCTAGATCCCCGATCGTCCCAACTGGGCTCCACTACTGATCATCAGGAAAAGACACATAGTAACGACCACGTTCCTCGTCGAACTCCCACTTGAGATCGACGCCATCATCTGCACTGGCATCGTCGGCACCTGCAACTGTTTTGGTAGAATCTGTGAGTCACGAGGACTCAGCAATCTCACACCCGCGAGATCAAGACTATTTAAGCTTATAGGAAAGGATGGCGTAATGAGGTGGAGTTGCAGCGGCAATAAGCATATATGGTGGCTAACTTGCGCAAATGAGAGCGAGGAGAGAAGCAACGGAACGGTCGTCATCTAGCAATGACCAAGAAGTGATCCTGAACTCCTACTTACGTCATACATAACACAGACCGTGTTCACTTCCCGGACTCCGCCGAGAAGAGACCATCACGGCTACACACGCAGTTGATGTATTTTAATTGGGTCAAGTGACAAGTTATCTACAACCGGACATTAACAAATTCCCACCTGCCTCATAACCGCGGGCACGGCTTTCGAAAGATAATACCCTGCAGGGGTGTACCAACTTAGCCCATCATAAGCTCTCACGGTCAACGAAGGATAAACCTTCTCCCGGAAAGACCCGATCAGTCTCGGAATCCCGGTTTACAAGACATTTCGACAATGGTAAAACAAGACCTGCAAAGCCGCCCGAATGTGCCGACAAATCCCGATAGGAGCTGCACATATCTCGTTCTCAGGGCACACCGGATTGTCCAAGCTTCCGATAGGACAGACCTGAGTTGCCCCTGGTGGCCACCGGCGACTGACAGTTTGGACCAATACTCAGAGGAGCACTGGCCCGGGGTTTAAAATAAAGATGACCCTCGGGCTCTAGAAAACCCGGGGGAAAAAGTCATAGGTCGCAAATGGTAAAACCAAGGTTGGGCCTTGCTGGAGGAGTTTTATTCAAGGCGAACTGTCACGACCGGTTTTTCAATAAAATAATTATTGAGAAACCAATCCCTGATACGGACCAGCGAGGAAGAATTCCTTCTCACTGATAGACAATACATTGGTCACAGAAGAAAAATACCAGGAGTACTAAATATAATACAAAGTTGAGCAGAGACTGCCCAACAATTTATTACATGCACGCCGATAAAACAATACGGCGGATAGGGTGGCAAACTTCTAACTGACGATAATAACAGTGGTGGAAATATCACTGCAAAGCGAGTGACATGATTCCAGAAAACTACAACTCATCGAGCGTCGGAGTGAGGCTCGAGAAGACTTATTGCGGGGGGCGGAAGCGTAAACAACATAAGTGACCAATATCCGGGATCGCGCAGGACTGACTGGGACTCCTCTAGGCATCGGACGCGCTATCAAACTCTTCATCCAAGAGATCGCCTTCGTCAACATCTGGCCAAAACAACAAGCCAGGTGAGTACTATGAAAGTACTCGCAAGACAGTTCGGACATAAGGTATAACAAATGCAAACATGAAACACATGAACAAGTTAACCAGAGCGATCAGACATAGAGATAATAAATACCGGGTGCCAAGCGAGGGTCTGAATGACGCCTCGAGCGGAAACTGCAGAATAGTAATGCGGGTGCCAAACGAGTGTCTGAAAGACTCCTCGAGCGGAAAATGCGGAATAATAACACTGGTGCCAAACGAGTGTCTGAAAGACTCCTCGAGCGGAAAATGCGGAATAATAATACTGGTGCCAAACGAGTGTCTGAAAGACTCCTCGAGCGGAAAATGCGGAATAATAATACTGGTGCCAAACGAGTGTCTAAAAGACTCCTCGAGCGGAAAATGCGGAATAATAATACTGGTGCCAAACGAGTGTCTGAAAGACTCCTCGAGCGGAAAATGCGGAATAATAATACTGGTGCCAAACGAGTGTCTGAAAGACTTCTCGAGCGGAAAATGCGGAATAACAATGCCGCAGTCGGGCGTCGGGGCGACACCACATAAAGGGCTTATAACAGAAAATAAAGACAGTACATGCCACAGTCGGACGTCTGAGCGACATCGCATAAAGGGCTTATATTTAAAGTGAGAAACGAGTACACGCCACAGTCGGACGTCTGCGCGACGTCTCATAAAGGGCTTATATTCTAACACAACAATACAATAGTTCGGGAATATAACTTATCACAAGCACGAGACAAATATAATGTTAGTCCATCCACAGGAATAACAATGAAATTGAATTTACCACTTGAGCTTGTTCACCGGGGGAAAGTTTTTCACACAGATAGATTTGGATATAAAGTCTACATTACTGATCATGGATACGATGATTTGGAAAGAATTGACTCTGCAGAGTTTGTACTTAACCACAGCCAACGGATTTCAGTAGTCACGGGGACTAGTTCCGTCTACGGTGTTCTGGAAGGAACATGTCTAACCAGTACACACCCAATTTAACCATCCGAAGCCAGGGATCACCCTCGGCAACATTCAAGAAAAACCTTGAGTCGGGGAGGCTACAACCTCGCGTAGCATGGGATCAAATTTCTATACGCGCGCTATAAGGGGGTGCCCCCCCTCTCGGTCCCAACCGGAAACACCCATGCCCCCTGACCGAATGACTGGCTTTAATCCTGGGCCAAGGTACCATCATCCCGGCCTCTCTGTTTGGTGTGTACACGGAAAGAGGTTACCAACTTACTAAACCGTATCCTGGCAATGAGACATGTGGTAGCACGGAAAGGGGAAGGGACGATAACACGGCTCCAAACATGTTAACGTCGGAAAAGTCGGATGACACAAGGCTGGCATGCTACAACAGTACCACCTTGCTGCCCTTCATGTCACCACATGATTAGGCCACCTCTCATCAGAGGTCATCGCAACTTTGGAACATGCGGGAAAAGATCGATAACGTGGCTCCAACCACGTTAACGTCGAAGAGAGTTGGATGACGCAAGGATGGCATGCTACAACAGTACTGTTGAGGATATAGACCTTGGGGTCACCCGCCAGGATGGCCGGGTTACTCTAAGGGTCATTACCAGAAGCCCGGAGCTAAGTTTCAAGATAATGGGCCAGAGATGGGCTGAGACCCGGATATGGCTTAAAGCCCGTAGTTACAATCATTGTTATAGTAGACTTGTAGTGTAAGGCAAGTATTGATTAGAGTCCGAGCCGGACGCTCTTATGAGCCGGCCGGGACTCTAAGGGCTGCTGGGCGTCAGCCTCCCTATATAAAGGGAGGACCCGGCAGCGGTTCAAGCGCGACAACAATCTCTCCGAGAGCCGGGATAGCTGTTTAGCTCCCTGGCGATCGTAACCCTAATCAATAACACCTCGAACTGGACGTAGGCTTTTACCTTCACCGTAAGGGGCCGAACCAGTATAAACCCTCGTGTTCCTTGTCCCGCATAACCCCTTCAAGCTTCCTAGTTGCGATGGCTCCACGACTAAGTCCTAGCCCAAGGACATCTGCCGTGACAATTCCACGACAGTTGGCGCCCACCGTGGGGCCAGCGCACGGTGGATTTGAGTTCTTGAAGGGCAGCTTCGAAGGGCTCAAGGGATACGCTGTGGGCCGGATGACCAAGAGTCGTCGCGGCAGGCTCTACATCGACGACGCGGACTGGGGCCCCGACGCCGGCTCAGTGGAGTACGGGTACCGGGTCCCCTTTGGCGGAATTCATGTCTTCATTGGCAAGGTTGGTGAGCCGGGCCCCGAGCCGGGTCTCTGCACCGATCTCATCGAAACGGCTCAGCGCGCACGACCCGCCCGGGCCCGGCCTGCCTTAAAACGCGCTTTTGTGGGATGCATCCATGGAAGGCCCTCCGATCCATCTGGGTCTGGGGATGAGGCGGCCGCCGGCTCATACGGCGAGTCGGCCGCTGATGAGTCAAACTCGTTGTACCAACTTCAAGATGGCAGGCTCATGAGTTATTCCGATGGCAACAGTATTCCGGACCTTTTTGAGCCGCCAAGTCAGGTCGGAGTTTTTATGGCTGGTGCGCAGCCTGTTCAGAACCCCGCTACCGGATCAGAAAACCCGGAGCCTTCCCCGGCTCAGGTGCTGATGGATCTCACAGATAAGATGACGGCCCTGTTAACTGCCACGGTTGACCCGGCAGATCAAGCCCAGCATGACGCGGAGGTGGCACAATTAAAATTAGATCTGATGAAAGCAAAAGAGGATCTTGCAGCAGAAGGGATCAGGCTGGCGGCGGAGCGGGCGGCTCTCGACGCCCGGACTCAGTTGATTCAGGCGCAGTCCTTCCAACTCACGATGGATCAGAACGCGGCCAACGAGGTCATGAGAAGGAGGCATCAGAAGGCCCAGTCTCGACTCCCGCCGGTTTACGATCCGCGCAATCTATTCAACACGCCGGGTGCGGGATCCAGTAACCCACCAGGGGTCATTGCGCCCGGGTCGGGACCCCTTATTCAGCCACTAGTAATGGGGCCTCCCCAGGCGCCCCCTGCCCCGCCTCAGTATGTGCCAATACCCCCGGGTCATTACGATAACCCGCTGGAGAACATGGTAGCTGCGGCAGCACGACTGGCGGCTCTTCCCGTTGACGGCAATTCTCCGGCAGCCGTGGAAACCCGCCGGGTCAGGGAACTCCTGTAGACGGCCCTAGCGCAGCAAGAGGCGTACTCCTACAGCCGGGACAGGATCCACTCAACTCCTCGCCCAGGCCAGAGCCCGAGTTACAGCCGGCACATGGTCTCGGCGACCGGCTCAAGTAATGTCCGACGCCATGGCCCGGCTCATGTTGGAACCTTCTACGCCGCAGACCAAGCACGGCAAGAGGCGGAGCAGGTGCCGCAATTGACGGCTTATCAGATCCCCCCGGCTTATCCAACGGCGTCCGTTGATGTGGGTATTTCTACCAGGACCGGGGGTGTCCCTTGTTTGGTGCCGGCCATCCGTAATGAACGTCTACCTAAGGATTTCAAGGGCCCTAGGAAGGTGCCTAACTATACAGCTGACTTACAGCCTGCGGCCTGGATTGAGAGTTATGAGATGGCTATGGAACTGCTAGAGGTCAGCGAGGCGGCCATCGCCAAATATTTCACCATGATGTTAGATGGAACTGCCCGCACGTGGTTAAAAGGGCTGCCACCGAACTCCATTGGGTCTTGGACTGAGCTGAAGGCCCGGTTCATTCAAAACTTCAAAGATACCTGTAGGCAGTCTATGTCAATTGTGGATTTGACTAACTGTAAGCAGCAGGAGGGTGAGTCCACGACCCATTGGGTTCGCCGGGTCAAGGAGATCATACATTCATCAGATAAGATGGACGCCGGCTCTGCAGTCTTGATGTTAGAACAGAACTGTCTTTTTGTGCCCCTAAAGATGAAGCTTGGGCGGCTTAAACGTGACTGCACGGATATGGGTACACTAATGGCGGCTCTTGTCAAATACGCTGATTCCGATGGTACCAAGGATCCCCCTTCAGATGATGAAAGGACAGGGAAGGGAAAGAAGAACGGCAATGGCAAGGGCCCTCAGTTTAACCCGGGGAATCAAGGAGGAGGCAAGCGCAAGGCCAATGGCAGCCTGGAGTTCGTAGCCAACACCCAAGGCAACAACCAGCGACGCAAGGGGAGGCCCCCTCCCCGAGGCGGCGGGTCAGGACCTTCTCTGGAGCAGCTGTTGAATGAACCTTGTCCGAGACACGGCTCTAGAGAGAAGCCAGCGACTCATCTGTGGAAGGATTGTGCTATCATGAAGGCCTTTAAAAACTACAATGGCCCGGGCGGCGGCCCAGGCGCAGGCGGCTCCGGCGCTGGCGGCTTTCATGGCCCGGGTAGCGGGTCAAATTCCGGTCCTCAGAACGGTCAAGGGGGCTTCAATCAACAGTCTGGTCAGGGTCATCAACAGCAACAGGGGGGCTATCAGACCAACCCGAAGCAACTTAGCGGTGGACAGTATCACGTGTTCACCACTAGTTTGTGCAAACGAGACGAGAAGCTTCACAAGAGGGCTGTTAATGCTGTTGAGCCGGCGGTTCCACGCTACTTACGGTGGTCGGAGCAGCCCATAGTGTGGAGTAGGGAGGATCACCCTCCCCGGGTGGATAACCCGGGCCACCTGGCCTTAGTAGTGGCTCCTCAGGTGGGAGGCTATAAGTTCACAAAGGTACTCATGGATGGAGGCAGCAGCATCAACATCCTCTATTATGAGACTTTCCGTCGTATGGGGCTAGTTGATAAGAACCTCAGCCAGTCAAATACTATCTTCCATGGTGTGGTACCCGGTAAGTCGGCTTATCCAGTCGGCAAGATCGAATTGGAAGTGGCTTTTGGTGATGAAAACAACTACAGGGTGGAGAAGTTGACCTTTGAGGTGGTCAAGATAAGAAGTCCATACCATGCTATATTCGGACGGCTGGCTTATGCCAAGTTCATGGCACGGCCGTGTTATGTGTACTTACAGCTCAAGATGCCGGGTCACAATGGGACCATTACAGTTCACGGCAGCCGGAAAGTGGCTCTGGAGTGTGAGGAAGGTGACGCGGCTTATGCAGAGTCTGTTTGTGCCACAGAAGAGTTGAAATTTTATAAAGACAATGTTGACCCAACAGATATGACCTCTCTGAAAAAGCCAACCACGGAGAATGAACCAGCAATGAAGTTTAAATCAGCCGATGAGACTAAACTTGTTGATTTTGTTCCAGGTGACTCGTCTCAGCAGTTCAGCATCAGTGCAAATCTGGACCCGAAATAGGAAGGCGCGCTCATCGAGTTCATCCGTGAGAATAGGGACATCTTTGCATGGAAACCTTCTGACATGCCAGGTGTACCTAGAGAACTCGCTGAGCACACTCTCAATGTGGATCCAAAATTTAAGCCGGTCAGACAGTTCCTCCGACGGTTTAACGAAGAGAGGCGGAAGGCTATTGGTGAAGAAGTGGCCCGGCTTTTGGCGGCCGGGTTCATTGTTGAGGTTTTTCACCCAGAGTGGTTGGCTAACCCGGTGCTTGTACTTAAAAAGAACGGCACCTGGCGGATGTGTGTGGACTACACGGACTTGAACAAGGCGTGTCCGGCTGATCCTTTTGCTCTCCCCCGTATCGATCAAATCATTGACGCCAAGGCAGGTTGTGCACGCTTAAGTTTCTTGGATGCTTATTCCGGGTATCATCAAATTAAGATGGCAGTTAAGGACCAGGAGAAGATGGCGTTCATCACTCCCTTTGGAGCCTTCTGCTATGTGTCTATGCCCTTTGGACTCAAGTGTGCACAGGCGACTTACCAGCGTTGTGTGCAGAATTGCCTTCATAAGCAGATCGGGCGCAATGTTCACGCTTACGTGGACGACATTGTGGTTAAATCCATCAAGGAGGAAACCCTGATAGATGACTTAAGGGAAACCTTCGACAATCTCCGGGTCTATAAGATGATGCTTAACCCGGCCAAATGTGTTTTTGGTGTTCCGGCAGGCAAACTATTGGGCTTCTTGGTTTCTGACAGGGGTATTGAGGCTAACCCAGAGAAGATCAAAGCTATCACTTCTCTAGCTAAGCCGGCATGTATAAATGACGTTCAACGTTTGGCGGGTCGCATCGCTGCGTTAAGCCGGTTTATAAGCCGTTTGGGTGAGAAGGCTATGCCCTTATATCAATTGATGAAGAAAACTGATAACTTTGTCTGGAATGATGCAGCTAATACCGCCTTCGAGGATTTGAAAAAGCAACTGGCAGAGCCCCCCGTCCTTGCTGCTCCGGTTGATAAGGAGCCCTTGCTACTGTATGTAGCGGCAAACGCACGAGCCGTCAGCGTGGCTATTGTGGTGGAGCGCAAGGAGGTGGGTAAGGAGCATCCGGTTCAGCGGCCGGTTTATTATGTCAGTGAGGTGCTCATTGAGTCCAAGCAGCGGTATCCGCATTGGCAGAAGCTCGTATATGGGGTGTTTATGGCGAGCCGGAAGCTTAAGCATTACTTTCAAGGTCATCCCATCACTGTGGTCAGTTCCGCCCCTCTCGGTGATATTATCCAGAACAGAGAGGCTACAGGGAGAATTGCTAAGTGGGCTATAGAACTTGGACCTCATGGCCTCAAATATGTGCCACGCACTGCTGTTAAGTCTCAGGCCTTGATAGATTTCATCAATGATTGGACAGAGTCACAAGTACCCGAGCAAAAGCCGGATAACACTTATTGGACTATTCACTTTGATGGGTCCAGGCAGCTGGAGGGCTCGGGGGCTGGTGTTGTCTTGGCTTCCCCTAAAGGTGACAAGTTCCATTATGTGCTACGGTTGATGTTTCCTTGCACTAATAATGCGGCTGAGTACGAGGCTTTGCTCCACGGTCTTCGGGTGGCTAAGGAGATGAGCTTAAGCCGGCTGAGGTGTTTTGGTGACTCAGACTTGGTGGCTCAACAAGTATCAGGCACCTGAGATTCTAAGGATCCTCTAATGGCGGCTTATCGCCGCGAGGTTGATGCCATTGCCGGGCACTTTCAGGGATATCAAGTGGAGCACATTGACCGCAGGAAGAATGAGGCGGCTGATGCTTTAAGCCGGCTCGGCTCTCAGCGAAAGCCGATGCCGCCTAACACTTTCCTGGATGTCCTATATAACCCTTCGGTTAAGTTGCCTACAGAGGAGGACTTGGCTATCCCTGACCCGGAGGCACGACTGGTGGCGGCTCTTCATATCATACCAGACTGGACAATGCCATATCTGGCTTATATAACCCGGGGAGAGTTGCCTGAGGATGAAATTCTGGCCAGGCAAATAACCCGGCGGGCTAAGTCAATGATTGTTATCGATGGCGAGTTGCATCATCGCAGTGTTTCAGGGGCATTCCAGCGTTGTATCTCCCCTGAGGAAGGTCAAGAGATCTTGCGCGAGATCCATGAAGGGGATTGTGGCCATCATGCCGGCTCAAAGTCTCTTGTGGCCAAGGCTTTCCATCATGGTTTTTATTGGCTGACGGCTCACGCTGATGCAGAGGACTTGGTCAGTAAATGTGATGGCTGCCAAAGGTTCTCCCGACGGGCTCATGTGCCGGCTCAGGAATTGAGGATGATCCCGATCACTTGGCCCTTTGCGGTCTGGGGGCTTGATATGGTCGGGCCTTTTAAACGGTCCAAGGATAAGAAGACCCACCTCTTGGTGGCAGTGGACAAATTCACGAAGTGGGTGGAAGCTGAGCCAGTTAGCAAGTGTGATGCAGCCACGGCGGTTCAATTTATGAAAAAGGTGATCTTCCGCTTCGGCTTTCCACACAGCATCATAACAGACAATGGCACTAATCTGTCCAAAGGCGCTATGGAGGAGTTTTTTCAAAGAGAGCATATCCGGCTTGATGTCTCTTCAGTGGCACACCCCCAATCCAATGGTCAAGCTGAGAGAGCTAACCAGGAGATTCTGAAGGGCATTAAACCCCGGCTCTTGGTCCCTTTGCAACGGACGCCAGGTTGTTGGGTGGAGGAGTTGCCCTCCGTTTTATGGAGCATCAACACTACTCCTAACAGGTCTACAGGCTTCACGCCTTTCTTCATGGTTTATGGAGCAGAAGCAGTTCTCCCCAGCGACATCCGTCATGATTCACCTCGTGTGGCGGCTTATGTTGAGACGGATAATGAACAGGCGCGCCAAGATGCTCTGGACTTGCTGGACGAACGGCGTGATGTGGCAGCCGCCCGTTCAGCGATTTACCAACAAGACCTGCGCCGTTATCATAGCCGCCGGGTCAAATCCCGGGTCTTCCAGGAGGGCGACCTGGTGCTCCGGCTCATCCAGGATCAAACAGATGCACACAAGTTATCCCCACCGTGGGAAGGGCCTTTTGTGGTCAGTAAGAACTTGCACAACGGGTCATATTACCTCATTGATATCCGGGAGCATAAGGACTCGCGTAAATCTGAGGAGGAGACCCGTCGGCCGTGGAACATAGCTCATCTTCGGCCTTACTACACTTGAGCTTCCGACTCTTGTGATGTACATATTTATCTCAGCCATGTATATATTATGATAAAGCAATAAAGCAGGACCTCTGTCCTTTGCTCTCTTCCAAAAATGTGTGTTGTTACATGCTGACTTACAGAAGATCCGGCTTATGATCATCTTCGAATCTAGCTGTATGCAGTAAAGTCGCTTGGGGGCTTCCTGTTCACACATGGGCCGTATTCGAACCAAAGAGAACATAGCTGTCGATACCCATTTGATTGGCAAAGTGCCAAGCTCATTGGGAAGTTGCCTCTGGTCATATTTGAATCATAGTGTAACCCCTCTGAGAACCGACGTGGATCGTATTCGAATCAGCGTCGTTAAACAAATTTTCAGAATCACTTGGGGGCTTCCTGTTCAAACATGGGTCGTATTCGAACCAAAGAGAACATAGCTGTCGATACCCTCTTGATTGGCATCGCCAAACCCACTGGGGGCTATATGATCGTATCCGAATCTTAGCTTAACCCCTTTGGACCGAGTTTCTGGTCGTATTTGAACCGGAAGCCCTTAAGTTTTTATATTTTACCACAAACTTGCCTTGATCATGTCAAAGTATGTACTGCCGGGTTTCACTTGCCGGCTTAATTTTGGTTTATCTTGTTAGTTGAGCATCATGGATGTCATCAAGACAAATAAATTCGAGTTAAGGTACCAACCGTGCTACCCGGGTTATTTAACCCGGAAGCATGCTTACAGGCTGTTAAGTGTGTCATCACAGCTATGTTCGAGTATAGTTAAGGACCAATCTTTTTTGGTTCGTATCCCGGGTTATCCATCTCAAACACCTGATTCTCAGGGCGGTAAGCCGCCTTGCGACTTGTAATTTGCCTTTCTATGCAGATATTTGAAGGCACTTTTTAAGGTTGAGAAGGACAAAGGGATAATTACGACCCGGAGGAGCATCAAAAGAATGACTTCAAAGGATTTCAGCATTCATTACGTGCACGATGGCACGGCAGAGATAAATTGTTGCACCTACTCTATTACAAAAGTCTTTCACAGTTTCAAGGATGGGGCGTTGTTTGGTGAGCCGCTAGCCGGTTTATGACGCCTGCTGAGTTGAAGTCCCCGGCTCATCTTCTGCTTCGGCTGATCCCAAGGCTTCGAAGGTCGACGACTTCCAGTTGATGCCGCTGAGAGCTTCGAACTGAGCTTCTTCGTCAATTAACCCGGCCGGGTTAATCTCCGGGGCGAAGGTGTGCTGGCGAGCCGGGGGAATCAGATTGATAGCTTCATAGCGAGGGGTTGGAATCCTCTGATTCTCCGCGTTGTATCCCGGCTGATACTTGGTTAAATCGGTGTCGTTCCCGATGATGGTGGCCACCGGGCGCACAGCCTTCACACAAGCCGCGAAGTCCTTCTGGTCGAACGCTGAGCCGTCTTCTTTCAGGCTGGGGTAACCCAGGGCGATATCTGCCGGGTCTAGCTCCGGCAAGAAGGCTTTGGCCCTGCTCAGTGCGGCGATTGCTCCGGATCTCGCGGATGCTCGTCGTAGCTCCTGGATCCGCTGCGGCAGAACTGCGAGTCGGCGCAGGACTTCGGCCAGATGAGTCGGCACTTCATTTGACAGGGCCACCACAGCTAAGGCCCGCTGTGACCCGGTGTAGAGCTGTTCCACCAGGGTGTACACGGCCTTTAACTTGGTGACCACGCTCTGGTTCAAGTTGGTGCTTCTGGAACCTGTTTAACAACATCAGATGACCCGGTGATAAGGATGAGTTAAGCGATGTAAAGATTCCAACTTGAATGAAAGCCGGTGAGGCAACTTACCGAAGATGGCAGCTACCATTTGGGACACTTGGCGCTTTAGACCGGAGAGCTCAGCGGTCTTCTCAGTGAGGGCCTTTTCTGCCTGTTCTGCCCGGGTCACCAGTGCAGCTTTCTCCTCAGCCCAGGCCTTCCGCCCAGCGTCGAATTCAGTCTTCAATTTCTCCTGAGCGGCGATGCTGGAGACAAACTTGGCATTTGCCTTCCGGGTCTCCATCTCTTGTGCCTTCAGCCAGCTCTTGAGATCCGCCAGGTCCGACTCTAATTTCTTGCCAACAGCCTGCATATATTTCCGGGTTATTAACAGTCATTCTATAAAGTCCCAAGCGCTTTCCAAGCAAAGACACTTGGCACTTGGGGGCTAATGCATATTGAACGTATCTATCTATGTACGGCCGGCTCAGTTCAGTAAGCCGGAATCTAAAGTCTACAACATATTCAAGTATAAGTCCTAGACTTGGGGGGCTAGAATGGCAAGGATCACTATGCGGAAAGTAAGAGAACAGCAGAAGGTTACCTCAGATTTTTGTTGGATCTGGTTGACCATGGCGATCTCGGCGTCCCGGCTCTTGTGAACCTGGCTGATGTAGCCTGAGACGAGTTCTCCAATACTTAAGTCGGTGTAGCTGGAGAGATCCAGATTCACCCGGTGGGGTTGCAGCAACTCCCCCCTCGCGGAGCATTTGGCCAGCGCGGTCGGCCTCCCCGGCTCAACAAACTCCGTCCGGGTAATTACCACGTCCGGGTCGTTAGCTGGTGGGGCTGAGCCGGAGGCCTCCGGGTTAGCTAACGCTTCGGTCGTTGTCTTGGTGGTCGGGGCAGGGGCTTCAGGCGCCGTGTCCATGGGAATGGTGGCTTCAGGGACGGAGGCGACTGGCGGCTCTTGAGCCGTCGTCTCTGGCTCAGGCAAGTCGGGCACTCCGGCTGACCTGGTCTTCTTTACTCTTTTGGTGAGCTTTGCCTGGGCACTGAAAAGGCAGAAGTGTTAGGCATACAAAGGGTAAGTACAGACAGATAATGTAAGGAGATTGTTATTACCCGGGGGCAGTCTTGAAGGCCGGCAGACTTGACTGCATGGAGTCACCCGAGGAGGGGGAGGTCTCCTGGTAATTGGAGTCAGAAGAGTTGAGTGGCTGACGGATGACACCCGCCAACGGATGAAAAGGGTACAGGTGAGAAAAAACCTCAGTGCGGCGTTTCCTCGTTGCGTCGGGTAACCCAGTGGAGAGGTCGGTGTCCTTGCGGGCCCGGGTGTGACGCCGGCTCTCGTGAACCTGCTGCTTCAAAAGAAATTGAGGGTCTCGGTGAGCTAATCGATGGGAAAAGCTTACTTTCCGGGTTACCCTTCGGACTTTCAGCTGTGGTAAAGGCTCCGAGCCGGAGGAAAGTGATGTTACCTCTTCGACCACCGGGTTACTGGCGCCGGTGTCATCCTGTCAATAAGCAAGTGTTGATAAGGCGGACAGCATCAGACAACATATACTGCAAGAATTTAAAAGATTTAAGGGTTACCTCTGACTCGGAGCTATCGCTTAATTGCAGCAGCTCCGAAGCAGTGGGTCTGTTTCCCTTTTTGCGAGGGGCGGCTCTCTTGGCGGCTTTCTTCGCCTTCCTGGCCTGCTTGGCCGCCTCGTGGTCATACTTGACCCGCCAGAATTTATCATCAGCCTGAGAAATACAGTAATGAGTTCTTAGTAAGATGACAGGTAAAACAAAATGGAAAGGTTAAAGTCAGCGGCTTACCGCTGGGGCTGGATTGGTCTTGCAGAACGGGGCTAGCCCGGTTCTTCCACAGTCTGCCAGGCTCTCGTTTAAAAGAGCCTTGGTCTCTTCTTCAGCAACGTCTTCTGGAAGATCATTGCGACTGTGCCTCTGCGGGTCATCCTTTCGCCCGGTGTACTCACACATTAAGCCGGGGCGGCGGCTCAATGGGATCACCCGCCATGAGATCCAGACCCGGACCAGGTCAATTCCATTCAGACCATTGCCTAGCAGGGCTTTGATCTTGTTGATCGTTGGAAGCAGAGGCTGGCGTTCTGCGGCAGTCAGCTTGTCGGATAATGGATGAGTTGGCTCCAGGCGCGTTGGGCGAAAGCCGGGCAGCGGGCTCTCATCAGCCGGGGACGTGTCTTGGCTGTAGAACCAAGTCATGTTCCAGTCCTTGGGGTGACTTGGCGGTTCTGCGTAAGGGAACAGACAATCCCTGCGCCGTTGGATGGAGATGCCGCCTAACTCTAGACTTGGACCGTTTGCGCACTCGGTTTGGCGGTTCAAATAGAACAGCTCTCTGAAGAGCAGCAGACTCGGCTCTTCTCCAAGATATACTTCACAAAAAACTTGGAAGTTGCAGATGTTGGATATGGAATTGGGTCCTATATCCTGAGGCCGAAGATCAAAGGAGTTGAGCACGTCCCGGAAGAATTTTGAGCCGGGCGGTGCGAAGCCCCGGCTCATATGGTCGGCAAAGATCACTACCTCCCCGTCTCTCGGCTGTGGCCTTTCTTCGGACGGGTCAGGGGCACGGTAGGACATCACTTCCTTCTTAGGCAGATATCCGGACTTAACGAAGTTGGCCAGGGTCTCTTCGGTGACGCTGGATTTCATCCAGTTGCAAGTGATGGGAGCCTTGGGAGGCATGGTGACGGTTGGTGGTCTACGAGGAAGAGAAAAGTGTCCGGGTTAATTATAAGCCGGAGTTTATCATTCAAGTTACAATGACGGCTTATGAAGGGGACTAATGGTATGTATTGATACGGTGGGTTATCTAAGCCATCGGGGCTTTCAGGATAAGTTGGTTGTCTACGGCTTACTGCGGTTAAGTCGGAAGATACTACAGAGCATGATTCTCTTTAAACCGGAAAGTTCTACGGCGTGTGTTTTCTCTAAGTCGGAAATATAAGCCGCCAAGATTCAAGGACTGCAGTTTTTACTAAGTGTGGTAAACAGATTTCACATATTATAGTAACTTTTTTGGATCAAAGTAGTCGGAGCAGAGAAAGTTTTCTAGACCTAAAAAACAGAGGCAGGAGAAGTTTTTGAGGTTGAACACAGTTCTTATGCAGTAAAAAGAGGGTTTCTTACAGATGAAATGGGTCTCAAACCTCTACCGCAGTGGTTCTACGCGAGGTTAAGGATCAACCAACTACGGTGGCAACAAGAACTACCGAGTTTGTGGGCAATGGTGACGAACACGAAGAACTGAAGGAACCCTACCGCAGATCTATTCTAGCAAGGCAGAGAAGACTCACCGGAGTTGAGGAAGAGAGGAGGTCGCCGGCGTTATCTGGTCCGGGTCAGGGTGATGCAGCAGCCGGGTCGATGAAGATCAGGGGCGCGACGGCGACGGCGGCGGCAGAAGCTCGGGCAGAGGAACGACAACGCAAGGAAGAAGAAGGAGAGTGTGAGAAGAGAGTGCCGGGCCAGCCTATTTATAAGGTGAGTCATAAGTAGGCGCGGGGTTCAAGGAGGCCACGGCGTGGTTATCTCCCCCTCACGGCGCCTCGATTCTCGGAAGGACAGTAAAAGCAAAGATCCGTTGCGGATCTGACGGAGTAAAAGACGGACTTAATGGAGGATGACGTCACGGCGGATTACCCGGAGTCCAGAGGATGACGTCACTCCGGGTTATGACCTTTACATGAATAGAAGCGGGGGATTTATTTTTTCTGCAGAGCTGAAGATTGACCCGAGCCGGCTCAAGTCAATCTGGGGCCTAATGTTGAGGATATAGACCTTGGGGTCACCCGCCAGGATGGCCGGGTTACTCTAAGGGTCATTACCAGAAGCCCGGAGCTAAGTTTCAAGATAATGGTCCAGAGATGGGCTGAGACCCGGATATGGCTTAAAGCCCGTAGTTACAATCATTGTTATAGTAGACTTGTAGTGTAAGGCAAGTATTGATTAGAGTCCGAGCCGGACGCTCTTATGAGCCGGCCGGGACTCTAAGGGCTGCTGGGCGTCAGCCTCCCTATATAAAGGGAGGACCCGGCAGCGGTTCAAGCGCGACAACAATCTCTCCGAGAGCCGGGATAGCTGTTTAGCTCCCTGGCGATCGTAACCCTAATCAATAACACCTCGAACTGGACGTAGGCTTTTACCTTCACCGTAAGGGGCCGAACCAGTATAAACCCTCGTGTTCCTTGTCCCGCATAACCCCTTCAAGCTTCCTAGTTGCGATGGCTCCACGACTAAGTCCTAGCCCAAGGACATCTGCCGTGACAATTCCACGACAAGTACCACCTTGCTGCCCTTCATGTCACTACATGATTAGGCCACCTCTCATCAGAGGTCATCGCAACTTCGGAACAACCGGGTCGTTGCCTTACAAGCAACGAGGTATTTATCGACACTCACATGCCACGCACAAACTTTCACATGAACATGCAAAACATCTGCCATATAAAATGTTCAAACATGCTTGCCTGGTTTGGAGAAGTCGGAGTCTAGCTCGGCGAAGTTCGCGGCTCCGTCGCCTCTCCCGGAACCTACGACAATCACGAAACGGGTTCTAACGTGAAAAACCAACACATGCACAGAAACTTTTCCAAATATTTTTCAAATAAATCCCATAAAAAACTAGACAAAATTTTAAGAATGTCAGAAAAAGAATCACTCACAAAATACCTTTTTATTAAAAAGTTATAAAGGTTTCTGTCCAGGGACCTTTCTGTAATGAAACAGAAAAGTTCCAGGGTTTTAACTGAGAAAACAGAAAACGCTTCGGCTGGGAATGCGCAAGCGCAAAGGGGAAAACGTATTTTGCCCGAGGCGCCAACAGAAAACGGTTCGGGGAAAATAAAACAGAGGCTGACACGCGGGGCCCGCATGTCAGGTTTGAAAAGGCTCGCCGGCGCCCGAAGACGGCGATGGACGCCGGCGTCGAACCACGGCGAGTTAGGAGAAACGGAGGGTACCAAGAGCTTCAGTGTCTTCTTCCGCGTCGGTGGGTGGTGGACTCGTCCAACGGGGAGCACCACGTCGACGGCGACACTTTCTCCGGCGGACGGCGGTTCGGGTGAGGATGGGGAACTCCGGTGGAGGGCTGCAAGCTTCAAATTGAAGTGCGGGTCAAAACGAGGGATGCAAGGTGAGGCTACTGGCACGAGAATGGAGGCTGCGGAGCACACACGGGGGCGAATCGGGCTGGATCCCGTGGCGGGTCGCGGCGGCCGGAGTCGAGGAAGGAGACCTCCTCGGGGCTCTTCCAGTGGCTAGGCGTGCTCTAGAGGAAGTGCAGGGCTGGTGGGTGCTCGAGTTGAAGCTCGGGACCTCTATTTATAGGCAGATCAACGGGGTGGCCGTGAACGGAGAATCTCCGGCGAGCGATTACGGCGGAGCAGTGGGTTGGCAGAGGGTTTGAGCGGTCGGGCAGCATCGGTGGATGTTACGGGACTCGTTTTGCAGCTAAACGGAGCTGGCCCTGGCGTAATGGCGTCTGCCCACGGTGAGGTGACCGCACGGGCTCAACGGCGGCAGAGAGCGCGCTCCGCCCCCTGCGGTTCACGACGAGAGCGGCAACGCATTCGGGGGAGTGGAAGGCCACGCGGCGGGCTCCGGTGGTTTGGGCGGCGCTGGGTGGCGTCGTCGGCGCCGTGTCTCCCGCTGGCGCCCGCAAAGCCGCCGCCGGCGTCGGTCACGGGGCGGCGCACCTTCTACTGCTCGTCGCCGACGCCCGCAAGATGCCAGGCACTCGTGCGGTGCAGGAACAAGAGGGCGAGGACGAGGAGCAAGGCGACGCGATGGCACTGGCGAGATCGATGCCCGTCTCTGAAGAAAACGACAGTGAGCACTGACTGAACTCTGAAGTTAACTGAACTTGACAGTGACCATGCACTGCAGGTGTTCGACAGAAGGATTTGGTAAAGAGATAAATTTTTCTGGAGCTGTAACTTGGTGAGACGATCACTCAAAGCACCCAAGGGCTGCCTGAATTTACTTGGAATTTTTGGAGAAGGTTTTGAATGAATTTCACCAAATTTGGCAAATCTGGTCCAAACTTGCAGCTGATGTAGTTTGAAAATTTTGAACTGGAGACCAGTGGATCTTCATGGTTCTAGGTTGAGGGTTCAAAGGACTAGGAGGGGAAAGAAGTTTGGGGCCAAAAATCAAAACAGAAAAAGGGGTTCCTTTGTAAATCTCCAAGAGGTAGAATAGAAGGCAGAAAATATTTGAATGAAATTTGAATGGAAATAAATACATGGGGAGGTTCAACTTGCTGGATTTGATGCAAATCATGATCCCGAGGTGAGGGAAGGGTTAGGAGAGAGGATTTGCACTTATGTCATGGCAAGAAGGAATAGTTGAAAGTGGCAAAGTACTTTCCAAAAGCCATAGTGCAAATTCAAGAAAAGGTTTTCAAAAGTTATTCTCTCAAATGAAAAACATTTTGTCTTGAGCCCAAATGAAGAGCAAGAACTCCCCAGGTCAAAGGCAGATCTTGGGTGAATTCAAATAAAATTTTTGCCATAAAGAAAAATATTTGAGAGTGAGAGTTCTCTTGAAGAAAATTTTTAAATCACTCCCTTCAAGTCAAATAAAATCTTTTTGAAAAATTCAATAGAAACTTGGGTGTCACACGAACTGTCAAGGGGGTCCCATAAATCACCCGACCGCGTAAGGAACACAAACTCAAGGAACATAATCCCGGTATAACAGAAACTAGGGCACAGATTTAAAGATACAAAAATTACAAATCTCCAAGTTCTGATAAGAACCAGCAGATAACAGCGACTAGCCCTCTTCCAATAGAGATTTGGGCATCAAGATGACCTCTAATGAACATGGTGCAATTGAACCAAATGTAGAGGATCGCGAGACGAACAATTTTACATATTACACGCGCGAATCGGAGCTACATGCGAGGAGTTATGCAACTATGAACAGAGGCATATGCTGTTAAAATTCAATGACTTAGCAAAACGGGGGGGAGTCTCGGGTCAACCTCGCGTTGACCCCGATTGGATCTGGCCGGAGAGGGCGCTCAAGCTCCGCCGGAGGAGGAGATGCGGCCGACGATGGCGCCGACGCTGGAGGAGGAGAGGAGGCCGGAGGGCGCGGCGGTGGAGGAGGCGCCGACGGCGAGGAGGCACGGCTCTGGGCGGCGCGACGCCTCG
Source organism: Aegilops tauschii subsp. strangulata (assembly GCF_002575655.3). Classification (NCBI taxonomy): domain Eukaryota; kingdom Viridiplantae; phylum Streptophyta; class Magnoliopsida; order Poales; family Poaceae; genus Aegilops; species Aegilops tauschii. The sequence goes on from NC_053036.3 coordinate 440,342,767, forward strand.
GGCACGACGGCGGCGGGCACTGGGGCGGCGGCGCGGCGAGGGCGGCGGGGCCGGCCGGTGAGCACGGCGGCGCAGGGAGCCGGCGGGCGCGGGCACGGGAGGCGGCGGCGGCGGGCGCGCGGTCCGCGCGGGCCAGCTGCGGGCCGGGCGGGCCGCGGCGGTGGCGGCGGACGGGTGCCACGTGGTGGCTCGCCACTGGCTCGGGGCGGCGGCGCGGATGTCCGGCGGGCGCTGGACTCGTCCGCCCGCGGAGAGGGGATTTTTAGGGTTTCGGGGACTGCGAATGTTATTTCAGGATGCTCACATATTTATAGGTAGAGGGAGCTAGGAGGCTCCAAATGAGGTGCGGTTTTCGCCCACACGATCGTGATCGAACGGCCTAGAGCATGGAAGAGAGTTTGGTGGGTTTTGGGCTAGTTTTTGAGAGGGTTTTTGCTGGACACTCAAATGGACATTGCGGATGCCCGGTTAACCGTTGGAGTACCAAACGACCTCCAATGGAACGAAACTTGACCGGTGGTCTCCGGGTGGTATATTAAGGCCACTTGACAAGCCTCGGTCCATTCCGAGAAAGTTTGACACCCGCACACGAAAGATAACAAGAGGGGTGCACCGGAGGAGATAGGAGCGCCGGATTGGAAAACGGACAACGGGGAAAATGCTCGGATGCATGAGACGAACACGTATGCAAATGCAATGCACATGATGACATGATATGAAAATGCACGACATGACAAAATGCAAAACGAAAGACAAAACCCAACCACGGAGGGAATATCATAACACAGAGCCAAAAATGGCAAGAGTCGGAGTTACAAATATGGCAAGGTACATCCGGGGTGTTACATAACTCCAAATTGAAAATAATTTTGAAGGGACTTTAAATTTGATTCTTTTAAACTCCCAACTCATATTTCATATGATTTGAAGAAGTCATTTTTATTCTCTCATGAAAATCATTAAGTTGCATAAAGTTTCTGAATTGGAAATATTTAGGGAGAAAATAATTAAAACCAAAATGATCCTCTTTTCAAATTTGAGAAAATTCAAATATGAAAAAATGAAATCCCCAACTCTCTCCGTGGGTCCTTGAGTTGCTTAGAAATTCTAGGATCACAAACGAAATGCAGATAAAATATGATATGCATATGATGACCTATCTATAACATTCCAAATTGAAAGTTTGGGATGTTACATTCGGTGTAGCTTGAAAGCGGGCACACATGCAAACACTAAGCATAATATCTGGCCTAGATGCACATAAATACAATAAAGAACCAATCATGGAGCAGTGTACCTTTTGATCGAAGTCAATACCATTTTCATCAGTGCATAGATGGCTATTTGTGGGCATAGGGACTTTAATGCCTTTGCAGTCTTGCATGCCAAATTTCCTCAATACATCCTTGAGGTATTTCTCCTGAGATATGAATATGCCATTGCGCTATTGACGAATTTGAAGACCTAAGAAGAATTTCAATTCTCCCATCATTGACATTTCATATTACTATAACCAAAGTCGTCAGTGTAACGTTGGTCAGTACAACCAAAGATAATATCATCAACATATATTTGGCACACAAATAATTCATCATCATAGGTTTTGGTGAAAAGAGTTGGGTCAAGTGAACCGGGTTTGGAGCCTTTCTTCATGTGGAATTCCTTCAAAGTATCATACCACGCCCGAGGGGCCTGCTTGAGGCCATAGAGGGCCTTGTTGAGTTTGAAGACTTTGTCAGGATGCTTTGGATCCTCAAAACCTGGGGGTTGAGCAACATATACTTCTTCTTCAAGCTTACCATTGAGGAATGCACTTTTCACATCCATTTGATATAAGAAGATATTATGATGGTTAGCATAAGCAAGTAATATGCTAATAGCCTCAATTCTAGCAACAGGTGCAAAAGTTTCATCGAAATCAATTCTTTCAACCTGTGTGTAGCCTTGAGCTACAAGTCGTGCCTTATTCCTCACCACAAGGACATTTTCATCTTTATTGTTGCGGTAGATCCACTTTGTGCCGATGATATTGTGCTTGCGAGGGTCTGGTCGCTTGACAAGTTCCTAGACATTGTTGAGCTCGAACTGATGTAATTCTTCTTGCATAGTTTGAATCCACTCAGGCTCTAGAAATGCTTCATCTACCTTAGTGGGCTCTGTGATAGAGACGAAAGCAAAGTGCCCACAAAAGTTAGACAAATGTGAATCTTTTGAGCGTGTGAGAGGACCTGGTGCATTGATGTCGCTGATGATTTTCTCAATCTGCACTTCATTTGTAACTCGAGGATGAGCCGGTTGGCGACGAGGAATTGGATAAACATTTTCTTCAGAGCCATTTTCCTCAGGTGCACCAGCATGATGTTCTTCACGTTTTGAAATAACTTCTTCAGCAGATTCTTTGGTAGGAATGACATCCTCAGTAGCCTTGAACTTGATGGTTTCCTCAGGAGACTGTTCATCTAGCACAGGAGGTTGGTGCTCTCTATGTGAGCCATTAGTTTGATCGAACCGCGCATCTACAGTTTCAACAACCTTGTGGTGAACGGTGTTGAAGACTCTGTAGGTGTGCGAGTCCTTTCCGTAACCAAGCATAAAACCTTCATGTGCTTCCGGTGCAAATTTAGAATTGTGATGAGGATCTCTAATCCAACATTTAGCACCAAAGACTTTGAAATAACTCACATTGGGTTTCTTGTCAGTGAGGAGTTCATATGCAGTCTTCTTGAAGAATTTGTGAAGATATACCCTGTTGATGATGTGGCACGCAGTATCAATTGCCTCAGTCCAGAAATGACGAGGTGTCTTGTATTCATCAAGCATAGTGCGAGCCATCTCAACAAGAGTCCTGTTCTTGCGCTCCACAACGCCATTCGGCTGAGGAGTATAAGGAGCAGATAACTCATGAGTAATACCAAGTTCATCAAGATAGTCATCAAGACTAGTATTCTTGAACTCAGTTCCATTGTCACTTCTGATGTGCTTGATCTTCACACCAAAGTTGGTTGAAGCCCTCGAGGAAAATCGTTTGAAGACTTCCTGCACTTCATGTTTGTAAGTGACGATATGTACCCATGTGTAACGAGAGTAATCATCAACAATAACAAAGCCATATAGAGATGCTTCATTGGTGAATGCAGAATAATGGTTAGGACCAAAGAGATCCATGTGAAGCAATTCAAATGGTCGAGTGGTAGTCATGATTGTCTTTGCTGGATGCTTGGCCTTGGTCATCTTTCCAGCTTCACATGCTCCGCACAAGTGATCCTTGAGGGATTTGACATTCTCAATGCCAATGACATGCTTCTTCTTCGCGAGCGTGTGCAAGTTCCTCATGCCAGCATGACCAAGTCGTTGATGCCATAGCCAGCCTTATGAAGCTTTTGCAAGTAGACATATAGCTGGTTGTGGTCCTGTAGAGAAATCAACAATATACAAATCTCCTCTCCTAAAGCCTTCGAAGACTTTGGAATGGTCAGCTTCCATGATCACAACACAACAATACTTGCCAGAGATAACAACCATATCACGATCACAAAGCATTGAGACTGACATGAGGTTGAATCCTAAGGACTCGACAAGCATGACTTTGTCCATGTGTCGATCCTTTGAGATCGCAACCTTACCTAGACCCAATACCTTGCTTTTTTCCTTTGTCAGCGTAGGTGATATGCTTCAGATGCGATGGAGATAAGGGAGCATCCATCAATAGATTCTTGTCACCAGTCATGTGATTTGTACATCCACTATCGAGGACCCACTCAGTGTGTCGGTGTACAAAAGTAAGGGTCCTATTTTGTACCCCTTTACTTGTGCGCGGGCAGTTAGAGCCGCGCCTACGGCCACACTTAGCGGGGCAGAGGAAGGAAACAAAGTACAAGACTACCAGAGCAGCGCTCAAGACCTGAAGCATGAGGAGCAAAAGGGCGAGGTGAACTCCCCCGGCAAGGCCCTTGCCGGAGCGACCTTCACGGCCCCGGCAAGAGGCTTGCCGGGGCAACTTGCCAAACACCAACAAGACCGCCACCCTTGAGCATGAGAATTTCGACGCCATCAACCACATTGGAATCAAGGCTCGGGAGGCGACTCCATGGTGGCATGCAGATCTTTGTGAGCACAAAAGGCCTACGAGGCCTAGATGAGAACCAAAAGACAAGAAAACAGTGAGGCTCCTTGCCGAGGATGCCCACAAGGCTAGGGCAAGGCTCCTTGACGAGGACGCCCACGAGGCCTCGGCAAGGCTCCTGCCGAAGATACCCACAAGGCCCAGGCAAGACTCTTGCCGGGGGCACCCACAAGGCCCCGGCAAGACTCTTGCCGGGGGCGCCCGCAAGGCCCCGGCAAGACCCTTGCCGGGAACATCAGCCAGACCGCGGCAAGGCCTTGCCGCCCCGTCGCCGCCCCAGCTCATCGGCCGACCCACCAACTAAGCAGGTACCCACGTGGCGGTACGTGGCTCCTAAGCCAACTGGTCAAGCACCTACGTGGTGGCAAGCAGATCTTCGTGAAGACACATCCACCGCACATGCTCAACAGCCTGCCAGCCTACATGGTGTTGCATGCCTCGTTGGCCTGGACGCGTGTCGGAGCAAGGCGAAGCGGCGACGGACGGGACGGGCCTCGTTACCGTCCCCGATAAAGCAAAAGGACACCTAAGTAGCGCATTTAATGCATTTTGTCCTGTGATGTCAGGCGATAAGCTCGACTACTGTACAACTTTACACCTCCTGTGTGCCATTGTGGCAGCCCCTTCGACTATAAAAGGAGGCCCGCGACATACTGGGAGAGGATTCAGACTTTTTGGACCTTGCATGCTTTGTAGCTAGTCCAAGAACACCAGATCAACACAACTTAGCAGGAGTAGGGTATTACACATCACTTGCGGCCCGAACCTAGATAAATTCCCCGTGTTGGCCTCTTAAACCCGCTCTTGGCATAGCCCCGCGCCCGCCGACCGTAGGAGGGATTCCCTGTGATCCCATAGGTGTCGTTTCCACCGACACAGTGGCTTTGGGTTGGTCATCCTTGGCACCCTTTGCCATGAAGCAATAGGTGGGAGCGTAGTCATCATCGTCGTCATCAGCCTTGTTGTGGAAGCCATTTTCTTTAGTGTTGAAGATGGACTTGCTGGTAAACGCAATAGCGAGGGCTAGGCTCGCCACACCAGATTCTGACTCCTCAGATGCCTCCTCTTCCTCATGTTCCTCAGATTCAGCTTCAGAGTCCATTTCCTTGCCAATGAATGCCCGAGCCTTCTTAGAGCTGCTCTTCTTGTGAGATGAAGACTTCGAGGATTTTGACGATGAAGACTTTGAAGATGTCTTCTTCTTCTTTGAGTCATCAGAACTGTAATGCTTGTATTTCTTCTTCTTTGATTCCTTTTCCCACTGAGGACAGTCTTCAATGTAGTGACCAGGTTTCTTGCACTTGTGGCACAGTCTCTTCTTGTAGTCACGGGATGAGGAATCATCACTTCTTAAAGGTTTTCCAAAGTGACCACGTCTTGAGAACTTCTGGAATTTCTTCACGAGCATTGCTAGCTCCTGGCTCAGTTCTTCGGGATCACCAAGGCTGCTACCACAATTTTCACCTTCAGATTCAGACACTGCCTTGGCCTTCAGAGCGCGTGATCTGCCATAGCTTGGTCCACAGAGATCTCTCTTTTCAGCAAGCTAAAACTCATGAGTGTTTAGCCTCTCGAGGATATCAGCGGGATCAAGTGACTTATAGTCTCCACATTCTTGTACCATCAATGCCAGAGTATCAAATGAAGAATCAAGCGATGTCAGCAATTTCTTCACCACCTCATGGTCAGTGAAGTCAGTGGCACCAAGTGCTTGAAGCTCATTTGAGATGTCAGTGAGGCGATCGAAGGTTTGCTGAACATTTTCATTGTCGAGTCTTTTGAAGCGGTTGAAGAGATTGCGAAGACCGTCAACTCGAGAGTCACGCTGTGTTGAGACTCCTTCATTGACCTTGGACAGCCTATCCCAGATAAGCTTAGCTATCTCCAAAGCACTCACTCTACCATACTGCCCTTTTCTCAGATGGCCACATATGATATTCTTCGCTTGAGAGTCGAGTTGCTTGAATCTCTTCATGTCAGCAGCGTTGATAGTAGGAGTGACAGAGGGGACACCATTCTCCACAACATAACAGAGATCGTTATCAATTGCCTCAAGATGCATTCGCATCTTATTCTTCGAGTAGGGGTAGTCCATCCCATCGAAGGTTGGACACCCAGCAGAGACCTTGATCATACCTGCGGTCGACATAACTAAAACTCCAGGCGGTTAAACCAAAATCACATAGAACAAGGGAGTACCTTGCTCTGATACAAATTGAAAGTGCATTAAGTCGACTAGAGGGGGTGAATAGGCGATTTTTTATGAGTTCTTCACTAAGGAATTTCAGGGTGAGGAAATTCCTAAGCGAAGAACTACTTGCAGCAGAATAAGTACTCAGAAGCAGTCATAACATAACATAAGCATAGACATCATGATGAAATGAAAACAAACACAGAGTACAGAAAGCGTAAGCACAGGATAAAACAGGATGAAGACAAACAGACTGAAGAAATTGAATTGAGGAAATTGAGAAAGTCTTCAGTGAAAGTCTTCAAACAGATATGAACAAGCACACAACACAGTAATGAGGAAATAGAAGGGTTGAGGAAACAGAACCAGTTAGCTCGGTGAAGACAATGATTTGGTAGACCAGTTCCATCTGCTGTGACAGTTGTACGTCTGGTTGGAGCGGCTAGGTATTTAAACCTGAGGACACACAGTCCCGGACACACAGTCCTCAACGTATTCTCCTTGAGCTAAGGTCACATAGACCTCGCCCAATCAGTCGTGGTAAGTCTTTAGGTGACTTCCAAATCTTCACAAATTCGGTCACTCGGCGATCCACAATTTCCTCTTGGATGCTCTAGACCATGATGCCTAGCCGTCTGGAAGATGCACATTCTTCAAAGGTAACAAGCGTCAGATCCACTCAGGAACAATTTCTTCAGTGATGCTCAATCACTTTGGGTTTGTAGGTGTTTGGGTTTGGGTTTTCCTCACTTGATGATTTTCGCTCAAAGTCCTTGGAGGATGGGATGCTCTTAATGACAAGTGTCAGTTTCTCTCAGAGCAGCCAACCAGCTAGTGGTTGTAGGGGGCGGCTATTTATAGCCTAGGGAGCTGCCCGACATGATAAGACATAAATGCCCTTCAATGATATGACCGTTAGGTGGGTAGATATTTTGGGACAGCTGGCGCGTAGCACAGCAACGGTCGGAAATTTGAGGCTCAAATTCCGCAGGGCTATCATGATCCTCACTTTTATGCAATCCGCAATGGCGAATTCCTAACTCCTCAGTCAGAACAAATTCCTCAGAGACTAGAAGAACTTCCTCTCTGTCACTGAAGAAATTGACTGAACTGTATGAGATTTCCAATGGCTTCACTCGAAGGAATTGGTAGGTGTAGGATTTTGAGATGAGCATCACTTGGAAACTTTTCCTTAGATTTTCCTTGACCCCCTTTAACAGCACGGTGTTTCCTATGACTCAAGAAAGAGAAAATGGAACTACGAAAACAAAAGTCTTCATGCTTCATGGTCCTCGTATGAATATCAAGTCTTCATGGTCACACCAATTTCTTCACTTTCAAAGTCTTCAGAAAGTCTTCAGAAATCCAAAGTCTTCAGTCGAAGACATTCATTTTTAGAGGTCGACTTTCTCTGTAAATTTCAAACTCCTCATAGACTGATAGACCTGTATACACTCACAAACGCATTAGTCTCTTAACCTATAAGTCTTCAATACACCAAAATCACTAAGGGGCACTAGATGCACTTACATCATGCATGTGTCGAGAGGTATTAGACCTCTGACAAATACTTTGCCTACAAGATGGAGAAGAATAGCTCAACCAGTGAGCATGTGCTTAGAATGTCTGAGTACTACAATCGCTTGAATCAAGTGGGAGTTAATCTTCCAGATAACATAGTGATTGACAGAGTTCTCTAGTCACTATCACCAAGTTACTAGAACTTCATGATGAACTATAATATGCAAGGGATGACGAAAACGATTCCTGAGCTCTTTGCGATGTTGTAGTCGGCGAAGGTAGAAATCAAGAAAGAGCATCAAGTGTTGATGGTTAACAAGACCACTAGTTTCAAGAAAAAGGGCAAAGGGAAAGAAAGGGAACTTCAAGTAGAATGGCAAGCAAGTTGCCACTCACGTGTAGAAGCCCAAAGCTGAACCCAAGCCTGAAATTGAGTGCTTCTACTGCAAAGGAAATGGTCACTGGAAGTGGAACTGCCCTAGATACTTTGCGGATAAGAAGGATGGAAAAGTGAACAAAGCTATTTTGGTATACATGTTATTGATGTGTAATTTACTAGTGTTTATAACAACCCCTCGGTATTTGATACTGGTTCGGTTGCTAAGAGTAGTAACTCGAAACAGGAGTTGCAAAATAAACAGAGACTAGTTAAGGGCGAGGTGATGATGTGAGTTGGAAGTGATTCCAAGGTTGATAACATCACCATCGCACACTCCCTTTACCTTCGGAATTAGTGTTGAACTAATATAAATGTTATTTGGTGTTTGCGTTAAGCATGAATATGATTGGATCGTGTTTATTGCAATATGGTTATTCATTTAAGTCAAAGAATAATTGTGGTTCTATTTACATGAATAAAACCTTCTATGGTCATACACTCAATATAAATGGTTTATTGAATCTCGATCGTAGTGATACAGATATTCATAATATTGAAGCCAAAAGATGCAAACTTAATAATGATAGTGCAACTTATATGTGGCACTGCCGTTTAGGTCATATTGGTGTAAAGCGCATGAAGAAACTCCATGCTGATGGACTTTTGGAATCACTTGATTATGAATCACTTGTTGCTTGCGAACCCTGCCTCATGGGCAAGATGACTAAGCCTCTGTTCTCCGGAACAATGGAGCGAGCAACTGACTTATTGGAAATAATACATACTGATGTATTCGGTCCGATGAGTGTTGAGGCTCGCGGCAGGGTATCGTTATTTTTTGACCTTCACAGATGATTTGAGCAGATATGAGTATATCTACTTCATGAAACATAAGTCTGAAACATTTGAAAAGTTCAAAGAATTTCAGAGTGAAGTGGAAAATCATCGTAACAAGAAAATAAAGTTTCTACGATCTGATCGTGGAGGTGAATATTTGAGTTATGAGTTTGGTCTTCATTTGAAACAATGTGGAATAGTTTCGCAACTCACGCCACCTGGAACACCACAGCGTAATGGTCTGTCCGAACATCGTAACCATACTTTATTAGATATGGTGCGATCTATGATGTCTCTTACCGATTTACCACTATCGTTTTGGGTTGTGCATTAGAGACAGTTGCATTCACGTTAAATAGGGCACCATCTAAATCCGTTGAGACGACACCGTATGAACTGTGGTTTAGCAAGAAACCTTAGCTGTCATTTCTTAAAGTTTGGGGCTGCGATGCTTATGTGAAAAAGCTTCAACCTGATAAGCTCGAACCCAAATCGGAGAAATGTATCTTCATAGGATACCCAAAGGAAACTGTTGGGTACATCTTCTATCACAGATCCGAAGGTAAAATATTTGTTACTAAGAATGGATCCTTTCTAGAGAAGGAGTTTCTCTCGAAAGAAGTAAGTGGGAGGAAAGTAGAACTTGATGAGGTAATTGTACCTTCTCCCGAATTGGAAAGTAGTACATCACAAAAGTCAGTTTCAATGATTTCTACACCAATTAGTGAGGAAGCTAATGATGTTGATCATGAAACTTCTGATCAAGTTACTACTGAACCTCGTAGGTCAACCGGAGTAAGATCCGCACCAGAGTGGTACGGTAATCCTATTCCGGAGGTCATGTTACATGATCATGACGAACCTACGAACTATGAGGAAGCGATGATGAGCCCAGTTTCTGCGAAATGGCTTGAGGCCATGAAATCTGAGATGGGATCCATGTATGAGAACAAAGTATGGACTTTGGTTGACTTGCCCGATGATCGGCAAGCCATAGAGAATAATTGGATCTTCAAGAAGAAGACTGCCGCTAACGGTAATGTTACTGTCTACAAAGCTTGACTTGTTGCGAAAGGTTTTTGACAAGTTCAAGGAGTTGACTACGATGATACGTTCTCACCCGTAGCGATGCTTAAGTCCGTCCGAATCTTGTTAGCAATTGCCGCATTTTACGATTATGAAATTTGGCAAATGGATGTCAAAACTTCATTCCTGAATAGATTTCTGGAAGAAGAGTTGTATATGATGAAACCAAAAGGTTTTGTCGATCCAAAGGATGCTAACAAAGTGTGCAAGCTCCAGCGATCCATTTATGGACTGGTGCAAGCATCTCGAAGTTTGAATAAATGTTTTGATAGTGTGATCAAAGCATATGGTTTTATACAGACTTTTGGAGAAGCCTGTATTTACAAGAAAGTGAGTGGGAGCTCTGTAGCATTTCTAATATTATATGTGGATGACATATTTTTGATTGGAAATGATATAGAATTTCTGGATAGCATAAAAGGATACTTGAATAAAAGTTTTTCTATGAAAGACCTCGATGAAGCTGCTTATATATTGGGCATCAAGATCTATAGAGATAGATCAACACGCTTAATTGGACTTTCACAAAGCACATATGTTGATAAAGTTTTGAAGAAGTTCAAAATGGATCAAGCAAACAAAGGGTTCTTGCCTATGTTACAAGGTGTGGAGTTGAGTCAGACTCAATGCCCGACCACTACAGAAGATAGAGAGAAAATGAAAGTCATTCCCTATGCTTCAGCCATAAGTTCTATCATGTATGCAATGCTGTGTACCAGACCTGACGTGTGCCTTGCTATCAATTTAGCAGGGAGGTACCAAAGTAATCCAGGAGTGGATCACTGGACAGCGGTCAAGAACATCCTGAAATACCTCAAGAGGACTAAGGATATGTTTCTCGTTTATGGAGGTGACAAAGAGCTCATCATAAATGGTTACGTCGATGCAAGCTTTGACACTGATCCGGATGACTCTAAGTCTTAATCTGGATACATATTGAAACTGGGAGAAATTAGCTAGAGTAGGTCCGTGCAGAGCATTGTAGACATACAAATTTGCAAAATACATACGGATCTGAATATGGCAGACCCGTTGACTAAACCTCTCTCACAAGAACAACATGATCACACCTTAGTACTCTTTGGGGGTTAATCACATAGCGATGTGAACTAGATTGTTGACTCTAGTAAACCCTTTGGGTGTTAGTCACATGGCGATGTGGACTAATCACATAAAGATGTGAACTATTGGTGTTAAATCACATGACGATGTGAACTATATTATTGACTCTAGTGCAAGTGGGAGACTAAAGGAAATATGCCCTAGAGGAAATAATAAAGTTGTTATTTATATTTCCTTATATCATGATAAATGTTTATTATTCATGCTAGAATTGTATTAACCGGAAACTTAGTACATGTGTGAATACATAGACAAACAGAGTGTCACTAGTATGCCTCTACTTGACTAGCCCGTTAATCAAAGATGGTTAAGTTTCCAAGCCATTGACATGAGTTGTCATTTGATGAATGGGATCACATCATTAGAGAATGATGTGATTGACAAGACCCATCCGTTAGCTTAGCACTATGATCGTTTAGTTTGTTGCTATTGCTTTCTTCATAACATTATACATGTTCCTATGACTATAAGATTATGCAACTCCCGCATACCGGAGGAACACTTAGTGTGCTATCAAACATCACAACGTAACTGGGTGATTATAAAGATGCTCTATAGGTGTCTCCGATGGTGTTTGTTGAGTTGGCGTAGATCGAGATTAGGATTTGTCACTCCTATTGTCAGAGTGGTATCTCTGGGCCCTCTCGGTAGTGCACATCACTATAAGCCTTGCAAGCAATGTGACTAATGAGTGAGTTCCGGGATGATGCATTATGAAACGAGTAAAGAGACTTGCCGGTAACGAGATTGAACTAGGTATGATGATACCGACGATCGAATCTCGGGCAAGTAACTTACCGATGAGAAAGGGAACAATGTATGTTGTTATGCGGTTTGACCGACAAAGATCTTCGTAGAATATGTAGGAACCAATATGAGCATCCAGGTTCCGCTATTGGTTATTGACCGGAGATGAGTCTCGCTCATGTCTACGCACGCTTAACGTTCGATGACGATATGTATTACGAGTTTTGCGATTTGATGTACCAAAGGTTGTTTGGAGTCCCGGATGTGATCACGGACATGACGAGGAGTCTCGAAATGGTCAAGACATGAAGATTGATATATTGGAAGGTTATGTTTGGACACCGGAAAGGTTTCGGATGAGTTTGGGCATTTTCCGGAGTACCGGGGGGGTTACCGGAACCCCCCGGGGAGCAAATGGGCCTTAATGGGCCATAGTGGAAGAGAGGAGGCGGCGGCAAGGTGTGGCGCGCGCCCCCTAGGCCCAGTCCGAATTGTGGTAGGGTTTGGGGGGGCCCTTTCCTTCTCCCCCTCTTCCTTTCCTTCCCCCTCCTAGTTGGAGTAGGAAAGGGGGGAAACCTACTCCTAGTAGGAGTAGGAATCCCCCCTTGGGGCGCGCCCTAGGAGGCCGGCCCTCCCCCTCCTCCACTCCTTTATATATGGGGGAGGGGCACCCCATAGACACACAAGTTGATTTTAGCCATGTGCGGTGCCCCCCTCCACAGATTTCCACCTCGGTCATATTATCGTAGTGCTTAGGCGAAGCCCTGCGTCGGTAACTTCATCATCACCGTCACCACGCCGTCGTGCTGACGAAACTCTCCCTCGGCCTCAGCTGGATCTAGAGTTTGAGGGACGTCACTGAGCTGAACCTGTGCTGATCGCGGAGGTGCCGTGCGTTCGGTACTTGATCGGTTGGATCGTGAAGACGTTCGACTACATCAACCGCCTTACTTAACGTTTCCGCTTTCGGTCTAGGAGGGTACGTGGACACACTCTCCCCGCTTTTTTTCTATACATCTCCCAGATAGATCTTCCGTGATCGTAGGATTTTTTTTGAAATACCGCGTTCCCCAACAATTGAAATTATCATTGATCAAACTTGTGCACTTGGCTAGCGTTCACCCTTCATAAATTATTTCTTTTATTATTTAACTACTCGAGGACGAGTAGGAATTAAGCTTGGGGATGCTGATACGTCTCCAACGTATCCATAGTTTATTAAGTATTCATGCTATTAATTTCTCATTCTTGGATGTTTTACAATCATTTATAGCAACTTTATATCATTTTTCTGGGACTAACCTATTGACCCAGTGCCAAGTGCCAGTTGTTGTTTTTTGCTTGTTTTTTACATCGCACAAAATCAATATCAAACGGAGTCCAAACACCATGAAACTTTTTGGACAATTTTATGGACCAGAACACCCAGGATGGGACAGAGCATCACCTGGGGGGTGCCCCGAGGGGGGCACAACCCACCAGGGCGCGCCTGGGGGCCCAGGCACGCCCAGGTGGGTTGTGCCCACCTCGGTGGCCTCCCGCACCCCCTCTTTATGCTATAAATTCACAAATATTCCGAAAACCCTCGGGGTTAACCTAGATCAGAAGTTCCGCCGCCGCAAGGCTTTGTAGCCATCGAAAACCAATCTAGACCATTTTCGGCACCCTGTCGGAGGGGGGAATCATCTCCGATGGCCATGTTCATCATCCCGGCGGCCACCACGATGAGGAGGGAGTAGTCCACCCTCGGGGCTGAGGGTTTGTACCAGTAGCTATGTGTTTAATATCTCTCTCTCTCTCGTGATCTATATCATGGGCTTTGTTAATATAGATGGATAATATGATGTTTGTCCCCTCTATACTCTTGTTGTGATGAATTGAGTTTTTCCCTTTGAGATTTTGTTGTTATCAGATTGAATACTTTTATGGATTTGAGAACACTTGATATATGACTTGCAATTGAATACTCGTGGTGAGAATGGGGTATCGTATTGATGCACTTAATATATGTTTTGGCACTCAACTCGCGGATTCCCGAGGTGACATTGGGGTAATCTATGCATAGGGGTTGATGCACGTTCTTGTCTTTGTTTCTCCGGTAGAAATCTTGGGGCACTCTTTGAGGTTCTTTGTGTTGGATTGAATATTATGAGTCTCAATTTGCTTTGGTGTTATTTTAGTACGAACTCTTGGTTAGATCGATCGGAAAGAATAGCTTCGTGTTGTTTTAGTACAAACTCTAGAGTAGATTGATCAGAAAGAATAGCTTTGAGGTGGTTTCGTACCCTACAAACAATTCCGCCTTATGTTCTCCGCTAGATAGGAACTTTGGAGTGATTCTTTGTTGCACTTTGAGGGGTGGTTATATGATCCAATTATATTAGCATTGTTGGGAGGTTGCACTAGCGAAAGTACGAACCCTAGGCCTCATTTTCAAGCATTGTAATACCGTTTTTGTGCCCGTTTACTATTTGCTATATTGCTGTTTTTATTTATTCAGATTATAAAAATATATTTCTAGCATCCATATTACACTTTCATCACCATCTCTTCACCGAACTAGTGCACCTATACAATTTGCCATTGTATTTGGTGTGTTGGGGACACAAGAGATTTCTTGTATTTGGTTGCAGGGTCGTTTGAGAGAGACCATCTTCATCCTACACCTCTCACGGATTGATAAACCTTAGGTCATCCACTTGAGGGAAAATTGCTACTGTCCTACATAACTTTGTGCTTGGAGGCCCAGCACGTGTCTATAAGAATAAAGTTGTGTAGTAGACATCAGAGGTGTATCCATCCCACCAACGAAAACGACTTAGAGTTCCCAACACTTTCCATGCTAGATATATCATAGGCGGTTCCCAAACAGAAAATAAAGTTTATTCCTTTTTCCACCATACTTTAACTTTCCATGGCTAACCGTATCCACGGGTGCCTTCCATACCAACAATTTACAAGGAATTTATTATTTGACAACATAAAGTAAATTCATTTTTCATTTCGGGACTGGGCATCCCTAGTACCTTTGCCTTACTCTTGTGCAATGACAAGTGAATAAACACTCATCGTGAGAATAACACATCTACCATTGAAAATATTAGCCGCCCCTCACCGCTCCACGAGCGAAACGAACACACAAAAGAGAAGTTTATTTTGAAAATTAGACATGGCACATACAAATTTGCTTAGAAGCAAAAGAATAGCGCATATAGGTAGATATAGTGGACTCATGTGGAAAAACTGGTTAAAAGGTTTTTGGATGCACAAGTAGAGATCATACTTAGTGCAAAATGAAGGCTGGCAAAAGATTGAGAAGCGACCAACCAAGAAACAAATAATCTCATAAGCGAGAATTAAGCATAATTAACACCGAAGAATGCACCACAAGTAGGATATAATTTCATTGCATAATTATTGACTTTCGTGCTTTCATAGGGAATCACAAACCTTAACACGAATATTCTTACTAAAGCATAATTACTCATCACCATAACTCACATATCACATCATCATATCTCAAAACTATTACTAAGAATCAAGTTTATTTTGTCCAATGATCTTCATGAAAGTTTTTATTATATCCTTCTTGGATATCTATCACTTTTGCGACTAATTTTCATGTGTTGCTTTTGATAAGCTCAAACAAATATAAGTGAAGATCATGAGCATAAAGTTTCTTTCTCTCAAATTAATTTAAGTGAAGCAAGAGAGAATTTAAATCTAAGTGAAGCAAGAGAGCATTTCTTCACAAATACTAAAGCACACCGTGCTCAAAAAGATATAAGTGAAGTACTAGAGCAAGTCCATAGCTCATAAAAGATTTAAGTGAAGCAGAGAGAGCAATTCTAACGAGTCATGACATAATTTTGGCTCTCTCAAATAGGTGTGTCCAGCAAGGAATCGATACTTAAAACACAAAATAAAACAAGCAAAGACTCATATCATACAAGATGCTCCAAGCAAAACACATAGTATGTGACGAATAAAAATATAGCTTCGAGTAAAATACCGATGGTCATTAGAAGAAAGAGGGCATGCCACTCGGGGGCATCCCCGAGCTTAGTTGCTTGCTCTCTTTTGGATAATAGCAGGGGATGCCGGGGCATCCCCAAGCTTAGGATCTTGTTACTCCTTATTCCTTCATCCATCGTAAGATAACCCAGAACTTGAAAACATCAATCACACAAAACTAAACAAAAGCTTCATGAGATCCGTTAGTATAAGAAAATAAATCGCTACTATAAGTGATGTATCAAACCAATTCATATTTTGTTTTTGCATTATATCTATTGTATTCCAAGTTTTCTAGGGCAAAAACTCATCAAAGAAAACCATAGAGCCATTAAAATAAGCACACAACGCAAAGAAAACAGAATCTGTCAAAAACAGAACAGTCTGTAGCAATCTGGGTGTTTTGAATACTTCTGTAAAAAATTAGGATGACCTGAGCAATTTGTATATTGATCTACTACAAAAGGAATGGGTATTTTATCGCTCTCTGGTTAAAAATGACAATTATTTTCACGAGTGCAAAAGTTTCTGTTTTGTCAGCAAGATCAAACAACTATCACCCAAGAAGATCCTAAAGGCTTTACTTGGCACAAACACTAATTAAAACACACAAAAAAAAAACCATAACAGTAGCATAATTGTGCTAACACTCAAAAACAGGAAGCAAAAATAAATTTTATTCATTGGGTTGCCTCCCAACAAGCGCTATAGTTTTACGCCCTTAGCTAGGCATAAAGCAAGGATCTAAGTTTTGTCATCTTTGTTTTGAGATCCATAAGATGCTCTCATGATTGATTCATAAGGTGGCCTAATTCTTGTTCTAGGGAAGTGTTCCATACCCTTCCTCAAAGGAAATTGGAACTTGATATTGCCTTCTTTCATATCAATCACGGCACCGATATTGCGCAAAAATGGTCTACCAAGAATGATTGGACAAGACGGATTGCAATCAATATCAAGAACAATAAAATCTATGGGTACATAATTCCTATTTGCAAGAATAAGAACACCATTAATTCTTCCCATAGGCTTTTTAATAGTATAATCCGCCAAGTGCAAATTTAAAGAGCATGATTCAAGATCGGTAAGACCAAGCACATCACATAAAGATTTCAGAATGGTAGAAACACTAGCACCCAAGTCACACAAAGAAAAACACTCATAATTTTTAATATTAAATTTGATAGTAGGTTCCCATTCATCATGCAATTTTCTAGGAATTGAAACTTCTAATTCCAATTTTATTTCAAAAGCTTTCATCATAGCACCAACAATATATTTAGTAAAAGATTTATTTTGTACATAGGCATGGGGTGAATTTATCATGGATTGCAACAAAGAAATACAATCAATCAAAGAGCAACTATCATAATTAAAGTCTTTGTAATCCAAAAGAGTGGGTACATCACTAGCTAAAGTTCTCACCTCTTCAAACCCACTTTCATAAATTTTCTCAAGAAGATTTTTACCCTCCGAATTATTGGGACGCCCTCTAGCTAAAGTTGACTCTTCTCCAGTCCCTTTTTCATCAATCTTAAATTTACTAAACAAGGCATCAATAGAAGAAACACAAATTTTTTTAAGATTTTCATCACTTTTGCGAAAGTAATCACTAGAAAACGCTTTTTCTAAAAATTCTCTTTTAGCCCTAAGCATAGCGGTTATTTTCTTACTTTCATCCATAGAAACATAAAGAGCTTTAATTGATTCATCAACCTTAGGCACACAAATTTTATCTTGAGATTTTCCACATCATGAGAAAGTCTATCAACACTTCTAGACAAATCACCAATCTTACTCAACTTTTCTTCTATGGAAGTGTTGAAAACTTTTTGCGTGTTGATAAACTCTTTAATATTATTCTCAAGATCAGAGGTGTTCCTATTATTATTATAAGATTCATTTCCATAGGAATTACCATAATTATTAGAGGAATTACTAGAAAAAAGGCCTAGGATTAAAATTACCTCTATAAGCATTGTTGTTGAAATTATTTCGAGAAATAAAATTCACATCTATGGCATCATTATTTTGCTCAATCAAAGTAGACAAAGGCATATCATTAAAATCAATAGGAGCACTTCTACTAGCAACCAATTTGACAAGAGCATCAACTTTTTCACTCAAAGAAGAAATTTCTTCAACCAAATTAACTTTTTTACTAGTAGGAGCTCTTTCGGTATGCCATTGTGAATAGTTTGCCATAATGTTATCAAGCAATTTGGTGGCTTCACCCAAAGTAATTTCCATAAAAGTACCACCCGTGGCGGAATCTAAAAGATTGCGAGAAACAAAATTCAATCCCGCATAAATTTTTTGTATGATCATGCAAAGATTTAACCCATGAGTTGGGCAATTCCTTAGCATCATTTTCATCCTTTCCCAAGATTGTGCAACATGCTCATGTTCAAGTTGCTTGAAATTCATGATCTGGGTTCTAAGGGAAATAATTTTTGGGCCGAAAATACTTAGTGATAAAAGCATCTTTGCACTTATTCCAAGAATCAATACTATTGCGAGGCAAAGAAGAGAACCAAATTTTTGCAGAATCATGCAAAGAAAACGGAAATAATTTCATCTTCACCACATCATTGTCCACATCTTTTTTATTTTGCATATCTCACAATTTCATGAAGGTATTAAGATGGGACGCGACATCCTCATTAGGAGTACCGGAAAATTGATCTTTCATAACAAGATTCAACAAAGCAGTATTAATATCACAAGACTCCGCACTAGTGGCGGGAGGAGCAATCGGGGTGCTGATAAAATCATTGTTGTTGGTATTCGAGAAATCACACAACTTGGTGTTCTCTTGATTCATGATGGCTACACAACAAGATTGCACTCAAAAACAGATCCGGCAAGAAAACGGCGAACGGAAAAGAGGGCCGAATAAAACGGCAATTTTTTGTGAAGTGGGGGAGAGGAAAACGAGAGGCAAATGGAAAATAATGTAAATTACGAGGAGATGAGATTTGTGATTAGGAACCTGGTATATGTTGAAGATTCTCCCCGGCAATGGCGCCAGAAATTCCTTTTGATGTCGCTTGAAGCTACGTCGATATTTCCCCAAAGAGGAAGGGATGATGTAGCACAACGGTGGTAGGTATTTCCCTCAGTGATGAAACCAAGGTTATCGAACCAATAGGAGAACCAAGCAACAAAACGTAAACAACCCCTGCACACAAATAACAACCACTCGCAACCCGACGTATTAATGGGGTTGTCAATCCCTTTCGGGTAACAGCGCCAGAAATTGGTGCGCGGACGGGAGAAAGTTGTAATAGATTCAATAAATAGATCGCAAATAAAATAAAGTGCAGCAAAGTATTTTTGTATTCTTGGTTTAATAGACTGAAAATAAATGCAAAGAAAAAGTAGACCGCAAAGTCAAATATAAGAGAAAAAGACCCAGGGGCCGTAGGTTTCACTAGTGCCTTCTCTCGAGAAAAATAGCAAACGGTGGGTGAACAAATTACTATTGGGCAATTAATAGAACTTCAAATAATCATGATGATATCCAGGCAATGATCATTATATAGGCATCACGTCCAAGATTAGTAGACCGACTCCTGCTTGCATCTACTACTATTACTCCACACATCGACCGCTATCTAGCATGCATCTAGTGTATTAAGTTCATGGAGAAACGGAGTAATGCAACAAGAACGATGACATGATGTAGACAAGATCTATCTATGTAGAGATAGACCCCATCGTTTTATCCTTAGTAGCAACGATACATACGTGTCGGTTCCCCTTCTGTCACTGGGATCAAGCACCGTAAGATCGAACCCACTACAAAGCACCTCTTCCCATTGCAAGACAAATAGATCAAGTTGGCCAAACAAAACCCAAATATCAAAGAAGAAATACGAGGCTATAAGAGATCATGCATAAAAGAGATCAAAGAAACTCAAATACATTCATGGATATAAAAAGATATAACTAATCATAAACTCAAAGTTCATCAGATCCCAACAGACACACTGCAAAAAGAGTTACATCATATGGATCTCCAAGAGACCATTGTATTGAGAATCAAACGAGAGAGAGGAAGCCATCAAGCTACTACTTACGGACCCGAAGGTCTACAAAGAACTACTCACGCATCACTGGAGAGGCACCAATGGAGGTGGTGAACCCCATCCGAGATGGTGTCTAGATTGGATCTGGTGGTTCTGGACTCTGCGGTGGCTGGATCAATATTTTGTCGACTCCCCTAGGGTTTTGGGAATATTGGGGTATTTATAGAGCAAAGAGGCGGTCCGGGGGGCACCCGAGGTGGGCACAACCCACCAGGGTGCGCCTGGGCCTCCTGGCGCGCCCTAGTGGGTTGTGCTCTCCTCGGAGCACCCCCAGGCATAGCCAGGGCCCATTAGGTGTCTTCTGGTCCATAAAAAATCTCCGTCAAGTTTCGTGTTGGACTCCGTTTGGTATTGATTTTCTGTGATGTAAAAAACATGCAAAAAACAGCAACTGGCACTTGGCACTATGTCAATAGGTTAGTACCAAAAAATGATATAAAATGACTATAGAATGATTATAAAACATCCAAGATTGATAATATAACAGCATGGAACAATCAAAAATTATACATACGTTGGAGACGTATCACCGCCAGCCCATGGCTAGCTTCCACTAAGAAAAAACAGGAGTTCACCGTTGTTTCGGTGAGGTGGCTTTGGCTTCCTATGATAGCTCAACTTCTCAAGCAGTGACCCATGCAAAAGATGACCATTGGTGCTATCAGGCTAGGACATTAGAGAAGGAGGTCATCCTGAGGCGGTAGAGGAGGAGGTTGTCCCGATCCCGACAAAGCTCAATCAGGGGTTGTAGAGGACGCGGGTGACCTAGTGTCGGCGGAGTCTGAACAAGGGTAACAGAGGTACAAGCTCAGTTTCGTTGGTGAGAACGAGGACGGTAGAGGACGAGGGAGGCATGTTGACTAGCTCCGTCGTGGTGGCCCCATGACACAACGCGGGCTCCTCCCGATGGCACCATGGTTAGACGAAGAATGGGCATCGAGGCATGTGAGGACAAATCAATACGTCTATGGGTTGTTCCTTTGAGCAAACTGGTATGCTCGACTAGTTAGCAACGGCAATATCGTGTAAAGTTCATCAACTCTATCTCGTTCAACTTCTCATGACATGAAAATAGCAGCTTCCACAACTCATTCGTGTTTTTATTGCAAAACACCTCTGACTTCTTGTTATCAACTCCAAGAGTTAGGATGCTCAGTCCAGCTCTGGGTGCAGAGTTGGCAGGAGCTGGAGCACTCCTGAATAGGTCCTTAGTTTTCAAAGAGACGATCTCTTAGAACAAGGAATTTGAGTTTTTTTCTCTAAATGTATTGCTTGGAAATATAAGAGGCGAGTGGTCATGCATGCATCTTACGCAACAACCGATCCCACATTATATAATGCATTGTTATAACCAAGATGCACCGCTACCGTGGAGAAGAGGAAGCGGCAAGAAGAGACTTGCCAATGTTAGATGAGTAAAAATTGCACCCTCCAACAGAGAGATGGTTTTAGTAGGAGTAAGGGGAGAAGGAGGCCAATGGTGCAACAATCATTATAGACCTACCAACAATCTTGGGAAAAATTATGTACCCACCAACAATGGGGGTAGAGAAAAAAAAAGAGAATGAAGAAAGAGGAAGTGTGGTGAGTGGTGTTGATAAGGTGATACTGAAGAAGGGTTGTTGCCTTTCCCAAAAGATAGGATGAAAATCGCACCATTCAGATGAAACTTGTTGGGAATCGTTGCATGGAAAAAGCAAAAAAATTCAACGCACACGCAATGATCTGTCCATGGAGATGCATAACAACGAGGAGGAGAGTGTGTCTACGTACCCTCGTAGACCGTAAGCAGAAGCGTTTCTCAACGCGGTTGATGTAGTCGAACTTCTTCGCGCTTCAACCGATCAAGTACCGAACGCACGACACCTCCATGTTCTGCACACGTTCAGCTTGGTGTCGTCCTCGCCATCTTGATCCAGCAAGCGGGGCGAGGTAGTAGATGAGTTCCGTCAGTATAACGGCATGGTGATGATGGTGGTGAAGCAATCCCGCAGGGCTTCGCCTAAGCACTACGATGATCTAGAACGGAGGAGTAAACTAGAGGCAGAGGGGTGCCGACACACTGTGTGGAATAAGGTGTGTATTGTGTGGCACCCCTCCCCACATATATATAGGTGTGGGAGGGGAGGAGACAGCCCCTAGGGCGCCCCAGTTGGGCCAGCGGCCACCCTAGGGTTTTCCTAGTGGTGCACCACCCTTCCATATAATGCACTTGGGAGAAGGAAAGGGGGAGGCGCCCCACTCCTTCCTTTCTCCCTTCCGGAGATATGGTAATAGGAGGTGGCGCCTGCCCCTTCCATCTTATTGGGTGTGGCTGCCCTAAAGGGGGTGCACCAGCGCACCAGCCCATGAGGGCTGGTGTGTTCCCCTCCACTTGGCCCACTAAGGCCCAATTTCTCCCGGTGCCTCCGGAACCCCTTCCGGTATTCCGATAACTTTCCGGTGCATCCCGAAACCATTCCGGAGACCAAAAAGTATCATCCTAAATATCAATCTTTACCTCCGGACCATTTCGGAGCTCCTCGTCATGTCTGTGATCTTATCTGGGACTCCGAACAACATTCGGTCACCGAACCACATAACTCATATAATACCAAATCGGCATCGAACGTTAAGCGTGCGGACCCTACGTGTTCAAGAACTATGTAGACATGACCGAGACACCTCTCCGATCAATAACCAATAGCGGAACCTGGATGCCCATATTGTCTCCTACATATTCTACGAAGATCTTTATCGTCAAACCGTTATGACAACATACGTAATTCCCTTTGTCCATCGGTATGTTACTTGCCAGAGATTCGATCGTCGGTATCTTCATACCTAGTTCAATCTTGTTACCGGCAAGTCTCTTTACTCGTTGCGTAATACATCACCTCGTGACTAACTCCTTAGTTGTTTCCTTGCAAGCTTATGATGTGTATTACAGAGAGGGCCCAGAGATATCACTCCGATACTCGGAGTGACAAATCCTAATCTCGATATATGCCAACTCAACAAACACCTTCGGAGATACCTGTAGAGCATCTTTATAATCACCCAGTTACGTTGTGACGTTTGATAGCACACAAGGCATTCCTCCGGTATGCGGGAGTTGCATAATCTCATAGTCAAAGGAATATGTATTTGACATGAAGAAAGCAATAGTAATAAAACTGAACGATCGTAATGCTAAGCTAACGGATGGGTCTTGTCCATCACATCATTCTCCTAATGATGTGGTCCCGTTATCAAATGACAAATCATGTCCATGGTTAGGAGACCTTAACCATCTTTGATCAACGAGCTAGTCTAGTAGAGGCTCACTAGTGACACGGTATTTTTTTATTTATCCACACATGTATTTAAGTTTTCGGTCAATACAATTCTAGCATGAATAATAAACCTTTATCATGATTTAGGAAATATAAAAATAACCATTTCATTGCTTCTAGGGCATATTTCCATCAGTCTCCCATTTGCACTAGAGTAAATAATCTAGTTCACAATACCATTCAAATAAAATGAACAACCATTGTCCTTTAAATTGAATTCATAACCCTGACTCATCAAGCATGAGGCAGAAATAATGTTTCGACAAGTGCAGGAATGTAATAACAATTACTCAATTCCAAAATAAATCCAGAAGGAAGCTGGAGTTGCATCGTGCCGACCTCCAACGCAGCAACTCTTGCTTTGTTGCCGACCCTGATGTCAATCTCCCCTTGTGCCACATGCCTAGTTCTTACCAGCCCCTGCATCGAGTTGCAAATATGAACAACCGATCCGGTATCAAATACCCAAGAGCTACTAGGTATGTCAGCAAGGTAAATGTCTATAACATATGCAAGAAGTGTACCTTTGCCCGAAGAAGCATTTCCAGCCTTCTTGCCATGCATGCTCTGCAAGGCACTTGCTACAGTTCCTCTTCCAGTGATCGGTCTCGTTGCAATGATAGCAAATGGTCTTGGAGTCTGGTCCAAACTTGGGTGCAGCGGCGAAGGTTACGGTCTCCGTGCCCTTTGCCTTAGCCTTTTTCTTGGACCAACTCTTCTTCAACTTAGCCGATTTCTGCACCATCAACACTTGATGCATACCTTTCTTAATATCCTGCTCTGCCACTTTGAGCATTCCATGCAATTTAGTGAGCTTCTTATCCATGCCATGCATATGATAGTTCGAGATGAACGTCCCATAGCTAGGCGGAAGAGAACCCAGAACTGCATCAGTAGCCAGCTCATCCAAGAGCGGGAAGCCCAACCGATCCAAAGCTTGCACATATCCGATCATCTTGATCACATGTGGGCTCAGTGGATCACCTTCCTTCAGCTTGCAATCCGTCAAGGATCGCCAAACGTTGAACCTTTCAGTCCCAGCCTGTGTCTGAAACATGCTCTTGAAACTCTCGATCATATCGTAAGCCTCAACATTTTCGAAATGCTGTTGCAAATCGGGCTCCATACAAGCCAGCATCACACAGCTGATCTCCGTTGATTCATCAACGAGTTTCTGGTAGGCATTCTTAGTTGTGGCATTAGCATTATCGGCAGGTTCCTCTGGAAGTGGATCCTATAGAACATGTTCCTTTTTATCATGCTTGAGAACAATTCTCAGATTTCTATACCAGGTGGTAAATTTTGTTCCATTCAGTTTATCCTTTTCCATAATTGATTTCAATGCAAAGTTGGGTTGAGCAGGTGGTGCCATTGATCTACAACAGAAAATATGCAATCACTAATGTGTTTATGTAGAGTAATTCAAGCCTGTCAGATATGGGGTTCCGGGAAAACCCTTAAGGTTCGAACTCTGCGGTGCGCGCGAAGTCTTTCCCTCCTACTGATCCACGCCCTAGCTCTCTAAGATCTTGCGGACGAACTCGACGAACTAACAACACGGAAAGACACAAGATTTATACTGGTTCGGGCCACCGTTGTGGTGTAATACCCTACTCCAGTGTGATGGTGGTGGATTGCCTCTTGGGCTGATGATGAACAGTACAAGGGGAAGAACAGCCTCCTGAGGTTGAGGTGTTCTTGTGCTAGGGTAGGCTCTCGATCGGGTCAGATCAAGTTCAGACGCCCCTACTGTGGTGGCTAGTTCTACTTATATAGGCCCTGGTCCTCTTCCCAAATATCGAGCGGGAAGGGAGCCAACAACGGCGGGCAAATTTGAAGGGGAACAGCTAGTACAAGCTATCCTGAAAAAAGCGGCCTTCGCCTGCAAAAGGCTCCGGTAGTGACTCCATCTTGGGCTCCACGATGACCTCCGCCTTGCCGTCCCGCCGGTCTTGGTCTCATTGCACCAATATGGCAACCTTTGCCTGATGCCTCGGTACTCCTCGCCTGCGCTTGCCTCCTTAGCACCAAAGAGGAAACAAGGATGATGCGCGCACTGGCGCCCGCCTGGTGTCGATCGTCATGGCTCACGTCACGAAAGCCTTGTGAGGTTTGCCCCGCCTTGATATCTCCGCTCCTCGTGAGCCTGCCTGGCTAGGCCACTCGTGAGGAGGTCTTGCGTTGCCCGCCACGCGAGGCTTGGCCCCTCGCGAGGGTCTTGGATGCCTTGTTGGTGAAGATGGGGCGGACGGCCCGCTAATTTAGCCATGCCGTGGGCCGCAGGCAGGCAAGTCTGGGACCCCCGTTCCCAGAACGCCGACAGTAGCCCCCGGGCCCAAGGTGCGCTCGGGCTTGGCTTCGCGGTGAAGCCAAGGGTCAAGTACGGAGCACCGCGGGCCCCGAAAGCCTGCGGCCTCGGTCGACGCGTGGCGGTTGATTGGACGTGGGCGCCTCCGCTTCACCATGCTGCCCTTGAATCCGCCTGGCTACGCGACCCCCACATCTCGCACAGTTCTTCTTCCTTCGCCCACGCCTGGCTCCTCCAATCTCCCTGCTTCCTGGAGACCCTGCTTTGCCCTTCCAATCTGACTTGCGCTCTGCCTGCTCCATCGCCATGGCGCCGAAACAGGCTGAAAAGGGGAAGAAACCTCTGTCTTTGCCAAGTGCGCCTCCGTCTTTTGAGCCTGCGCTCGGCCGGCCTCGGGCGCTCAACGACGAGGCCATGGACAAGGTGCGCCCCATGCTTGCCTCCAGTTTCAACGAGTGGGGAGAGATGGTGGCTTGGTCCGCGTCTCACACTCGCATGGCACGTGCTGCTACTGAGGTCCCGATCTTCATAGATGCCCTCTGGGCTGGCCTGATTCCTCCCATCTCCGCCTTCTTCAACGCGGTGCTCGAGCATTATCAGATCCACATGCTTCATCTCAACCCTCAATCTGTGACCCTTCTTGCCGTCTTCACCTTCTTGTGCGAGGCCATGGTGGGCATCGCTCCTTATGTGGCCCTCCTCCGCCATTTCTTCTCATTGCATCTGGCCGGTCCCCGGCAGAGCTCGGGGTGCGTGGGCTTCCAAGATGTGGCCGCGACAGCGGGCGCGGGGATTGACTTCGAGCTTCCTACATCCACGAGCGAGTTCCGTACACAATGGGTGTTTTTTGACGCCGGCTTGCTCAGCCCTCTGCTCCAAGTTTCGGCAGGGCCTGCTGTTCCAAACTCCGGCTTGGGCCATCAGAAGCTCACGAGCCCCTGACTCGCTCCCGTCTGGTTTAGGTTGGGGAAGCTGAAGGAGCGAGGCGTGACCCCGCCTATGGTGGTGAAGGAATTCATCAAGCACCGGGTTGCTCCGCTTCAGCGCCACTCCCGCCCGATGTGGACCTTGCCCAAGAGTCAGGACCACATGAGGTTTCAGGAGTCTGGGCTACCTCTCGGGACATGGCAAACAGTGCTCGAGGTCTTGACGGGCGTCCCTTTGCTGGCCAAACTGCCTGGGAAGAATTGCCTGATGTATCGCTGCAAGAACAAGAATGAATTTGTAGAGAGCATGCCTCCCTTCGATGAGTGGGGGCTGCGACCGCTCGGCCTTGTGGGGCCCTGCAAGAATCCTGCCGTCGTGGCTCCCTTCCTCGCCGCCGGTGTCGAGCTCGCCCCGAGTGAGGGTGCAGGGGGGCGAGCACCGACTTAGGCGGGTGGACCAAGTGCCGAGGAGCACATGTCGTGTGGTGATCCTGGGGCGTCGTCTTCGAGAATCCGCGATTCCTCTCATGAGGCATCGGTTGCTGAGGTGGCGCAGCACGCGGTTCCCAAGGCCAAGGCCCCGGGTGCCTCGCGAGGTTGTGGTGAGATGGCGCCCGACTGTTCGCCGCAGCCGGGCCCCCCTGAAGTGGTTCCTCCGAGCTCTTCCTCAGCCTCACCCCGCGCTGGCCGCCATGTCCAGCGCTTCGGTCGGCTTTGCATGGACTTCGAGGAGCTCCGCAAGAGGAAAGGATCCCCGAGCGGCAACATCATCTTTGGGCCACTGAAACGAAGGAAGTACATCGCCGTTGACGTGTAAGTACCGTATCACTGTGGCTTCTTGTGTGCTGTTTCCATTTCCTGACGTCAGTTCTTCAGGGCTCCTTCCATCGAGGGGGCTACGCCTTCTGAGAAGCGGCCTCCTCCTTCCTCAACTCCCCCATCGGCCTTGAGCACCCCGGGTCCACTTGAAGTCCCTGGAGCAGGGTTGTTTGTAGGAGCGCTCTTGCCTTCACGGCGCACTGAACCCGCGGCTTGGTCGCTCATCCCCCACGGTCTGGTGTGGAGCTTGGCGGGCGTGCCCAAATCCCCTCCTTTGGTCATGGACAGCAGCTGGTTGGCTCCGATCTTTGGTTCCTCTACAAGCAGTGAGCCCCAATTGGCTTGGGCTCCTCCCGAGGACTGGTTGACGTTAGGTGCAGCACCAGCCCCCAGCCCCCTGCCGAGAGGTGGCGCGCCGCTTGATACCCCACCTGCAGCCCCCGAGGCGGTGGACGAGGCAGGTCGTGCGTTCGAGTTCAAGCGCGGGCGGAGCGTAGTCCGCCGTGAGCTCTTCCAGGAGGCAATGGGCACAATGAGCCGACTTGGTGAAGAGCTCGCGGGTGTTGACTCGCGCCTTGAGGCTGAGGGTCTTTGGCCGGTGGAGGAGCGGCGCAAGCTGGGGGTGGCTATCAACCTCGGTCGCTATCAGTGTGACCTTGAGAATGCGAGGGCCGAGGCGTTCCTCAAGGTTTCCCGTGAAGCCCGCTCGCGAGCTTTGGAAGAGGCTCGCGAGGCTGACCGCCGTCGCGAGGCTGCGGAGAAGCGCGCGTGGGAGCTCCAGGTTTGGCGTGCGTCCCTTCAGCAGTAGGTGGAGGCCCGCAGAGCCGCTCTTGCATCGCTGAGGGGGACGCCCGAGGAGGAAGAGGAGGTCCGGAAGCGCGAGGAGGCGCTGGCCCTGGAAGCCGTGGAGCGCAGCCTCAAGCTCGAACAACTGCAGACGAGGGAGTGTCAAGTTGTTCAAGCAGAAGATGCCGTCGGGGCTCCCGAGGCCAAGGTCTAGGAGGAGGTCGACCGCCGGGTGGCCGAGGTTCGCGCAGACCTGGAGGGTAGGTACGACTTGAAGCTGAAGCTCGAGGGTGCAGAGGATGCGGGCAGGGCCGCTGCCCTCAGGCCCAGGTTGGATGAGGCTGAGAGGCGTGCGGAGGCCACGGCCGCCGCCCTGTTTACGGCGCAGGCGGACTTCGTCTCTGCCCGCGCCGAGCTGCTTTCTCTTCGGAAGCAGGTTGACGACGCTGAGGCCGTCGCACGGCAAAACAGGGAGGAAGTGCTCCAATGACGAACACCGGAGCACGAGCATGCCCCCATGCTTCAGGATCTCCGGAACAGGGCCAATACTGCCCTGGGCCATATTTGCGACGAGGATGCACCGACCCCTCACTCGAATGACTATGCCAGCCACCTGACCTTCTTTACCGAGGTGGTGACGCGCTTGGAGGCCTGATCTGATAGAGCTCGCCAGCTTTCGGAGGAGAGGGGTCGTGGCCTGCTTGAGCGCGCTTTCTCCCATGTCTTCAGCCACCTTTTGAATGCCAACCCCAACTTTGATTTCGACGCCGCCATCGCCCCCGTACCCACGGCCGTCCGGGGCTACCTGGCACGTTGGGTTGAGGACAATGTGGACGCGTTGGTCAGGGCCTTCACTTCGGAGGATGACGCGGTGGTGGTCGTCGCAGACGAAGGCGACGTGGTTGACGACGGTGATGGGGGCGTCGCCGAAGGCGACGACAGTGTCGACGAAGATGATGACGACGCGAGTGACGCGTCCGAGGGTGATGTAGCGAGTGCCATTTCTGGCTGATCCCATGTTCTCCCGTCGTTTTACCCTGTACGCAAAACTCGGGCATGGCCCTTGGAGAACTTGTAAGAGCATTTTGAGAGGGGGAGCCCCTCATGTCAGCAAGTTGCAGCCTTTACTTCCCTATGCGATATTGAATATGTGCCCTCGTGAACTCGTGAATCCAGGGCGAGTTTTCCATCGTGGTTTACCTTAGTCAGCGCCGGCTTCGAGCTGGGTCGCGAGGCGACGAGTTTCTGAGAGTCTTGCGGAGCTTGTTGCCCCGTCAGAAGGGGCCCCACAAGAGGTGAGCACCAGTTGCAGCGCTGGCGTGCGCTTGGCGCGCGTGCGCTTCGTGCAGCCCCGCTCGCGAGGAGCTCGTGAGGGGAAGACAACGGACATGAGTGCCTGGCAAACGAGATCCAAAAAGCCAGAAATTGCTCGAACGAGAAAAGGCACCACCCACGCGCATCGATAAAAACTCGACTTCAACTTAAATCCAAATCCAGAAAGCAAGGCTACAGAAAAAGAGATTCGAAACGAAAGGCCGCGTCCGGCGCCTAGTCTAGTCTTCTGGTCTTCAAGTCTTCTCACCAGCGCGGAGCTAAGTGCTGCCACTAGGCGTGGGAGGGTGCCCCAGGGCCTGAGGCCGGCACCCCTGAGACTCCGGGGCGTGTACAGCCCAACTCATTATTACGTGAGAGTGTCACGGGCGCCGAGCTTCACAGTCACTGGGCCTTCTTCACAGGTACCGACCTTGCTTCATATCGCCAGACGAGGGCCCCGCCTTGCGCCGCCCTTGACCTCCTTTGAGCCGACCGGCTACCAGCACAACACAAAAGAGGGAAAGGGGACGCCAGCGGTGCCCTCGGCGACCACAGGTCCTCTGCTGGGGGAAGGGTTGTCGAGGCCTCCCCGACAAAGGGCCTACCTCCGCACGTCACTCGGCTTCACGTGGCGTGGGGAGGGGGCCTGCTCCTTGTTGGGGAACGTAGTAATTTCAAAAAAATTCCTACGCACACGCAAGATCATGGTGATGCATAGCAACGAGTGGGGAGAGTGTTGTCCACGTGCCCTCGTAGACCGAAAGCGGAAGCGTTAACACAACGCGGTTGATGTAGTCGTACGTCTTCACGATCCGACCAATCAAGTACCGAACGTACGACACCTCCGAGTTCAGCACACGTTCAGTTCGATGACGTCCCTCGAACTCCGATCCAGCCAAGTGTTGAGGGAGAGTTTCGTCAGCACGACGGCGTGGTGACAATGATGATGTTCTACCGATGCAGGGCTTCGCCTAAGCACCGCTACGATATTATCGAGGTGTAATATGGTGGAGAGGGCACCGCACACGGCTAAGAGATCGTTGATCAATTGTGTGTCTAGAGGTGCCCCCTGCCCCCGTATATAAAGGAGCAAGGGGGGGTTCGGCCGGCCAAGGGGAGAGGCGCGCCAGGAGGAGTCCTACTCCTACCGGGAGTAGGACTCCCCCCTTTTCCATGTTGGACTAGGAGAGAGAGGGGGAAAAGGTGGAGGGGAGGAAGGAAAGGGGGGGCGCCGCCCCCTCTCCTTGTCCTATTCGGACTGGGGGAGGGGCGTGCGGCCCTGCCCTGGCCTCCTCTCCTCTCTTCCACCTAGGCCCACTAAGGCCCATTAAGTTACCGGGGGGTTCCGGTAACCTCCCGGTACTCCGAAAAAATCCCGATTTCACACGGAACACTTCCGATATCCAAACATAGGCTTCCAATACATCAATATTTATGTCTCGACCATTTCGAGATTCCTCGTCATGTCCGTGATCACATCCGGGACTCCGAACAACCTTCGGTACATCAAAACATATAAACTCATAATATAACTGTCATCGTAACGTTAAGCGTGCGGACCCTACGGGTTCAAGAACTATGTAGACATGACTGAGACACCTCTCCAGTCAATAACCAATAGTGGAACCTGGATGCTCATATTGGTTCCCACATATTCTACGAAGATCTTTATCGGTCAGACCGCATAACAACATACGTTGTTCCCTTTGTCATCGGTATGTTACTTGCCCGAGATTCGATCGTTGGTATCTCGATACCTAGTTCAATCTCATTACTGGCAAGTCTCTTTACTCGTTCCGTAATACATCATCCCGCAACTAACTCATTAGTTACAATGCTTGCAAGGCTTATAGTGACGTGTATTACTAAGTGGGCCCAGAGATACCTCTCCGACAATCGGAGTGACAAATCCTAATCTCGAAATACGCCAACCCAACAAGTACCTTTGGAGACACCTGTAGAGCACCTTTATAATCACCCAGTTACGTTGTGACGTTTGGTAGCACACAAAGTGTTCCTCCGGTAAACGGGATTTGCATAATCTCATAGTCATAGGAACATGTATAAGTCATGAAGAAAGCAATAGCAACATACTAAACGATCGAGTGCTAAGCTAACGGAATGGGTCAAGTCAATCACATCATTCTCCTAATGATGTGATCCCGTTTAATCAAATGACAACTCATGTCTATGGCTAGGAAACATAACCATCTTTGATCAACGAGCTAGTCAAGTAGAGGCATACTAGTGACACTCTGTTTGTCTATGTATTAACACATGTATCAAGTTTCTAGTTAATACAATTCTAGCATGAATAATAAACATTTATCATGATATAAGGAAATAAATAATAACTTTATTATTGCCTCTAGGGCATATTTCCTTCAGTCTCCCACTTGCACTAGAGTCAATAATCTAGTTCACATCGCCATGTGATTTAACATCAATAGTTCACATCACCATGTGATTAACACCCATAGTTCACATCGTCATGTGACCAACACCCAAAGGGTTTACTAGAGTCAATAATCTAGTTCACATCGCTTATGTGATTAACACCCAAAGAGTACTAAGGTGTGATCATGTTTTGCTTGTGAGATAATTTTAGTCAACGGGTCTGTCACATTCAGATCCATAAGTATTTTGCAAATTTCTATGTCTACAATGCTCTGCCCGGAGCTACTCTAGCTAATTGCTCCCTCTTTCAATATGTATCTAGACCGAGACTTAGAGTCATCTAGATTAGTGTCAAAACTTGCATCGACGTAACCCTTTACGACGAACCTTTTGTCACTTCCATAATCGAGAAACATATCCTTAATCCAGTAAGGATAATTTTGACCGCTGTCCAGTGATCTACTCCTAGATCACTATTGTACTCCCTTGACAAAATCAGTGTAGGGTATACAATAGATCTGGTACACAGCATGGCATACTTTATAGAACTTATGGCCGAGGCATAGGGAATGACTTTCATTCTTTTTCTATCTTCTGTCGTGGTCGGGCTTTGAGTCTTACTCAATTTCACACCTTGTAACACAGGCAAGAAACTCTTTCTTTGACTGTTCCATTTTGAACTACTTCAAAATCTTGTTAAGGTATGTACTCATTGAAAAAAATTATCAAGCGTCTTGATCTATCACTATAGATCTTGATGCTCAATATGTAAGCAGCTTCACCGAGGTCTTTCTTTGAAAAACTCCTTTCAAACACTCCTTTATGCTTTGCAGAATAATTCTACATTATTTCCGATCAACAATATGTCATTCACATATACTTATCAGAAATGCTGTAGTGCTCCCACTCACTTTCTTGTAAACACAGGCTTCACCGCAAGTCTGTATAAAACTATATGCTTTGATCAACTTATCAAAGCGTATATTCCAACTCCGAGATGCTTGCTCCAGTCCATAGATGGATCGCTGGAGTTTGCATATTTTGTTAGCACCTTTAGGATTGACAATACCTTCTGGTTGCATCATATACAACTCTTCTTTAATGAATCCTTAAGGAATGCAGTTTTGTTTATCCATTTGCCAGATTTCATAAAATGCGGCAATTGCTAACATGATTCAGACAGACTTAAGCATCGCTGCGAGTGAGAAAATCTCATCATATTCAACACTTTGAACTTTGTCAAAAACCTTTTTCCGACAAGTCTAGCTTTGTAGATAGTAACATTACTATCAGCGTCCATCTTCCTCTTGAAGATCCATTTATTTTTTATTTTTTATGGCTCGCCGATCATTGGGAAAGTCAATCAAAGTCCATACTTTGTTCTCATACATGGATCCCATCTCAGATTTCATTGCCTCAAGCCATTTTGCGGAATCTGGGCTCACCATCGCTTCTTCATAGTTCGTAGGTTCGTCATGGTCTAGTAACATAACCTCCAGAACAGGATTACCATACCACTCTGGTGCGGATCTTACTCTGGTTGACCTACGAGGTTCAGTAACAACTTGATCTGAAGTTTCATGATCATCATCATTAACTTCCTCACTAATTGGTGTAGGTGTCACAGGAACCGGTTTTCTGTGATGAACTACTTTCCAATAAGCGATGAGGTACAGTTACCTCATCAAGTTCTACTTTCCTCCCACTCACTTCTTTCGAGAGAAGCTCCTTCTCTAGAAAGGATCCATTCTTAGCAACGAATGTCTTGCCTTCGGATCTGTGATAGAAGGTGTACCCAACTGTCTCCTTTGGGTATCCTATGAAGACACATTTCTCCGATTTGGGTTTGAGCTTATGAGGATGAAACCTTTTCACATAAGCATCGCAACCCCAAACTTTAAGAAACAACAAATTTGGTTTCTTGCCAAACCAATGTTCATAAGATGTCGTCTCAACGGATTTAGATGGTACCCTATTTAACGTCAATGCAGCTGTCTCTAATGCATAACCCCAAAACGATAGTGGTAGATCGGTAAGAGACATCATATATCGCACCATATCTAATAAAGTACGGTTACGATGTTCGGACACACCATTACACCGTGGTGTTCCAGGTGGCGTGAGTAGTGAAACTATTTCACATTGTTTTAACTGAAGGCCAAACTCGTAACTCAAATACTCTTCTCCACGATCAGATCGTAGAAACTTTATTTTCTTGTTACGATGATTTTCCGCTTCACTCTGAAATTATATGAACTTTCCAAATGTTTCAGACTTCTGTTTCATTAAGTAGATATACCCATATCTGCTCAAATCATCTGTGAAGGTCAGAAAATAATGATACCTGCTACGAGCCTCAATATTCATCGAACCACATACATCTGTATGTATGATTTCCAACAAATCTGTTGCTCTCTCAATAGTTCCGGAGAACGGCGTTTTAGTCATCTTGCCCATGAGGCACGGTTCGCAAGCATCAAGTGATTCATAATCAAGTAATTCCAAAATCCCATCAGTATGTTGTTTCTTCATGCGCTTTACACCAATATGACCTAAACGGCAGTGCCACAAATAAGTTGCACTATCATTATTAACTTTGCATCTTTTGGCTTCATTATTATGAATATGTGTATCACTACGATCGAGATCCAACAAACCATTTTATTGGGTGTATGACCATAGAAGGTTTTATTCATGTAAACAGAACAACAATTATTCTGTAATTTAAATGAATAACCGTATTGCAACAAACATGATCAAATCATATTCATGCTCAACGCAAACACCAAATAACACTTATTTAGTTTCAACACTAATCCCGAAAGTATAGGGAGTGTGCGATGATGATCATATCAATCTTGGAACTACTTCCAACACACATCGTCACCTCGCCTTTTACTAGTCTCTGTTTATTCTGCAACTCCCGTATCGAGTTACTACTCTTAGCAACTGAACCAGTATCAAATACCGAGGGGTTTCTATAAACACTAGTAAAGTACACATCAATAAAATGTATATCCAATATACCTTTGTTCACTTTGCCATCCTTCTTATCCACCAAATAGTTGGGGTAGTTCCGCTTCCAGTGACCAGTCCCTTTGCAGTAGAAGCACTTAGTCTTAGGCTTAGGACCAGACTTAGGCTTCTTCACTTGAGCAGCAACTTGCTTGCCGTTCTTCTTGAAGTTCCCCTTCTTCCCTTTGCCCTTTTCTTGAAACTAGTGGTCTCGTCAACCATCAACACTTGATGTTTTTCTTGATTTCTACCTTCGTCGATTTCAGCATCACGAAGAGCTCGGGAATTACTTTTGTCATCCCTTGCATACTATAGTTCATCACGAAGTTCTACTAACTTGGTGATGGTGACTAGAGAATTCTGTCAATCACTATTTTATCTGGAAGATTAACTCCCACTTGATTCAAGCGATTGTAGTACCCAGACAATCTGAGCACATGCTCACTGCTAAGCTATTCTCCTCCATCTTTTAGCTATAGAACTTTGTTGGAGACTTCATATCTCTCAACTCGGGTATTTGCTTGAAATATTAACTTCAACTCCTGGAACATCTCATAGGGTCCATGACGTTCAAAACGTCTTTGAAGTCCCGATTCTAAGCCGTTAAGCATGGTGCACTAAACTATCAAGTAGTCATCATATTGAGCTAGCCAAACGTTCATAACGTCTGCATCTGCTCCTGCAATAGGTCTGTCACCTAGCGGTGCATCAATGACATAATTCTTCTGTGCAGCAATGAGGATAATCCTCGGATCACGGATCCAATCCGCATCTTTGCTACTAACATCTTTCAACATAATTTTTCTCTAGGAACATATCAAAAATAAACACAGGGAAGCAACAACGCGAGCTATTGATCTACAACATAATTTGCAAAACACTATCAGGTACTAAGTTCATGATAAATTTAATTTCTATTAATCATATTACTTAAGAACTCCCACTTAGATAGACATCCCTCTAATCATCTAAGTGATTACGTGATCCAAATCAACTAAACCATAACCGATCATCACGTGAAATGGAGTAGTTTTTAATGGTGAACATCACTATGTTAATCATATCTACTATATGATTCACGTTTGACCTTTTGGTCTCTGTGTTCCGAGGCCATATCTGCATATGCTAGGCTCGTCAAGTTTAACCTGAGTATTCTGCGTGTGCAAAATTGGCTTGCACCCGTTGTAGATGGACGCAGAGCTTATCACACCCGATCATCACGTGGTGTCTGGGCACGACGAAATTTGGCAACGGTGCATACTCAGGGAGAACACTTTTATCTTGAAATTTTAGTGAGAGATCATCTTATAATGCTACCGTCAATCAAAGCAAGATAAGATGCATAAAAGATAAACATCACATGCAATCAATATAAGTGATATGATATGGCCATCATCATCTTGTGCTTGTGATCTCCATCTCCGAAGCATCGTCATGATCACCATCATCACCAGCGTGACACCTTGATCTCCATCGTAGCATCGTTGTCGTCTCGCCAACTATTGCTTTTACGACTATCGCTACCGCTTAGTGATAAAGTAAAACAATTACATGGCGATTGCATTGCATACAATAAAGCGACAACCGTATGGCTCCTGCCAGTTGCCGATAACTCGGTTACAAAACATGATCATCTCATACAATAAAATATAGCATCATGTCTTGACCATATCACATCACAACATGCCCTGCAAAAACTAGTTAGACGTCCTCTAGTTTGTTGTTGCAAGTTTTACATGGCTGCTATGGGCTTAGCAAGAACCGTTCTTACCTACGCACCAAAACCACAACGATAGTTTGTCAAGTTGGTGCTGTTTTAACCTTCGCAAGGACCGGGCGTAGCCACACTCGGTTCAACTAAAGTGAGAGAGACAGACACCCGCCAGTCACCTTTAAGCAATGAGTGCTCGCAATGGTGAAACCAGTCTCACGTAAGCGTACGCGTAATGTCGGTCCGGGCCACTTCATCTCACAATACCGCCGAACCAAAGTATGACATGCTGGTAAGCAGTATGACTTATATCGCCCACAACTCACTTGTGTTCTACTCGTGCATATAACATCAACGCATAAAACCAGGCTCGGATGCCACTGTTGGGGAACGTAGTAATTTCAAAAAAATTCCTACGCACACGCAAGATCATGGTGATGCATAGCAACGAGTGGGGAGAGTGTTGTCCACGTACCCTCGTAGACAAAAAGCGGAAGCGTTAACACAACGTGGTTGATGTAGTCGTACATCTTCACGATCCGACCGATCAAGTACCGAACATACGGCACCTCCGAGCTCAGCACACGTTCAGTTCGATGACGTCCCTCGAACTCCGATCCAGCCGACTGTTGAGGGAGAGTTTCGTCAGCACGACGGCGTGGTGACAATGATGATGTTCTACCGACGCAGGGCTTCGCCTAAGCACCGCTACGATATTATCGAGGTGTAATATGGTGGAGGGGGGCACCGCACACGGCTAAGAGATCGTTGATCAATTCTGTGTCTAGAGGTGCCCCCCTGCCCCCGTATATAAAGGAGCAAGGGGGGGTGCGGCCGGCCAAGGGGAGAGGCGCGCCAGGAGGTGGAGGGGAGGAAGGAAAGGGGGGGCGCCGCCCCCCTCTCCTTGCCCTATTCGGACTAGGGGGAGGGGCGTGCGGCCCTGCCCTGGCCTCCTCTCCTCTCTTCCACCTAGGCCCACTAAGGCCCATTAAGTTACCGGGGGGTTCCGGTAACCTCCCGGTACTCCGGAAAAATCCCGATTTCACCCGGAACACTTCCGATATCCAAACATAGGCTTCCAATATATCAATCTTTATGTCTTGACCATTTTGAGACTCCTCGTCATGTCCGTGATCACATCCGGGACTCCGAACAACCTTCGGTACATCAAAACATATAAACCCATAATATAACTGTCATCGTAACGTTAAGCGTGCGGACCCTACGGGTTCGAGAACTATGTAGACATGACCGAGACACCTCTCCGGTCAATAACCAATAGCGGAACCTGGATGCTCATATTGGTTCCCACATATTCTACGAAGATCTTTATCGGTCAGACCGCATAACAACATACGTTGTTCCCTTTGTCATCGGTATGTTACTTGCCCGAGATTCGATCGTCGGTATCATCATACCTAGTTCAATCTCGTTACCGGCAAGTCTCTTTACTCGTTCCGTAATACATCATCCCGCAACTAACTCATTCATTACAATGCTTGCAAGGCTTATAGTGATGTGTATTATTGAGTGGGCCCAGAGATACCTCTCCGACAATCGGAGTGACAAATCCTAATCTCGAAATATGCCAACCCAACAAGTACTTTTGGAGACACCTGTAGAGCACCTTTATAATCACCCAGTTACGTTGTGACGTTTGGTAGCACACAAAGTGTTCCTCCGGTAAACGGGAGTTGCATAATCTCATAGTCATAGGAACATGTATAAGTCATGAAGAAAGCAATAGCAACATACTAAACGATCGAGTGCTAAGCTAACGGAATGGGTCAAGTCAATCACATCATTCTCCTAATGATGTGATCCCGTTTAATCAAATGACAACTCATGTCTATGGCTAGGAAACATAAACATCTTTGATCAACGAGCTAGTCAAGTAGAGGCATACTAGTGACACTCTGTTTGTCTATGTATTAACACATGTATCAAGTTTCCAGTTAATACAATTCTAGCATGAATAATAAACATTTATCATGATATAAGGAAATAAATAATAACTTTATTATTGCCTCTAGGGCATATTTCCTTCACTCCTGGCTCCCCCCGCGCAGCCCCCAGCGTGTTTCCCCCCGGCGGGAAGGATGCTGCTGCGCCGGGGTCGTCGACCGACGCCGTAACCTGATTCACTTGTGGCCCACGGTTAGCGTAAGCCTGCTCTTGAGAGACTAGTGGTACCCGGTAGTTGTCGTTGTCGGCGCGATCGTGGTGGTTCCCCAGCGGCTCCTGGAAGGCTTCGACTCCTAGCGCCCCTTCTTCCCAATCTTCTCCAACGAACGAGCCGGGGTCGTCCTCCGGTGTGTACTCCTGGTCCATCATGCGGGGCACGTAGGCTTCCGGGGCTGTTACCCCGAACACCTCGCTGTAGTGCCCCACACTCCATGTTGCCCTGCGTAGCATGGCGTCCTGAGGATAGTAGCGTGGCATCTCGTCGGGACCATGGGGGCGGCGCTTGTGCCCGTGCTTGTCGCGGGTGGTATGGGGGCGGCGGAGCCCCTGGCGCCGCCGGCCGCGCTAGTGTTGATGAAGCCCCCATGCGCGCCCGACGGCGTGTGGTTGCGGCGAGCCCCGCCATTAGGCCCCGTATCGGCCTGAGAAGGGAGCCGATAGCAGAAAGGCGGCGCTCCCGAGGCCGCCGCGTCCAGCAGCTCGGCAACGCGTTCCAGCAGCGCATCTCGGCCGCTCTCCATCAGCCGGCACCGCAGCAGCTCCCTTGCCACGGTGAGTGTCGCCCGCATGTTTGCCTACTCCCGCCATGATTTCGGCTCCGTTGCCGCGGCGTGGCTTGCTGCCCTTGCAGCGGCTCGTACCTGTCGTGGAGTGAGGGTGGACGACGCCTGGCCGCGCAGCCCGCGCCATGCAACGTTGGACGGCGCCCGCGCTGTCACGCCCAATATGCGATACTATCCTAAAGAGACTCGAAGGTCCCACCAAGGATAGAACCGCATATTGACACGGTTTTGCAAGGTGGATATCATTACATCAACATTACATAATATATGGGGATACATACAAGGCATACAAATGCCGCAAGAATACATCAATACATCATACATAAGATCAACATCCGACTACGGATGAAACACAAATAGAAGCTCAAACGACATCCACCCTGCTAGCCCAGGCTGCCGACCTGGAACCTATCCCCTGATCGAAGAAGAAGCAGAAGAAGAACTCCTAAACAAGTAAACATTGCTCTCGCGTCATGATCATCGCAAAACCTGTACCTGCAACTGTTGTTGTAGTAATCTGTGAGCCACGAGGGCTCAGCAATCCCATCACCATGGGTATCAAGACTAGCAAAGCTTTATGGGTAAGGAAGGGGTAAAGTGGTGAGGTTGCAGCAGCGACTAAGCATATATGGTGGCTAACATACGCAAATAAGAGCGAGTAGAGAAGCAACGGAACGGTCGTGAAGCTAGCAATGATCAAGAAGTGAACCTAAACTCCTACTTACGTCAAACATAACCCAGAAACCGTGTTCACTTCCCGGACTCCGCCGAGAAGAGACCATCACGGCTACACATGCGGTTGATGCGTTTTATTTAAGTCAAGTGTCAAGTTCTCTACAACCGGACATTAACAAATTCCCATCTGCCACATAACCGCGGGCACGGCTCTCGAAAGTTTATACCCTGCAGGGGTGTCCCAACTAAGCCCATTATAAGCTCTCACGGTCAACGAAGGATATTCCTTCTCCCGGGAAGACCCGATCAGTCTCGGAATCCCGGTTTACAAGACATTTCGACAATGGTAAAACAAGACCAGCAAAGCCGCCCGATGCACCGACAATCCTGATAGGAGCTGCACATATCTCGTTCTCAGGGCAACACCGGATGAGACTAGCTACGAGTAAAAAACCAGACCTCAAGTTTCCACGAGGTGGCCCCGCAGGCAGCTTGGTTCGGACCAACACTTAGAGAAGCACTGGCCCGGGGGGGTTAAAATAACGATGACCCTCGGGAGCGCGACTCCCAAGGGAAAAGAAATAGGTGATAGGCAAATGGTAAGACCAAGGTTGGGCCTTGCTGGAGGAGTTTTATTCAAGGCGAATTGTCAAGGGGGTCCCATAAATCACCCAACCGCGTAAGGTATGCAAAATCAAGGAACATAACACCGGTATGAAGGAATCTAGGGCGGCAAGAGTGGAACAAAACGCCGGGCATAAGGCCGAGCCTTCCACCCTTTACCAAGTATATAGATGCATTAATAATATAAGAGATATTGCGTTAACCCAACATAAACATAATCCAACATGGAGCAATCTTCATCTTCACCTGCAACTAGCAACGCTATAAGAGGGGCTGAGCAAAAGCGGTAACATAGCCAAACAATGGTTTGCAAGGAAGGGTGACAAAGGTTAGAGGTGGTTTCATGGCAATTCAGGAGGCTTGAAGAGCAAGTGATAGGTAGCGCAACATAGCGATAGAACGAAGCAACTAGCATAGCAATGATAGTAATGAGATCCAAGGTGATGGTCATCTTGCCTGAAATCCCGCTAGGAAGAATAACGAATCCATGAAGAAGATGAAGACACGAAGATGAACCAAGCGTAGATGAACGAATCCTCACGATCGCAACGAAACGGGAACTATCGAGAAGAAGCACACAACATGGTAAACACACCACACATAAACAAGACATGATGCTCAACCAAGTATGATGCATAACAAGGCTACATGAAGCTACTCATGGCAAGGGATGATGCATACAAGAACAACACATCAAAACAAGTTTAAATGAGGCCGAAATTAACATATAACAATTTCGGTAAGTCCCCATATGCAAATTTCGAAATTGGTCCAGATCTGAATAAACCTTATGTTCATGTAGTTAAATAGAAAGTTAAGATGCATCAAGATGATCTACACAAAATTCTAGTCAAGTTCCATATAAAGTGCATTTAGTTCGGAGCTACGGCCTAGAAGATATGAGCAAAACAAGTTAAACATGGCATTGATGCAAAATGCATTCAAACATCAAGCAAACACCTCAAAACAAGGATGCGTCAAGGTAATATGAAACTACATGCAAAACTAAGCAAGGTTCATATAGAGCAAGCTCAAAACGGAGCAACGGTGCAATACATACACTCCAAACAAGATATAAAAACAATCTGTCCAAAACAACAACTAGGCATTTTGCACGCATCAAAACAATATGCTACAGCATCCTAACATGAGTGCAAAAGGCATGGACATGATTTACAGGTGTAAATCATAACAAAACATGAACACTGAGATATCTCCAGAAATCAATAGAACATTCTCAAAAGGACATGGCAAGATTGCAAATAATAACAGTTTCACAGACTTGGCAGAATTTCACTAGACATGACAGACATAACATCAGGTTGCAATGTCTAGAGCTATGAAACAACAAGTTACAGCAAGCTATCATGGCAAACTTAAGCATAGAATGCTAGTACTAAAGACAAAACTCACTTAATGATCTAATTCCAAAGATCAACAGAAAAGATGGTAGGATCCATGCAAACATGGCAAATGATATGACAGATTCAGGCTTGGTGAAAATAACAGCACATGGCAGAAACAATAATAAGTAGGCATGTTGGTGAGTTTGTACCACTCACCACAGAGTATTACATGGCATTTCAAGTCAACCAACAACAAGATGGCATAAATATGAAGCTAAGAATGGCACTAGCATAGTCATAGGGTGTATAGATCACTAGCAAAACACATGGCAAAACTGAACTAAATGTTGACAGGCTGACAGCAACATTATTTAGCAATTTGAGAGCAAGATTACAACAAACTACGGCCGGCTATAAATGCAAACAAGGGCATGGATGGATAGAGCACAACATTAACAACAAAACAACCTTAGTGAACATCTCCAGATTATGCATGGAACTCATGGTAGCACGAGGTTTACATGGCAACAAAATATAACAGGTTCAGACAGCAGAAATGACAAGTCATAGAAATCAGCAACATCATGGAGGCTACTTTGCATGCTTGTGTTAGTCACCACAGAGATCCTAAAAATACAAGACTTGCACCACTGTAAATATGGCATGATGTAGATAAAAACACATGTAGAGCTCATGCTCATAGGATGCACACACAAAATGCAATGAAAAAGACAAATCACCAAGTCCTCATAATAGACAGCAGTTAACATCATATAGCACTCTTGCAACGATGATTAGGGCATCAAGATGATCCCAAACAAGCATGGCACAATGGAACAAAATGAAGAGCATCTCAGGTTGAATATTTTGACATGTGATGCATGCAAAACGGAGCTATGTGCAAGATGTTACAGCAGGTCAAAGATGCACACATACCATGAGTTTTCAGGGACTTGGAGGAAAAATCACCTCGCGGGAAAAGTCAACGCGGGATCGAGCGGAGCGGGACGGCGGGATCCAGGGCGCGGGGAGGCCGTTTGGATCGGGGGAGTGGTGGATCTCATCCCACTCCCCAGATCCTGCGACGAGGCGGCGGTTCCGGCGATGGTCTGGCAAGGGCACGGAAGCCGAGGCAGTGGCTCCGGCGGGATCTGGCCAGGGGACGGGCGCGGACGTCGAGGAGGGGCGGCACCGGAGTTGGGTGGCGGAACTCGCCGGCGTGGGGCGGTGGCGACCTCCGGTGGCGGCGGCGCATGGCGGCGGGGCGGAGGGAGCCGGCAGGGCTTGGGGCGGCATGGCGCGGCCGGGACGACGCGCGGGGGAGGGTGACCTGCGCCGGGGTCGAAGGGGCGCGGGGCGGCGCGCGGCAGCGCGATCGGCGCCGGCGAGGAGGCGCGGAGGCGGCGGCCTGGGGGTCGCCAGCGGGCGACTCCGGCGAGCCGGACGAGGAGGCGGCTGAACAAGGGCTCCGGCGGGCGCGGGCGCTGTCCGGCGAGGCAGGCGCGGGGACGGGCCCCGATGGGCTCGGCGGGCTTGCCCCGGGCCTGGGCGGGCCGCGGCGGCGCTGGAGGAGAGAGAGGAGGCGCAGGGCTGACGTGGCGGCGTCCCATTGGACGGGGACGGCGGCGGACATGTCCGGCGGCGGACATGTCCGGCGGCGGACATGTCCGGCGGCGGACATGTCCGGCGGCGGACATGTCCGGCAGCGGACATGTCCGGCGGCGGGGGTTGGATGTGTCCAGCGGCGAGAGGGAGGTTTTCTAGGGTTTCATCCGTGAATTTCGGGGGGGGGCACCTATTTATAGGTAGAGGGAGCTAGGAGAGTCCAAATGGGGTGCGGTTTTCGCCCACACGATCGTGATCGAATGACTGAGAGCATGGAGGGGGTTAGGATGGGCTAGGTGGGCTGTGTGAGGAGGCGCTGCGCTGCAAAGAGAAGGGGTTTTTGGGCTACGCGGTTAACCG
Source organism: Aegilops tauschii subsp. strangulata (assembly GCF_002575655.3). Classification (NCBI taxonomy): domain Eukaryota; kingdom Viridiplantae; phylum Streptophyta; class Magnoliopsida; order Poales; family Poaceae; genus Aegilops; species Aegilops tauschii. Next base: position 440,386,825 of record NC_053036.3, read on the forward strand.
TTGGGCATCAAACGACATCTAAATGGAACGAAATTTGACGGGCGGTTTGCCGGTGATGTACCAAGGCCACTCGGCAAATCTCGCCCTTACTGAGAACGTTTTTCTCCCGCTCACGAAACAAGGTCTGAGAGGGGCGTCGGGCGCGTGTGGGAGTGTCGGATTGCGAAACGGACAACGCGGAAAAGGACCGGTTGCAAGTTTTGAAAAACATGCAGATGAAATGCAGATGATGACATGGAAAATGCAACACGCAAGCAAATGACATGGCAACAACGACGAATAACTGGAAGACTCCTGGCGCATCGGATTCGGGGCATTACACGCACCGCCTGGGGCGCGGGGTCGAGTTCTTCATGAGCAGGCGTCGCCGCCCGGGGCGGCCAGGCTGCCCAGCGGTCGGAGTCAGCTCTTGGGTCGCCGGACATCTTGACCGTGGAGCATCGGAAAGTTGATTGTCGAGGAAGAAGCTCCGGCGCACCCCTACCTGGCACACCAAATGTCGGATATGGAGTTCCGGCAAAACCCTTAAGGTTTGAACTCTGGGGTGCGCACGAAGTCTTTCCCTCCTATCGATCCACGCCCTAGCTCTCTAAGATCTTGCAGACGAACTCGACGAACTCACAACATAGAAGGACACGAGATTTATACTGGTTCGGGCCACCGTTGTGGTGTAATACCCTACTCCAGTGTGATGGTGGTGGATTGCCTCTTGGGCTGATGATGAACAGTACAAGGGGAAGAACAACCTCCTGAGGTTGAGGTGTTCTTGTGCTAGGGTAGGCTCTCGATCGGATAAGATCAAGTTCAGATGCCCCTACTTTGGTGGCTAGTTCTACTTATATAGGCCCTGGTCCTCTTCCCAAATATCGAGCGGGAAGGGATCCAACAACGGCGGGCAAATTTGAAGGGGAACGGCTAGTACAAGCTATCCTGACAAAAGCGGTCTTCGCCTGCAAAAGGCTCCGGTAGTGATGCCGTCTTGGGCTCCACGATGACCTCCGCCTTGCCGTCCCGCTGGTCTTGGTCTCGTTGCACTGATATGGAAACCTTTGCCTGATGCCATGGTACTCCTCGCCTGCGCTGGCCTCCTTAGCACCAAAGAGGAAACTAGGACGCTGCGCGCGCTGGCGCCCGCCTGGTGTCGATCGTCATGGATCACGTCACGAAAGCCTCGTGAGGTTTGCCCCGCCTTGATATCTCCGCTCCTCGTGAGCCTGCCTGGCTAGGCCACTCGTGAGGAGGTCTTGCGTCGCCCGCCTCACGAGGCTTGGCCCCTCGCGAGGGTCTTGGATGCCTTGTTGGTGAAGATGGGCCGGACGGCCCGCTAATTTAGCCACGCCGTGGGCCACAGGCAGGCAAGTCTGGGGACCCCCGTTCCCAGAACACCGACAAAGCCTTAAATATAAATACTCCCACTGAAGTTGGCATCCCTCTGCAAACTCTCAGTGATTCAGGATCCAACTAGCACATGCGATGCTAGACAACATGCCTATCCGGTAAGCAACTCCTTGCTAATTGTATCTCTATACGACTCCTGTCGGTCGGGAAGGTATCTCATACCCCGGCCCCCAGCTTTCTTTGCCACAAGGCCCAAAACCATTTCGATCACCTTGTCAAGTTAACCTGATGCAAGGCATGTCCATGTTCGACACGAACCCTTCAGTTCAAGGACACCTAGCAGCACCCCAATTTTATGAGCCCACTACTAGACATACTTGACGTGCGAAGGTGCAACATCGGGAATGGCAAATTGCATGATATTAACGAGGGATCCTTCTACCATTCTAACATGCATAGAAAACAAGAAGCATAACAATCACAAATAAACATATATTGTGAAATAGTATGGCTCCTTCATGGATGTTCTTCCAGGCTGGCTTCGATTCCGATGATCATCTAGGAACTCCATCTTGTTTGTCACGCCGGGACACCAAGCCACCAACCTGATCTCTATTATCCAACTACTACAACTAGTAATGAATTTTACATAGAGTCAATAGTCGACACGCAGGTCAATATACAATATAGCGACATCACTTTGACTCCTGCCGGCAGACAAACATGACACGCAAGCCATGTATAATTTAAACATATGCATCACATACACAGGTGTCGGCGTTTTGGGACCGGGGGTGCCCAGACTTGCCTACCTGCGGCCTAGAGCATGGCTCCACCAACGGCCTGGTATGACCCATCTTCAGCAGCAACAACTCAAGACCCTCACGAGGGGCCAAGCCTGACGAGGCGGACGACACCAAGACCTCCCTAGGGCACCCTCTCTAGGCTGGCTCCTGAGGAGCGGAGATATCTATGCAGGGAGCACCTCGCGAGGTTCACGTGACGTCAGCCATGACGACCAAGGTCAGGCGGGAGCCAGCGGGCACAGTGTACCAGTTTCCTCTTTGGTGCTAAGGCGGCAAGCGCAGGCGCGGGGTCCTGAGGAATCATGCCAATGTTTCCATATCAGTGCAACAAGACCAAGACCGCCAGGACGGCAGGACGGAGGTCATCGCGGAGCCCACAGCAGCATCACCACCAGAGCCGTTGTGGGATCCCTTCCCGCCTACATTTGGGAATAGGACCAAGGCCACTATAAATAGGACCTAGCCACCACCGTAGAAGGGATCTGATCGGATCCTGGATTGGACCCATTCCATCCTCACATCCACCAGCTCACCGAGCTCAAGAACGCCTCTCCTCCTGAGGCTGTTCATCCACTGTACTAGTTCATCCTTAGCCATCGAGGCAATCCACCACCACACTGGAGTAGGGTATTACACCACACGGTGGCCCAAACCAGTATAAACCTCTGTGTCTCGTGTTCTTTGGGTTCGTCGAGCTAGGCCATGAGATCGTTGAGCGAGCGAACTAGGGAGGGAGAGTTCTTCGTGCGCACCCAGAGCTCGAACCTCACAAGGGTTTGCCGGAACCCGCAATCCTACATTTGGAGCGCCAGGTAGGGGTGCGCCGAAGCTTTTCCTCCGGTGATCCACGCTTCACCGCTCCACCAGTCCCATGGCCGACGCTCGTCGAGCCCGCGCTAAGCGCCAGGCCGCTCTTAATGCCCGCGTCGCCCAGACAGCACCCGTCAGCGGACCTCCTCGTCACTCTCGATCTCCCGCTGCCAATGCCGCCACTGGCCCGGCAGCAAACGAGCAGCAGGCTTCGTCGCTGCAGCCCTCCGTGGGGCAGGACGGATGCACCGCCACCCCATCGCCGACTCTGGCCGGTTCGTCATCCCACACTTGCCGCGGGCCTGCGAACGCACAGGCTGTGCTGCTCATGGCACGTGAGCTCCGGCACTACCGCCCCATCGATGACCTCTACGAGGACTGGCTGGACCGCATCGTCGAGCTCGTCAGCGCCGCTGGGGGCTCTCCTGCACCATCCCTCTCGCTGCCTCGTCCTCCGCCTGCTGCGAGCAACATGGCCCACAGAGCGCCTCCACCGCCTCCACGTCAAGACGTCGCCCTCGCAACAAGACGCGCGGCCCAACGGCGTGACCCCCGCGCACGAAGAAGGATGCTGCCAGGAGGTCCCTCGGCCGCAAGAAAACGCTCCTACACTCCCTGCACCACCATGTCAAGTCTGTGCGCCGCCCGTGGCGGCGGCGCGTGGGTACCAAGACCAGGCTCCACTTCCACGACGGGCTCCGGTGACTACAACAGGCTGCCGTGCCTTCACCCAAGAGTTGTGCAGCGTCATGTAGCCCGACAAGTTCATGCCCGATCTGCCTCCGCGCTATGACGGCACCCCCGACCCTGCTGAGTTCTTGCAGCTCTACGAGATGAGCATCGAGGCGGCCAACGGCGATGAGAAGGTTATGGCGATCTGGTTCCCCATGGCTCTCAAGGACGGTGCGCGCTCGTAGCTCCTGTTCTTGCCCACGGGATCGATCTCCTCCTGGGGAGAGATGCTCGAGCGCTTCATCACCAACTTCCAAGGCACTCACGGCCGCCCACCTGCCGCTGGCGACCTGCAGCGCATCAAGCAGCAACCAGGGGAGACTCTGCAAAAGTACATCCAGCGTTTCAACAGTGTTCGCCTCAAGATCCCCTAGGTGACGAAAGAGGCCATCATCTCAGCATTCTCTCATGGCGTTCATGATGTCAAGATGAAGGAGGAGCTCGCCATCCACGAGGACCTGTGCACGGCTCTAGAGATGTTCAACATGGCAACCAAGTGCGTGAGGGCTGAGGAGGGGCGCCTCTCCCTCCTCGAGCTTCCAACTGACTACCCAAAAGACAAGAAGGTCAAGACTAAGGATGTGAAGGGCAAGGGAGCGGCCGTGCTCGCGGCCGAGCCAGAAATGAAGCGCGTCTGCGACCACCCCGAGTCATCTAAAGCCAACCGCCCGTTCTGCGCCTTCCACAACGTGCACAACCACAACACCAGCGACTGTCAAGAGCTCAGGGCCATCCACGATGGGCGCTTTGGCGACGCCCTGAGCGCAACGACCGAGGCTATGGCCGAGGAGGAGGACGAAGGGGAGGACGCTGGGACGACCGCGGCCCCCGCCAGGAGTGGCGCGACCGGCCTCGCGAGGACAACTGGTAGGACCAGCCTCATGAGGGCGCCTGAAGGGATCAACCTCGTGAGGACCGACCTCAAGGCAAGGATGGCCTTCCTCCGTTGCCACCACTGCCAAGGAGGAACGGCGACCATCACCAGGACGAGGGGGGCTGGGGGCTTCCAGGAGCCGCACGCCGTCGCTTGCATCTTGGCTGGCGCTCAGGCCCAGCCTCCCAGCGCATCTTCAAGAAGTTCGCGCGTGAGGTGAACGCGGCTCTCCCCAGGCTCGAAGCCACGCGCCCTCTCAGGTGGTCCAAGTGCACCATTACCTTCAGCTCATCCGACCAGCTCAAGTGTGCGGAAACTGCCGGCGCCCTCCCGATGCTCTGCTCACCCATCATCAGCAGCGTCCTTGTCACCAAGACCCTCATCGACGACGGCGTAGGACTCAACGTTCGACCGCCTCCAAGTGCCGTATGATCAGCTGCAGCCAACCAAGCCCTTCTCAGGAGTGACCGATGACTCCACGACCCTGATAGGGCAGGTTCGCCTCCCTGTCAATTTCGGCAAGCGCGACAACTACCGCACCGAGCTCATCGACTTCGACATCGCCCACATCCGCCTGCCGTACAATGCCATCCTTGGGTATCCGGCCCAGGCCAAATTTATGGCAGTGACCCACCACGGCTACAATGTCCTCAAGATGCCAGGAAGCTGCGGCGTCATCACGGTCGCCTGCGAGGGAAAGGACGCGGTGTGCTCTCTCGAGCGCGCTTACCAGGCTGCGGCGGCCGAAAACCCAAATAACGAAGGCAACGTCTACCCTCCTGAGGCTATCCCCAAGAAGAAGAAGCGGCTGCTCTGCCAAGGGCTTCAGGAGGGCGGAGTCTCCAGCGGCACCACCTTAGGATCTGCACCCATGGATGGCGCGCCTTCCTCCCTCCTCAGGCTGGGCTCGGGGGCTCTCTTCTGGAGGGCCTCTGACTTAGCCAATGTCACGAGGGAGGCACTCGGGCGCCACGTGGAGGCATGCTTCAACGCACGCTTCCCTCATCAGGGCACAAGGCACGAGCTACCTGGTGCTCAGGAGTTCATCACCAAGACCACCAAGGAGCTTCAAGAGGCAAGAGCCATGCGCGGAGGCCACCGCCCACCACCTGGCGCAGCTCCTTGTCCTGGCACGGACAACGAGCTGCGCGTCTGTGTCGACGTTCCAGGGCTCAATAGGGCTGTGTCTCAGGGGCGCTTCTGGCCATCGAGCATTGGTCGGTGCGAGGGTCCCCCACACAGCTATGTTCGCATGCCGTTCGGCCTGCCAAACATAGCTATCACCTTCCACTGGCTCATGCAGGGCGCCCTGGCGGCTCGCGAGGCCAGGCGCTAGGCCGTCCTGGGGGAGGAGGAGCCGGAGACTCCGGGGTCCCCTGGGAACCGGCCGCCAGACAACTCAAGAGGAGCGACTTCTTCAGCACACATCTTTAGCTGCTCCAACACCTCTTCAACAACGGTGCCATGTGACATTTTCTGGTTTATTCAGCTGGTGGCGCCCCTCGGGCTGCATCATCCCCAGGTCGCACGGGCCTGTCCCTGCGACGTGTATCTTTTTGCATCTTAGGCTTACTCTGTTGGGGGCGCCCCTCGTGCTGCATCATCCCCAGGCCGCACGGGTCTGTCCCTGTGGCATGTATCGTTCTTGCATCTATTCTGAACTAGCTTGCTTCCTTACATGAGTTGCTTTATGATTATCGCCTACCTAGTTGTTACTCATCGCGGCCTCCCGCGTTGCTGATCAGCCACTTGCTCATCCCGCAACGGGGGTTTCACATGCTGGCACGACGCTTGTGCTCAGCTCCGTCCCTGCAATGCTGATGAACCTGTGCGATCGAGCTCTGGCTCACGGCTCGCTCCGCGCACGCCACCTCACCAGATCCGCAGTGCCTTGATCTTCTTGCGGAAGGGTCAATGGCAGAAAGGGAAATGCGGCTATGAGCTGCACTCTCTCATCACACTAACCCGCAGGAATCTCTGGAGCCTAGCTACAGGTGGCCCTGCCAGCTGCTCTCTTTCAAGCGCTTCGCTTGTGCGTTAAAGGGAGGGCTCCTGAGCATCGCGCCTCAGGAGCTCTTATTGACTCTCCAGCCCTCACCCCTGGCCTTTACCATGTCATCGCGACCTGGCATACCAGCGGCGGCTGAGCTTCGCTCGAGGGTCGGGACCCGAGGACGCAGAGCACTTAGGAGAGTGTGAAAGGGGGAGGTTGGCGCGGACCTAACCTGGCAGTATCACCATCATTCGCGTGTAAATCGGGCGCTGCGCAAGGAATCGCCTCAGGCTCGCTAAGATAAGTAACGCATTCAAGTTAGCCCAGCACTGCGACTCGGGATTTTCGACTCTTGCAGCCTTGCTCCGACAATGCACCTTCCTTTTCTGCCTTTAGGAAGCTGCTTGCACGCCAAGGGGGACCTCTTAAGCATCGCGCCTCAGGAGCTCTTACCGGACCTCGGGCCGCTCACCTCCTGGCCTTGACCAAGACATCGCGACCTGGCATACCAGCGATGGCTGAAGCCTGCCTGGGGACTGGGACCTATCGGCGTAGAGCACTAAGCTGCCGCGAGGACGAAAAGGGGGAACAATGCCGAAGCAAGGCGCGCAATCGCAAACATCATAATGGGAATAATATTGGCGCAAAAGCACTACATATTCTTTACACTCCCCCACGGGGTTCATCTCGGATTCCTCGGAGGGAACAAAAGAAGGAAGCTTCCGGAAGCCCTAGCTACGGACATCGCCGTCGACGCCATCATCAATAGTGGGCCGCATGGGGCCGGCGGTAACCCCATCCGGATCATCGACAATGACGAGCGGACGCCATCGCTGCGCTCCGGGCACGGCGGGAGCTCGGAGGCACATAGCTATTGTCGCTCGTCTCCGGAGTCTAGTCGAGCTCAGGAGAGTCGCTCGACTCCCATGAGTCGTCGCTGCTGCTGGAGGGACTGCCAGCAGGTCCGGGGCGGGCCCGGCGCCCGCTGCCGCGCCATCCTGGCGGTCCCCTCCAGGGTAGCACTCCAGGCGGCGGCCTTCCGTGTCGAAGACATTGAAGAATAGCGTGGAGGCGCCGTCATACTCGAAGTTGATGGCGAGGGCCCCCGCCGTGCAGCAGACACAGGCGACTTCGCCCCATCCATGAGTCATGAAGACCTTGCCCGCGGAGACAACCTCGACCTCTGCTCCCATTGCCGGGGTGCTGCATCCGGCATGCTGCAACCACAGCTCGAGCAGCCCCCTCGTGGCATCTCTTCGGTGAAGAACTGCGGGAATCTGATCCACGTACGCGGTGGCATCGCCGCCCACATCACGAACTCGCGGGAGGAGCCATCAACATTAGTTTGTGGGTCGGGGACTCGTGCCACCACGGCCGTGACGCGAGCGGCGCGGGGCGCCTCCTCCTCCTTTGGAGCCTTGCACTTGGGCGTACAAGGGCAGCGGGTAGCCAGGAGGAGGCCGCTCGTACCAAGGCCTCGTCACCTCCTGGCTCACGACGACGTCGCGGGGGCGGCCAAACCTCTTCTTCGGCAGAAGTGGCACCTGCTCCTCACGGGGGGTTTTCCTTTCTCAGCAGTGGAGAACCTCCTTATCGCGCGCCATGGGTGTCGCAACAAGATAACGAGGCGAGGAGGAAGAAGAAGGAGCGGGCAGCGAGAAGAAGGAGATGAGCAACGGGGGCTCCGCCCCCTCCTCATTTATAGCCAGAAGGAAGCCAACCGCCGGGCTCCATGATCGCAGGTAATGATGGTTTTCTTCTGCATGCAGCAGGGACTCGTCAAGTCAAATGGTTGCCGAGGCAGTGTGGGGAAGCGGAGGCGCCCATGTCTCGTCAATCGCCATGTGTTGACCAAGGCTGCAGGCGGTTGGGGCCCGCAGCGCTCCGCACTTGCCCTTTGGCTTCGCCTCGAAGCCAAGCTCAAACGCGCCTTGGGCCCGGGGGCTACTGTCGGTGTTCTAGGACTGGGGGTGCCCAGACTTGCCTGCCTGCGGCCCAGAGCTTGGCTCTACCAAGGGCCTGGTAGGACCCATCTTCAACAGCAACAACTCAAGACCCTCGCGAGGGGCCAAGCCTCACGAGGCGGACGACACCAAGACCTCCCTAGGGGCAACCTCTCTAGGCTGGCTCCTAAGGAGAGGAGATATGTATGCAGGGAGTACCTCGCGAGGTTCACGTGATGTGACCCATGACGACCAAGGCCAGGCGGGCGCCAGCCGATGCAGTGTACCAGTTTCCTCTTTGGTGGTAAGGTGGCAAGCGCAGGCACAGGGTCCCGAGGAATCAGGCAAAGGTTTCCATATCGATGCAATAAGACCAATACCGCTAGGACGGCAGGACGGAGGTCATCGTGGAGCCCACAGTAGCATCACCACCAGAGCCATTGGCAGGCGAAGACCACCTTTTGTCAGGATAGCTTGTACTAGTTGTCTCCCTTCAAAATTGGCCGTTGTGGGATCCCTTCCCACCTACATTTGGGAATAGGACCAAGGCCACTATAAATAGGACCTAGCCACCACCGTAGAAGGGATCTGACCGGATCCTGGATTGGACCCATTCCATCCTCACATCCACCAGCTCACCGAGCTCAAGAACGCCTCTCCTCCTGAGGTTGTTCATCCACTGTACTAGTTCATCCTTAGCCTTCGAGGCAATCCACCACCACACTGGAGTAGGGTATTACACCACATGGTGGCCCGAACCAGTATAAACCTCTGTGTCTCGTGTTCTTTGGGTTCGTCGAGCTAGGCCGTGAGATCGTTGAGCGAGCGAACTAGGGAGGGTGAGTTCTTCGTGCGCATCCCAGAGCTCGAACCTCACAAGGGTTTGCCGGAACCCACAATCCGACAACATGAGCCATACTATTCACATCAAACCCTGCAAAATAAAGTTATGCATAGAATCACATTCTACCAGCTTGAGTGATCGTGTACGTAATACAAGGCTCTATGCACACGGCAGTCCTGATTGACATAAAACATATCCTCATCGATCCCCATGTGCAGTTGATCTCATCAACCGTGCACACAGGCGATCTCATAAACGACAACATATCTCATCTGCCGCCTCCACATATCTAATATGCATACGATCTGAATCTAAATCCTATAGCAGAGGCTCTGATACCACTATTGGGATCTAGGGTAGGGTGCGTCGACTGCAAATAGAATTTTCCTACGCGCAGAACAACCGAGAACATGCTACGGGAGATGGATCATAAATCGTTACCACTTGACGCGCAGTGCCGTGCAGGGGAAGAAGAGTTGGGGCAGCGCGTCCGTGTGGATTGTCTCCTCGTCCTATCTCCCTTGAACAGCCAGTCGTCGGATCCCACGTACAGGTTCGCCGAAGCGGCGCAAGTGCACCGCCTCTAACAGTATACGCGCGTGCAGGAGGAACACCTTGCGGCGGACTGCTAGGTTCGATCACACACTCAGCAGCGAGTGTCGGTGGCTATTCGCAACATATGAAAACCCTAGTGACAGCGCTGAAGCGATCAACCAGCTGAGTGTGCCGCACCCCCACTTTATATAGGCGCCCGTCGCGGGCTCAACACTTGGGCCTCGCACAGACCCTAAAGCCCAAAATCTGTTCGGCCTGGATCCGAGTCCGAGTAGGATGACTTCTGACTCGTGGAGTCGGACCGGGCCTCACAGGTTCCTTCCCTTAAGCGCACGACCCCTTAGGTTCTCGTTCACTTGGTCGCGAATCGGATCACATCCGACTCGGCTAGTCGGTAGCGGCGTTTAGCAAAGCGTGCGAACTCCAAGTGTCCGATGAAGCTGGTTAGGCGAACCCATACATCACACTTCTATTCCCTTTGCCACACGATATATGTTGTCGGGCTCAAGGCGAGTCTGTGATCCTTGTGCTAGCCCGACCTCTTTCTCATTCCACTGATGCCGACCACAAACCGGATTATCTCATAATCCTAATCGCATGGTGAAAGTGCAACTATCCCTGGGTGGTTTTGGTAATTCCTAACAACATATAGCTCATCGAACTAATGCTTTTTCAAGATGATCATTTCAGAAAGTTCAATGACTGGCATGGCATGGATTAGGAATGTGCACCCCTCAAAATGCTAAGGACACATATTGGCTCAAGCTCCAGGCTCTACATTTTCATTTTAGTGATCCAAGATCACATTGAGTCCATAGGAAAAGCCAATACTATTAACAGGGGATGAGGTGTTGCTTAATGGCTTGCTTGCTCAAAATACTTAGTGATATGCTCCAAAATCCCTCAACCACTTTCTCATATCCACATATGTCCCAAACCAAAAGTCAAACTCGGCCCTATCGATTTGATCTATCCGGTGCTACCGAGTTCATTTGACATAGCCACTGCCGGAAACCCTACTCACTTCGGTCTCACCGACAGGGATCTCGGTCTCACCGAGATGGGATGCAAACTCTCTGTTTCCCTTCGTAATGTTTTGGTCCAACCGAGATGAGCGATCGTTCCCACCGACTTCGCAATGCAAAATCTCTGTTTGCCTTTCGTAACGTTTCGGTCTCACCGAAATGAGCGACTCAGTCCCACCGAGTTTGCCTGACCAACTCTGTGGTTAGCTTATTACCAAAATCGGTCCCACCGAGTTTGTGTAATCGGTCTCACCGAGATTACGTTATGCCTTAACCCTAATGAAATCGGTCCCACCGAGTTGACATGTCGGTCCCACTGAAAAGCCTAACATTCACATTTTGAACTAAATCGGTCTGACTGAGTTTTATAATTCTGTCCCACCGAGTTTGGTAATTGTGTGTAACGGTTAGATTCTGTGTGGAGGCTATATATACCGCTCCACCCACTCTTCATTTGTGGAGAGAGCCATCAGAACGTGCCTACACTTCCAACATTCATTTTCTAAGAGAGAACCACCTACGCATATGTTGAGACCAAGATATTCCATTCCAACCATATGCATCTTGATCTCTAGCCTTCCCCAAGTTGCTTTCCACTCAAATCATCTTTCCACCAAATCCAAATCTGTGAGAGAGAGTTGAGTGTTGGCAAGACTATCATTTGAATCACAAGAGGAAGGAGTTCATCATCAACACACCATCTATTACCTTTTGGAGAGTGGTGTCTCCTAGAGTGGTTAGATGTCACTTGGGAGCCTCCATCAAGATTGTGGAGTTGAACCAAGGAGTTTGTACGGGCAAGGAGATCGCCTACTTCGTGAAGATCTACCCTAGTGAGGCAAGTCTTTCGTGGGCGATGGCCATGGTGGGATAGACAAGGTTGCTTCTTCGTGGACCCTTCGTGGGTGGAGCCGTCCGTGGACTCGCGCAGCCGTTACCCTTTGTGGGTTGAAGTCTCCATCAACGTGGATGTACGATAGCACCACCTATCGGAACCACGCCAAAAATCTCCATGTCTACATTGCGTTTGCTCCCACCAAACTCCTCCCTTTACCTTCATATGCAAATGTTTTATAGTCCGCTTCTATACTCTTAGATTTGCATGTATAGGTTGATTGCTTGACTAGTGCTAAGTTGCTAAAATCTGCCAAGACATAAAATTGGGAAAAGGCTAGATTTTTATTTGGTCAAGTAGTCTAATCACCCCCCTCTAGACATACTTTCGATCCTACAAGTGGTATTAGAGCTTTGGTCTCCATTTACCTTGATTTCCATAGCTTTTGGTGATCATATCCTTGGTTTCACAACCTAGGAGAGTATGGCGTCTAGCAAGGGAAATTACCACCATAGAGGTCCTTACTTTGATGGTACTAATTTTGCTAGTTGGAAGCATAAGATGAAAATGGATATTCTTGGACATAACCCCGCCGTTTGGGCTATTGTGTGTATTGGCTTGCAACTTGAATTCTTTGATGGGAGAGAACCGAACCGTGAGGCTACCGCGGAAGAGTTGAAGATGTTGCAATACAATGCTCAAACTTGCGATATCCTCTTCAACGGATTGTGCCCCGAAGAATTCAACAAAATCAGCCGTCTTGAGAATGCAAAGGAAATTTGGGATACTTTGATTGATATGCACGAGGGTACCGACTCCGTGAAGGAATCCAAATTGGATGTGCTTCAAAGTCAACTTGACAAGTTGAAAATAAAGGATGGTGAAGGTGTCGCTGAAATGTACTCTAGGCTTGCTCTCCCCACAAATGAGATTGCCGGCTTAGGAAGTGAAGAGATGACCGATAGATTCATCATCAAGAAGATCCTAAGAGCCTTGGATGGAAAATATGATACTATGTGCACATTGATCCAAATGATGCCCAATTACAAAGATCTCAAGGCAACAGAAGTCATTGGAAGAATTGTTGCTCATGAGATGTTAATTAAGGATAAGGAAGAGTTTCACAACAAGTCAAGGGGTGCTTACAAAGCCTCATGTGATGCACCTACATCATCAAGTGAGAAACAAGCCTTCAATGAAGAATTAAGCCTAATGGTGAAGAACTTCCACAAGTTCTACAAGAATAGAAGCAAGGAAAGAAGTTCCAAGTCAAGGTCCTACAATGACAATAGATCTTTGAGTCGTGAACGTAATTGCTACAATTGTGGAAGACCCGGACACTACTCCAATGAGTGTACAGCTCCCTACAAAAGAAGAGAAGATTCACCCAAAAGGAGAAGTAGAAGAGAAGAATCAACACCAAGAGAAAGAAGGAGCAGAGATGATCTTTATGAACGAAGAACATCACGGAGAAGCAAGGATTCGGAAAGTGTCATGGAATTGTCACGGCAGATGTCCTCATGCATGGACTTAGTCGTGGAGCCATCGCCGCTAGGAAGCTTAAAGGTGTTAAACGGGACAAAGGACACGAGGATTATACTAGTTTGGCCCCTTACGTTGAAGGTAAAAGCCTACTCCAGTTGAGGTGGTATTGCTTAGGGTTTCGATGACCAGGAGCTAAACCGCTCTGCTTGGCTATCGATCTGATCTTACTTGTCCTGAACCGCCGCTGGGTCGTCCCTTTATATAGAAAGGTTAACGCCCAGCGGCTCTCAGAGTCCCGGCCGGCTCATAAACTGTGTCCGGCTCGGACTCTTAACTATTCTTTCCTTACACTACAAGTCATGCCATAACGGCGGTTTACCACTACGGGCCTTAAGCCGCCTCTGGGCCTTAGACCTATTACTAAACCGCCATCCTTAACCTATCCTTGGGCTTCTGAACGAAGAGCTGTCGCAATGTAACCCGGCCCATCTATGGCGGGTTACACCAGTAGCTATATCCTCAACATTAGGCCCCAGATTGATTTGAACCGGTTCATCTCAATCTTCAATATCTTAAGAAAAAATCTTCCGGCTTCTGTTTTGCAGAAAGGTTATAACCCGCCATGACGTCATCTTCTGGATTCTTGGTAACCCGCCATGACGTCATCTGCCATTAATGCACATTATGTCTAACGTATCTCAACGGATCCTTATCTTAATAACTATCCCAAAAATCGAGGCGCCTCTGCAGCTGGATAATCATGTCTTTAGCCTCCTCGTTTCTCGCACCCACTCATCAGCCGTCCCTTATAAATAGGCCCGACTGGGTCCTCTCTCACTCTTCCCTTTCCATCGTCTTCCTCCTCTCAACACCCCAGAACCCGAGCTCCGCCGCCGCCGCCGCGCCTCTCGTCTTCCTCAGCCTCGGCCGCTGCATCAACCTGAGTTGGTCCAGAGAACGGCGACGACTCTCCGTAGTGAACCTGCAACCGTAAGTCTTCTTCCTCTCGGACGTCAGATCCGCATTAGGGTTCCGAGATTTCTCCGTGTTCATCGTAGTTCATCTCAGTTCTTTTATAGTTCTTCCACCGCGACTTCTTTTGATCCAAAAAACAGTACAGAACTCCTGCGGTAGTGGTTTCGCACCCATTTCCAATACTAGCATATCTCTTTTGCTTGCAAAAAGACCTCATTAGAACTTATGAACTTCTTCGTGCCAGTTTTTAGGTCTAGAAAATTTTCCTTTCTGGACGACCATTTGATCCAAAATAATTACTGCAATCTGTGAAACTTGTTTGTGCAACACTTAGGCAAAAATTGCATCTGTTAGCTATGGCGGCTCATATCACCGGCTTAAAAAAGGCGATGCTTCATAAATATTCCGGGTCATCCATACCAGAGCCAAAAAAATTAACTGCTCACGATATCCATAGCGGCTTAAATAACCTGACACAATTGGCCATATATCATTAGGCCCCTTCATAAGCCGCCACCTTAAATACTGAACCAAAATTTTCCTCCGGCTTAAATTTGAACCAGAAATTTTATTTTGTCATAGGCTTCCATCCTTCACAATGCCGCCCAAGGCTCCCAAGGCACCCATTACGTGCAACTGGGTTAGATCCAACGTTACTGATAGCACCTTAGCTGACTTCGTGAAAACGGGTTACCTGCCCAAGAAAGAGGTCATGTCCTATCGTGCTCCTGACCCGTCCGAAGAGAGACCTCAACCCAAGGACGGAGAGGTTGTCATATTTGCTGATCACATGAGCCGGGGCTTTGCTCCTCCTGGCTCAAAATTCTTCAGAGATGTTCTGCACTTTTTTGACCTGCGACCTCAAGACATTGGACCCAATTCTGTGTCAAACATTTGTAACTTCCAAGTGTTCTGTGAGGTATACCTTGGAGAAGAGCCTAGCTTACTACTCTTTAGGGAGTTATTTTATCTGAACCGCCAGAATGAATGTGCCAACGGGCCTAGCTTGGAACTCGGTGGAATCTCAATCCAACGACGGAGAGATTGTCTTTTCCCTTATGCTGAGCCGCCAAGCCACCCAAAAGATTGGAACCAGACATGGTTCTGCTGCCAAGATACTTCTCCGGCTGATGAGAACCCTTTGCCCGGCTTTCGCGCCCTGCGTCTGGAGTCAAATCACCCCCTGCCAGACAAACTATCTCAAGCTGAACGTCAACTGCTTATTCCTACCATCAACAAAATCAAAGCTCTTCTGGGGAACGGCCTGAATGGCATTGACCTGGTCCGGGTCTGGATTGCCTGGCGGGTGATTCCTTTAAGCCGCCACCCCGACTTAATGTGTGATTATACCGGCCGGAAGGATGATCCTCTTCGGCACAGTCCCGGCGACTTACCTGAGGACGTCATTGATGATATGACCAAGTCTCTTCTGAACGAGAGCCTAGCAGATTGCGGGAGGACAGGTTTAAGCCCCTTCTGCAAGGCTAACCCGGCCCCAGCGGTAAGCTATTGACCTGTACACCTCACCTTCCATTTTAACGATTTCATCTTAACTTCAAAAACCTTTGTTGTATTTTACAGGCTAATGATAAATTCTGGAAGGTCAGGTATGACCATGAAGCTACTAAGAAAGCCAGAAAGGTTAAAAAAGCCGCCAGGAAAGCCGCTCCCCGCAAGAAGGGGAGTAAAACTAGCGCCTCAGACCTGCTTCACCTGGAAGACACCTCCGAGTCAGAGGTAGCCCTTGATTCTTTAGGCTCCTTTTTTAACCATCTTATTGACATGGATTATCAGTAGGAGGACACCGGAACGAGTCATGAAGTGATTGAAGAGGTAACTATAATTTCCTCCGACTCGGAGCCCTTGCCAAGACTGAAAGTCCGAAGAGTAACCCGGAAAGTAAGATTTTCACATCCTTTAGCTTATCAAGATCCTCAATTTCTTTTGAAGCGACAGATTCATGAAAGTCGGAGGCAGACCCGGACCAGCAAGGATGCAGACCTCTCCTCCGGCTTACCCGAAGCATCCAGGAAGTGCCGGACTGAGGTTATCTCCGACTTATATCCTTTTCATCCTTTGGCGGGCGTCACTCGTCAACCACTCAATTCTTCTGATTCAAACTATCAGGGAACTTCACCTTCCTCCGGCGAATCCATGCAGTCTAGCTTGCCGGCTTTCAAAACCGCACCCGGGTAATGATGATCAGCTTATTTTGTGCCTATCTTACTCATGTTTTTGCACTAACCCTTTAACTTTCAGTGTACAAGTAAAGCCCAGCAAGAGGGCAAAGAAAAATAAGCCGGCCGAAGAGCCGGTCCTGACTGAACCGGATGCTTCTGCTCATGAGCCGCCGTCTGCACCAGCTCCGGAAACCACCACTGCTCCATCTGATGAGCCAGTTATGGAAGGTTGTGATAACCCGGAGATCCCCAACCCGGCTCATCCAGATGACCCGGACATTGTGATTACCCGGACCGAGTTTGTTGAACTGGGAAGACCCACCGTGTTGGCTAGGTGCTCTGCCAAGGAAGAACTCTGGAACGCCGCAGGGCCAGGCTGGACATCACTGATTATGCCAATCTGAGCATTGGAGATATTGTCGCTGGCTATATTAATCAAGTGCACAACAGCCGGGACCTAGAAATTGATATGGTGAAGAAAATACAGCAAAAGTCTGAGTATGACTCTCTTGCTTATTCCATAGTCATCCTTACCATGCCATGTAGACTTAATACCGGCTTAATAATCACTGCAAGAAAAATGGCTTACCTAGTAACACTCAAAGGCCGGTTTAAACAGCATAGTTGAACCGGTCCTTACCTTATTTTAATCAAGTAGTTGAGCAACCTTATGCATTAGCCCCCAAGTGCCAAGTACCTTTGCCTGCAAAGTGCTTGGGACTTATTTTCATGAACCGGCACCGTAAATAGACGTTTTCAGCATACATTAGCCCCCAAGTGACAAGTGTCTTTGCTTGCAAAGTGCTTGGGACTTGATGTTGTATTATAATCACCCTAACTGTAACCCGGAATTTGTACAGGCTGCCTGTAATAAATTTGAATCGGAAATCTCTGATCTGAAGAACCGCCTGAAGACTCAGGAAAGTGAAACTCAAAAGGCCAACTCCAAATTTGAATTCAGTGTATCTGCACAAGAGAAACTGAAGAAAAAGTTTGAAGCAGAAAGAAAAGCCTGGGCAGATGAAAAGACTGCTTTGCTCAGCCGGGCCGAACAAGCGGAGGCCACTCTTACTGAAAGAACCGCCGAGCTAACCGGCTTAAAACGCCATGTATCTCAGATGGTCTCCGCAATCTTTGGTAAGTTACTCTACAAGTTTCTAACTAGTTTACATCGTTTATTTCCCATAAGTATCTCAATTGCCATCAGCTCACCTGACTTTGTAATGCAGGTCCCAGGAGTTCCAATCTCAACCAGAACGTGCTGACCAAGCTGAAGGCGGTTTACACCTTGGTGGAACAACTTTACACCGGGTCACAACGTGCCTTAGCCGTTGTGGCTCTGTCAAACGAAGTTCCCACTCATCTGGCAGATGTACTCAGGCGGCTTGCCGTGCTTCCTCAACGCTTCCAAGAGTTAAGACGAGCTTCTGCAAGAGCCGGAGCCATAGCCGCTCTAAGCCGGGCCAAGGCGTTTCTACCGGAGCTAGACCCGGCCGACATCGCCCTCGGGTATCCTAGCTTGAAGGAAGATGGCACTCACTTTGACCAGAAAGACTTCGCCGCTTGTGTGAAGAGCGTACGCCCGGTGGCCACTTTGATTGGTAATGACAAAGACCTTACCAAATATCAGCCGGGCTATGACGCGGAGAATCAGAGGATCCCAACACCTCGTTATGAAGCAGTCAGCATGATTCCTCTGACTCGTAAGCATACCTTTGCCCCTGAAGTTGACCCGGCCGGGTTAATTGATGATGAAGCTCAATTTGAAGCCTTGAGTGGCATTGACTGGAAATCATCAAACTTCCAGGACATGGAAACAGCCGAAGGAGCGGAGAGGGATGAGCCGGAAGCTTCAGCCCAACAAGCACCTTTGATTTCTTAGGCGACTCATGGTTATGTCTCAAAAACAATGCCTCACCTTTTGGACTCGGGGAGTCCTGTAATAGAGTAGGATGAACACTTAATTTTGTCGTGCCATCGTGCACGTGTGTAGCGCTTAACTCTATTTAAACTGCTCTTTTATATTCTTCTGGGTTATGTTTGATCCTCTGCTTTCCCTAAGTTCAAAGAGCTGTCTTTAATTGTCCTGCATAGAAAACAAATCACAAGTCTCTAGGCGGCTTACCACATGGAGAGTCATATATTCTACATATAACCCGGAATATGAATCGAAGTTATAATAAACCGGCTCTCAATTATATCTTCGAGATAACCATAACAACATACCTGCGAGCCTTCCAATACACTTCCGGTTTATGTAACCCGAATAATGAGGTTGAGAACTCGACTCCGGTTCACAAGCACATTATTAATCAAGATTAAACTAGTGGAATAGGAACCACCCTTGAATGCTTTAGATATCATCAAAGAACTGGTTTGCAAACCAAGAGACCTCAAAAATTTAGGGGCTTCTGATTCGAATACGACCAGAGAACCGTCTCAAAGGGGTTAAGCTAAGATTCGAATGCGATCATATAGCCCCAGTGGCTTTGGCGTTGCCGATCAAGAGGGTACCGACAGCTGTGTTCTCTTTGGTTCGAATACGACCCATGTTTGAATAGGAAGCCCCCAAATGACCTTCAGAGTTGTTTAACGACGCCGATTCGAATACGATCCACGTCGGTTCCCAAAGGGGGTTGAGCTATGATTCAAATATGATCAAGAAAAACTCCCCAATGAGCTCGGCAATATGCCAATCAAGCTCGGCAATATGTACATTACGAGAGCCGGTGGCTCAAGTGTAATAAGGCCGAAGCTGAGCTATGTTCCATGGCCGGCGGGTCTCCTCCTCCGACTTACGTGAATCTTTGTGCTCCCGAACATCGATAAGGTAGTATGACCCATTGTGCAAGTTCTTGCTGTGACCACAAAGGGCCCTTCCCAAGGTGGGGATAGCTTGTGTGCATCTGTTTGATCCTGGATGAGCCGGAGCACCAAATCACCTTCCTGAAAGGTCCTGGACTTAACCCGGCAGCTGTGATAGCGGCGCAAGTCTTGTTGGTAAATCGCCGAGCGAGCTGCTGCTACGTCACGTTGTTCGTCCAACAAGTCAAGAGCATCTTGACGCGCCTGCTCATTATCCGCCTCGACATAAGCCGCCACTCGAGGCGGGTCATGACGGATGTCGCTAGGGAGGACCGCCTCAGCTCCGTAAACCATGAAGAAAGGTGTATAACCCGTAGACCTGTTCGGAGTAGTATTAATGCTCCATAATACGGAAGGCAACTCCTCCACCCAACAACCCGGCGTCCGTTGCAAAGGGACCAAAAGCCGGGGCTTGATGCCCTTCAAGATTTCCTGATTGGCTCTCTCAGCTTGACCATTGGATTGAGGGTGAGCCACTGATGAAACATCAAGCCGAATATGCTCTCGTTGACAATAATCTGCCATGGCGGCTTTAGATAGATTGGTACCATTGTCGGTTATAATGTTGTGTGGAAAGCCAAAGCGAAATATCACCTTTTTCATGAACTAAACCGCCGTGGCTGCGTCACACTTACTAACTGGCTCTGCCTCAACCCACTTTGTGAACTTGTCAACTGCCACCAAGAGGTGGGTCTTCTTATCTTTGGACCTTTTGAAAGGCCCAACCATATCAAGCCCCCAGACTGCAAACGGCCAAGTGATTGGAATCATCCTCAACTCTTGAGCCGGCACGTGAGCCCGTCTTGAGAACTTCTGACAACCGTCACATTTACTGACCAACTCCTCTGCATCAGCATGAGCCGTCAGCCAATAAAAACCATGACGAAAAGCCTTGGCCACAAGGGATTTTGAGCCGACATGATGGCCACAATCCCCCTCGTGAATCTCACGCAAAATTTCTTGACCTTCCTCAGAGGAAAAACAACGCTGAAAAGCTCCAGTGATACTACGATGATGCAGCTCGCCATTGATAATTATCATTGACTTAGACCACCGGGTTATTTGTCTGGCCAAAGTTCCATCCTCAGGCAATTCTCCCCGGGTCATGTAAGCCAAGTATGGCACTGTCCAATCTGGGATAACGTGGAGAGCCGCCACCAACTGTGCTTCTGGGTCAGGAACAGCCAAGTCTTCCTCTGTAGGCAACTTGACAGAAGGATTATGCAGAATATCCAAGAAAGTATTAGGCGGCACCGGCTTTCGCTGAGAGCCCAGCCGGCTTAATGCATCAGCCGCCTCGTTCTTTCTGCGATCGATGTGCTCTACTTGGTAACCCTGAAAATGTCCAGCAATGGCATCAACTTCACGGCGATAAGCCGCCATGAGGGGGTCCTTGGAATCCCACTTGCCTGATACTTGTTGGGCCACTAAATCTGAGTCACCAAAGAACCTTACCCGGCTTAAGCTTATCTCCTTAGCCATCCGAAGACCATGGAGCAAGGCCTCGTACTCAGCTGCATTGTTAGTACAGGGAAACATCAACCGTAGTACATAACAAAACTTGTCACCTCGAGGGGAAGCTAACACAACTCCAGCCCCCGAGCCCTCCAATTGCCTGGACCCGTCAATGTGAATAGTCCAGTATGTATTATCCGGTTTCTCTTCAGGCACCTGCAGCTCTGTCCAATCGTTGATGAAATCCACCAATGCTTGAGATTTAATAGTAGTGAGTAGCACGTACTTTAGACCATGAGGCCCAAGTTCTATAGCCCACTTAGCAACTCTTCCTGTGGCTTCTCTGTTTTGGATGATATCTCCTAGGGGAGCAGAACTGACCACAGTGATAGGGTGGCCCTGGAAATAATGCTTAAGCTTCCGGCTTGCCATGAACACCCCATAAACAAGCTTCTGCCAATGTGGATACCGTTGTTTGGACTCAATGAGTACCTCGCTAACGTAGTAAACCGGCCGCTGAACCGGATGTTCCTTACCCGCTTCCTTACGCTCCACCACCACAGCCACACTGACGGCTCGTGTGTTAGCGGCTACATACAACAATAAAGGCTCCTTGTCGACAGGAGCAGCAAGGACTGGCGGCTCAGCTAGCTGTCTTTTCAAATCCTCAAAAGCAGCATTAGCAGCATCATTCCAGACAAAGTCATCTGTTTTCTTCATCATCTGATACAGTGGCATGGCCTTTTCACCCAACCGGCTTATAAACCGACTCAAAGCAGCGATGCGACCCGCCAGACGCTGGACGTCATTTATGCATGCCGGCTTAGCCAGAGAGGTGATTGCCTTGATCTTCTCCGGGTTAGCTTCAATGCCTCTGTGAGAAACCAGAAAACCCAAGAGTTTGCCTGCAGGAACACCAAAAACACACTTGGCCGGGTTAAGCATCATCTTGTAGACCCGGAGATTATCAAAGGTCTCTCTCAGATCATCTATCAAGGTCTCCTTCTCTCTGGATTTGACCACGATATCATCCACATAGGCATGAACGTTGCGCCCAATCTGATTATGAAGACAATTCTGCACGCAACGCTGGTAAGTCGCCTATGCACTCTTGAGCCCAAAAGGCATAGACACATAACAGAAGGCTCCAAAAGGAGTAATGAACGCCATCTTCTCTTGGACCTTAACAGCCATTTTGATCTGATGGTAACCAGAGTACGCATCCAAAAAACTCAAATGCTCACAACCCGCCGTAGCATCAATAATTTGATCAACACGAGGGATAGCAAAAGGATCAGCCGGACAAGCCTTGTTTAAATCCGTATAATCCACGCACATACGCCAGGTGTCGTTCTTCTTGAGCACGAGCACCGGGTTAGCTAACCATTCTGGATGAAAGACTTCAACGATAAACCCGGCCGCCAAGAGCCGGGCTACCTCCTCACCAATGGCTTTCCGCCTCTCCTCATTAAACCGCCGGAGGAATTGCCTGACTGGCTTAAATTTCGGATCCATATTAAGAGTGTGCTCAGCGAGTTCTCTTGGTACACCCGGCATGTCAGAAGGTTTCCATGCAAAGATGTCCCTGTTCTCATGGATGAACTCGATGAGCGCGCCTTCCTATTTCGGATCCAGATTGGCACTGATGCTGAACTTCTTAGATGAGTCTCCTGGAACAAAGTCAACAAGTTTAGTCTCATCAGCTGACTTAAATTTCATTACCGGCTCATGCTCCGTGGTTGGCTTTTTCAAAGACGTCATATCTGCCGGGTCAACATTATCCTTGTAAAACTTCAATTCCTCTGTCACACAAACAGATTCAGCGTAAGCATCGTCACCTTCCTCACACTCCAAGGCTATCTTTCGGCTGCCATGAACCGTAATGGTCCCATTGTGACCCGGCATCTTGAGCTGCAAATACACGTAACACGGCCGTGCCATGAACTTGGCGTAAGCCGGCAACCCAAATAAAGCATGGTACGGGCTTCTTATTTTAACCACCTCAAAAGTCAGTATTTCCGCCCTGTAGTTGTACTCATCTCCAAACGCTACTTCCAGCTCGATCTTACCGACTGGATACGCCGACTTACTGGGCACCACCCCATGGAAAACAGTGTTGGACTGGCTGAGGTTTTTATCAGTTAATCCCATACGATGGAAGGTCTCATAATAGAGGATGTTGATGTTGCTGCCTTCGTCCATGAGCACTTTAGTGAATTTATACCCCCCAACCTGAGGAGCCACCACCAAGGCCAGGTGACCCGGATTATCAACACGGGGAGGGTGATCTTCCCTACTCCATACAATAGGCTGCTCAGACCATCTTAAATAGCGGGGAACCGCTGGCTCAACAGCATTTACAGCCCTCTTATGAAGCTTCTGGTCTCGCTTGCACAGACTGGTAGTAAACACATGATACTGTCCACCATTGAGCTGCTTTGGATTGGTCTGGTATCCCCCTGCTGCTGCTACTGATTACCCTGGCCAGATTGCTGATTAAAACCCCCTTGAAAATTCTGAGAATTGGAATTTGAGCCGCCGCCCGGGCCATGAAAGCCGCCAGCGCCTGAGCCGCCGCCCTGCCCATTGTTGCCATTAAAAGCGTTGGAATTTTTGAAGGCTTTCATGATTGCGCAGTCTTTCCATAGATGAGTGGCCGGCTTCTCCCTAGAACCGTGCCTTGGACAGGGCTCATTCAACAACTGCTCAAGCGTCGGGCCTGACCCGCCGGCTCGGGGAGGTGGTCTCGCCTTACGTCGGTGGTTGTTACCCTGTGCATTGGCGTTGGCCACAAACTCCATACTGCCATCAGCCTTACGTTTGTTACCTCCCTGGTTCACCCGGTTATGCTGAGGGCCCGTGCCATTGCCATTCTTCTTTCCCTTCCCTGTCCTTTCATCGTCAGACGCGGGATCCTTGGTACTATCAGAGTCGGCGTACTTGACCAGAGCCGCCATCAGCGTACCCATATCATTGCAATCGCGCTTGAGCCGCCCGAGCTTCATCTTCAGGGGCGCAAAATGACAATTTTGCTCCAACATTAAGACTGCAGAGCCGGCATCCATCTTATCAGACGAATGTATTATCTCTTTGACCCAGGGAACCCAATGGGTTGTAGACTCGCCCTCTTGCTGCTTGCAGTTAGTCAAATCCACAATTGACATAGATTGCCTACATGTATCTTTGAAGTTTTGGATGAACCAGACTTTTAGCTCTGCCCATGACCCGATAGAATTAGGCGGCAGTCCTTTCAACCAAGTGCGGGCAGTCCCATCCAACATCATGGTGAAGTATTTGGCCATTGCCGCTTCGCTGACCTCTAGCAACTCCATAGCCATCTCGTAGCTCTCGATCCATGCTCCGGGTTGTAAATCAGCCGTGTAATTAGGTACCTTCCTAGGTCCTTTGAAATCCTTGGGCAGACGTTCATTACGGAGAGCCGGAAGCAGACAAGGGACACCTCCGGTCCTCGTAGGTATGCCCGCCTCGATAGAAGCCGTCGGATAAACCGGGAGGGGCTGGTAAGCCGTCAGCTGATGCGCCTGCTCCGCCTCTTGTCGTGCTCTGTCTTGGTCTACCGCGTTAAAGGCTCCATTATGTGCCAGGCCATGGCCAGCTGGCAAGTCACGGCGCCGGACGTTGCTTGAGCCGGTCGCTGAAACCATGTGTCTGCTATAACTTGGGCTCCGGCCTGGACGACGGGTTGAATGAATCCTGTCCCGGCTATATGAATATGCCTCCTGTTGTGCCAGAGCCGTCTGAAGAAGTTCTCTGACCCGGCGGGTTTCGACCGCCGTTGGAGAGTCGCCCTCGACTAGGAGAGCCGCCAGTCGCGCCGCTGCGGCGATCATGTTTTCCAACGGGTTGGCATAATGACCCGGTGGTATTGGCACGTACTAAGGCGGGGTAGGGTTCACACGGGGAGGCCCCATCACTTGCGGCTGAATCAGCGTTCTAGCCCCGGGTGCCGTGATTTCTGGCGGGTTACTGGGCCCTGCACCAGGCGTGTTAAAGAGGTTTCGAGGATCGTAAACCGGAGGGAGTCTTGATTGAGCCTTCTGATGCCTCCTTCTCATGATCTCATTGGATGTGTTTTGATCCATCGTGAGCCGGAAAGACTGCGCCTGAATCAGCTGAGTCTGGGCGTCGAGAGCCGCCCGCTCTACAGCCATCCTGATCCCTTCCGTTGCCAGATCTTCCTTGGCTCTAGCTATATCCAGCTTTAACTGTGCCACCTCCGCATCATGTTGAGCTTGATCCGCTGGGACGACCGTAGCGGTTAACAGGGCCGTCGTCTTGTCCGTGAGATCCATCAGCACCTGAGCCGGCGAGTGCACAGGGCCTCCTGCCCCAGTGGCAGAATTTTGAATAGGTTGTGCACCGGCCATGAAGATTCCAACCCGGCTCGGTGGCTCAAAGGGGTCCGGAATACTGTCGCCATCGGAACAACCCCTGAGCCTGCCATCTTGAAGTTGATATAACGAGTTGGTCTCATCTGTGGACGACTCGCCGTCAGAGCGAGTGGCCGTCTCCTCGCCAGATCCAGATCCTTTAGATAGTCCTCCATGGACACATCCCACGAAAGCATGCTTCAAGGCAGGCAGAGTCCGGGCGGGTCTCGCACGCTGAGCCGTCTCGATGAGGTCGGCGCAGAGGTCCGACTCAGGGCCCGGCTCGCCAATCTTGCCAATGAAAACGTGGATTCCGCCGAAGGGGACCCGGTACCCGTACTCGATTGAGCCGGCGTCGGGGCCCCAGCTTGCATCGTCGATGTAGAGCTTGCCGCGACGACTCTTGGTCATCCGGCCCACAGCGTATCCCTTGAGCCCTTCGAAGCTGCCCTTCAAGAACTCAAATCCACCGTGCGCTGGCCCCATGGTGGGTGCCAACTGTCGTGGAATTGTCACGGCAGATATCCTCGTGCAAGGACTTAGTCGTGGAGCCATCGCCGCTAGGAAGCTTAAAGGGGTTAAACGGGACAAAGGACACGAGGATTATATTGGTTCGGCCCCTTACGTTGAAGGTAAAAGCCTACTCCAGTTGAGGTGGTATTGCTTAGGGTTTCGATGACCAGGAGCTAAACCGCTCTGCTTGGCTATCGATCTGATCTTACTTGTCCTGAACCGCCGCTGGGTCGTCCCTTTATATAGAAAGGTTAACGCCCAGCGGCTCTCAGAGTCCCGGCCTACTCATAAACTGTGTCTGGCTCGGACTCTTAACTATTCTTGCCTTACACTACAAGTCATGCCATAACGGCGGTTTACCACTACAGGCCTTAAGCCGCCTCTGGGCCTTAGACCTATTACTAAACCGCCATCCTTAACCTGTCCTTGGGCTTCTGAACGAAGAGCTGTCGCAACGTAACCCGGCCCATCTACGGCGGGTTACACCAGTAGCTATATCCTCAACAGAAAGGAAGGACAAGTCATCAAGGAGATACACAAAACGAAGACATCCAGCTCATGTTGGTGAATGGGTATCCGGCTCTGACTCCGACAATCACTCCGAGAGAAGTTATCACTCCGACTCCGAATATACTCAAGATGAAGGTGTTGCTGGTCTAGCACTTGTGTCAACCAACTCCTACAACATATTTGACTCACCAAATGAAGGAATTGGAAGATGCTTCATGGCTAAAGGCCCAAAGGTATCACACCCCGAGTATGTTGATTTCAATAGTGATGAAGATGATTTGCTAGGTGATGATGATTTACATGTTGACAACTCTAGTGATGAAAATTATGAAGAACTTGCTATTAATCATGTTAATCAAGATAAAACAAAGAATGATGATAAGAAGGAGATTGAGTGTCTAACTAAAGATCTAAACACTCTTAAGTTAGCTTATGAAACTACCTTGGAAGATCATCGAGAACTTCTAAAGACTCATGAGAAATTATGCTTTGAAAAGCTCAACCTTGAGCAAGAGCATGGGTTCTTAAAAGAAATCAATGATGATCTTCGCAAGAAAAGTTCTTACATTGCCAAGCGTTTACTCTTGTCTACTTACATGCCACAAGTTACATCTAGCAACAAGAGTAAGAAATATTCTTCTTCTAGTAGTAACAACAATCATGTTAAATCCAATGTTGCTGCCTCCAGTAGTTCTCTTGATTCCACTAACGATTCTCTTAGCCAAGTTATACTTGAGCAAGAAAATAGCTTATTGAAGGGAATTATAGAGAAAGGTGTCTACAAGAGTCTTGCCGGAAGTAAGCAATTTGAGGAGATTGTATGCAAGCAAGGAAGGCACCAGAAGAATCAAGGTATTGGTTTGAGTGGGAAGAAGATCAATACCCCAAGACGAAGTTTGTTCCTTAACAAGAGAAGTATGATCCTACTTCTTTCCAAGGGACACAAGCTCAGGATGATCTTCCACCACAAGACCACAAGAAAAAGGGCAAGCACAAGCTTCAAGAGGAGATTGATGCATTTGAAGAAGCTCCTAAGGCCTTGGCACTACAAAAAAATACACTTCTGTGATGATACGTGTTTGTCACAGTAGGTCACGTTTTCTGTCATGCATGTACATCCATGAAAAATTTATGATAGAATCAAGATAGTCATACCTGTGCTGTTGTACAAGTGTTCCATGATATTACCAAAATTATCATCATGGAAGTGTCCACTTCCATGACGATAAATCGCGCGTCATAGAAGAGCTTTCGTCAAGGGTGACCGACACGTGGCATCGACCGTAAAGGCTCGCCGTTAAGCTACCGGGTGCGGTTTTGGATCCGATAACCCGTTAACAGCCCGGACCAATGGGGATTTTCCACGTGTAAAATTCTCATTGGCCGACGAAACAACGTGTCAGCTCCTCGTTGGGACAGATGTCATCCACTCATTGGACAAGAGGCACCTATGATATGTCCACACGTGGCATGGCCCAATAGAGGCCCATTCCGATGAAAAGGCCGGCCCAGCTAAAGGCCCACCATGTTTTTTCAGACACTAGTGGGCTGTCCCGTTAATAGCCTGCCATGTTTTGGGTCAAATTGAGGCCCATATCAGATCAGGCCCGTTCATAGCCTGCCGAGTTTTGGGCCAAATTACGGCCCATATCGGATCAGGCCCGTTAACAGGCCACTGTACCTTTGGGCCCATTCTAAGACAGGTTTGTATTCCAGCCTATTAAATGCCCGTTTACCAGTTCGGCCCGATAATAGTTTTGGGCTGTTAGCGGCCTATGGAGTATCTGGGACGTTGTAGGCCCGGTTTAACTTTAGACCATTTAACGGCCCACGCAGAAACTAGGCTATTTCTTGTCCCAACTAACTTTAGGCCTCTTAATGGCCCGTAGTCTTCGTGGATAAATTTCAGCCCAACTGGCCTATCGGCCTGTTAATGGCACGTGTAATAGTTGGGCCTAATTACAACCCGAGTTGAATCCGGGCTGCTTACAGCCCATCTGATAATGGCTCGTGACACTTTTGGGCTGATGGCCCACGTGGATACCGGCCTTCTTAAAGCCCATAATTTTATTGGGCCAAACAGGCCCGAGATATATTTTGGCCTGTTAACTGCTCGTCCTATTTGGGCCCAACATGGGCCTTAGGAAGTTTCAGCCTGTATTTTCCTATGAATTTTTTGGCTCAACGCTAGCCCAATCTAGGTTTTAGCCTGTTAAAAGCCCATGGTATTCTCTGGCCCAGCTGGCCAGAACTTTACTCGGCCTGTTAAAGGGGGGAAACTGCTATAGGTTTAGACCTGCTAATGGCCCAAGATGATTATAGGCCCATGTTTTGGCCCATATGAGTAACGAGCCGGCCTGAAGACCGACAACACTGAGATCCACTGAACCTTCCAGCCTAAATTACAGCATACCGACCAAAGAATAAACCTAGACTATACAATAAAGAAATTACGGCATATTACATCCACTGGGAATCAAAGTTCGCTACCGGTGATAATAAAGCGCAACATGACCGCGGATTACATACA
The DNA here is from genome assembly GCF_002575655.3 of Aegilops tauschii subsp. strangulata. NCBI lineage: Eukaryota > Viridiplantae > Streptophyta > Magnoliopsida > Poales > Poaceae > Aegilops > Aegilops tauschii. The sequence goes on from NC_053036.3 coordinate 440,415,484, forward strand.
CTGGGCATCAATGGTCGCCACCAGTGCATATAAACGCGCCGACAAAAGATTATACAAAACTGAGAGCACTTCAGAAGGCACTAGGCCTGCCAAGGTCGGGCCCCGCAAGCAGCCGAACAAGCTGATGAGACCTCAGTTGTGTCAATGATAGATGCTTCATCCCTAGCTGTATGGCACCATAGTGCGCACGACAGTCCCCTGACATCTTCATTATATCTTTGACTTCAAGTCGGAGCTGAGCTGAAGCAAGCCTTTCCGCTTTAAGTTGAGACTGAAGAAGTCGAACTGATTGAGGTTGTCTCACACCTGCTAGTGAGTAGCTTCAACTCACTGTCTTCATCAAGATAGGACCTTGGGGTCATCTCGTTGTCCTCAAGATGGTTTGGCTCACTATCTTCCCTAAAGTTCTGCCTGACATAAGAGATACGACTCTGAAAGAGAAATAGGGAGACACGTAACAGGTTTCATGATTATATAAGCAAGTAAATGGATCTGTTCTGCATAAGGAACATGTTTTTACAACTACAATTTAAAACTGGTAGTTGTTGCAAACATCCAATCAGATGTAAACAGCAAAGTAAACAGCAGTGGAGGAAATGATGCCTATCCAAATCTATACTAGAACAAAGATTGAAGGCTTGAGAAGGATGAACTTACATTACATGTTAACACGGGCTGGACAAAGCCCTTCTCCATGTTGATGGAAGGATAATTCAATAAATTCCCCAAAGAAAATTGTTTATAAGCGTTGCCATTATTCTACATTTTGCAAAGAGTAAATATAGATCAAATAATATTGGAAGAAACAGAGGATAATGAAGCTTGGGTGCAGACTGATGATACATAATCAAATAGAAATTAATTAAGTACAGTGTTACAAGGCAAAAGGTACTGACAAGAGGAATGCAGACATCAACGTGTGAAGTGGCATTGGCTTTATTCAACATTTTGGTAAGAGTAAATGTAGATATGATAATTTGGAGAAAGTGGAGGGCAGGGCAGATCAGATGCAGAGTAATGCTAGACAATCAACTATCTCGCGATGCAAGTACAGTAATACCACCACCGTCCGTTATTACTTGTCGCTCAAATGGATGTATCTAGCACTATTAAGTTCTAAATACATCCAATTGATCAACAATTAATTCGATACAGAGGGAGTACATGACAACATGTACTTACATGAGCAATCCAAAACTTCATAACCATCGTGTTAATTCTACATTTATCTAAGAGTAAATATAGATCTTATAATTTCAAGCAAAGGGAGGATAAAGAAGCGAACATTTACAGTGATGCTACACAATCAAACAGCAATGAGTGTAAGTATGCTGACAAAGGGCAAGAGGTACTGACAAGAGCAATGCAGAGCCCAGTATTGTCGTGAATTCCTATGATCCTTTGGGCAAGGAGATTTATCTGAAATTAGTTTTCATACCAGAGAGAAAGTAAGGCACATGCAGAAATTTAGGAGTTCAAATTTTGAATTGATATCATAGACAGTACCTGACGCTAGGCTCTCTGCAGTTCTAATAGGGGTTTGGCCACTATAGTAGTGGTAAAGTGTGGTACAGTTGGGCCTATGTTTTCTGTGTGGCTGCTGATCTATCTGATTTAACAGGTATCACTACCTTTTCCAAATACCTAGTTTGTACTCCTTGAGGATCTGCACTCACCCTCTTTCTTTTCAACATCTATTACGAAAGAACAACATTTGACTGGAAAAACATAGTATGACGACACATGGAATAGGTACAGAAAATGGATAGGTATGGCATATACTCGTATATGATGCTTAAACTAAGCAGATGGTGTAATAAAGTAGAAGTAATGCAAGAGGTCAGATGCAAAATATGTGTGACCAATACAACCTTGCCAAGTTAGAGCAAGCACCTTGATGGGTGAATAAGATAGGTCATCCTCCACCATGCCAAGTTTGTTAGCCGGTGGATTGTTTCACAATATTCCTCTTGTGCGCCCATTCTCATATTCATTTTGATAATGTTGAATACCTGACATGCATGAAAACATAAAAAAGGTGAGATTACCTTTGTAATGCAGAAGTGATTCTAATCCAATACTTCCTCCCTGTAAATCACTTTGTGCAATCTCTGCAATTCTTCTAAGAGGTGCCATGCATGCTGTAATTTGGTATGTGCATTAATATAATGTGGCCTACTACTGAAAATATGATAGCTCCTGAAGTGATGATACTTCACAGATGACAGCTTCAGGATATAGTAAAGAAGAACAAGTCGACCTGACCTGATAGATTCAAAATATACTAAGGGAGAATAACTCGACCTGACCAGTCGACCGCAAGAGAAGAGGATCATCTTAAAGAAGAGCAGAAGAGCAAGCAGATTGAAGATATTACAAGTCTTTCTATACAATGTCGGTTGGCCACCCATGATGAACCAGAGCGCACAGAGAAATACTATTCCTTCTGGTCTCTCCATATGTGGCTCACATGCATTTCGAAACTAAACTAGGAACATTTAGCTGACCAATTAAACATCTCTCAGTTTTACTAATATCATCATAATATCATATTTGAATTTGTACAACTAAGCTTGTTTAGCTCGATGGGTGGAGCAGTGCTATTACGACACGAACCACGTAGGCTGATCGTGGTCATCATAAAATGGGGAAACCGTAAGCATGATGAGTATAGTGTTGACCATGGCAGTGGGATGGCAGATCTGAAGCTGCAAACTGCGCAAAGGGTAGTTAGCAACCGATGTTTGCTTTGAAATAACAACTAAGATTTGGTATGGACAAGAAAGTACAGTCAACAAGTGACAAAGAAATGCAATTCTGATGTCTCTCTATGTGTCGCGACATGCATGTTGAAACTCAAGTGGGACCTTTAGCTAACCAATTAAATGTGTCTGTTAACTAATATCAGTATCATATCACAATCATATTTGAACAACTAAGCTTTGGAATTTTGAGTGTTGTGTTGTTTAGCTTGAAGGGTGGAGTAATGCTAGTACGACAGAAAGCACGTACACAAATCATAGTAGAGTAGATAAAAGGGGAAAACCCTAAGCATCAAGAGTAAAATCAGGAAAGTGGATCTAGCTGGACCAGTGGGTGGCGCACATGCTTTTCAAAACGAATATAGGAACATTAGGTGACCAATTAAACGTTCTCTATTTTAGTAATATGAGCATCATATCAGATTCGTATTTCAACATGTAAGCTTCGGAATTATGAGTGGCATGTTGTTTAGCTTGATGGGTTGAGGTCTCGAGGAGCAGTGCTAGCACGACACGAAGCAGTGAAGCACCTACGATGATGGTAGTGAATACAAAGGATGGAAACCATAAGCTTTACAAGTATAGTGACCGTGCCATGGCAGATTTGAAGGTGCAAACCGGACAAAGCTACTTCGCAACCAATGTTTGCTTTCAACTAGCCACTACGATTTGGTACGGACAAGAAAAGTACAGTAAACAATTTACGATCTATTTTTCGGGTAAGATCAATAACTTAAGCACATATGGAAGAGTACCACCTCTCTTGCGACGCCGTGTAGGCCCCTGCTGATTCGTTGAGGGTGCTGCAGGTGCGATGGCTGTCGGCGGCGGGGAAGAAGACTTTAGACGGCAGACGGCCGGGTCGGGGGATAAATCCTGTTGCCGTGGATGAGGCGGTCGTAGGAGCGGCAACGACAAGGTGGACGACAGCACCGATGAAGCGAGACGACGCGATGAAAGGATCCTGGTTCGGCGCCGTGGATGAGAGACGTCCATCTCTTGCAGTGGACGACGGGGTAGGGGTAGCGGCTCCAACAAGGTGGAGGATGGGGTGGCAGACGGAGGAGGCTGGCCGCAGTGGGGAGGTTGTCGTGGCACCGACGGTGTATGAATGGGGAAATGGAGGGGGAGGGGGATCTCAAACTTTGGGACGCGCTTGTCTGAAATGTGGAAAAGTTACGAACTTATCCCCCGTTTAAAATTTCGGACATCACGTCGGTTGGGGATAGGACGGTAATTTCGCATCTCCCAAATATTTGCCGGTAACGATTTCGGGTGAGGAGAGGGTGTTTTGCCGCCCACGGTTGGCGCCCACCGTGTATGAACGGGGCTGATAGGTAGGGCGGTTGTGTCACGTCTGAGGGAAGTTACACATACGCCCCTATTTAAAATATTAGCCTACACCGATTTCGGACGAGGAGAGTTTGTTTTGCTGCCCACCGTGGATGAATGGGGAAATGGAGGGAGAGACACATGTCTTTCGGACGAGCTTGAATCAAATGTGTTTTGCCGCCCAGGTTTGGCGCCCACTGTGTCTGAATGGGCTCAGAGGCCGTCGTGTCACGTCTGATTGAAGTTACAAGTCTACCCCTATCGACAGCAGTGTAAATCCGGTCGATAAGGATGTCAAGTGTCAGGGGTAGACAATAATTTCCATCTCGCAAACACTTGCTTCGGGCAGCCCACAAATGATAGTGGGTGTTTAGCCGCTTCATTCAAAACTCGGGAGAATTAGCATTCATGTTTGCCCTGGGCCCTGGCAACTAAATCTGAATCCAATTTTTATTCGATTACGAATATCCACAGATAATTCCACGTTTTGTTATTTATTTCTTCAAAACCACAACAAAGATTTATTCCACCTTTATATATGATTATGATTTAGAAATGCCATGATCTTCGAATTCAGTAGGTTGGATACACATTGAGTCAAACAGTTATTTCATCCAATACAATATGCTCACACGAAAAACAGCTCACCTTATGTCAATCATACAAGTACTGAGGATTACCTCGCCTACAAAATTCGGATCATTACAGCTCATGGACAACATAGGGGGTCTTACAACATAATCCATTCAGAGACATGACACAACATGCAAGTACAATAATCTAATGACAATTTCAACTGGTATCTAAAGAAGAACTGGGATTACCCTGGGCTTCAGATAGCAGAAGCAGCAGGACCTCCTCCGTCTTCAAATGCAACATTCTTACTTCCTCCAATTCTTGGGTTGCTTGCATAATGCGTGCAGCTAATTGAATGATTTCTAGCTTCAAGATCAATATTACCTCATTCATGGCAGCCACACCATATCTTTCTGCCTCTAGTAGAGCCTCAAGAACTATAATATCTGTGCTCAGACTGCTCTCCGGCGGTGTTGCCTCTGAACTGCTACCATCTGGTAACATGGATGGCGCACTGCTTCCACAAATAGATTCTAGGGTTGTACATTGTGTCCTAGTGTGAACCGCATCCTGAAAGGTTTCCGCTGGACATAAGTAAGAGATGATTATCGCATGATACAGGCAGTAAGCTTACATGGTAAACGACATGCGAATTATTGCCGAGCATGGCAAGCTATATTTAAATGGTTCGAAGCAGCATCAGCCGAAAAGAGATTAAAATGGTAAGATGAAACTAGGGATGTAAGTGGCAAATAAACGACATCCGCCAGTCGCATCTAGTTAGTTTTTGCTAGCTCCCTAGTTCATTTTCCTCAAAAAACAAAAACTCTTTTGAACTATCATACCACTAGTGGACTTTAATCGGGATTAAACGGGACCCAGTTGACATCCCTAGTTGAAAGGGAGTGTACCACCGCTATATTTAAGTTGCCAAGGCATCTAAGCAGTTGAAATAATCTAAGAAAGCACTTAACAGTGTGGCCTCATTGAAGGAAATATGCCCTAGAGGCAATAATAAAGTATTATATATTTCCTTATATCATGATAAATGTTTATTATTCATGCTAGAATTGTATTAACCGGAAACATAATACATGTGTGAATACATAGACAAACAGAGTGTCACTAGTATGCCTCTACTTGACTAGCTCGTTAATCAAAGATGGTTATGTTTCCTAGCCATAGACATGAGTTGTCATTTGATTAACGGGATCACCTCATTAGGAGAATGACGTGATTGACATGACCCATTACGTTAGCTTAGCACCCGATCGTTTAGTATGTTGCTATTGCTTTCTTCATGACTTATACATGTTCCTATGACTATGAGATTATGCAACTCCCGTTTACCGGAGGAACACTTTGTGTGCTACCAAACGTCACAACGTAACTGGGTGATTATAAAGGTGCTCTACAGGTGTCTCCAAAGGTACTTGTTGGGTTGGCATATTTCAAGATTAGGATTTGTCACTCCAATTGTCGGAGAGGTATCTCAGGGCCCACTCGGTAATGCACATCACTATAAGCCTTGCAAGCATTGTGACTAATGAGTTAGTTGCGGGATGATGTATTACGGAACGAGTAAAGAGACTTGCCGGTAACGAGATTGAACTAGGTATCGAGATACCGACGATCGAATCTCGGGCAAGTAACATACCGATGACAAAGGGAACAACGTATGTTGTTATGCGGTCTGACCGATAAAGATCTTCGTAGAATATGTAGGAGCCAATATGGGCATCCAGGTCCCGCTATTGGTTATTGACCGGAGAGGTGTCTCGGTCATGTCTACATAGTTCTCGAACCCAAAGGGTCCGCACGCTTAAAGCTACGATGACAGTTTTATTATGAGTTTATATGATTTGATGTACCGAAGGTTGTTCGGAGTCCCGGATGTGATCACGGACATGACGAGGAGTCTCGAAATGGTCGAGACGTAAAGATTGATATATTGGACGACTATATTCGGACACCGGAAGTGTTCCGGAGAAGTTTCGGATTAAACCGGAGTGCCGGAGGGTTACCGGAACCCCCCGGGGAAGTATTGGGCCTTAGTGGGCCTTGAGGGGAGAGAGAGGGCAGCAACCAGGAGGTGGTGCGCCCCCTCCCAGGAGGAGTCCTAGTTGGACTAGGAGAGGGGGGCGCAGCCCCCTTTCCCTCTCCCTCTCCCTCTCTTTCCTTCCCCCCTTCTTTTCCTAGTAGGACTAGGAAAGGGGAGTCCTACTCCTACTAGGAGGAGGACTCCCCCCCTCTCCTTGGCGCGCCCCATAGGCAGCCGGCCTCCCCCTTGCTCCTTTATATACGGGGGTAGGGGGGCACCTAAGAACACTTGATATACAATATTTTAGTCGTGTGCGGTGCCCCCCTCCACCAGATTACACCTCGATAATACCGTTGCGGAGCTTAGGCGAAGCCCTGCGTCGGTGGAACATCATCATCGTCACCACGCCGTCGTGCTGACGAAACTCTCCCTCAACACTCGGCTGGATCGGAGTTCGAGGGACGTCATCGAGCTGAACGTGTGTAGAACTTCGGAGGTGTCGTGCGTTCGGTACTTGATCGGTCGGATCGTGAAGACGTTCGACTACATCAACCGCGTTGTGATAACGCTTCCGCTGTCGGTCTACGAGGGTACGTGGACAACACTCTCCCCTCTCGTTGCTATGCATCACCATGATCTTGCGTGTGCATAGGAAATTTTTTGAAATTACTACGTTTCCCAACAGTGGTATCAGAGCCTGGTTTTATGCGTTGATGCTATGCACGAGTAGAACACAAGTGAGTTGTGGGCGATATAAGTCATACTGCTTACCAGCATGTCATACTTTGGTTCAGCGGTATTGTGAGATGAAGCGGCCCGGACCGACATTACGCGTACGCTTACGCGAGACTGGTTTCACCGTTCGGAGCACTCGTTGCTTAAAGGTGACTGGCGGGTGTCTGTCTCTCTCACTTTAGTTGAACCGAGTGTGGCTACGCCCGGTCCTTGCGAAGGTTAAAACAGCACCAACTTGACAAACTATCGTTGTGGTTTTGATGCGTAGGTAAGAACGGTTCTTGCTAAGCCCGTAGCAGCCACGTAAAATATGCAACAACAAAGTAGAGGTCGTCTAACTTGTTTTTGCAGGGCATGTTGTGATGTGATATGGTCAAGACATGATGTGATATAATGTGTTGTATGAGATGATCATGTTTTGTAACCGAGTTATCGGCAACTGGCAGGAGCCATATGGTTGTCGCTTTATTGTATGAGATGCAATCGCCATGTAATAGTTTTACTTTATCACTAAGCGATAGCGATAGTCGTAAAAGCAATAAGTTGGCGAGACGACAACGATACTACGATGGAGATCAAGGTGTCGAGCCGGTGACGATGGTGATCATGATGGTGCTTCAGAGATGGAGATCACAAGCACGGTGCTTCGGAGATGGAGATCACAAGCACAAGATGATGATGGCCATATCATATCACTTATATTGATTGCATGTGATGTTAATCCTTTATGCATCTTATCTTGCTTTGATTGATGGTAGCATTATAAGATGATCTCTCACTAAAATTTCAAGATAAAAGTGTTCTCCCTGAGTATGCACCATTGCAAAAGTTCTTCGTGCTGAGACACCACGTGTTAATCGGGTGTGATAGGCTCTACGTTCAAATACAACGGGTGCAAAACAGTTGCACACGCGGAATACTCAGGTTAAACTTGACGAGCCTAGCATATGTACAGATATGGCCTCGGAACACAGAGACCGAAAGGTCGAGCGTGAATCATATAGTAGATATGATCAACATAGCGATGTTCACCATTGAAACTACTCCATCTCACGTGTTAATCAGACATGGTTTAGTTGCTTTGGATCACGTAATCACTTAGATGATTAGAGAGATGTCTATCTAAGGGGGAGTTCTTAAGTAATATGATTAATTGAACTTAAATTTATCATGAACTTAGTCCTGATAGTATTTTGCAAATTATGTTGTAGATCATTAGCTCGCGTTGTTGCTTCCCTTTTTATTCTGATATGATCCTAGAGAAAAATTATGTTGAAAGATGTTAGTAGCAAAGATGCGGATTGGATCCGTGATCTGAGGATTATCCTCATTGCTGCACAGAAAAAATTATGTCCTTGATGCACCGCTAGGTGAAAGACCTATTGCAGGAGCAGATGCAGACGTTAGGAACGTTTGGCTAGCTCAATATGATGACTACTTGATAGTTTAGTGCACCATGCTTAACGGCTTAGAATCGGGACTTCAAAGACGTTTTGAACGTCATGGACCATATGAGATGTTCCAGGAGTTGAAGTTAATATTTCAAGAAAATACCCGAGTTGAGAGATATGAAGTCTCCAACAAGTTCTATAGCTAAAAGATGGAGGAGAATCGCTCAACTAGTGAGCATGTGCTCAGATTGTCTGGGTACTACAATCGCTTGAATCAAGTGGGAGTTAATCTTCCAGATAAAATAGTGATTGACAGAATTCTCTAGTCACCATCACCAAGTTAGTAGAACTTCGTGATGAACTATAGTATGCAAGGGATGACGAAAGTAATTCCCAAGCTCTTCGTGATGCTGAAATCGACGAAGGTAGAAATCAAGAAAAACATCAAGTGTTGATGGTTAACAAGACCACTAGTTTCAAGAAAAGGGCAAAGGGATAGAAGGCGAACTTCAAGTAGAACGGCAAGTAAGTTGCTGCTCAAGTGAAGAAGCCTAAGTCTGGTCCTAAGCCTGAGACTTAGTGCTTCTACTGCAAAGGGACTGGTCACTGGAAGCGGAACTACCCAACTATTTGGTGGATAAGAAGGATGGCAAAGTGAACAAAGGTATATTGGATATACATGTTATTGATGTGTACTTTACCAGTGTTTATAGCAACCCCTCGGTATTCAATACTGGTTCAGTTGCTAAGAGTAGTAACTCAAAACGGGAGTTGCAGAATAAACAGAGACTAGTAAAAGGCGAGGTGACGATGTGTGTTGGAAGTAGTTCCAAGATTGATATGATCATCATCGCACACTCCCTATACTTTCGGGATTAGTGTTGAAACTAAATAAGTGTTATTTGGTGTTTGCGTTGAGCATGAATATGATTTGATCATGTTTATTGCAATACGGTTATTCATTTAAGTTAGAGAACAATTGTTGTTCTGTTTACATGAATAAAAACCTTCTATGGTCATACACACCAACGAAAACGGTTTGTTGGATCTCGATCATAGTGATACATATAATCATAATATTGAAGCCAAAAGATGCAAAGTTAATAATGCTAGTGCAAACTATTTGTGGCACTGCCGTTTAGGTCATATTGGTGTAAAGCGCATGAAGAAACTCCATACTGATGGGATTTTGGAATCACTTGATTATGAATCACTTGATGCTTGCGAACCGTGCCCCATGGGCAAGATGACTAAAACGCCGTTCTCCGGAACTATGGAGAGAGCAACAGATTTGTTGGAAATCATACATACGGATGTATGTGGTCCGATGAATATTGAGGCTCGTAGCAGGTATCATTATTTTCTGACCTTCACAGATGATTAGAGCAGATATGGGTATATCTACTTAATGAAACAGAAGTCTGAAACATTTGAAAAGTTCATATAATTTCAGAGTGAAGCGAAAATCATCGTAACAAGAAAATAAAGTTTCTACGATTTGATCGTGGAGAAGAGTATTTTAGTTACGAGTTTGGCCTTCAGTTAAAACAATGTGAAATAGTTTCACTACTCACGCCACCTGGAACACCACAGCATAATGGTGTGTCCGAACGTCATAACCGTACTTTATTGGATATAGTACAATCTATGATGTCTCTTACCAATTTACCACTATCGTTTTGGGGTTATGCATTAGAGACAGCTACATTCACGTTAAATAGGGCACCATCAAAATCCGTTGAGACGACGCCTTATGAACTGTGGTTTGGCAAGAAACCAAAGTTGTCGTTTCTTAAAGTTTGGGGTTGTGATGCTTATGTGAAAAGTTTCATCCTGATAAGCTCAAACCTACATCGGAGAAATGTGTCTTCATAGGATACCCAAAGGAGACAGTTGGGTACACCTTCTATCACAGATCCGAAGGCAAGACATTCGTTGCTTAGTATGGATCCTTTCTAGAGAAGGAGTTTCTCTCGAAAGATGTGAGTGGGAGGAAAGTAGAACTGGATGAGGTAACTGTACCTGCTCCCTTATTGGAAAGTAGTTCATCACAGAAATCTGTTCCTGTGACTCCTACACCAATTAGTGAGGAAGTTAATGATGATGATCATGTAACTTCAGATCAAGTTACTACCAAACCTCGTAGGTAAAGCAGAGTAAGATCCGCACCAGAGTGGTACGGTAATCCTCTTCTGGAGGTTATGTTACTAGACCATGTCGAACCTACAAACTATGAGGAAGCGATGATGAGCCCAGATTCCGCAAAATGGCTTGAGGCCATGAAATCTGAGATGAGATCCATGTATAAGAACAAAGTATGGACTTTGATTGACTTGCCCAATGATCGGCGAGTCATTGAGAATAAATGGATCTTCAAGAGGAAGACGGATGTTGATAGTAGTGTCACTATCTACAAAGCTAGAATTGTCGCAAAAAGGTTTTTCGACAAGTTCAAGATGTTGACTACGATGAGAGTTTCTCACTCGTATCTATGCAAGTCTGTCTGAATCATGTTAGCAATTGCCGCATTTTATGAAATATGGCAAATGGATAAACAAAACTACATTCCTTAATGGATTTATTAAAGAAGAGTTGTATATGATGCAACCAGGAGGTTTTGTCAATCCTAAAGGTGCTAACAAAATATGCAAGCTCCACCGATCCATCTATGGACTGGTGCAAGCATCTCGGAGTTGGAATATATACTTTGATAAGTTTATCAAAGAATATAGTGTTATACAGACTTGCGGTGAAGCCTGTATTTACAAGAAAGTGAGTGGGAGCACTACAACATTTCTGATAAGTATATGTGAAGGACATATTGTTGATCAGAAATAATGTAGAATTATTCTGCAAAGCATAAAGGAGTGTTTGAAAGAAGTTTTTCAAAGATAGACCTCGGTGAAGCTGCTTACATATTGAGCATCAAGATCTATAGAGATAGATCAAAACGCTTGATAAGTTTTTTCAATGAGTACATACCTTAACAATATTTTGAAGTAGTTCAAAATAGAACAGTCAAAGAAAGAGTTCTTGCCTGTGTTACAAGGTGTGAAATTGAGTAAGACTCAAAGCCCGACCACGGCAGAAGATAGAAAGAGAATGAAAGTCATTCCCTGTGCCTTGGCCATAGGTTCTATAAAGTATGCCATGCTGTGTACCAGATCTATTGTATACCCTACACTGATTTTGGCAAGGGAGTACAATAGTGATCTAGGAGTAGATCACTGGACAGCGGTCAAAATTATCCTTAGTGGAATAAGGATATGTTTCTCAATTATGGAAGTGACAAAAGGTTCGTCGTAAAGGGTTACGTCGATGCAAGTTTTGACACTAATCTAGATGACTCTAAGTCTCGGTCTAGATACATATTGAAAGTGGGAGCAATTAGCTAGAGTAGCTCCGTGCAGAGCATTGTAGACATAGAAATTTGCAAAAATACTTACGGATCTGGATGTGACAGACCCGTTGACTAAAATTATCTCACAATCAAAACATGATCACACCTTAGTACTCTTTGGGTGTTAATCACATAGCGATGTGAACTAGATTATTGACTCTAGTAAACCCTTTGAGTGTTGGTCACATAGAGATGTGAACTATGGGTGTTAATCACATGGTGATGTGAATTATTGATGTTAAATCACATGGCGATGTGAACTAGATTATTGACTCTAGTGCAAGTGGGAGACTGAAGGAAATATGCCCTAGAGGCAATAATAAAGTATTATATATTTCCTTATATCATGATAAATGTTTATTATTCATGCTAGAATTGTATTAACCGGAAACATAATACATGTGTGAATACATAGACAAACAGAGTGTCACTAGTATGCCTCTACTTGACTAGCTCGTTAATCAAAGATGGTTATGTTTCCTAGCCATAGACATGAGTTGTCATTTGATTAACGGGATCACCTCATTAGGAGAATGACGTGATTGACATGACCCATTACGTTAGCTTAGCACCCGATCGTTTAGTATGTTGCTATTGCTTTCTTCATGACTTATACATGTTCCTATGACTATGAGATTATGCAACTCCCGTTTACCGGTGGAACACTTTGTGTGCTACCAAACGTCACAACGTAACTGGGTGATTATAAAGGTGCTCTACAGGTGTCTCCAAAGGTACTTGTTGGGTTGGCATATTTCGAGATTAGGATTTGTCACTCCGATTGTCGGAGAGGTATCTCAGGGCCCACTCGGTAATGCACATCACTATAAGCCTTGCAAGCATTGTGACTAATGAGTTAGTTGCGGGATGATGTATTACGGAACGAGTATAGAGACTTGCCGGTAACGAGATTGAACTAGGTATCGAGATACCGACGATCGAATCTCGGGCAAGTAACATACCGATGACAAAGGGAACAACGTATGTTGTTATGCGGTCTGACCGATAAAGATCTTCGTAGAATATGTAGGAGCCAATATGGGCATCCAGGTCCCGCTATTGGTTATTGACCGGAGAGGTGTCTCGGTCATGTCTACATAGTTCTCGAACCCAAAGGGTCCGCACGCTTAAAGCTATGATGACAGTTTTATTATGAGTTTATATGATTTGATGTACCGAAGGTTGTTCGGAGTCCCGGATGTGATCACGGACATGACGAGGAGTCTCGAAATGGTTGAGACGTAAAGATTGATATATTGGACGACTATATTCGGACACCGGAAGTGTTCCGGAGAAGTTTCGGATTAAACCGGAGTGCCGGAGGGTTACCGGAACCCCCCGGGGAAGTATTGGGCCTTAGTGGGCCTTGAGGGGAGAGAGAGGGCAGCAACCAGGAGGTGGTGCGCCCCCTCCCAGGAGGAGTCCTAGTTGGACTAGGAGAGGGGGGCGCAGCCCCCTTTCCCTCTCTCTCTCCCTCTCTTTCCTTCCCCCCTTCTTTTCCTAGTAGGACTAGGAAAGGGGAGTCCTACTCCTACTAGGAGGAGGACTCCCCCCTCTCCTTGGCGCGCCCCATAGGCAGCCGGCCTCCCCCTTGCTCCTTTATATACGGGGGCAGGGGGGCACCTAAGAACACACTTGATATACGATATTTTAGTCGTGTGCGGTGCCCCCCTCCACCAGATTACACCTCGATAATACCGTTGCGGAGCTTAGGCGAAGCCCTGCGTCGGTGGAACATCATCATCGTCACCACGCCATCGTGCTGACAAAACTCTCCCTCAACACTCGGCTGGATCGGAGTTCGAGGGACGTCATCGAGCTGAACGTGTGTAGAACTTCGGAGGTGCCGTGCGTTCGGTACTTGATCGGTCGGATCGTGAAGACGTTCGACTACATCAACCGCGTTGTGATAACGCTTCCGCTGTCGGTCTACGAGGGTACGTGGACAACACTCTCCCCTCTCGTTGCTATGCATCACCATGATCTTGCGTGTGCGTAGGAATTTTTTTGAAATTACTACGTTTCCCAACACTCATATAAACTACGAAGACAGTCTTGTGATGAATTTCAGAGGAAAAGTTAAGGACTCAAATGAACTAGGCATGCATTTCTTTACGATAGTACAACAGGCACTACTGACATATTGGCCAACTCAGGTATAGCGTAACAAGTAACAAACAAGCATTCGAATCAAGCAATACAGCAAAGCAGACAACTGAACTATTTGTAATTCTGTAGGATTACAGGTTGAGGGCACAAGCCAAGAAAGCAGCCCACACGCATTACATTTCACATGTACTAAAACACACTGGCTTACCAGATGTTGCTGTGAAGCCTCGCCTGCTGTTGCAATGTTCTTTGAAGATATCGTCAGCATCCCATGGTTGCAAATCTAGTTGTTGTAGTTTATTCTGCACCCTCTATTTAGGTAAAATTAATTTTAATCGCATGCACTGGTTCGAATTTATCATCAATGGTTCATCTAAACTAATGAAAGAAGGGTGTGTGCATACACGACAATATATCTGCTTCCCTCTATTTTTATGCTTGTTCGAGGTGCCAAGCCCAAGAGAACAAATATTTTGCTTGATGGGGTTGGCAGCTCCATAATTAATAGAAGCATAAAATTAGTCATGCAACTTGGGAAGATCAAGAACACACAAAAAATTACTGAATAGAGGCTCGGTGCAGTGATGTAATAGCTAGCATCAGAAAATGTAGGGTAAAACGAACAAAAAGCAGCGGAACTACATGCTAGTTTGCTGATGTGTAATTAAGCATAGAGAACATGAAGCAGTCTGATGGAACCAACAGGTGGCATCAGAACAACACCATTATCATAAATATAGCATGCAAGAAGTAAAATAGTAGGCAGTGATATCTAGGAAGTACAGTAATACTTAGGACAAAACTAAAGCATATTAACTATATGTGCACTGGTATGTAATTTAGCACATGTAACATGTTCACTGCCAGAAGTATGGCCCTATAGGGGCAAGCAGAATAACGCGTCTCATGAAAAATTGAATGATGTCCTGAAGAAATTCAAAGGTGCGGTGCTTATGCTATGAAAGTGAACGTAGGCGCCGGCCGTTGGATAATAGTACCTGATTCTCGGCGGCGTATGGGTATCGTTGCCATACTTGATAGCTAAGGATTGTCGATGGTGCTCGTGTTGCGGTTGAGTTTGGGCCGGCTGTCGCCGTCGCTCAAGCGGCTCCTGTGCTTCGGTTGCGGCGCCTGTCGACATGCAAGAAAGCTCATCTGCGGTAAGTGAATAGTTGGACGATCAAGAAGAGAAAAACCTAAGGAGTACAAATGGAAACAACCTGATGAGGCTGCGGCGTCAGTAAAGCAGGGCTGGTGGAGTTGAATATGGCGTCCGTGGAGCGGGTCCAGTGCAGTGGACGAAGGCTTCGGCGGGCGCGGTGTACAGTGCTTTCGGTGAGGCGGATCTGTTGCGGCGAACGAGGGCTTGTATGAAGGGCCGGCGATGGGGCGGACGAGGGAGTCAGTGAAGGGCCTACACTGTGGTGGACGAGGGTGCCGGTTAAGCAGATCCGGTGCGGTGGATGGTGTCTACTACACAACCTTCTTCTTGTATACGTTGTTTGGGCCTCCAAGTGCAGAGGTTCGTAGGACAGTAGCAAATTTCCCTGAAGTGGATGACCTAAGGTTTATCAATCCGTGGGAGGTGTAGGATGAAGATGGTCTCTCTCAAACAACCCTGCAACCAAATAACAAAGAGTCTCTTGTGTCCCCAACACACCCAATACAATGTTAAATTGTATAGGTGCACTAGTTCGGCGAAGAGATGGTGATACAAGTGCAATATGGATGGTAGGTATAGGTTTTTGTAATCTGAAAATATAAAAACAGCAAGGTAACTAATGATAAAAGTGAGCGTAAACGGTATTGCAATGATAGGAAACAAGGCCTAGGATTCATACTTTCACTAGTGCAAGTTTTCTCAACAATAATAACATAATTGGGTCATATAAATATCCCTCAACATGCAACAAAGAGTCACTCCAAAGTCACTAATAGCGGAGAACAAACGAAGAGATGAGATTATTGTAGGGTACGAAACCACCTCAAAGTTATCCTTTCAGATCGATCTATTCAAGAGTCCGTAGTAAAATAACACAAAGCTATTCTTTCCGTTCGATCTATTATAGAGTTCGTACTAGAATAACACCTTAAGATACAAATCAACCAAAACCCTAATGTCACCTAGATACTCCAGTGTCACCTCAAGTATCTGTGGGTATGATTATACGATATGCATCACACAATCTCAGATTCATCTATTCAACCAACACAACGTACTTCAAAGAGTGCCCCAAAGTTTCTATCAGAGAGTCAAGACGAAAACGTGTGCCAACCCCTATGCATAAGTTCACGAGGTCACGGAACCTGCAAGTTGATCACGAAAACATAAATCAAGTAGATCACGTGAATATCCCATTGTCACCACAGATAAGCACATGCAAGACATACATCAAGTGTTCTCAAATCCTTAAAGACTCAATCTGATAAGATAACTTCAAAGGGAAAACTCAATCCATTTCAAGAGAGTAGAGGGGGAGAAACATCATAAGATCCAACTATAATATCAAAGCTCGCGATACATCAGGGTCGTGCCAAATCAAGAACACGAGAGAGAGAGAGAGAGAGAGATCAAACACATAGCTACTGGTACATACCCTCAGCCCCAAGGGTGAACTACTCCCTCGTCGTCATGGAGAGCGTCGGGATGATGAAGATGGCCACCGGTGAGGGATCCACCCTCCGGCAGGGTGCCGGAACAGGGTCCCAATTGGTTTTTCATGGCTACAGAGGCTTGCGGCGGCGAAACTCCCGATCTATTCTATTCCCCGATGGTTTTAGGGTATATGGAGATATATAGGCGAAAGAAGTCGGTAAGGGGAGCCACGATGGGCCCACGAGGGTGGAGGGTGCGCCCACGGGGGTGGGCGCGCCCCCCTGCCTCGTGCTCTCCTCGTTGATCCCCTCACGTGCACTCCAAGTCTCCTGGATTGCTTTCTTTCCAAAAATAACTTCTCTTGAAGGTTTCATTCCGTTTGGACTCTGTTCGATATTCCTTTTCTTTGAAACACTGAAACAAGCAAAAAAAAAGGAACTGGCACTGGGCTCTGGGTTAACAAGTTAGTCCCAAAAATAATATAAAAGTGTTTAATAATGCCCACAAACATCCAAAACAGATAATATAATAGCATGAATACTTCATAAATTATAGATACGTTGGAGACGTATCAGCATCCCCAAGCTTAATTCCTGCTCGTCATCGAGTAGGTAAATGATAAAAGAAATAATTTATGAAGTGTGAATGCTAGCAGGTGCACAAGTTTGATCAATGATAATTTCAATCACCTTTTTCTAGCATCATTATATGTCATAACAGTAGCTCAACTCATAAAACTTTTCATGATCAAGTAACAAACTATTCACATGTTAAAGTATGGATCATAAACTTTCTTGAAAACTAACAAACCATGTTATTAGTCATCAAACAATTACAATTCATCTTATTTTCAGGAAGAGTCTATGTCAGAGCTTTGTTTTAGCAAACTCCACATACTCAACTATCATTTAGTCTTTCACAATTGCTAACACTCACGTGATATTTATGGGTTCAAAGTTTTAATCAGACACAGAGAAAGATAGGGGCTTATAGATTCGCCTCCCAACCTTTTACCTCAAGGGTAATTTCAACAATAATAGTTCATGATGCCTTACATGCAATTGGATATATATATATATATATATATATATATATATATATATATATATATATATATATATATATCAGAATCTTTCCAACACGAGGTGCTTGCCAAAGGATAAAATGAAAAAAGGAAAGGTGAAGATCACCATGACTCTTGCATAAAAGTAAAAGATAGGCCCTTCGCAGAGGGAAGCAGAGGTTGCCATGCGATTTTATAGTTGGATGCACAAAATCTTAATGCGAGGGAACGTCACTTTATATTGCCACTTGTGATAGGGACCATTATTATGCAGTCCGTCGCTTTTATTTCTTCCATATCACAATGATCGTATAAAGCTTATTTTCTCCACACGAAAAGATCATACATATTTAGAGAGCAATTTTTATTGCATGCACCGATGACAACTTACTTGAAGGATCTTACTCAATCCATAGGTAGGTATGGTGGACTCTCATGGCAATACTGGTTTAAGGGATGTTTGGAAGCACAAGTAGTATCTCTAGTTGGTGCAAGGAATTTGGCTAGCATGAGGGGGAAAGGCAAGCTCAACGTGTTGGGCGATCCATGACAATATACTTTATTTCGGATATAAGAAAACATAACCCATTACGCTGTCTTCCTTGTCCAACATCAACCTTGTAGCATGTCATATTTTAATGAGTCCTCACAATTGCAAAAGATGTCCAAGATAGTGTATTTACATGTGAAATCTCTCTTCCTTCAATATTCTTTCATGAATTGTTCAAGTGACCAATACAGTGTTTGCTAACCTTCAATAAATTTACCACCTCTACTTATTATATGTGAAGGCATTACTCCCCATGGGAAAGGCATATGAAACATATATAATTTCAGATTTATGACATTCAAATCATTCAACCATTTACTCATAGGATATAAGTGAAGCACACGAGTAAATGACAAACTACTCCAAAAAGATATAAGTGAAGATCAATGAGTAGTTGAATAATTATGTAGCTATGTGAAGACTCCTCTCATTTAAGAATATCACATCTTGGTATTTTATTCAAACATCAAGCAAAGCTAAAGAAAATAAAATGACGCTCCAAGCAAAACACATATCATGTGGTGAATAAAAATATAGCTCCAATTAAAGTTACCGATGGATGAGGACGAAAGAGGGGATTCCTTCCGGGGCATCCCCAAGCTTAGACGCTTGGTTATCCTTGAATATTACCTTGGGGTGCCTTGGGCATCCCCAAGCTTAGGCTCTTGCCACTCCTTATTCCATAGTCCATCGAATCTGTACCCAAAACTTGAAAACTTCACAACACAAAACTCAACAGAAAACTCGTAAGCTCCGTTAGTATAAGAAAATAAAACCACCACTTAGGTGCTGTTGTGAACTCATTATAAATTAATATTGGTGTAATATCTACTTTATTCCAACTTCTCTATGGTTCATACCCTCCGATACTACTCATAGATTCATCGAAATAAGCAAACAACACATAGAAAACAGAATCTGTCAAAAACAGAACAGTCTATAGTAATCTGTATCAAACGTATACTTCTGGAACTCCAAAAATTCTACCAAAATAGGAAGACCTAGGTAATTTGATTATTAATCTTCTGCAATTGGAATCAGTATTTTATCACGTTCTGGTGATTTTAAACAATTGTTTTCGTGAACAGAAAGTTTCTGGAATTTTCAGCAAGATCAAATAACTATCATCCAAGAAGATCCTATAGGTCTTACTTGGCACAAACACTAATTAAAACATAAAACCACATATAACTAGAGGCTAGATGGATTATTTATTCCTAAACATAACCAAAAAGAAAGGACAAAAATAAAAATTGGGTTGCCTCCCAACAAGCGCTAACGTTTAACGCCCCTAGCTAGGCATGATGATTTCAATGATGCTCACATAAAAGATAAGATTGAAACATAAGGAGAGCATCATGAAACACATGACAAGCACATTTAAGTCTAACCCACTTCCTATGCATAGGGATTTTGTGAGCAAACAACTTATGGGAACAATAATCAACTAGCATAGGAAGGAAAAACAAGCATAACTTTAAAACTTTAAGCACATAGAGAGGAAACTTGATATTATTGCAATATGTAGAAGCATGTGTTCCTCCCTCATAATAATTTTCAGTAGCATCATGAATGATTTCAACAATATAACCAGCACATAAAGCATTCTTTTCATGATCTACTTGCATAGAAATTTTACTACTCTCCTCATAAGCAAAATTCTTCTCCTTCGGAATAGTGGGAGTATCATAAGAGACTTGAATACTATAAATTGTTTCCACATTAAAAGAGTAATGTTCAGAAAAAGGGTAATCAAAATCATGACAAGTTTTATAAATATAACCATCACTACTTTTTATAGCATAAGTTTTATCACAATAATCATCATAAGTAGCAACTTTGTTCTCATCACAATCGATTGAAACCTCTTCCAAGATAGTGGACTCATCACTAAATAAAGTCATGACCTCTCTAAATCCACTTTCATAAATATTATATGATTCAACATCCTCCAAAATAGTGGGATCAGTACTTCCTAAAGTTGACACTCTTCCAAACCCACTTTCATCAATATAATCATCATAGATAGAAGGCATGCTATCATCATAACAACTTTGCATATCAAAACTTGGGAGGCTACAAATATCATCTTCATTAAACA
Source organism: Aegilops tauschii subsp. strangulata (assembly GCF_002575655.3). Classification (NCBI taxonomy): domain Eukaryota; kingdom Viridiplantae; phylum Streptophyta; class Magnoliopsida; order Poales; family Poaceae; genus Aegilops; species Aegilops tauschii. The sequence continues at coordinate 440,436,140 of NC_053036.3, forward strand.
TAGCATCCCCAAGCTTGGGACAAACATTAATTGCAAAAAATATATTCTGAAAAACATCATCTTCATCAAACATAGCATCCCCAAGCTTGGGCCTTTTCATATCATAAGCATAATCACTCTCATCATTAATAGTATGGATATCACCAATAGTATAGCAATTATCATTATCACAATTAGTAGTAGGAGCAATATCATTTGGGAGGGATACCTTTTTACCTTTGCTTCTCCTTTTTTTCTTTTTCTTCTTCACATCATGTGCGGGTTTATCCCTCTTTTTGTAGCTCCTTATTAATGAGATTGGTTGAATAGAAGGCTCCTCCTCGTTACCTGATTCATCATAAGAAATAATAGGAGAATATTGGGAAGTCTCTTCCCTTTCGTTAGTATTCTCTTCATCTTATATTTGTGTTCTTTTCTTTATTTAATTGGAAATATAAGGATTTTCAATGCAATTCACCGCGCAATACATATAAATTTCCTCTAGATCAAATTCAAGAAGTTTATCACGGGCAAATACTGGAAGATAGTTAGTTATACGTTTCATTTCTCCATAACCCATAAGCAAACTAAGTTCATTATTATGTGCAAGGGAAATCAAGTCATCACAATTTTTGGAAACGATTAGATCATGAAACAATTTGCATCGGATACTTAATTGACCACGTTCATTGCAAAGTTCACAAGTACGGCTAAGAAAATTTAAATTTTCAGCACAAACATCTAGCCTTTCTTGCAACCATTTAGTTTCTAAGTACTTATGCCTCTTACAAAATCTATCTTCCCTTTTTGGTATGTATTTGCAAACTCTATGCACTCCACAAAAATCGACATGCTTATAAGATATATTTTCATCATGACTAGTGCAATCATCATTAGTACCATGGATATTCAAGGAGATCATACTAACAATATTGCAATCATGCTCATCATTCAAATATTTAGTGCCAAACATTTTAATGCATTTTTGTTCTAACACTTTGGCACAATTTTACTTTCCATCATACTCACGAAAGATATTAAAAAGATGAAGCGTATGAGGCAAACTCAATCCATTTTTTTGTAGTTTTATTTTATAAACTAAACTAGTGCTAAAACAAGAAACAAAAAGATTCGATTGCAAGATCTAAATATATACCTTCAAGCACTCACCTCCACAGCAACGGCGCCAGAAAAGAGCTTGATGTCTACTACACAACCTTCTTCATGTAGACGTTGTTGGGCCTCCAAGTGCAGAGGTTTGAAGGACAGTAGCAAATTTCCCTCAAGTGGATGACCTAAGGTTTATCAATCCGTGGGAGGTGTAGGATGAGGATGGTCTCTCTCAAACAACCCTGCAACCAAATAACAAAGGGTCTCTTGTGTCCCCAACACACCCAATACAATGGTAAATTGTATAGGTGCACTAGTTCGGCGAAGAGATGGTGATACAAGTGCAATATGGATGGTAGATATAGGTTTTTGTAATCTAAAAATATAAATACAGCAAGGTAATTAATGATAAAAGTGAGCGTAAACGGTATTGCAATGATAGGAAACAAGGCCTAGGGTTCATACTTTCACTAGTGCAAGTTCTCTCAACAATAATAACACAATTGGATCATATAAATATCCCTCAACATGCAACAAAGAGTCACTCCAAAGTCACTAATAGCGGAGAACAAACGAAGAGATGAGAATATTGTAGGTTACGAAACCACCTCAAAGTTATCCTTTCTGATCGATCTATTCAAGAGTCCGTACTTAAATAACACAAAGCTATTCTTTTCGTTCGATCTATTATAGAGTTCGTACTAGAATAACACCTTAAGACACAAATCAACCAAAACCCCAATGTCACCTAGATACCCCAATGTCACCTCAAGTATCCGTGGGTATGATTATACGATAGGCATCACACAATCTCAGATTCATCTATTCAACCAACACAAAGTACTTCAAAGAGTGCCCCAAAGTTTCTACCGGAGAGTCAAGACGAAAACGTGTGCCAACCCCTATGCATAAGTTCACGAGGTCACGGAACCATCAAGTTGATCACCAAAACATACATCAAGTAGATCACGTGAATATCCCATTGTCACCACAGATAAGCACATGCAAGACATACATCAAGTGTTCTCAAATCCTTAAAGACTCAATCCAATAAGATAACTTCAAAGGGAAAACTCAATCCATTACAAGAGAGTAGAGGGGGAGAAACATCATAAGATCCAACTATAATAGCAAAGCTCGCGATACATCAAGGTCGTGCCAAATCAAGAACACGAGAGAGAGAGAGAGAGAGATCAAACATATAGCTGCTGGTACATACCCTCAGTTCCAAGGGTGAACTACTCCCTCGTCGTCATGGAGAGCGTCGGGATGATGAAGATGGCCACCGGTGAGGGATCCCCCCTCCGGCAGGGTGCCGGAACAGGGTTCCGATTGGTTTTTCGTGGCTACAGAGGCTTGCGGCGGCGGAACTCCCGATCTATTTTGTTCCCCGATGGTTTTAGGATATATGGAGATATATAGGCGAAAGAAGTCAGTAAGGGGAGCCACGAGGGGCCCACGAGGGTGGAGGGTGCGCCCAGGGGCGTGGGCGCCCCCCCTGCCTCGTGCTCTCCTCGTTGATCCCCTGACGTGCACTCCAACTCTCCTGGATTGCTTTCTTTCCAAAAATAACTTCTCCCGAAGGTTTCATTCCATTTGGACTCCGTTTGATATTCCTTTTCTTCGAAACACTGAAACAAGGAAAAAAAATAGGAACTGGCACTGGTGTAACACCCACGATGCGGCTATATCTCCCACGTGTCGAGGCACGACTTAGAGGCATAACCGCATTGTGGTTTAGTCGCAAGAAGGGTCATCTTCACACAATCCCATGTAATGAACAAGAATGGGATAAAGAGTTAGCTTACAATCGCCACTTCACACAATACATAAATAAATCATACATCAATCAGAGTACACACATAGGTCCGACTACGGAACCAAAAGAAAAGAAGACAACCCCAAATGCTAGATCTCCGATCGTCCCAACTGGGCTCCACTACTGATCATCAGGAAACGAAACATAGTAACGACCAAGTTCCTTGTCGAACTCCCACTTGAGCTCGGTTGCGTCATCTGCACTGTTATCATCGGCACGTGCAACTGTTTTGGAAGTATCTGTGAGTCACGAGGACTCAGCAATCTCACACACGCGAGATCAAGACTAATTAAGCTCAAGGGTAGGAAAAGGTAGTGAGGTGGAGCTGCAGCAAGCACTAAGCATATATGGTGGCTAACATACGGAAATAAGAGCGAGAAGAGGAGCAACGGAACGGTCTTCAACTAGTAATGATCAAGAAGTGATCTTGAACTCCTACTTACGTCAAACATAACCCAAAAGCCGTGTTCACTTCCCGGACTCCGCCGAAAAGAGACCATCATGGTTACACACATGGTTGATGCATTTTAATTAAGTCAAGTGTCAAGTTCTCTACAACCGGATATTAACAAATTCCCATCTGCCACATAACCACGGGCACGGCTCTCAAAAGTTTATACCCTGCAGGGGTGTCCCAACTTAGCCCATTATAAGCTCTCACGGTCAACGAAGGATAAACCTTCTCCTGGGAAGACCCGATCAGTCTTGGAATCCCGGTTTACAAGACATTTCGACAATGGTAAAACAAGACCAGAAAAGCCGCCCGATGTGCCGACAAATCCCGATAGGAGCTGCACATATCTCGTTCTCAGGGCACACCGGATGAGCAAGACGTCGGGTTGGCATAGACCCTGGTTGCCCAGGGGGCGCCGAACATCGCTCGGTTTGGACCAGCACTCGAAGGAGCACCGGCCCGGGGGGGTAAATAAAGATGACCTTTGAGTCTGCAGAACCGAAGGGAAAAAGGATTAGGTAGGCAAATGGTAAAAACAAGGTTGGGTCTTACTGGAGGAGTTTTATTCAAAGCGAACTGTCAAGGGGGTCCCATAAATCACCCAACCGTGTAAGGAACGCAAAATCAAGGAACATAACACCGGTATGACGGAAACTAGGGCGGCAAGAGTGGAACAAAACACCAGGCATAAGGCCGAGCCTTCCACCCTTTACCAAGTATATAGATGCATTAATTAAATAAGAGATATTGTGATATCCCAACAATATCCATGTTCCAACAAGGAACAAACATCATCTTCACCTGCAACTAGCAACGCTATAAGAGGGGCTGAGCAAAAGCGGTAACATAGCCAAGCAATGGTTTGCTAGGAAGGGTGACAAAGGTTAGAGGTTCATGGCAATTTGGGAGGCTTGATAAGCAAGTGGTAGGTAGCGCGGCATAACAATAGAGTGAACAACTAGCAAGCAAAGATAGAAGTGATTTCGAGGGTATGGTAATCTGGCCTGAGATCCCGGTAGGAAGAAGAACGAGTCCATGAAGTAGACAAACGGACGTAGTCGAACGGATCCTCACAATCGCAACGTAACCGGAACTATCAAGGAGAAGCGCAACCGGAAAGAAGCAAGCAACATAGTAAACAATCATAACATAAACATGGCATGATGAACAATCAAGTATGATGCATGTCCGGTTTAAAGAGGCATGGCATGGCAAAGTGCACAAACAAAACTACAAGTTAAGTGGAGCTCAATATGCAACGAGTTGCATATTGACGAAACACCACATCAATTGTTTAGTTCTCTCGGTCATGTACCCAACAATATTAAATGTTGATTAACATGGCAAGAGGTGAGGCATAAGAAAACTACCTATCTAGGCAAGTTTAAATGAGGCCGGAACAACAAACAACAATTCCGGAAAATCCCCACATGCATATTTTAGATTTGGTACTGTTCTGCCATAAACACAATTTTAGTGTTGTTAAACAGCAAAATAAAGTGCACCAAGTTAAACTAGGCATTTTTCTACCCCATTTACATATAAAGTTTATTTAATTTGGAGCTACGGTTAATTATATATGAAATAAAACATTTTAGCATGCAATTATGCAAATTAATGCGAACAACAATTTCAATATTTTAAACAGGGATGAAAGTTGCATATAGTGAAACTATACAAAATTCTAAGCATTTTGCGTACATTGTTTGTTTAATTTGGATGCATGCATACTTAGTTATTAAAAATACAAAACAGGGGCATTTTCTGTAAATAAGGATGCATTGGAAAATGCTAAAATACACAGACTGGGAAAAAGTATGCACGGGCCTGAAGCATTACGACGCAGCGGCCCAGATGAGGATTCGGCCCATGTGGTTGTGGTGTGTGCAAAAGAAATAAAAGAACAGAGCAAAACGAGGGGCGCGCGCCTGGGACTCGAACACACGACCTCCTGTATAGAGGAGCAGAGCGCTGAACAGTGCAATGCTGCTACTTGTTGCTGCAAAACAAGGGCGTGTATGAACTTGAACCGAATCAAAGGCCAGGCCTTCTTCTTTGTGGATCACAGAGGAACTGGGTGACGACGCCGGCGAGCCATGCAGCGACCTTCGCGACCACAGGCCGACGGCGGGGTGTGGTTCGCGGCGTACGGCGTGAGGGGGAAGCAGAGACCTCGAGCTCAAGCGTTTCCTCGGCTCGGGGCCATGGCGAGGTGCGGCGGAGGCACTGGGAATAACTGAGTGCATGAGTGTGTGCGTCGCGCGGGTGTGTGCGTGAGTGAGTGAGCTGCGGGTGTGGGTACGGAAACTGCGTGGGAGCATGTGAGCGAGCGGCTCCTTCTTGCCGGAGTCGTGAGCGTGCGCGTGCTCAGGCAAGAGCAGAACAGAGGAAGTGCCGGCGCTAGGGGTCATAGGACGGCGGAGGAGCTCGTCGGAGCTGTTCCGGCAACCAAAACACGCGACGGAGGGCGCGGATGGACGCTACGCAATGGGGTGAACCCATTCGTACCAAGCATGCAACGGGAAGTGGACAGATTCCTCGCCGATGACGGGGTTCCGTGGTGGTGCGCCTCGGGCTGCTATGGTTGATCGGCTATAGCAGGCAAACAAGAGAATCCTCGAACTAGAACACATCTACAGGACCCTGCGGGCCTAAGTGCCAACACCCGAGCAGAGGGTCACCGAAACTTCGCCGGAGACCATGCCATGGCTGAAGTGCCTCGGGCTCCGGTCGAGTCACGCGAGACATTGAGGAAACGAGGGGAAAAAGTGGTGCGTGGGAAGAGCGTGCTCACCGCAGGCACGCGGTGCGCCTGGATTGACGAGAAGTGGTCGGAGACGGCCAGAATCGAAGGGGATGCAGATCGGCCGCAGGAGAAGAAGACGAAGTAGAGGAAGAAGAGGACATCGTGGGAGAAGACGATCGCATCACCCCTGTCCCCATCTGGCTCCTGGTCCGGTTGTAGTCGAAGAAGACGCCGTCTTTGTGTCAACCCAGAACGAAGACGGCGACGGAGGAAGGCTATGGCTGTAGTAGAGCCATGGAGGTGCTCCGGCGCTCTCGGGTGGAAGGGGCGACGGCTTTGGAGGCATGGATCTCACCTGGCGGCGGCGAAGGAAGGAGAGGGGAAACCCTAGGGCTGGCGCTGGGCTTCTTATAGGGGCGAGGCGCGGCTCGGCGAGGGTGTGACGCGCTGGCCATGTGTGCCTCGTTTGCAAAGTTACTGTGAGAAAGAGGGAGGACGTGAGGTGGAAGAAAAGGTGAGGGGAAGAGGATGACATGTGGGGCCGAAGGGTTGAACTGGAGAGAAATTACCAGCGGGAAGGCTAAGCTGGGTTGTAGGCTGCTGCTGCTGCGCGCGGCTGGGCTGGGCTCTGAAGCTGCTGGTCGCTAGAAGCTGGGCTGCTGCTGCTCTCTCTCCCTTCTCCAAATTCTGTTTTTCGAATTTCTTGAGGCAGAAAAACAAAGAGAAAAATCACAGGGACTTTCCAGAGGGAGTAGGCTGGAATACAAATATCTCAGGAATGCTTGAATTATGCACCATTTTAATAAATTGGCTTGGAAATTTTATAGATAGAAAAATAATTCAAGTTTGAATTAAATTCAAACTTGAGTCATTTTTGAACCCAACCAAATCAAACCCAAAAGAGATGAAAATTGACAGAAGGGTTGTTGACATGGTGTAGGATTTACAGCAAATAAGTGAACATTTTACTGGGACAAGAAAATGCCACTTGCAATAAATGTGTGACAATTGAAAGGAAGAAGCTAGTGATGGGGTGTTGCGCTTGATGATGGTTTAGCTGGAAGGGCAAGATGGAACAGCAAGGAAGATGAGGAGAAGGAGTTCGAAAAGATGACAAACATACAACAAATATGCACATGATAAATTTGCACACTATAAAGATGATCATGATGCAAATGCAACAACAATGACAAATGCAATATCACAACATATAGCATATAACAAAGTGATATGAACATGCCAAACAAACAAAGGTGGCACAAAACAATATAATAAAATATGAACATGATGCAAGAAGCAAAATATGGCAATGACACTCATCGTGATCATGACATCAACATAGAGGAATGAAATATGCAAAACAATTTTGATAATGCAACAAACATAATAAACACACGGCAACAACTATAATAAATAGAAGGCATCTGGAGCATCGGTCTCGGGGCGTTACAACTCTCCTCCACTAACAAGAGATCTCGTCCCGAGATCTTAGGAACGAGACGGAAGAAAAGAGGATGAAGTAATCAAGAGTGCAAGAAAGAAGATTAAGAAAGTCGAGAACACTCGAGTAGATAAGAGGAACGGCGAATATGACGAGAATCACAAGCTGAAGGACAAGATAGACTCTGAAACCACTGCGGTTGGAAGAAGATAGAAAAGGAATAAGAACGACAGAATTGTGATAGCATCCCTGTTGAACATGGAATGGAATAAAGCATGAGCTTGACAAGATGGAACGATACTTGATGAGAGGGACAACACAACACCTCCGGAAGAATTGAAAGAGTGGAATTAAAAGAACGGAGAAGAAGATAACAACTTCTACCATGAATGAAATAGAGAGCATCCTTAGAAGGAAACATTGAACGGAGTTGTTGGAAATTCAACAACAAAAGAATAAGCTTGTTGTGGACTTATGGGTAACATCTCAAAATTATTAGGTGGTAACCTACCACAAGCGGAAAAGATTGAAAAGCTGAGAAGAATGAGGAAATGCAAAACTCCACTTCAGAAGAATATGGAGAATTAATTGCACTTTGAGAAGCAAGAAGAAGATACTTGAGCTTCGCCTACAAGAATCTTGATGAACACTTGAAGAGTGAATTAAATCATGATGAGCCACCGTGATGAACTCCGGTAACAAAAGAATGACGAGATAAAATTGAAGGATTAAAGGGATAAGATTAAATCCTTGTGATGATTTGGATGGAGGTTCGCGACGAAATCGGCGAGAAGCTTAGAACTCCGAAAAAGAAAAGATGAAAACACTTTGAACCGAGAATGTGATAAGATGAACAAACTCCAAAAAGAAGAGATAACCACTTGAAGAAAGAAGAATAAGGATTACGTTATGCTTATCCTCCACCAATTAAATTGATCAGAAACAATGGATTTGCATACTACTTATTCTTGTTGGAAAGATTAAGGGGGGATATAGCGCAAAACTTGAGAAAGTCTTCGTGAACCACCGCTAGGGCTGGAAAGAACGAATGAATTGATATGATAACAACAGAAAGAATCTTGAATGAGCCACCATAGGAATTGAAACGAATGAAGAAAAGAGAATGAATCACCGGAAAGAATTAGAAAAGCACAAAGATACTTGAGGGAATCTAGAGACAAGAGAACGAAGAGATCACAAACTGATTAAAGAGCAAAGCACCAGAAGAATATGGAGACGAACGAAAAGGCACGAATATAGAATAATTGAAGAATGAATCTGAAAACTTAGGACAAAGAAATCTTCTGAAATGATGGCCTTTGGATGATGAAGAAGCGAAAACAACTCATGAAATGCTCCGGATGGGTATGAAAAGAATTCTCACAATCGAAAAACAATTATGAGAGGATGGCATAAGCTAGAACTATGATTCTTTGGAAATACGGGTAAGGATTTGGAGGAAAAATTCTTCTTCGGTCTTCAAATGTTGAGAATGATGATGAGAAACACCACCATGAATTATAGAGGCACTCCGGAACCATGAAGAATAGAAAGGTTGAATCAATCAATGAAAAGAATTTGAAAGATCTTGGAGAAATACATATGACTGATGATAATTCATTCTTACGTCAAACTTTGCAATGAATTTGAGAATAACTCCGAAAATATTAGAAGAGTCAGGTAAGATCCTGGGAAAAGACCTGTGGGTTAGGGCCCACTCAAAAGAAAGACCGTTGAAATGATTACTTGAAATGGAGATTGCACCGGTTGAATTAAATGGCTTGAATGAGATAACAACCTCAAAATAGTTTAAGCTGATTAAGAATGGAAGCTTGAATTTTCTGAGATATCTTCAGCGCTCCGGATACAAATGAATGGCGAAAAATGGATGAGTAAGAGGTGCACTGGCATGAGAAAACATTTGAAACGCGGAAAGGAATATGATCAACACTGTAAGCTTGAATTGGATCCACTGGAGAAGAAACAACAACGAAGGATGATGAACTTGAAACTGTTGAGCATCTTCATGAGAAATCACCGGTTAAGAACATGGAGGAAAAGAATGAAGAGACTTCACATCCATAAGATGGATACTTGATTAAGAAATCTGAGTGTTGCAAGAAAAAGGGTGGGAGGGCGGGAAAAACAAAGACAACTTGGGACGGATGAAGCAAACACCGTTGCAAAGAACTGAGAATTGATCTCGTGAATGTTAAAATGATCGGATCCACTTGAAAAAGAGCACGTCGGTTGGAAAGAATTGGAAAGACAACCTTGAAGATGAAGAAGGATTAGCATCCACATGGAAATATGAGAACACCGCTTAGAATAAGGTATGGAATCAACACTTGACATTGAAGAAACTCGAATACCACAAAACAAAACAAAAACAAAGGATTTGGCTTGCAGAATAGGACGGAAACAAACATATGATAAATCCCATATCGTATCATGTGTCTGTTGGAAAGATATCCTACGAGATACTTGAATTCCCACTTATAAACTCCCGAAAATTTCTGCTTATGCAATTCTGGTGCTGGGGATACAGGGGACACAAAATATATCACCCAAACTAGCAATCCCTAGATCCAGCTGTATCCATCCGTCAACACATAACCAAGAAACCTTCGGAAATCATTTACCTCAACCTTCGAAAAGCATCCGTTATACGAGTTATGGCAATACTCCCGAACTCCCGCCCCAGTACTGGGTGGCGTCGAGGTTATCTCACCAACAACTGCATAAAAGAGATTTTCGATGTCGGCGAAACTCAGGTATTCCAGAACTACAACGATAAAATTGTGACGACAACACCTCGGAGCTCAACTCCCCGGGACACTGCCACAACCCCTATATGTCAGGAGGCACCAAGAACAATGTTCTCGTCACAAAACCATCGGAACGATTCCAAGATATCCGCGTGATCCTAAAAAAAATTAGTGAAATTTGAGGAGAGGAAAATCAAAACATCTACGTCAGGAGGCCTCACCAGAGCGACGAAGGGACTGAGGAGTAAAAAGAATCCTACTCTCCGATATATATAATCCTAAGACTCAAAACATTTTTGTTCTAGACTCAACAACATCAGCGATTCGATCAAGCAGGGGGCTCCTAAGTCGGGGATGGCTCTGATTACCAACTTGTAACACCCACGATGCGGCTATATCTCCCACGTGTCGAGGCACGACTTAGAGGTATAACCGCATTGTGGTTTAGTCGCAAGAAGGGTCATCTTCACACAATCCCATGTAATGAACAAGAATGGGATAAAGAGTTGGCTTACAATCGCCACTTCACACAATACATAAATAAATCATACATCAATCAGAGTACACACATAGGTCCGACTACGGAACCAAAAGAAAAGAAGACAACCCCAAATGCTAGATCCCCGATCGTCCCAACTGGGCTCCACTACTGATCATCAGGAAACGAAGCATAGTAACGACCAAGTTCCTTGTCGAACTCCCACTTGAGCTCGGTTGCGTCATCTGCACTGTTACCATCGGCACCTGCAACTGTTTTGGAAGTATCTATGAGTCACGAGGACTCAGCAATCTCACACCCGCGAGATCAAGACTATTTAAGATTAAGGGTAGGAAAAGGTAGTGAGGTGGAGCTGCAGCAAGCACTAAGCATATATGGTGGCTAAGATACGCAAATAAGAGCGAGAAGAGGAGCAACAGAATGGTCGTTAACTAGTAATGATCAAGAAGTGATCCTGAACTCCTACTTACGTCAAACATAACCCAAAAGCCGTGTTCACTTCCCAGACTCCGCCGAAAAGAGACCATCACGGTTACACACACGGTTGATGCATTTTAATTAAGTCAAGTGTCAAGTTCTCTACAACCGGATATTAACAAATTCCCATCTGCCACATAACCGCGGGCACGGCTCTCGAAAGTTTATACCCTGCAGGGGTGTCCCAACAAAGCCCATTATAAGCTCTCACGGTCAACGAACGATAAACCTTCTCCCGGGAAGACCCGATCAGTCTCGGAATCCCGGTTTACAAGACATTTCGACAATGGTAAAACAAGACCAGCAAAGTCGCCCGATGTGCCGACAAATCCCGATAGGAGCTGCACATATCTTGTTCTCAGGGCACACCGGATGAGCAAGACATCGTGTTGGCATAGACCCTGGTTGCCCAGGGGGCGCCGAACATCGCTCGGTTTGGACCAGCACTCGAAGGAGCACTGGCCCGGGGGGGGGTAAATAAAGATGACCCTTGAGTCTGCAGAACCCAAGGGAAAAAGGATTAGGTAGGCAAATGGTAAAAACAAGGTTGGTTCTTACTGGAGGAGTTTTATTCAAAGCGAACTGTCAAGGGGGTCCCATAAATCACCCAACCGCGTAAGGAACGCAAAATCAAGGAACATAACACCGGCATGACGGAAACTAGGGCGGCAAGAGTGGAACAAAACACCAGGCATAAGGCCGAGCCTTCCACCCTTTACCAAGTATATAGATGCATTAATTAAATATGAGATATTGTGATATCCCAACAATATCCATGTTCCAACAAGGAACAAACTTCATCTTCACCTGCAACTAGCAACTCTATAAGAGGGGCTGAGCAAAAGCGGTAACATAGCCAAGCTACGGTTTGCTAGGAAGGGTGACAAAGGTTAGAGGTTCATGGCAATTTGGGAGGCTTGATAAGCAAGTGGTAGGTAGCGCGGTATAACAATAGAGCGAACAACTAGCAAGCAAAGATAGAAGTGATTTCGAGGGTATGGTCATCTTGCCTGAGATCCCGGTAGGAAGAAGAATGAGTCCATGAAGTAGACAAACAGACGTAGTCGAACGGATCCTCACAATCGCAACGTAACCGGAACTATCAAGGAGAAGCGCAACCGGAAAGAAGCAAGCAACATAGTAAACAATCATCACATAAACATGGCATGATGCACAATCAAGTATGATGCATGTCCCGTTTAAAGAGGCATGGCATGGCAAAGTGCACAAACAAAACTACAATTTAAGTGGAGCTCAATATGCAATGAGTTGCATATTGACGAAACACCACATCAATTGTTTAGTTCTCTCGGTTATGTACCCAACAATATTAAATGTTGATTAACATGGCAAGAGGTGATGCATAAGAAAACTACCTATCTAGGCAAGTTTAAATGAGGCCGGAACAACAAACAACAATTCCGGAAAATCCCCACATGCATATTTTAAATTTGGTACTGTTCTGCCATAAACACAATTTTAGTGTTCCTAAACAGCAAAATAAAGTGCACCAAGTTAAACTAGGCATTTTTCTACCCCATTTACATATAAAGTTTATTTAATTTGGAGCTACGGTTAATTAGATATGAAATAAAACATTTTAGCATGGCAATTATGCAAATTAATGCGAACAACAATTTCAATATTTTAAACAGGGATGAAAGTTGCATATAGTGAAACTATACAAAATTCTAAGCATTTTGCATACATTGTTTGTTTAATTTGGATGCATGCATACTTAGTTATTAAAAATACAAAACAGGGGCATTTTCTATAAATAAGGATGCATTGGAAAATGCTAAAATACACAGACTGGGAAAAAGTATGCACAGGCCCGAAGCATTACGATGCAGCGGCCCAGATGAGGATTTGGCCCATGTGGCTGTGGTGTGTGCAAAAGAAATAAAAGAACAGAGCAAAACGAGGGGCGCGCGCCTGGGACTCGAATACGCGACCTCCTGGATAGAGGAGCAGAGCGCTGACCAGTGCGATGCTGCTACTTGTTGGTGCAAAACAAGGGCGTGTATGAACTTGAACCGAATCAAAGGCCAGGCCTTCTTCTTCGTGGATCACAGAGGAACTGGGTGACGACGCCGGCGAGCAAGACAGTGACCTTCGCGACCACAGGCCGGTGGCGGGGTGTGGTTCGCGGCGTACGGCGTGAGGGGGAAGCAGGGACCTCGATCTCAAGCGTTTCCTCGGCTCGGGGCCATGGCGAGGTGCGGTGGAGGCACTGGGAATGACTGAGTGCATAAGGGCGTGCGTCACGCGGGTGTGTGCGTGAGTGAGTGAGCTGCGGGTGTGGGTACGGAAACTGCGTGGGAGCATGTGAGCGAGCGGCTGCTTCTTGCCGGAGTCATGAGCATGCGCGTGCTCAGGCAAGAGCAGAACAGAGGAAGTGCCGGCGCTGGGGGTCATAGGACGGCGGAGGAGCTCGTCGGAGCTGTTCCGGCAACCAAAACACGCGACGGAGGGCGCGGATGGAAGCTACGCAACGGGGCGAACCCATTCGTACCAAGCATGCAATGGGAAGTGGACAGATTCCTCGCCGACGACGGGGTTCCGTGGTGGTGCGCCTCGGGCTGCTATGGTGGATCGGCTATAGCAGGCAAACGAGAGAATCCTCGAACTAGAACGCATCTACTGGACCCTACGGGCCTAAGTGCCAACACCCGAGCAGAGGGTCACCGTAACTTCGCCGGAGAACATGCCATGGCCAAAGTGCCTCGGGCTCCGGTCGATTCACGCGAGACAGGGAGGCAACAAGGGGAAAAAGTGGTGCGTGGGAAGAGCGTGCTCACCGCAGGCACGCGGTGCACCTGGATTGACGAGAAGTGGTCGGAGACGGCCAGAATCAAAGGGGATGCAGATCGGCCGCAGGAGAAGAAGACGAAGTAGAGGAAGAAGAGGACGTCGTGGGAGAAGACGATCGCGTCACCCCTGTCCCCATCTGGCTCCTGGTCCGCTTGTAGTCGAAAAAGACGCCATCTTCGAGTCGACCCAGAACAAAGACGGTGACGGAGAAACGATATGGCTACGGTGGAGCCATGGAGGTGCTCCGGCACTCTCGGGTGGAAGGGGCGACGGCTTTGGAGGCATGGATCTCGCCTGGCGGCGGCGGAGGAAGGAGAGGGGAAACCCTAGGGCTGGCGCTAGGCTTCTTATTGGGGTGAGGCGCGGCTCGGCGAGGGTGTGACGCGGTGTGCCTGGTTTGCAAAGTTACTGTGAGAGAGAGGGAGGACGTGAGGTGGAAGAAAAGGTGAGGGGAAGAGGATGACATGTGGAGCCGAAGGGTTGAACTGGAGAGAAATTACCAGCGGGAAGGCTAAGCTGGGTTGTAGGCTGCTGTTGCTGCGCGCGGCTGGGCTGGGCTCTGAAGCTGCTGGTTGCTGGAAGTTGGGCTGCTGCTGCTCTCTCTCCCTTCTCCAAAATCTCTTTTTCGAATTTCTTGAGGCAGAAAAACAAAGAAAAAATCACAGGGACTTTGGAGTGGGAGTAGGCTGGAATACAAATATCTCAGGAATGCTTGAATTATGCACCATTTTAATAAATTGGCTTGGAAATTTTATAGATAGAAAAATAATTCAAGTTTGAATTAAATTCAAACTTGAGTCATTTTTGAACCCAACCAAATCAAACCCAAAAGAGACGAAAATTGACAGAAGGGTTGTTGACATGGTGTAGGATTTACAGCAAATAAGTGAACATTTTACTGGGACAGGAAAATGCCACTTGCAATAAATGTGTGACAATTGAAAGGAAGAAGCTAGTGATGGGGTGTTGCGCTTGATGATGGTTTAGCTGGAAGGGCAATGTGGAACAGCAAGGAAGATGAGGAGAAGGAGTTCAAAAAGATGACAAACATCCAACAAATATGCACATGATAAATTTGCACACTACAAAGATGATCATGATGCAAATGCAACAACAATGACAAATGCAATATCACACCATATAGCATATAACAAAGTGATATGAACATGGCAAACAAACAAAGGTTGCCCAAAACAATATAATAAAATATGAACATGATGCAAGAAGCAAAATATGGCAGTGACACTCATCGTGATCATGACATCAACATAGAGGAATGAAATATGCAAAAACAATTGTGATAATTCAACAAACATAATAAACACACGGCAACAACTAAAATAAATAGAAGGCATCTGGAGCATCGGTCTCGGGGCGTTACAACTGGGCTCTGTGTTAATAGGTTAGTCCCAAAAATAATATAAAAGTGTTTAATAAAGCCCATAAACATCCAAAACAGATAATATAATAGCATGAATACTTCATAAATTATAGATACATTGGAGACATATCAGCATCCCAAGCTTAATTCCTGCTCGTCCTCGAGTAGGTAAATGATAAAAGAAATAATTTATGAAGTGTGAATGCTAGCAGGTGCACAAGTTTGATCAATGATAATTTCAATCACCTTTTTCTAGCATCATTATATGTCATAACAGTAGCTCAACTCATAAAACTTTTCATGATCAAGTAACAAACTATTCACATGTTAAAGTATAGATCATAAACTTTCTTGAAAACTAACAAACCGTGTTATTAGTCATCAAACAATTACAATTCATCTTATTTTCAGGAAGAGTCTATGTCAGAGCTTTGTTTTAGCAAACTCCACATACTCAACTATCATTTAGTCTTTCACAATTGCTAACACTCACGCGATATTTATGGGTTCAAAGTTTTAATCAGACACAGAGAAAGATAGGGGCTTATAGATTCGCCTCCCAACCTTTTACCTCAAGGGTAATGTCAACAATAATAGTTCATGGTGCCTTACATCCAATTGGATATATATATCGGAATCTTTCCAACACGAGGTGCTTGCCAAAGGATAAAATGAAAAAAGGAAAGGTGAAGATCACCATGACTCTTGCATAAAAGTAAAAGATAGGCCCTTCGCAGAGGGAAGCAGAGGTTGCCATGCGCTTTTATAGTTGGATGCACAAAATCTTAATGCGAGGGAACGTCACTTTATATTGCCACTTGTGATAGGGACCTTTATTATGCAGTCCGTCGCTTTTATTTCTTCCATATCACAATGATCGTATAAAGATTATTTTCTCCACACTAAAAGATCATACATATTTAGAGAGCAATTTTTATTGCATGCACCGATGACAACTTACTTGAAGGATCTTACTCAATCCATAGGTAGGTATGGTGGACTCTCATGGCAATACTGGTTTAAGGGATGTTTGGAAGCACAAGTAGTATCTCTACTTGGTGCAAGGAATTTGGCTAGCATGAGGGGGAAAGGCAAGCTCAACGTGTTGGGCGATCCATGACAATATACTTTATTTCGGATATAAGAAAACACAACCCATTACGTTGTCTTCCTTGTCCAACATCAACCTTTTAGCATGTCATATTTTAATGTGTGCTCACAATTGCAAAAGATGTCCAAGATCGTATATTTACATGTGAAATCTCTCTTCCTTCAATATTCTTTCATGAATTGTTCAAGTGACCAATACAATGTTTGCTAACCTTCAATAAATTTACCACCTCTACTTCTTATATGTGAAGGCATTACTCCCCATGGGAAAGGCATATGAAACATATATAATTTTAGATTTATGACATTCAAATCATTCAACCATTTACTCATAGGATATAAGTGAAGCACAGGACTAAATGACAAACTACTCCAAAAAGATATAAGTGCAGATCAATGAGTAGTTGAATAATTATGTAGCTACGTGAAGACTCTCTCTCATTTAAGAATTTCAGATCTTGGTCAATTTCGAACAACATCAACATTGTCTCCCTATCTATACGCCATTTATGGACACAAACGACCCCTCTCCCCCCTCTCTTCCTCTCTTTCTCTCTCTCTCTCTCCGCCGCTCTCTCTCTCTCTTGCTCTCTCTATCTATCTATCTATCTCTCTCGCTCGCTCGCTCTCACACCCCTCTCCCACACACACTTGATGTCTCTTCCAAATAGTCTGCTCCCCGCCCACACCCATGCTATCCCGCTACTACACATGCCTTTGTCTCTCTGTGACACACATGTCACACCATTCCCCTTCCCTTATACTAGGTTTACATCATTACTGGTCTCTCTACTCCACATACACACACTCCCTCTCACACACAAACGCGCACACAAACACACACAGACACGCACAAACACCCATTTATCTGGATCCTCATCTCTCCCCATGTCCGCATGTGTACCTCACACACTCACTCTCTGATTATGTCTATGTGTCTCCACGTTACCCAACACAAAGCCCCATGTACATGTCTCTCCCTATCCTCCACACACATAGACACAAAGAATCTCTTATCATTGCCTCAGTCTCTAGACATATCACACACGCACACTGTCTCTTTCTCTCTCGCAAACACGCCCAACAAGGGTTTCCCCGTGAATAACTTACCATCTATTCATCAACAGTCGTGGCAGTACAGCGAACACAAGACGTGAAAAATAATAAATCTACACGTGCGTAGACCACCTAGTATGACTACTAGGACTAGAGCAAGCCGAAAACGCGCCGCCGTCACCCCCTCCTTATCGGCGACGGGAAAACCTTTGTTTTACACAGTCGAGAAGTCATTGTGCTAAGTCCCCACATGCTGAGGCGTTGAATAGAATGTAGATCCTAGTTTACGGAAACAAGTATCGATAATACGTTTGTATCTCCACACTTATATTTCTTCTCTTATAAAAAACCGAGTTGGTGATGATGGTACGCGTGCCATCTTGCAATATAGACCATCCGATCTATATCTGACGAATGGAAATTAAACTAAAAGATACCCGCACCCCTCTCCACACTTGCAGACAAGGCCTTCCCTCGTTCATCCTTATCTCCAACAACCTCATTGTTGAGCAATTAAGAAAGGAAGCCTCTGGAACAAACTGGCCTGGTGGCCGCTGCCGGCGTCGTCCATGCCCATGCCTCCGCTCAGTCCGACCACCAATCACCACCACGCCCCACTCCTCTTCACCTTATCTCCTATTTCTCGAGATATCATTAGTTTTTACACATGGGATTACTCCCGTATGGGTCAATCACAACAAGTGTTTTATAAAAAAATGCATCTTGATGTTCCATGAAATGCACGGACATCTTGCTGGTACTCCTACAGAAGACTAAGTTGGTGATGATGGTGTGTCTGCCATCCGTCATTTCTGACCATTAGATCTACATCTAACGACTGTGAGGTAAGTTGTTGCCTTTTCTCACCAACATCACACTTCTCTACCAATTTGCAGAAAAACCCATAATTAGTATCTTAAAACCAACCACATCCCTCCCTCATGTAACATCCCAAATTTTCAATTTGGAATGTTATACATAGGTCATCATATGCATATCATATTTTGTTGCATTTTGCTTTGCGGTCTTAAAAATCCTAAGAAACTCAAGGACCCACAAAGAGAGTTGGGGATTTCTTTTCTTTTCATATTCGAATTTTTCTCAAATATTGAAAAAGAGGATCATTTTGGTTTTAATTATTTTTCTCTCCGAATAATATTTCCAATATAAAAATAAAATGAGAGGAGATAATATGACTTCTCCAAAATAAAATAAATATTGGAGGAAAAATGTAAAAATCAAATAATTTTTTTTTGGATTTTATTGCTATTTTATTTGAATTAGAAAATATGCATTTTTCAAAATTGCATTTTTAGGCCAAGCAAATGTTCACTTTGTTCTAAATATTTTATTTAGATGGTGAAAATTGTTTTGGGCATTTTTAGAATTTTTTTATACTTTTTTTAGGATTTTCCTTTTCGGCGGAATTGTTTAAAAAAAGTCGCGCGCCCGACTGGGCCAACGGCCCAGCCGAGCGGGCCGAAGCCCAGCGCCACCGCCGCCGTGCCGCGCACGGACGGCGAGGGGAGTCCGAGCCGGACTCCTCCCCTGGTCGGCCCCCTCCCCAAGCAACGCCGTCGCCCGCCCCCTTTATAAGCGCGCCCGGGCCCCCCTGGAGTCCAAAGCCGCCGCGCTGCCGCCTGCCATCGCCCGCGCCGCCGCCACCCGCCGCCAAGCCGCTGCCGCGCCGCGCCCTGCAGCCACCCGCCGCCTCGCCACTGCCACGCCGCGCCCCGCAGCCACCCGACGCCGACCCGCAGCCGCCCGATGCCGTCGACCGTCGTCGCCGCCACCGCGGATCTCACCGAAGCCGCCGCCGTTGACCCTGTTTGACCGGTCAGTTTCTCTCGGTTAAACCCCGGTTTCTTTTTAGTTTTCCGGTTTATTTTCTTAGATCGGTTTTCATCAGTTTATTTTATTTAGCGGACGTTCGTCCGTTCATTCGTTTTAACGAATGTTGTTCGCCGGTTAGGTTCAGACAGCGAACGTTCATTCGTTAGTCTTTTCTTTTTATTTTATTTTCGGCCAGGGACATATCCGCGATTATTTTTATCACAGATTAGCCCCTGATCTTCAAACCCTCGCCGTTTCTAAACCGTTTGTCCAAATCCAGTGAAACCAACGCCAAAATCTTCATCTCGAGCCCCTCTTTCTCTTTAATCAACTTGAATAAGGTTTTGACAATTTAAAATTTGGTTTGAAGCAGATTTAATTTCGAAGTTCTTTTGATCGTAGTTTCAGTTCGGTAGCTCCGATTCGATTGATTCTTTTTGCAGATCGAATCTCTTGAGTTGAACTTTCAGATTTGATCTTCTTATTTGAGTTTTACCCGTGCATCTTTGCTTGAGTGCTTATGTATGCTATTGTTTGTTTGCGATAGAATTCTCGGAGTGTGAAGCGTGCTACTACGAGTCTCTAGGGTTTGTGAATCGTCGGCAAGGCAAGTAACACATTGATCATACTCTTTTCATACCCAATTTTTATGCATTAGTTTCAACCCTCAAACATTGCATGAGTTGGATCTCTTAACATGTGGGTTTTGGGAAGTAGATGATGAGGTAGAACCTATTGCCCTTTTTATTATCAAACCTTGGGAGTTACTTCTACGCTATGCTTACATTGCCATTCTATGCTCGTAGACGTGGTTTGGGTTTGAGTGAAATCCATGACAGATGTGAGATTGTTAATCAATGGTTAACTTAAGGTGGCTACTTAAATACACATCTGGGTGGATTGGTTGCGGGCACCTGGAGAATCCAGTGTTGTCCTAGGATATCCCGGAGTACCCGTGTGATCATCCTATGGTCCGCCACCCAGGATCAAAGGGATCATATGATTATTCATGCTAGAAACTTCCGTGTGCAGCCACAATCTATTATGGGCTCTAGCATAGTTGAGTATGTTGCATGACCTCTTTCAGTGGTGGGCTAGCAGATGTAGGGGAAAGTAGGTGTAACTGTCCACCCAGAGTAAAGAGTTAGTGCTTCTGAAAGACTGTGTCTCGGTCATCCGTTTCTCAAACACCATGTAGTGCGAGAAAACCAACGGAGGAGATCGAGTCTTGTGGGGAAAAGTGCGCAAACCTCTGCAGAGTGTACAAACTAATCATGGTTAGCCGTGTCCCCGGTTATGGACATCTTGAGTATCTGGTTCTTGGATTATCATGTTGATTTCATCACTCTAAATTAATTTGTTGGGTTATTAATACTACTTAATTGGGATTGAGTTGGAGGAACCTTCTCAATGTTTAATAACTACCATGATAGTTAAACAAAATATATTCATTTGTTGTAGGGAAAACTGGCTTTTCGCAAAACATTATAACCATAGAGGCCCCACCAGCCATATATGCATGTAGTGATAGCATTTATCCTGTTCATTGCTCTACTGTGTTACATTGCCAGCATATTCCATGTGCTGGCCCGTTTCGGGCTGCAACATATCATGTTGCAGACTTTTCAAACGAAGAGTAAGGTGCGCTAGGTCGTTGTCGTGCACTCAGCTATGCCGTTGGAGTTGATGGACTCACTTTATCTTCCAAGCCTTCCGCTGTTATCTTATTTAGATGGCCTTAAGCCATATTTATTTTAATAAGTTCTCTCTTGAGACTATCGATGTAATAAGTGTGTGATTGCTACTCTGTTATAAATCCTTCAAGTACTGTGTGTGTCAGCATTACCGATCCAGGGATGACACTTAAGCACAGAGATTTGACCGTCTAAGGTCGGATCGCTACAAGATGGTATCAGAGCACACGCTGAATGTAGGACACGACCACTAAGATGAGCCATAGGCCACTCTTCTCTACTCATTTCTGACTCCTCTCCATTTTCTACTCTATAGGATGGCAAACTCAAGGAACAAGTTTGCACAATCGGATGAAGATACACCCTTTGGACGACACTTCAAGGAAGTCATTAGGTACCTGAACATCGGAATACCAAGCTACACCGGGACCTACACCGCCACTTTATCAGAAGAGGAGCGTTGGATGATTCGAGTTCAAGTTCCAGGAAGGACATTCACGCCAGTCACTGAGCCCATAGAGTTTTCCTTTGATGCACAACCTGGAGTCTAGGTAAGAGCATGGCAGCCCACATCGCCATGGGATGCATCGGCGAA
This sequence comes from Aegilops tauschii subsp. strangulata, assembly GCF_002575655.3. Classification (NCBI taxonomy): domain Eukaryota; kingdom Viridiplantae; phylum Streptophyta; class Magnoliopsida; order Poales; family Poaceae; genus Aegilops; species Aegilops tauschii. The sequence goes on from NC_053036.3 coordinate 440,457,916, forward strand.
GTTTACCACAAGAATCTTAAGGACACCATCTACCAGATATGTGGGCGCCGAGATTAACAATGGGAGATGATCAACACCAAGAGGGAAAGGTCCATTGCAGCTTTCATCCAGGAGTTAAACCAGCACATTCATCGACAGGAGAACCAGATGTGTGCAAGCATGATAGACATGAAGAAGGTGATGACCCGGAACATGGAGCTAGAAGAGGAACTCAAGTTTACTTGCGACGGATACGAGGAGGAAATCGCAATACTAGTCGAGAAGAATGACGACCTGACAAGGAAGCTAGGAGTGTTCATGGGAGACCCCACGCTAGGAGGAGATGACGACCATCACGATGACATCCGTTCTGAAGACTACATCATCATCGAAGACACCGATTCCGACCCCGATAGTAGTGATGATGACTATGAAGACGAAGCTGGAGCAGATATCATGGAGTCTTCCACTGATCAAAATTTCTAGTAGACTACCATATTATTAGTAGTATTTTCCCCCATGTATATAGTAGTAGTCCGAGCACTGTAACGATAGTTAGATCGATTGTATGCCCTTGTTTGAATTGATTTGGTGTGATATGAATGTGTTTGTCTCATGTGCATATGGGTAGTGCTTTCTCACTAGACCTCATTCTATTCTAATCTCTCCCCTCTAAACCCATCAGATGCCTCCGAGACGTGACCCCGGATTTGTTTTCCCATCGGAGCTCACTTAGTTGATCCAGCAGCAGAATGCCTTAATGCAGCTACTAGTCCAGAACCAAGGCAACAACAACAACAACCCACCGCCACCACCTCTAGTTGACAACTTAGCCCGTTTTCTAAGGTTGAATCCGCCGGTGTTTTCCAGTAGCACCGAGCCAATAGTTGCTGATGACTGGCTACACAAGATCGGAATGCACAGATGCAGAGAAGGTGCGTTTTGCCGCACATCAATTGGATGGACCCGCAACCTCATGGTGGGAGAATTACACAGCCACTTTCCCTATAGCCAATATCACCTGGGATCAGTTTCAGCAAGCATTCCGCACCGCACATGTCTCAACTAGAGCTATGAGCATGAAGAAGCATGAGTTTCGCAACTTACGCCAGGGAAACCGTACTGTGGGGCAATACGTGGATGAGTTTAGCAAGTTAGCTCGCTATGCCCTAGATGATGTGGCCACAGATGCCGCTAAGCAGGAGAAGTTTATGGAAGGGCTGAATGATGAGATGAGTATGCAGTTGATGGTGGCAACATTTAATAACTATCAGGAGTTGGTAGACAAGGCCCTTATGATTGAAGGGAAGTAGCAGCAGATTTAGAGCCGTAAGAGGAAGTATGGACAAGGGAAGTGCAATTCAGGAGCTCAGCAGAAGCCTCGTTTTACCCAGAACTCGAGACGATACACCCATAAGCATGGAGGCCATACCCACAATGGAGGAAGTTCACATAACCACAGTGGCCCCAAGAATGGAAACGGGAATGGAGCAGGAAGTAATCAGAACCGCTCTAACCCAGCCACACCCGCCAAGAAGGATCTATGTCACATTACTTGTTTCAAGTGCGGGAAGACTGGACATTACGCCACCGAGTGTTCTGAAGCAAAGAATGGTAACGGAAATGGAAGCTCTGGGAAGAAGCCCAACCCTTTCAACAAGGGACAAGTGAACCACGTGAACGTGGAGGAGGTTGAAGAGCAGCCAGATGCAGTTATAGGTAAGTTTTTTGTTAAGTCATTTACTGCAATCGTTCTTTTTGATACTGGTGCATGGCATTTGTTCATTTCAAGGGGATTTGTGGATAAGTATAAGTTGCCCACCAAAGTTCTTAGGACACCTGTTGGGGATATTACTACTGGGTATAAACCGGCCAGGAGAGGCCAGGTTATTCCCATAACGAGTTATTTACATTTGAAGCCCATGAAGACAAGGAGTGTGGCGCTTTACGAAGGCCCAGGGCCGAAAGGCGGATTAATGCATGTAGACATAAACTGCCATTGATATGTAAACTTGTGTTGTAAGATAGAAAGAGTAGAAACCGAGCCGAACACGTTTATGAGCCGGCCTCGGGATTCTGTAAACCGACGGTCGTCAACCTATGTATATAAAGGGACGACCCGACGGTGGTTTAGGGACAAGAAACAACAACTCGAGAGCCAGGCATAGCGGATTCGCTCCCTGGTCATCGAAACCCTAGCAATTCCACAACAACTGGATTAGGCCTTTACCTTCACCGCAACGGGCCGAGCCAGTATAAAACTCTCTCTGTCCTTTGTCCGCTTTAACCGTTTTAAGCTAACCCGTCGCGATGGCTCCATGACTAAGTCCTTTCACTAGGACATCTGCCGTGACAAAACGACGACAATTGGTGCCCACCGTGGGGCTATCGCAACATGGTTTCGAGTTCTTAGAGGGCAGCTTCGAAGGACTCAAGGGATACGATGTGGGCCGGATGACCAAGAGTTGTCGCGGCAAGCTCTACATCGACGACGCAGGCTGGGGCCCCGAGCCCAGCTCAATTGAGTACGGGTACCGGGTCCCCTTCGGCGGCATTCACGTGTTCATTGGCAAGATTGGCGAACCGGGCCCTGAGCCGAACATCTACACCGATGATACGTCTCCGTCGTATCTACTTTTCCAAACACTTTTGCCCTTGTTTTGGACTCTAACTTGCATGATTTGAATGGAACTAACCCGGACTGACGCTATTTTCAGCAGAATTGCCATGGTGTTATTTATGTGCAGAAACAAAAGTTCTTGGAATGACCTGAAACTCCACGAAACGTATTTATGGAAAATATTAAAAATACTGGAAGAAGAATCCACGTCAGGGGGGCCTCCACCTGTCCACGAGGGTGGGGGCACGCCTGCCCCCTGGGCGCGCCCCCTGCCTCGTGGGCCCCCTGTTGCTCCACCGAGCTCAACTGCAACTCCATATATTCGTGGTCGGGGAGAAAAAAATCAGAGAGAAGGATTCATCGTGTTTTACGATACGGAGCCGCTGCCAAGCCCTAAACTCTCTCGGGAGGGCTGATCTGGAGTCCGTTCGGGGCTCCGGAGAGGGGTATCCGTCGCCATCGTCATCATCAACCATCCTCCATCACCAATTTCATGATGCTCACCGCCGTGCGTGAGTAATTCCATCGTAGGCTTGCTGGACGGTGATGGGTTGGATGAGATCTATCATGTAATCGAGTTAGTTTTGTTAGGGTTTGATCCCTAGTATCCACTATGTTCTGAGATTGATGTTGCTATGACTTTGCTATGCTTAATGCTTGTCACTAGGGCCCGAGTGCCATGATTTCAGATCTGAACCTATTATGTTTTCATGAATATATGTGAGTTCTTGATCCTATATTGCAAGTCTATTGTCACCTACTATGTGTTATGATCCGGCAACCCCGAAGTGACAATAATCGGGACCACTCCCGGTGATGACCATAGTTTGAGGAGTCCATGTATTCACTATGTGTTAATGCTTTGGTCCGGTACTCTATTAAAAGGAGGCCTTAATATCCCTTAGTTTCCATTAGGACCCCGCTGCCATGGGAGGGTAGGACAAAAGATGTCATGCAAATTCTTTTCCATAAGCACGTATGACTATATTCGGAATACATGCCTACATTACATTGATGAATTGGAGCTAGTTCTGTGTCACCCTATGTTATGACTGTTACATGATGAACCGCATCCCGCATAATTCTCCATCACCGATCCAATGCCTATGAGCTTTTCCCATATTCTTCTCCGCTTATTTACTTTTCCGTTGCTAGTGTTACAATCACTACAAAACCCAAAAATATTACCTTTGCTATCGTTACCGTTACTTCCATATTACTTTGCTACTAAATACTTTGCTGCAGATACTAAGTTATCCAGGTGTGGTTGAATTGACAACTCAACTGCTAATAATTGAGAATATTCTTTCGCTCCCCTTGTGTCGAATCAATAAATTTGGGTTGAATACTCTACCCTCGAAAACTGTTGCGATCCCCTATAATTGTGGGTTATCAAGACTATTTTCTGGCGCCGTTGCCAGGGAGCATAGCTCTATTCTTTGAGTCACTTGGGATTTATATTTGCTGGTCACTATGAAGAACTTGGAAGATGCAAAAACAAAATTTTATCCCTCAACTACGAGGGGAGGTAAGGAACTGCCATCTAGCTCTGCACTTGATTCACCTTCTGTTTTGAGTAAGCTTGCGACACCTAAACTTGCTTCTGCCATTAATTTTAATATGTCGCATGTTATTGATGATGCCACTTCTGCTATGCATGATACTTATGATGAAACCACTTCTATGCTTGATACTTCTGTGCCATTTGGTGAATTTCTTGATGAACAACTTGCTAGGGCTAGAGAGAATGAAAATATTGAAACTGATAATTTTGATGATAGTGATGATGAAGACTCTCCCCCTAATAAATATGAATTGCCTGTTGTGCCTGAGGGTTATGTTCTGGATGAAGAAGCTGCTAGAGCTATTCTTGCTTGCAATGATAGATATGATCTAAAGAAGTTATTAGCTAAATGGAAGCAACAATCTCTTAGTGCTAGAATGAAACCTGACCCTGCTTTTGCTACTTCACCTATCTGTGTTACTAATAAGGATTATGAATTCTCTATTGATCCTGATATAATTACTTTGGTTGAATGTGATCCTTTTTATGGCTATGAATCTGAAACTGTTGTGGCACATCTTACTAAATTAAATGATATAGCCACCCTGTTTACTAATGATGAGAGAACTCGCTACTTTTATATCCTTAAAATATTTCCGTTCTCATTAAAGGGTGATGCTAAGATATGGTTTAATTCTCTTGATCCTGGTTGTGTGCGTAGTCCTCAGGATATGATTTATTACTTCTCTGCTGAATATTTCCCAGCTCATAAGAAACAAGCCGCTTTAAGGGATATATATAATTTTGTGCAAATTGAATAAGAGAGTCTCCCACAAGCTTGGGGGAGGCTTCTCCAATTACTTAATGCTTTGCCTGATCACCCTCTTAAGAAAAATGAAATACTTGATATCTTTTACAATGGACTAACCGATGCTTCCATAGATTACCTGGATAGTTGTGCTGGTTCTGTTTTCAGGGAAAGAACACCGGATGAAGCTAAAATTATATTGAATAATATGTTGACAAATGAAAATAATTGGACACTTCCTGAGCCAGCTCCTGAGCCTATTCCTAAACCAACTCCGAAGATAAGAGGTGTTCTATTTCTCAGTCCTGAAGATATGCAAGAGGCAAAGAAATCTATGAAAGAAAAAGGTATTAAAGCTGAAGATGTTAAGAATTTACCTCCTGTTGAAGAAATATATGGTCTTAATTCATCACCTATTGAAGAAGCACATGGTCTTGATAACCCGACACAGGTAGTAAAGGTAAATTCTCTCTATAGATATGACAAAGCTGAAATCCCGCCTACTAAAATTGCTAGACAATGCTTAGATGAGTTTGACAACTTTATTGTTAAACATGAAAACTTCAATGCTTATTTTGGTAGACAATTAAAACAAAATGCTTATATGATTGAACACTTGGGTGATTATATGTCTAGAGTTAAAGGTGAACTTAAACTCATTAGTAAACATGCTTCTATGGTTACCAATCAAGTAGAACAAGTACTTAAGGCTCAAAATGATTTGCTCAATGAATTGAATAGTAAGAATAATGACTATGCTGTTAGAGTGGCTACTAGAACTGGTAAAATGACTCAGGAACCTTTGTATCCTGAAGGCCACCCTAAGAGAATTGAGCAGGATTCTCAGAGAAATAATTTAGATGCACCTAGTCCTTCTAAAAGGAAGAAAAAGAAAAATGATAGGACTTTGCATGCTTCTAGTGAACCTATTGCTGAACCACCTGAGAATCCAAATGATATTTCTATTTCTGATGCTGAAACACAATCTAGTAATGAACATGAACCTAGTGAAAATGTTAATGATAATGTTCATGATGATGCTCAACCTAGCAATGATAATGATGCAGATATTGAACCTGATGTTGATCTTGATAACCCACAATCAAAGAATCAACGTTATGATAAGAGAGACTTTGTTGCTAGGAAGCACGGTAAAGAAAGAGAACCATGGGTTCAGAAACCCATGCCTTTTCCTCCCAAACCATCCAAGAAAAAGGATGATGAGGATTTTGAGCGCTTTGCTGAAATGATTAGACCTATCTTTTTGCGTATGCGATTAACTGATATGCTCAAAATGAATCCTTATGCTAAGTACATGAAAGATATTGTTACAAATAAAAGAAAGATACCAGAAGCTGAAATTTCCACCATGCTTGCTAATTATACTTTTAAGGGTGGAATGCCTAAGAAAATAGGAGATCCAGGAGTACCACTATACCATGCTCCATTAAAAGAAACTATGTTAAAACTGCTTTGTGTGATCTTGGAGCCGGTGTTAGTGTTATGCCCCTCTCTTTATATCGTAGACTTGATTTGAATAAGTTGACACCTACTAAAATATCTTTGCAAATGGTTGATAAATCAACTGCTATACCTGTCGGTATTTGTGAGGATGTGCCTGTTGTGGTTGCAAACATTACTATTTTAACGGACTTTGTTATTCTTGATATTCCCGAGGACGATAGTATGTCTATTATTCTTGGAAGACCATTTTTGAATACTACAGGGGCTGTTATTGATTGCAACAAAGGCAATTTCACTTTTCATGTTAATGGTAATGAGCATACGGTACACTTACCGGGGAAACAACCTCAAGTTCATAGTATCAATTCTATTGGAAAAATTACATCGATTATTTTTGGAGGTTTTGCATTTCCTCTACCTACTATCAAAAAGAGATATGATATTCTTATTATTGGGGATGTGCATATCCGTTGAGGTAACATAGTGTTATTCGAAATTTCTCCGGTTCCATGTTATTCGGAATGAGTTTGTTAACAAGACTTGATCAACCTTGTTAGTGGATTCCTTTTGATGAGCATGAGATGGATGAAACTAGAAAGCACAACCTTCTGTACCCTCTTTCTACTTTCTGTTATTTAGTTGAAATAAAGTAAAAATAGTATTTTCTGTTTGTTTCCTGAATTATCCGTGCAATATAAAAATACCCCGAAAATAAAAGTTCTCCAAATGCCCTGCCAATTTATTATGATTTTTTCTGGAATATTTGAGAATATCTGGCACTGAGAACACAGCAGGGGGAGCAAGCACCTGGCCACGAGGGTCCAGGGCACGCCCACACCTACAGGGCGCGCCCCACTGCCTCATGGGCCCACGGTGGCTCCCCTCCACTTATTCCTGCACCCACGCACTTCTTCTTCCTCCCAAAAAAATCACCATCTAGCTCAAGCACGAGTTCTAGCTCATTTTGCAGCGATTTTCGATCTCCTTGCTCAAAGCACCTCTCACAAAACTGCTTGGGGGATTGTTCCTTGGTATGTGACTCCTCCAATGGTCCAATTAGTTTTTGTTCTAGTGCTTTATTCATTGCAAATTTGTGCTGCCTAGGTGACCATGTTCTTGAGCTTGCATGTCAAATTTATATGGTTCCAAGTAGTTCTAATGCATGATATATGCTCTAGGCACTTGTAGGAGTAGTTGCTATCAATTTTGTTGAGCTTGGTTCACTTTTATTTGAAGTTACTAAAAATTTCTGAATTTTTCAGAAAATAATGAAGTGATTTTTGAGGGGCTCGTCGAGCCGAAGCTCGAAGGAAAAGCAAAATGAAGAAGCAGAGAGGCCCAAATATAATTTGCCTCGCACCGCGGAGGTTCGGCCGTGTGAATGGCCTTCCGATGATTTCTTGAGATCAGCCGGGATTTATGATGATTTTTATGAATTGGCTGAGAATGCAGGCCTCAACGACTTCCTCCACGACCAACGCGAATAGTATCTCTTACTCACCAATACTTTTGTGCAAAACTTGTACTCTTATCTTAAGGAATCACCTCCTTCAGTAGAGTTTCATTTATATGATGTGGTTAAGAAGATGTCACTATATGAATTTTGCAGGGTTTGCAAAATACCTTTCAAGGGTAAGTTAGAGGAACCACATCGTAAAGATGTGGATGGGTTTATTGATACTATTACTGTAGGGGAAACTAGGAAGGTTTCCGATGCAAGAATCACTAGCATACATTTTCCTGTTTTACACTACTTTGCAATGTTTGCTAGTAGTTGCTTAATTAGTCGCGGAAACTGTGGAAACCTTAGTATTCCTGATATTGTTATTTTGTTCCATGGTTTATTCTATGATAATACTGTTAGTATGGGCGGTATTATTGCCAAACGGTTAAGTCTGAACCGTACAAAGGGTCCTATCTTTGGAGGTATCTATGCTTCACGCCTAGCTGCACATTTTAACATACCCATTAGGCACTATGAAAAAGAAGAAAAATTGCTGCCCACTGTTTATTTAGATTATAAGAGTATGGTAGCGCATGATTTTATTGTTAAGAATAGGGAAGGGGCGCTTAAATACAAATTGTTCTTTGATAAACATCACCCTGAAACTATTACCTTGCCAGCTCCTTCCTTGTTTGATTTATCTGCAGGCCCGTATCTCGTTCCGCTGGCGGCCATTCACGCCTACCGGAACCCTACATCAGCTACAGAGTCAGAGCCGGAACCACAATTTGATCCTCCACGACAATCTAATTACCAGTGGGATCCGGAGGCGATTGCCGACCAGTGGCAATTCGAGGCTTCTTCTCAGTACGACCCCAACTACAACTATGGATATCCGCCAGGCCATCCGTGGAAATAAACCAACTTAGGCCAAAATCCTAAGCTTGGGGGAATACGTATTTCCCACCGACATTACATTTATGTTTACACACTCATTGCTAGTTGTCGATGCTCATACTCTTTCATTGTAATATCCAAGCTAGTTTATTTTTCTTTTTCTTGCTTTCTTCTTGTGTGTTTGATAAACCTTAATAAAAACAAAAAAATTAGTAATAACTTTAGCTAGTTTACTTTCTTGCTATAGTAGTAATAATTAAAAGGAAAACCCAAAAATATTTCCCAGTCTTCTTTTGCTTGTTGGGAGCTTTCCTGTGTAAATAGTTTTATTTCTTTTCTTTGGGGGTCGATAGGAGAAGACCATAATTAAATTGTTGAAGTGGCTCTTATATGCATTATTGTTGATTTAACCAAGAGCCCATATTGCCTTGTCTTCTCCTGTTTATTGAATGGTCGCAGATTCCAGCTTAGTCCAATGCACGTGCACTATTATTATTATTCACATTGTTCGGTCGTGCAAGTGAAAGGCAATTATGACGATATATGATGGACTAACTGAGATGAGAGAAGCTGGTATGAACTCGACCTCGTTTGTTTTTGTAAATATGATTAGTTCATCGTTCCTGATTCAGCCTATTATGAATAAACATGTTTGCGATGACAATTAGAGATTATAGTTGCTTATGCCATGCTTAATTAGCTAGGAGTTTATAATGGTTTACCTTGCGTGCCAACATGCTATTAAAACGGTTGTGATGTGGTATGATGGGGTGGTATCCTCCTTTGAATGATTCAAGTGACTTGACTTGGCACATGTTCACACATGTAGTTGAAACAAAATCCACATAGCCTTCACGATATTTATGTTCATGGTGGATTATATCCTACTCATGCTTGCACTCAATGTTTATTAATTTTAATGCATGTTCATGACTGTTGTCGCTTTGTAGTTGGTCGCTTCCCAGTCTTTTGCTAGCCTTCACTTATACTAAGCAGGAATACTGCTTGTGCATCCAATCCCTTAAACCCCAAAGTTATTCCATATGAGTCCACCATACCTTCCTATATGCGGTATCTACCTGCCGTTCCAAGTAAATTTGTATGTGCCAAACTCTAATCCTTCAAATGAAATTTTGTTTTGTATGCTCGAATAGCTCATATATTAACTAGGGTTGTCCGTATCTTCCATGTTAGGCGGTGATACGTCTCCAACGTATCTATAATTTATGAAGTATTCATGCTATCATACTATCCTTCTAGGATGTTTTATATGCATTTATATGATATTTTATATGATTTTTGGGACTAACCTATTAACCTAGAGCCCAGTGCCAGTTTCTATTTTCTCCTTGTTTTAGAGTATCGCATAAAAGGAAAACTAAACGGAGTCCAATTGACGTGCCACTTGACGGAGATCATTTTTGGACCAGAAGAAGCCCACGGAGTACCAGAAGCACGCCAAAAGAGTCCCGGGCTGCCCACAAGGGTGGGGGGCGCGCCCACCCCCCTAGGGCGTGCCCCCCTGCCTCGTGGACAGCCCGGAGACCCCCCTGACATGAAATCAATGCAAAACTCTTCTATATACCCAAACTTCCAGAAAGAAACCTAGATCGGAAGTTCCGCCGCCGCAAGCCTCTGTAGCCATGAGAAGTCAATCTAGGCCCTCTCCGGCACCCTGCTGGAGGGGGCCGTCATAATCGGTGGCCATGGAGGAGTATCCCGGAGGGGCCATCATCACCATGAAGGCCAAGGACTAGAAGGTGGAGGCCATGGAGGAGGAAGCACAAGGGGGAGAACCTCCCTCCTCTCTTCCGGTGGCACCGGAATGCCATCGGGAGGGGAATCATCGCCACGGTGATCGTCTTCATCAACATCACCATCATCATCACCATCCTCATCTCTTTTACGCGGTCCACTCTCCTGCACCCCGCTGTAATCCCTACTTGAACATGGTGCTTTATGCCACATATTATGATCCAATGATGTGTTGCCATCTTATGATGTTTTGAGTAGATATCTTTTGTCTTTGGGTTGATTGATGATCTAGATTGGTATGAGTTGTATGTTTTATTTTGGCGCTGTCCTATGGTGCCCTCCGTGTCGCGCAAGCGTGAGGGACTCTCGCTATTGGGTGTTGCAATACGTTCATGATTCGCTTATAGTGGGTTGGTGAGTGACTGAAACACAAACCCGAGTAAGAGGGATTGTTGCGTACGGGAATAAAGAGGACTTGATGCTTTAATGCTATGGTTGGGTTTTACCTTAATGATCTTTAGTAGTTGCGGATGCTTTCTAGAGTTCCAATCATAAGTGCATACGATCCAAGTAGAGAAAGTATGTTAGCTTATGCCTCTCCCTCATATGAAGCTGCAATACTGATTACCGGTCTTGTTAATAATTGCCTAGGACAATTCCGCACACCGGTCCACCATTATTCCACACTCGCTATTTATATTATTTAGTAATATATTCTAAATTTATGACAACAGCACCTACTTTTATATTTTAGCTCTCCGACTTCATACAAAGTTATCCTCTTCCTACCCACAACATAGTTTTATTTCTCGTTGCTAGTTGGAAGCAAACGTTCGGTGCGCGTAGAGTCGTATCAGTGGCAGATAGGGCTTGAGAGAATATTGATCTTACCTTTATCTCCTTGTGGGTTCGACACTCCATATTTATCACTTCCACCTTTGGAAATTGCTATGATGATTCCCTGCACTTGGGGATTATCAAGCTCTTTTCTGGCGCCGTTGCCAGGGAGCAATAGCGTGGGGTTGATATTCTCGTGTGTGCTTGTTTGCTTTCTTCACTAAGTAGATTTTGTTTTTCCTTATTGCTTTAGTTGTGGGTGAAACATATAAAAAAAAGAATGAAAATATAAAAAAAATTACTTGCCTTTCATGCCTAAAAAAGTTTTTCAAAAAGAGAAGTGATTGGAAAGTTATGCATTGAAGAAGTGAGGGTCGACCTTGAGCACTTGTGTTTATGCTCATGGAAAAAATGTAGAATTTTTCATGGAAGTTTCTCTGTAAATAATTATCCCCTTGTATATATTCATTGTATTATGAAAATAATGGGCCAAGCTTTGGTTTTAGGATGATTAGATTGCTTGTTTACTTTGTGCAGAACAAAAACAAAAACTTTGGCTGTAGTGCATGAATTTAATTTTTTTACTGGAAAGTCAAATGGGTATGAAACTTTTTGAACATTACTTCTGTACAAATTTGTCAAATTTTCATATTTATTTCATAATTTTAGGAGTTACAGAAGTTTACTAAACTTCAAGATTACTACAGACTGTTCTGTTTTTAACAGATTCTGTTTTCGTGTGTTGTTTGCTTATTTCGATGAAACTATGGCTAGTATCGTAGGGGTATGAACCATAGAGAAGTTGGAATACAGTAGGTTTAACACCAATATAAATAAAGAATGAGTTCATTACAGTACCTAAAGGTAGTAATTTGCTTTATTACACTAACGGATCTCACAAAGTTTTTGTTAAAGTTTTGTGTGGATGAAGTGTCCGAATGTCGAGGAGCTATCAATACGAGAAGAATAAAGAGAGGCAAGAGTTCAAGCTTGGGGATGCCCAAGTCACCCCAAGTAAATATTTCAAAGGATACTCAAGCATCTAAGCTTGGGGATGCCCCGGTTGGCATCCCATCTTTCTTCTTCAACAAATATCGGTATACCTCGGTTTTTGTTTTGTTCACATGATTTGTGTCCTTTGTGTTTTTTTTCAAGAACCATGATAGTGTGAGATGTTCCTTTATCAATTTATAGAATACTTCATGTGCTTCACTTATATTTTTTTAAGTACGATGTTATAGAATTACTCTTTGTGCTTCACTTAAATCTTTTGGGTATGGTTTTATAGAATGCTTCGTGTGCTTCACTTATATATTTTGAGCTTGGATATTGGTTAGTCTATGTTAATTGTAGAATGCTCCATGAACTTCACTTATATCTTTTGGAGTATGAATAATACTACCATTTAAAGTGGTTTGGAAGAGTGTCAACTTTAGGAATTAGTGATCCCACTATTTTGGAGGGTGTTGAATCTTAGTGTGATATTTATGAAAGTGGATTTGGAAGAGTGTCAACTTTAGCTAGTAATGATTCCACTATTTCGGAAGGGGTTCCAATTGAGTTTGAGAACAAAGTTGCTATCCATGATGCTACTGAAAATTATTATAAGGGAGGAATACATGCTTGTAGGAGTTGCAATAATATCAAGTTTCCTCTCTATGTGCTAAAAGTTTTGAAGTTATACTTGTTTTGCCTTCCTATGCTAGTTGATTGTTGTTATTATAAATTGTGTGCTCACAAAATCCCTAGGCATAGGAAGTAGGTTATATTTAAATGTGCTAGTCATATTCTTCAAGATGCTCTCTTTGTGCTTCAATTCCTATCTTTTATGTGAGCATCATTGAAATCATGATGCCTAGCTAAAAATGCATTAAAGAAAAGCGCTTGTTGGGAGAAAACCCAATATTTAACCTTACTGTTTTTGTGTGTTTACATGATTAAGCTACTGTAGTAATCATGTTTTATAGTTTTTTTTAATAAAGTGCCAAGTAAGACCTTTGGGAAGACTTGGGAGAAAGTCAATGTGATCTTGCTGTAAAAAACAGAAACTTTGCGCTCACGAGATTAGCTGACATTTTTTACAGAAGAGTGATTTTTAGTTGATTATTTTTGCAGAAGATTAATAGACAAATTCCTCACGTCCACCAATTTATTTCATAATTTTTAGAGTAGCAGAAGTATGGTTTATGTTCAGATCATTACAGAATGTTCTGTTTCTGACAGATTCTGTTTTCATTGCATAGTTTGCTTGTTTTCTAATTTCTATGACTTATATTTCTCAATATAAATTGTAGAAATGATATGGTACAGTAGGCATTGTGTGAGAACAATTATGAACCTTGTCTTTGACAGTACCAAAGTGAATGGTTTGCTCTTTATCATACTAACCTATCTCACGAAGTTTGGTTAAGTTTTGTGTGATTGAAGTTTTCAAGTTTTGGGTGAGATATCGATATGAGGAGAATAAGGAGTGGAAAGACCCTAAGCTTGGGGATTCCCAAGGCACCCCAAGGCAATATTCAAGGAATACTCAAGTACCTAAGCTTGGGGATGCCCCGGAAGGCATCCCCTCTTCCGTCTTCAAAACTATCAGTATACCTTACTCGGAGCTATATTTTTATTCGTCACATGATATGTGTTTTGCTTGGAGCATATTTTCAATTTTACTTGTTGTTTGAATAAAATCATTGGATCTGAATTATTGAATGAAAAAGAATCCTCCCATGGCTAGTTAATTATTTGACTACTCAGTGTTCTTCACTCATATCTTTTGGAGTAGTTTGCCATTTGCTCATGTGCTTCATGTATATCCTATGAGTAAATGGTTGAATAAATTGAATGTCATAAATCTGAATTTATTTATGTTTTGTATGCTTATAACATGGGGAGTAATTACTTCACACATAATAAGTATAGGTAGTAAACTTATTGAAAGTTAGCAAACGTAGAATTGGTCACTTGAACAATTCATGAAAGAATATTGAAGGGAGAGGGATTTCACATATAAATATACTATCTTAGACATCTTTTATGATTGGGAGAACTCATTAAAATATGACATGCTAAAGAGTTGATATTGGACAAGGAAGACAACGTAATGGGTTATGTTTTCTTATATCTGAAATAAAGTATATTGTCATGGATCATCCAACATGTTGAGCTTGCCATTCCCCCTCCTGCTAGCCAAATTCTTTGCACCAAGTAGAGATACTACTTGTGCTTCCAAATACCCTTAAAACCAGTTTTGCCATGAGAGTCCACCATATCTACCTATGGATTGAGTAAGACCCTTCAAGTAAGCTGTCATCGGTGCAAGCAATAAAAATTGCTCTCTAAATATGTATGATTGATTGGTGTGGAGGAAATAAGCTTTATACGATCTTGTGATGTGGAAGAAATAAAAGCGACGGACTGCATAATAAAGGTTCATATCACAAGTGGCAATATAAAGTGATGTTCTTTCGCATTAAGATTTTGTGCATCCAACCCTGAAAGCGCATGGCAACCTCTGCTTCCCTTTGCGAAGGGCCTATCTTTTATTATTATCTTCTACCTTATGCAAGAGTCTTGGTGATCTTCACCTTTCCTTTTTTACATTTTATCCTTTGGCAAGCACAGGATGTTGGAAGGATCCTGATATATATATATATATATATATATATATATATATATATATATATATATATATATATATATATCTAATTGGATGTAAGTTAGCATGAGCTATTATTGTTGACATTACCCTTGACGTAAAAGGTTGGGAGGCGAAACTATAAGCCCCTATCTTTCTGTGTGTCCGATTAAAACTCCATAACCACAAGTATTGCGTGAGTGTTAGCAATTGTGAAAGACTAAATGATAGTTGAGTATGTGGAGTTTGCTAAATCAAAGCTCTGACATAGACTCTTCCTGAAAGTAAGATGAATTGCAGTTGTTTGATGACTGAGAATATTGTTTGTTAGTTTTCAAGAAAGTTTATGATCTATACATTAAACGTGTGATTTGCTTGTTACTTGATCATGAAAAGTTTTATGAGATGAGCTACTGTTATGACATGTAATGATGCTACAAAAAGTGATTGGAATTATCATTGATCAAACTTAAGCACTTGCTAGCATTCACACTTCATAAATTATTTCTTTTATCATTTACCTACTCGAGGATGAGCAGGAATTAAGTTTGGAGATGCTGATACGTCTCCAAGGTATCTATAATTTATGAAGTGTTCATGCTATCATACTATCCTTCTAGGATGTTTTATATGCATTTATATGATTTTTTCTATGATTTTTGGCACTAACCTATTAACCTAGAGCCCAGTGCCAGTTTCTGTTTTCTCCTTGTTTTAGAGTATCGCCGAAAAGGAAAACTAAACGGAGTCCAATTGACGTGCCACTTGACGGAGATCATTTTTGGACCAGAAGAAGCCACGGAGTACCAGAAGCCTCTATATATACCCAAACTTCTAGAAAGAAACCTAGATCGGAAGTTCCGCCGCCGCAAGCCTCTGTAGCCACGCGAAGTCAATCTAGGCCCTCTCCGGCACCCTGCCGGAGGGGGCCATCATCATCGGTGGCCATGGAGGAGTATCCCGGAGGGGCCATCATCACCATGAAGGCCAAGGACTAGAAGGTGGAGGCCATGGAGGAGGAAGCACAAGGGGGAGAACCTCCCTCCTCTCTTCCGGTGGCACCGGAATGCCATCGGGAGGGGAATCATCGCCACGGTGATCGTCTTCATCAACATCACCATCATCATCACCATCCTCATCTCTTTTACGCGGTCCACTCTCCTGCACCCCGCTGTAATCCCTACTTGAACATGGTGCTTTATGCCACATATTATGATCCAATGATGTGTTGCCATCTTATGATGTTTTGAGTAGATATCTTTTGTCTTTGGGTTGATTGATGATCTAGATTGGCATGAGTTGTATGTTTTATTTTGGTCCTGTCCTATGGTGCCCTCCGTGTCGCGCAAGCGTGAGGGACTCCCGCTGTAGGGTGTTGCAATACGTTCATGATTCGCTTAGAGTGGGTTGGTGAGTGACTGAAACACAAACCCGAGTAAGAGGGATTGTTGCGTATGGGAATAAAGAGGACTTGATGCTTTAATGCTATGGTTGGGTTTTACCTTAATGATCTTTAGTAGTTGCGGATGCTTGCTAGAGTTCCAATCATAAGTGCATATGATCCAAGTAGAGAAATTATGTTAGCTTATGGCTCTCCCTGATATGAAACTGCAATAGTGATTACCGGTCTTGTTAATAATTGCCTAGGACAATTCCGCACACCGATCCACCATTATTCCACACTCGCTATTTATGTTACTTAGTAATATATTCTAACTTTATGACAACAACACCTACTTTTATATTTTAGCTCTCCGATATCATACAAAGTTATCCTCTTCATACCCACAACATAGTTTTATTTCTCGTGCTAGTTGGAAGCAAACGTTCGGTGCGCGTAGAGTCGTATCACTGGCAGATAGGGCTTGAGAGAATATTGACCTTACCTTTAGCTCCTTGTGGGTTCGACACTCCATATTTATCACTTCCACCTTTGGAAATTGCTATGATGATTCCCTGCACTTGGGGATTATCAGGCGGGTTATTCTCAAGAGGAATGGACTCCGCTCCTCACTCACGAGAAAATGGCTGGTCACCGGGATGCCCAGTCCCATGCTTTATGCAAACTAAATCAAAATAATTGCAAACAAAACTCCCCTTGGGACTGTTGTTAGTTGGAGGCACTCGTTGTTTCGAGCAAGCCATGGATTGATGCTTGTTGGTGAAGGGGGAGTATAAACTTTACCATTCTGTCTGGGAACCGCCTATAATGTGTGTAGCATGGAAGATATCGCCATCTCTCGGTTGTTATGTTGACAATGAAAGTAAGCCGCTCAAAATATTATTTATCTCTATTTCAAAAATCGAGCTCTGGCACCTCTACAAATCCCTGCTTCCCTCTGCGAAGGGCTTATCTATTTACTTTTATGTTGAGTCATCACCCTCTTATTAAAAAGTACCAGCTGGAGAGCACTGCTGTCATTTGCATCCATTACTATTAATTTATATTGGGTATGACTATGACTGGATCTCTTTTACCATGAATTACAATGTCTAGTCGGTCCTTGATCTTTAAAGGTGCTCTGCATTTATGTTTTGTGGTCTCAGAAAGGGCTAGCGAGATACCATCTTGTTATATCATATTATGATTGTTTTGAGAATGTGTTGTCATCCGAGATTTATTATTATTGCTCGCTAGTTGATTATGCCATTGATATGAGTAAACATGAGACCTAAGAGTTATTGTGAATGTGGTTAGTCATAATCTTTGCTGAAAACTTGAATGCTGGCTTTACATATTTACAACAACAAGAGCAAACAGAGTTTGTAAAAGTTTTTTCTTTATCACTTTCAGTTTATCAACTGAATTGCTTGAGGACAAGCAAAGGTTTAAGCTTGGGGGAGTTGATACGTCTCCATCGTATCTACTTTTCCAAACATTTTTGCCCTTGTTTTGGACTCTAACTTGCATGATTTGAATGGAACTAACCCGGACTGGCGCTGTTTTCAGCAGAATTGCCATGGTGTTATTTATGTGCAGAAACAAAAGTTCTCGGAATGACCTGAAGCTCCACGGAACGTATTTTTGGAAAATATTAAAAATACTGGAAGAAGAACCCACGTCAGCGGGGCCTCCACCTGTCCACGAGGGTGGGGGCGCGCCTGCCCCCCTGCCTCGTGGGCCCCCTGTTGCTCCACCGACCTCAACTCCAACTCCATATATTCGTGTTCGGGGAGAAAAAATCAGAGAGAAGCATTCATCGCGTTTTACGATATGGAGCCGCCGCCAAGCCCTAAACTCTCTCGGGAGGGCTGATTTGGAGTCCGTTCGGGGCTTCGGAGAGGGGAATACGTTGCCATC
The DNA here is from genome assembly GCF_002575655.3 of Aegilops tauschii subsp. strangulata. Lineage (NCBI taxonomy): Eukaryota > Viridiplantae > Streptophyta > Magnoliopsida > Poales > Poaceae > Aegilops > Aegilops tauschii. The sequence continues at coordinate 440,476,156 of NC_053036.3, forward strand.
GTCATCATCAACCATCCTCCATCACCAATTTCATGATGCTCACCGCCGTGCGTGAGTAATTCCATCGTAGGCTTGCTGGACGGTGATGGGTTGGATGAGATCTATCATGTAATCGAGTTACTTTTGTTAGGGTTTGATCCCTAGTATCCACTATGTTCTGAGATTGATGTTGCTATGACTTTGCTATGCTTAATGCTTGTCACTAGGGCCCGAGTGCCATGATTTCAGATCTGAACCATTTATGTTATACCCATTATATCCATGTTCTAGATCTGATCTTGCAAGTTATAGTCACCTACTACGTGTTATGATCCGGCAACCCCGGAGTGACAATAGTCGGGATCACTCCTGGTGATGACCATAGTTTGAGGAGTTCATGTATTCACCGTGTGTTAATGCTTTGTTCCGGTTCTCTATTAAAAGGAGGCCTTAATATCCCTTAGTTTCCAATTGGACCCCGCTGTCACGAGACGGTAGGACAAAAGATGTCATGCAAGTTCTTTCCATAAGCATGTATGACTATTTACATAATACATGCCTACATTATATTTATGAACTGGAGCTAGTGCCGTATAGCGCTAGGTTATAACTATCTCATGATGAATATCATCCAACAAATTACCGATCTAATGCCTACAAATTTATCTTATTTTGTTCTTGCTAAGTTACTACTACTATCGTTACTGCTGCACTTGCTACAAAACCACTATTATCACTGTTACCGTTACTATTGTTGTTGTCACTATTATCAAAACTATCATACTACTTTGCTACTAATCACGTTGCTGCAGATAAGTAATCTCCAGGTGTGGTTGAATTGACAACTCAGCTGCTAATACTTGCAAATATTCTTTGGCTCCCCTTGTGTCGAATCTATAAATTTGGGTTGAATACTCTACCCTCAAAAACTATTGTGATCCCCTATACCTGTTGGTTATCAAGACTGTTTTCTGGCACCGTTGCCGGGGAGCAAGCTATATTTGTTGAGTCACTTGGAATTATTATCAATTTCTCGCTATGAATAATCTGAAGGACGCTAAGACTAAGATTTATCCATCTAAGACGACCACCACATGCTATTAATCCTGATATGTCGCAAGTTATTGATGATGCTACTTCTGATATGAATGATACTTATGATGATGCTAGTACCTTGCTTGATGATGATGATGTGCCACTAGGTGACTTTCTTGATGAACAAATTGCTAGAGTAAGGCAACATGATATTGTTGAATCTGATGATGAGCTTGAACCTGAAAATCTTGAAACACCTCCTAGAACTAGCCCTCCTAGATATGAATTGACAAAGGTACCAGAAGGCTATGTTATGAATGAAGAGAAAACTAGAGATATTCTTGCTTGTAAGGATAGAGATGATCTAGAGAAAAATTATTATGCAAGTATAAAGAAAAATTACTTAATGCTAGAATGCAATATGATCCTAAGTTTGCTACTTCACCTATCTTTATTGATGATAAGGATTATGAATTCTTTGTCGACCGAGAGTTAATTACTTTGGTTGAATATGATCCTTTCCATGGTTATGAAACTGAAACTGTTGTGGCACATCTTACTATGTTGAATGACATAGCCACCCTTTTTACTCATGACGAGAAAACTCGCTATTACTATATTCTCAAATTATTTCTGTTCTCATTAAAGGGTGATGCTAAAGCTTGGTACAATACTCTTACTCCTGGTTGTGTGCATAGTCCCCAGGATATGATTTATTACTTCTCTGAAAATCATAAGAAACTAGCTGCCTTACAGGAAATATTTAACTTTGTGCAAATTAAAGAAGAGAGTCTCCCACAAGCTTGGGGGGGGGGGGATTTGCAATTGCTTAATGCTTTGCCTGATCAACCTCTTAAGAAAAATGAAATACTTGATATCTTCTATAATGGACTAACTGATGCTTCTAGGGATTTCCTAGATAGTTGTGCTGGTTGTGTTTTCAGGGAACGAACTATTGGGCAAGCTGAAGAATTATTGAATAATATATTGAAAAATTATGATGATTGGACTCTTCTTGAACCACCGCTTAAACCCACTCTGAAGAAGAGGGGTATCTTATATCTCAGTCCTGAAGGTATGCAAGAGGCAAAGAAATCTATGAAGGAAAAAGGTATTAAAGCTAAGGATGTCAAAAATTTACCTCCTGTTGAAGAAATACATGGGCTTGATACACCACCATTGCCTAAAGTGGTAGAGGTAAATTCTCTAATGAAATTTAATGATAATGATAATCCTCACAATATGCACCCTAGCCAATGCCTTTATGAGTTTGAAAACTACATTAGAAAACAAGATCACTTCAATGCAAATGTTATGAAACAATTGAAATATAATTCTGATATGATTGCTCGCTTGAGTGACTTGTTATTTGGAATCTCAAATGATGTTAGAGGTGTGGGAAAGCATGCTTCTATTGTTCAAACTCAGTTAGAACAAGTTGCTAAATCTCAAAGAGAGTTGCCAGATGAAATGAATAATAACATAAGTGACTTTGTTGTTAGTGTAGCAACTAGAGGAGGTAAAATGACTCAGGAACCACTTTATCCTGAGGGACACCCAAAAAGAATTGAACATGACTCTCAAAGAGTTAACACTGATGCACGTAGTCCTTCTAAAAAGAAAAAGAAGAAGAAAAATGGTAGGGCTTTGCATGCCTCTGGTGAACCTGAAGTAGAAAAACCTCCTGATAATGATAATGAAATTTCTATCTCTGATGCTGAAACTCAGTCTGATAATGAACACTCACCTTCTGATAATGAAAAAGATAATGATGAGTTTCATGAAAATACTCAAATAAATAGTAAAGAACCAGACAATGATGTTGAGTTAGAACCTGCAGTTCATCTTGATAACCCACATCCCAGGAATACACGTTATGATAAAAGAGACTTTGTTGCTAGAAAACACGGTAAAGAAAGAGAACCGTGGGTTCAGAAACATATGCCCTTTCCACCTAAGTCAACTAAAAAGAAAGATGATGAAGAATTTGAACGCTTTGCTGAAATGCCGAGGCTAGTCTTTTTGCGTACTCGCTTGACTGATATCTTGAAAATGCCTCCTTATGCAAAGTACATGAAAGACATCATCACCAATAGGAGAAAAATACCGGAAGCTGAAATCTCCACTATGCTTGCTATTATACTTTTAAGGATGGAGTACCTAAAAAACTTGGAGATCCGGGAATACCAACTATACCTTGTTCCATCAAAACAAATTATGTGAAAACTACTTTATGTGATTTGGGAGTTGGTGTTAGTGTTATACCTTTCTCTTTATATAAAAGACTTGATTTGAATAAACCCACACCTACTGAAATATATTTGCAAATGGATGACAAATCAACTGCCATACCTATCGGTATCTGTGAGGATGTGCCCGTTGTTGTTGCTAATGTTACTATATTGGCTGACTTTGTTATACTTGATATGCTCGAGGACGACAACATGTCGATTATACTTGGTAGACCCTTCTTGAATACTGCAGGGGCTGTTATTGATTGCAATAAAAGCAAGGTCACTTTTCATATCAATGGTAATGAGCATGCGGTGCCCTTTCCGAAGAAACAATTCCAAGTGAATGGTATTAATGTTATTGAAAAATCTCCAAAAATCACTACTGGAAGTTTTCAATTACCTCTACCTACTGTCAAAAAGAAATACGAAATGCTTATTGTTGGGGACATTCATATCCCCGTTGAGGTAACTTAATGATTTACGAAAGTTCTTCGGTTTCATGCTAATCGAAAGTGGTTGTTAATAAGACTTGATCAACCTTATTAATGGATCATTTTTTAGAGGTATGAAGTTGATGAATTTAGTAAGCAATACCTTCTGTCCCTAACTTTTGTTTTCTGTTTTTATTAGTTAAATAAAATAAAATGCCATGTTTTGTCTGTTTTCTGAATTTCCCGTGCAATAAAAATGACCCAAAAATAAAAGTTCTCAGAATGCTCTGAAAATTTAATATGATTTTTTCTGAATACTTATGAATTTTTGGTGCAAATAATATTAGAGGGAGATGCACCAGGTGGGCACAACCCACCTGGGCGCGCCAGGACCCCCAAGCGCGCCCTGGTGGGTTGTGGTCCCCACGTGGCCCCCCCACTTATCTTTTCACACCACATCATCACCTACCTCCAGAAAAAATCACCATTGCTCTCTCTCTCTCTCGTGTCCTTGCTCTAAAACCCGCGGATTTCGATCTCTTTGCTCGAAGCTCCGTTTCCGAAACTGTTTCGGGGGATTGTTGCTTGGTATGTGACTCCTCCATTTGTCCAATTAGTTTTTGCTTTAGTGATTCATATTTTGAATAATTAGCTACTCTTGGTGCCGCTGTAGATGAGCTTGCATGTTGAATTCTTAGAGTTCTAAGTAGTTTGAATGCTTTCTATGGCCTCTATGTATCCCTATCAGTAGTTGCTATCAATCTTGTAAAGTTTTGTTGAGAAATTTTTGTGGACTAAAAATTTCAGAATTTTGTTCATAGGAAAAAGATGAATATCTTTAGGAAGTTTGCTTCCAAGAAGAACTCCAAGGGAGTTATTGGGGAGTCGTCTGACAGTGATCTCCATACCCGGAGGTTGGCGGAAGTATGGCCGTGTGAATGGCCGCATACCCCGTTCATGGAAGGGGCTGGAATCCTTCAAGAGTTTACACAATATGATTTTAATGCTGGCCTTACCGGCTTCATCGCAGCCGAATGTGAACAGTATCATCTCCTCACAAACACCTTTGTTCAAAGTTTTAATTTCCTTCCTAGGAATAATCCTCCTGAGGTGCAGTTTAATTTATACGCTGAGCCCCATCAGATACCGCTTACTGAGTTCTGTGAAATATGCTTGCTTCCTTCTGATGGTGGTTTGATAGAGCCTAGGCTTGTATAGTTTGAAGCCTTTTATCGTACCTTGACAGTGGGAGATGAGAGAGGGGTGTCTGGTATCATTGTCGTTGGCTTGCATTTTCCTGCTGTTCATTATTTCTCTCTTTTTATTGCAAAAATGCTTGCTTGCTAGAGAGAAGGTGGGTGCACTCAGTGCCCCGACCTTGCTGTTTTACGTCGTGCACTTGAGGGCGACAACACTTATAGCTTCGGAGCTACTGTGGCACGCTGCCTTCACCTTAATAAATCCAAGGGTAAAATACATGGTGGTATTTACGCTACTCGTTTGGCGGCTCGCTTCTATGTTGAGATACGCCTTCATGATTATCCTTTGCCCAAGGTTTACCTAGATCGCGCGGCCATGGAACACTACCAGTTTATTGCTACTGATTACCCTAACATCCTTATTCCATATAACCTGGTTTCAGTGTGAGAACTTGTGATATTATTCCATTCCCTACACCTGCTTTGTTTGATCCTGTTGCCGGGGGCGGATATAGGATTATGCCTGCGGATATCATCGCCTATCGGAACAACCAGGCTGCAGCAGAGGAGGAGCCTCAGCAGTGGGATCCGTGGATGCCCGCTCCTCAGCACCCCGACTACTATCCAGGCTACTGATTGATTACCAAGTTAGGCCAAAAGCCTAAGCTTGGGGGAGTACGTATTCCCACCGACATTACATTCATGTTCACACATTTCATTCCAGTTGTCGGTGTCCACACTTTTTCATTGTATTAAACATTTTAGATTTATTTTCTCGCTTTCTTCTTGTGTGCTTGAAAAACTTGAGAAAATACAAAAATATTTCCTGCTTCTTTTTTATTTTTCTTTCTAGAGTAGTTAGCTGTAGCACTAAAAATAAAACCCAAAAAGATTTCCTTGTTCTTCTTTTGCTCGTTGGGAGCTTTCTGTGTAAATAGTTTTTCTCGTTTTTGCTTTTCCCTTTCATTTGCTTGCTTAAGAAAACCAAAAACTCCAAAAAAAAATCAGCGTGTTTCTCTGAATTTCTTTTCTTTTTATATGAGTCAAACCGAGGAGAAGACCACGATGAAAATGTTGAGTGGCTCTCATATGCATAATTGTTGATCTAACAAAGAGCCCATATTACCCTGTCTTCTCCTGTTGAATAAAATGTTTGCAGATTCCATCTTAGTCCACGGCACTCTTGCACTATTATTATTTTCACATCATTCGGTCGTGCAAGTGAAAGGCAATAATGATGATATTTGATGAACTGGCCGTGGCAGAGAGAAACTGGTATGAACTCGACTTGTTCTATTTTTGTAAATATGTTTAACCTAGTATCCATGATTCAGCCCATTATGATTAAACATGTTTGCAATGACAATTAGAGACTATAGTTTCTCATGCCATGCATAAGTAGCTAGGAGTGGATAATGATTTATCTTGGATATCAACATTGCGTTACAATGATTGTGATGTAGTATGATGATATGGTATCCTCCTCTGAATGTCCGTGCGGCTTGACTTGGCACATGTTCATGCATGTAGTTGAATCAAAACCAACATAGCCTCTATGATATTTATGTTCATGGTGTTCATATCCTACTCATGCCAGTGTCCAATGTTACTTATGCATAATGCATGTTCATGACCGTTGTTACTCTCTAGCTGGCCTCTTCTCAACCTATTTGCTAGCCTTCGCCTGTACTAAGTGGGAATTCTGCTTGTACATCAAAAACCTTGAACCCAAGTTATTCCAGACGAGTCCACCATACCTACCTATATGCGATATTACCCTGCCGTCCTAAGTAAATTTGCATGTGCCACCTCTAAAAACTTCAAATAAATACCCTTTTTGTGTGCCTGGATCGTTCATGGAACGATAGGAGGTGGTCGGTATCTTCCATGCTAAGCGGGTTATTCTTAGGTTGAGTGTTTATTCACTCGCCATCGCACGAGAAAAGGGCGGTAATAGGGATTCCCAGTCCCGAACTCAAAATTGCAAATAATTAAACAAAACTCCCCCGTGACTATTGATTGGTATGGACGGCACCCGTTGTTTCGGACAAGCTGTGGAGTGTGATTGTTGGTGGAGGGGGAGTAAACCTTTACTTTTATCGCTTGGGAACCGCCACTAGCGTGCTTAGCATGCAAGATATTGATAATAGATGGTCATGAAGTAAACAAGAAGGGTGCATGTCTCAAAATATCATTTACATCTGTTTTAAAAACTTGAGCTCTCGCACCACTTCAAATCACTACTTCCCTCTGCGAAGGGACTATCTTTTTACTTTTATGTTGTGCCGTCACACTCTAAAATTGTAGCGACCCGACCTCAAACGGTTAAGTCTCTGTGCTTGAGTGTCATCCCTGGATCGGTAATGCTGACACACACAGTACTCGAAGGATTTATAACAGAGTAGCAATCACACACTTAGTACATCGAATGTCGCAGAAGAGAACTTATTACAATAAATATAGCTTAAGGACATCTAATACGATAACAACAGAAGGCTTGGAAGATAAAGTGAGTCCATCAACTCTAACGGCATAGCTGAGCTGCACGACAACGACCTAACGAACCTTACTCCTCGTCTGAAAAGTCAACAACGTAATACGTTGCAGCCCGAAAACGGGTCAGCACATGGAATATGCTGGCAATGTAACACAGTAGATCAAGAACAGAATAATGCTATCAGTACATGCATATTTGGCTGGTGGAAAGCTCTATGGTTATAGTTTTTGCGAAAAGCCAATTTTTCCCTACAACAAAAGAATAAGTTTTATTTTAACTATCATGGTAGTTGAAACATCATTGAGAAGGTTCCTCCAACTCAATCCCAATTAGAGTAATTATCAACCCAGATGTGTATTTAAGTGGCCACCTTAAGTTGAACCATTCATTCACAATCTAACATCTGTCATGGATTCACTCACCCAAACCACGTCTACGAGCATAGCATAGCAATATAAGCAATACGTAGAAGTAACTCCCAAGGGTTTGATTATAACAAGGAAATAGGTTCTACCTCATCAACTACTTCCCAATACCCACAAGTTAATCACATCCTAATCATGCAGTGTTTGAGGATTGGAGCTAATGCATAAAAACTGGGTATGAAAAGAGTATGATCAATGTGTTACTTGCCTTGCTGACGATCCGCAAAACCTAGGGACTCGTAGTAGCAGGCTTCGCACTCCGGGAATTCTATCGCAAGCAAACAATAGCATACATAAGCAATCAATCACAGATGCACTGGCAAAACTCAAATAAGAAGAAACCAGAAAGTTCAACTTAAGAACTCCGGTTTGCAAAAAGAATCAAATAAACGGAGCAACGAAACTCAAACTGCGAAAGAAACAAGATCCGTTTACTAATCTGAACTAAAGTCAAATTTTACAGTACTAAAATCTTGTTCAAGTTGATTAAACATTTTCGAGACGAAGATCTAGGCGCTTGAATTGCCTGATTCCGATAAACGAGCGAAAAGATAAACTAAAACGAAAATCAGATCAGAAATCGCGATCGAAAATAATCGCGAAAAACCCGAGAAAAGGATAAACTGACGAACAGGCTAACGAACGAACGTTCGTTGTCTATAACTAACGAGCGAAAACCGTTCGTTAAAAGAACGTACGGACGAACGTCCGCTAAATAAACTAACCCGAGAAAACCGGCGAACCGATCTAAAAAAAGAAACTAGGTTTAAAAAAACGACGGTTTTTACCTAAACCAAAACAAAACCAAACGGCGAGATCGGATCGGATCGGCGGCGGCTCCGGCGGCTTCCGCGGCGGCGCGCCGAGGAGGGGCAGCGCGGGGCGGTGGCGCGGGGTGGCGGAGTGCGGCGCGGGGCGGCTTGGCGGTGGTGCGGCAGCAGCGGCGCAAAGCGGCGCGGCGGGCGTCTTTCGGCGGCGGCGGCTCCGGCTTGGGGCTCTAGGGGGGCCCCGGGTCGGCTTTTAAAGGGGGGTGGTGGCTTGCGGGAGGGTGCAGGGGGCGTGGCCGACTCGGCCACGGCGAGCGGCGGCGGGGCGGTCGCGGTCTCCGCATGGAAGACGGCGGTGTGGGCCGGTTGGGCCGGCCTGGCTCGGCTGGGCTTCGGCCCAGTCGAGCGCTGAAGTTTTTTTTAAACAGATTCCGCCGAAAATAAATCCTAGAAAAATAAATAAAAATTTAAAAATTCCAAAACAAATTTGAACCATCTAAATAAAATATTTAGAAAAAGATGAACATTTTCTTGGCCCTAAAATGCAATTTCGAAAACATGCAATTTTTCTAGTGCAAGTAAAATAACAATAAAATCCGAAAAAAATCAAATATTTGATTTTAATATTTTTCCTCCAATATTTCATTTATTTTGGAGAAGTCATATTATCTCCTCTCATATATTTTAATATGAAATATTTTCGGAGAGAAAAATAATTAAAACATATAATCCTCGTTTCAATGTTTGATAAAATTCAAATATGAAAACAGTGAAATCCCCAATTCTCTCCGAGGGTCCTTGAGTTGCTTAGAATTTCGAGGATAGTGAAATGAAATGCAACAAAATATGATATGCATGAATGATCTATGTATAACATTCCAAATTGAAAATTTGCGATGTTACAAACCTACCCCCCTTAAGATGAATCTGGCCCTCGAGATTCGGGTTGTATGGAAAATAGGTGTGGGTGGTCTTTGCGAAGATCATCCTCTCGTTCCTAGGTGGCTTCATCCTCGGTATGGTGGCTCCACTGAACTTTGCAAAACTTGATAACCTTGCTGCGGGTGACTCGGCTGGCAAATTCAAGAATCCTGACTGGCTTCTCCTCATAGGTCAGATCACTGTCCAACTGAATTGCTTCTAGAGGCACTGTATCTCTTAGTGGTATATCGGCCATCTCAGCATGACACTTCTTCAACTGTGAAACATGAAACACGTCATGAACTCCTGACAGTCCTTCAGGTAACTCCAACTTGTAGGCAACTTCTCCCATACGTTCCAAAACACGATACGGTCCTACAAATCTCAGGGCTAATTTTCCCTTAACTCCGAAACGTTTCACTCCTCGCAGGGGTGAAACTCGCAGATATGCTCTGTCTCCAATTTCATAGGTTACTTCCTTGTGTTTCGAATCTGCATAACTCTTCTGCCTGGACTGAGCTACCTTCAATCTATCCCGGATCAACTTAACTTTCTCTTCAGACTCCTTGATCAAATCTGGTCCAAACAACTGTCGATCTTCAACTTCATCCCACATCAACGGTGTTCTGCACCTTCGTCCATACAGGGCTTTGAACGGTGCCATCTTCAAACTGGCCTGGTAGCTATTGTTGTATGAGAACTCTGCGTAGGGCAAATTGTCATCCCAACTAGATCCATAATCTAGCGCACAGGCTCTCAACATATCCTCCAGAATCTGGTTGACTCTTTCGGTCTGTCCATCTGTCTACTGGTGAAAAGTTGTACTGAACTCCAGCCTTGTACCCAAAGTCTGGTGCAGCTGATGCCAAAACTTTGAGGTAAACTGTGTTCCTCTATATGATACGATGGTCCTCGGAACTCCATGCAGACATACGATCCTGGTCATGTATATCTTGGCCAACTTCGCACTTGTATAGGTGGTTTTTACTGGAATAAAGTGAGCCACTTTGGTCAAGCGATCAACTACTACCCATATAGAATCATATCCTGATTTGGTCCTGGGCAAACCGGTGATGAAATCCATGCCAAGTTTGTCCCACTTCCATTCGGGTATCGGCATAGGCTGTAACAATCCTGCTGGCTTTTGATGCTCTGCCTTCACTCTCTGACATACATCACATACGGCTACATAATCGGCAATATCCTTCTTCATACCAGTCCACCAGAAACGTTCCTTCAAATCCAAATACATCTTGGTGTTTCCGGGGTGTATCGAGTATGGTGAGTCATGAGCCTCCTGAAGTATTAACTTCCTGATCTCTATGTTATTGGGCACCTAAACACGGTCCTCAAACCATAAGGTGTCGTGCTCATCCTCACGAAAACCTTTGGCCTTTCCTTTTCTCATTCTCTCTTTTATCTCGACAATCTCTTTGTCATCCTTCTGGGCTTCTCGAATCTTTCCTAACAATGTAGACTGAACCTCCATTCTTGCAACAAAACCTCTAGGAACAATCTCCAATTGAAGTTCCCTGAGATCCTCTACTAACTCCTTTGGCAATCCCATGCTTACTAGGGTGTTAGAATAACTCTTCCGACTCAAAGCGTCTGCTACGACATTGGCCTTGCCTGGATGATAGTGAAGCTTCATGTCATAATCCTTTATAAGCTCCAACCATCTTCTCTTCCTAAGGTTCAGCTCCTTCTGTGTGAAAATGTACTTCAAACTCTTATGATCCGTGTAAACATCACAACGGTTTCCAATAAGGTAATGTCTCCAAGTCTTGAGCGCATGCACTACGGCTGCTAACTCCAAATCATGCGTGGCATAATTCAATTTTTGCGGTTTTAGTTGTCGTGAGGCATACGAAACAACTCTTCCGTCCTGCATAAGCACACTTCCAAGTCCTAGGCAGGAGGCGTCGCAATACACTTGGAAATCCTTGCGTATATCTGGCAGAATCAACACTGGGGCTGTAGTCAAACGTTTCTTTAACTCCAGAAAACTCGCCTCACACTCTTCCGTCCATTTAAATTTGGTATCCTTCTTCAATAACTCTGTCATTGGCTTCGCAATCTTGGAAAAATTCTCAATGAATCTCCGATAGTATCCTGCGAGTCCAAGAAAATTGCGGATCTCGCTAACTCAAGTGGATGCCAACCATTCAGTGACTGACTAAACCTTGGTGGGGTCTACTGCTATACCTTCTCCTGATATAACATGTCCAAGGAATCCGACTGCCTTCAACCAAAACTCACATTTGCTGAACTTGGCATACAACTGATGTTCCCTGAGTTTCTCGAGAACTAACCGCAAATGCTCCTTATGCTCCTCCTCATTCTTCGAGTATACCATTATATCATCAATGAACACCACAACAAACTTATCCAAATATTCCATGAACACCTTGTTCATCATGCTCATGAAATAGGCAGGGGCGTTAGTCAGTCCAAATGACATGACTGTATTTTCATACAACCCGTACCGTGTGGTGAAGGCTGTCTTTGGTATATCCTTCTCTTGAATCTTCAGCTGGTGATACCCTGATCGCAGATCGATCTTCGAAAACACCTTAGCTCCTTGCAACTGGTCAAACAAATCATTGATCATTGGCAGTGGGTATTTGTTCTTAATCGTCACTTCATTCAACGCCCGATAATCAACAACCATTCTCAAGGATCCATCCTTTTTCTCAACCAAGAGCACTGGGGCTCCCCATGGTGATGAACTTCGTCGACCATAACCTTTCTCCAATAACTCCTTGATCTGCTTCTTAATCTCCTCCAAGTCATTGCGGGCATCCGGTATGGTCTCTTCGATATAGGCCCGGTGCCTGGCAACAGTTCTATCAAAAACTCGATGTCTCGATCCGGCGGCATGCCTGGTAATTCCTCTGGAAATACATCCGGGTAATCCTTTACGATAGGTACTTCCTCCTGAACAACTCCTGAGAGGGAATTTACTTGGCTCCTCCTAGGCGCGTGCCTAGATACATACTTGATCCTTTTTCCCTCCGGGGTGGTGAGATAAATCGACTTACTAGCACAGTCAATGTTTCCTCCATACTTTCACATCCAGTCCATGCCTAATATCACATCCAATCCTTGTGACTCCAAAATTATTAGGTCTGGTGGGAAAACATGGCTACCAATGGTTAAGGGTATCTGGTCGCACCATCGGCTAGCCATATACTCTGCTCCAGGTGAACTCACTAACAAAGGGATCTTAAGGGTTTGGGTTGGTAGTTTAAACTTATCCACGAATCCCCTTGATATGTATGAATGCGATGCACCAGTATCAAAAAGAACAAGGGCGGTAAAAGACTTAACCCAAATACTTACCGATAACCGCGTCTACCTGCTCTTCAACCTCCTCCACATTAACGTGGTTCACTTGCCCTTTGTTGAATGGATTGGGCTTCTTCCCAGCGCTCCCGTTACCGTTTCCATTCTTCGCTTCAGGGCACTCTGTGGCATAGTGTCCAGTTTTCCCGCACTTGAAGCAAGTAATGTGACTTAGGTCTCTCTTGGCGGGTGTGGCTGGATTGGAGCGGTTCTGATTGTTGCTTGTTCCGTTCCCAGTCCCATTCTTAGAACCATTGTGGTTATGCGAACTTCCTCCGGTGTGGTTATGACCTCCATGGTTATGAACAAGTCCTCCCGAGTTCGGGGTTAGACGAGGCTTCTGCTGAGCTCCTGAGTTGTATCTTCCTTACCCATACTTCCTCTTACGGCTCTCAATCTGCTGCTGCTTCCCTTCAATCATAAGAGCCATATCTACCAACTCTTGGTAGTTGTTGAATGTTGCCACCATCAACTGCATGCTCATCTCATCATTCAGCCCTTCCATAAACTTCTCATGCTTCACGGCATCTGTGGCCATATCATCAGGGGCATAGCGAGATAACTTTCTAAACTCATCCACGTACTGAGCTACAGTACGGTTCCCCTGGCGTAAGTTGCGAAACTCACGCTTCTTCATATTCATAGCTCTAGTTGAGACATGGGCTATGCGGAAAGCTTGCTGAAACTGATCCCAAGTGATGTTGGCTATGGGGAAAGTGGTCGTATAATTCTCCCACCATGAGGCTACTGGTCCATCCAATTGATGTGCGGAAAGCGCACCTTCTCAGCATCTGTGCAACCTGCGGTGGTCAACTCCCTTCCAATACGGCGTAGCCAATCATCAGCAACTATAGGCTCGGTGCTACTGGAAAACACCGGCGGCTGCAACCTCAGAAAGCGAGCTAAGTTGTCAACTGGAGGCGGGTTGTTGTTGTTGTTGCCTTGGTTCTAGACTAACAATTGCATCAAGGCATTCTGCTACTGGATCAACTGAGTGAGCTCCGGCGGGAAGGCAAATCTGGTGCCACGTCTCGGAGGCATTTGATGGGTTTAGAGGGGAGAGATTAGAATAGAAAAGGGTCCAGGGAGAAAGCACTACCCATATGCACATGAGACAAACACAATCATTTCACTCAATCAATCAAGCAAGGGCATACAAATGGTCTATAACTATCATTGAAAGTGCTCAACTACTACTATATACATGGGGAAATACTACTAATTATTTGGTGGTCATCTAGAAATTTTGATCGGTGGAAGACTCCATGATGTCTGCTCCAGCTTCGTCTTCAAAGTCATCTTCACTAGGGTCGGAGTCGGTGTCGTCAATGATGATGTAGTTCTCCGGGCAAGTGGAATCGTCGTCCTCTCCTCCTGGCACGGGGTCTCCCATGAATACTCCGATCTTCTTTATCAGGTCGTCATTCTTCTCCAATAGTGTTGCAATTTCCTCCTCATATCCATCGCGTGTAGACTTAAGTTCTTCTTCCAGCTCGGTGATCCTTGTTTTCGCCTTCTTCAAATCTATCATGTTTGCGCACATCTGATTCTCCTGACGTCGAATGTGCTGGTTTAACTCCTGGATGAAAGCTTCAATGGATCTATCCTTCTTGGTGCTGATCATCTCCCATTGTTCATCTCGGAGCCCACATCTCTGGTAGATAGTGTCCTTGAGATCCTTATTGTAGACTTCTCCAATGTGTCCCATGGTAATGTGGGCTACCATGCTCTTGCCTAGACTCTACGTTGGTGCTTCAACAGAAAACTCTATGGGCTTAGTGGTTGGCGAGAACGTCCTTCCCAGAACTTGAACTTGAATCATCCAGCGCTCCTCTTCTGGTAAAGTGGCGTTGTAAGTCTCGGTGAAGCTTGGTATTCCAGTGTTCAGGTACCTAGTGAGTTCCTTCAAGTGGCGTCCAAAGGGGGTGTCTTCATCGGGTTGTGCAAACTTGTTCCTCGAATCCGCCATCCTAAGAGTAGAAAATGGAGAGGAGTCAGAATGAGTAGAGAAGAGTGACCTATGGTTTATCTTAGTGGTCGTGTCCTACACTCAGCGTGTGCTCTGATACCATCTTGTAGCGACCCGACCTCAAACGGTCAAGTCTCTGTGCTTCAGTGTCATCCCTGGATTAGTAATGCTGACACACACAGTACTTAAAGGATTTATAACAGAGTAGCAATCACACACTTAGTACATCGAATGTCTCAGAAGAGAACTTATTACAATAAATATGGCTTAAGGCCATCTAATACGATAACAGCGGAAGGCCTGGAAGATAAAGTGAGTCCATCAACTCCAACGGCATAGCCGAGCTGCACGGCAATGACCTAACGAACCTTACTCCTCGTCTGAAAAGTCTGCAACATAATACGTTGCAGCCCGAAAACGGGCCAGCACATGGAATATGCTGGCAATGTAACACAGTAGAGCAAGAACAGAATAATGCTATCAGTACATGCATATTTGGCTGGTGGAAAGCTCTATGGTTATAGTTTTTGCGAAAAGCCAATTTTTCCCTACAACAAAGGAATAAGTTTTATTTTAACTATCATGGTAGTTGAAACATCATTGAGAAGGTTCCTCCAACTCAATCCCAATTAGAGTAATTATCAACCCTACAATATTAAATTATAGTGATGAGATACTTAGGATAATTCAAGTACTAGATACTCAAGATGTCCATAACCGGGGACACGGCTAACCATGATTAGATTGTACACTCTGCAGAGGTTTGCGCACTTTTCCCCACAAGGCTCGATCTCTTCCGTTGGATTTCTCGCACTACATGGTGTTTGAGAAACGGATGACCGAGACACAGTCTTTCAGAAACATTAACTCTTTACTCCGGGTAGACTATACCAACCTACATCCCTCTACATCTGCTAGTCCACCTCTTCAAGAGCTCACGCAACTTACTCAACTATGCTAGAGCCCATAATAGCTTGTGGCTGCACACGGAAGTTTCTAGCATGAAATATCTCAGTTCCCTTTGAGCCTGGGTGGCGGACCTTAGGATGATCGCACGGGTACTCCGGGATATCCTAGGACAACACTGGATTCTCCAGGTGCCTGACAAGCAATCCACCCAGATGTGTATTTAACTTGCCACCTTAAGTTGAACCATTAATTAACAATCTCACATCTGTCATGGATTCACTCACCCAAACCACGTCTACGAGCATAGCATAGCAATATAAGCAATACGTAGAAGTAACTCCCAAGGGTTTGATTATAACAAGGCAATAGGTTCTACCTCATCAACTACTTCCCAATATCCACAAGTTAATCACATCCTAATCATGCAGTGTTTGAGGATTGGAGCTAATGCATAAAAACTGGGTACGAAAAGAGTATGATCAATGTGTTACTTGCCTTGCTAACGATCCGCAAAACCTAGGGACTCGTAGTAGCACGCTTCGCACTCCGGGAATTATATCGCAAGCAAACAATAGCATACATAAGCAATAAATCACAGATGCACGGGCAAAACTCAAATAAGAAGAATTGACCAGAAAGTTCAACTTAAGAACTCCGGTTTGCAAAAAGAATCAAATCAAACGGAGCAACGAAAATCAAACTGCGAAAGAAACAAGATCCGTTTACTAATCTGAACTAAAGTAAAATTTTACAGTATCAAAATCTTGTTCAAGTTGATTAAACAGAAAGAGGGTTTCGAGACGAAGATCTTGGCGCTTGAATCGCCTGATTCCAATAAACGAACGAAAAGATAAACTAAAACGAAAACCGGATCAGAAATCGCGATCGAAAATAATCGCGAAAAACCCGGGAAAAAGAAAAACTGACGAACAGGCTAACGGACGAACGTTCGTTGTCTGTAAATAACGAGCGAAAACCGTTTGTTAAAATGAACATACGGATGAATGTCCGCTAAATAAACTAAACCGAGAAAACTGGCGAACCGATCTAAAAAAATGAAACTAGGGTTTAAAAAAACCGATGGTTTTTACCTAAACCAAAAAAAACCGAACGGCGCGATCGGATCGGCGGCGGCTCCGGCGGCTTCCGCGGCGGCGCGGCGAGGCGGGGCAGCGCGGGGTGGCGGAGGGCAGTGCGGGGCGGCTCGGCGAGCGGCGGCGACGGCAGCAGCGGCTGGCCGGGCGGCTTGCGGCGGCGGCGGCTTCGGCTTGGGGCTCCAGGGGGCCCCGGGTCGGCTTTTAAAGGGGGGTGTGGTGGCTTGCGGGTGGGAGCAGGGGGCGTGGCCGACTCGGCCACGGCGAGCGGCGGCGGGGCGGTCGCGGTCTCCGCCTGGAAGACGGCGGCACGGGGCGGTTGGGCCGGCCTGGCTCGGCTGGGCTTCGGCCCAGTCGGGCGCTGAAGTTTTTTTAACTGATTCCGCCGAAAATAAATGCTAGAAAAATAAATAAAAATCTAAAAATGCCAAAACAAATTTTCACCGTCTAAATAAAATATTTAGAACAAGATGAACATTTTCTTGGCCCTAAAATGCAATTTTGAAAACATGCAATTTTCTAGTGCAAATAAAATAACAATAAAATCCGAATAAAATCAAATATTTGATTTTAATATTTTCCTCCAATATTTCATTTAGTTTGGAGAAGTCATATTATCTCCTCTGATATATTTTAATATGAAATATTTTTAGAGAGAAAAATAATTAAAACAAATAATCTTCATTTCAATATTTGATAAAATTCAAATATGAAAACAGTGAAATCCCCAACTCTCTCCGAGGGTCCTTGAGTTGCTTAGAATTTCGAGGATAGCGAAATGAAATGCAACAAAATATGATATGCATGAATGATCTATGTATAACATTCCAAATTAAAAATTTGGGATGTTACAAAAATAAGAGCCAGAACCTAAGAGCACTGCTGTCATGCTGATGCATTCTGTGTAGCTAATGTTGGGTGCATCATGAGTGTTTCTACCATGAATTACAATGTTTAGTCTCTACTTGAACTTTGGAGGTGCTCTGCATTTATGTTTTGCGGTCTCAGAAAGGGCTGGCGAGATACCACTAGTCATATTATATCATGGTTGTTATGATAATGTGTTGTTGTTTGAGATATCTTATTTTTGCTCGCTAGCTGATTATGTCATTGATATGAGTTAACATAATTTTTAAGAGTTATTGTCAGCATGGTTAGTTATGATGTTAGGTGAAACCTGGGTGCTGTTTAAGCTTATTTATGCAAACAAGAGCAAAAGAGTACGTAAAAGTTTTTCTTTTTCACCTTCAGTTTATCAACTGAATAGCTTGAGGACAAGCAAAGGTTAAAGCTTGGGGGAGTTGATACGTCTCCAACGTATCTACTTCCTAACACTTTTCCTCTTGTTTTGGACTCTAATTTGCATGATTTGAATGAAACTAACGCCGGACTGACGCTGTTTTCAACAGAACTACCATGGTGTTGTTTTTGTGCAGAAATAAAAGTTCTCAGAATGGAACGAAACTTTGCGTGGATTTTTATATCAATAAAGAGAATTTCTGGAGCCAAGAGTCACGTGAGGGGGCCACCTAGGTGGGCACAACACACCAGGGTGCGCCTGCCCCCCAGGTGCGCCCAGGTGGGTTGTCCCCACCTAGTGGCCCCGCAGACCCTAAAACCAACAATATAAAATCCTATTTTTCCAGAAAAAAATTAGGGAGAAAGAATTATCGCAATCCACGAGACGGAGCCGCCGTCACCTCCTGTTCTTCATCGGGAGGCCAAATATGGAGTCCGTTTGGGGCTCCGGAGAGGGGGGGTCTTCGTGCTTCGTCATCACCAACCCTTTTGAGGGAGTCCTGGACTAAGGGGTCCTTGGGCGTCCGGCCTGCTATCCATGGGCCGGACTGATGGGCTGTGAAGACATGAAGACCGAAGACCATACTCGTGTCCGGATTAGACTTTCCTTGGCGTCGAAGGCAAGCTAGGCGACCAGCTGTGAAGATTCCTTCTTATGTAACCGACTCCATGTAACCCTAGATCTCTCCGCTGCCTATATAAACCGGAGAGCATAGTCCGGATAGGACACATTCATTACCATATTCATAGGCTAGGCTTTTAGGGTTTAGCCATTACGATCTCGTGGTAGATCAACTCTTGTAACACTCATATTCATCAAGATCAATCAAGCAGGAAGTAGGGTATTACCTCCATAGAGAGGGCCCGAACCTAGGTAAACATCGTGTCCCCCGTCTCCTGTTACCATCGATCCTAAACGCATAGTTCGGGACCCCCTACCCGAGATCCGCCGGTTTTGACACCGACATTGGTGCTTTCATTGAGAGTTCCACTATGCCGTCGTCAATAGGTTTGATGACCCCTTCAATCATCGACGATGACGCTGTCTAGGGTGAAACCTTTCTCCCCGGATAGATTTTCGTGTTCGGCGGCTTCGTACTGCGGGCCAACTCACTTGGCCATCTGGAGCAGATCGACGGCTACGCCCCTTGCCATCAGGTCAGATTCGGAAGCTTGAACTACGTTGCGGACTTCCGTGGAGACTTGATCTTCGACGGATTCGAGACCGCGGCAATCACTCCCCGCTGCCTCGCTGGACATGGCTTAAACCTGTCATCGGGCCGCATCCAGGAGAGAACTCCTGGAGTCACTCTGGCCTTAGATCCGGAGCAGATCAAGTCCCCCGAATATGGGAAGCTTAACCCCATCGCGGGGGCTACCGAGTCTGCAGCGTTGGGCCGCTCGCAGATTCCACTTCATACGGCATGTGCATCAAGGGAACCCCGGACTCTTCTTCGGCGTCGAGTTTCGAACCCTGCGAGCCCGCGGATACCGAACTCGATCGGTTATCGATCTTCAAGTTCAGCGCCGCAGATGTCTTCCCACACTCGCCCATAGGCGACCTACTAAACTCATTAAAAACCCTATCCCTGGCAGATGGCTCATCGCCGAACTATGTTCGGTTCAAACTTACGGCGGATGATGGAGAATTTTGCTTCCCACCCGCCACCCACTTTATAGCCGCCGTGGAAAACCCAACCAACACGCCTGACCCCCGCTCCGAAGACATCGCCGGTATGGACGACGATGAGGGGCAGGGCCAGAGCTTGCTACCCGCTAGACACGGGATGGCCACTTCCTGGTATGATGTGTGTATAATAGACACACCCGATGACGAGGAGGATCCAATGGAGAATAAACCTCCTGGTACACAGTCCGAACACCGGCGCCCACGGCGGCGCTCCAAGCCACATCGCCCAAGAGAAAACACTGCTAGCACAAGAAAAGACAACATTCCGGACAATGAAGACCTTGTTGAGGTAGAATCCGAACACGAGGAACAGGAAATCGGGCAAGACAGTCCTGATGAACAGGCCACACATGGAGACTCGGAGGACAGCAATTATCTCCCACCCTCCAAGGAAGAGGAGATCCTCGGCAGCAAGGATTTTATCGTGCCTAAGGAACCTCTCGAGCAGGAGCGTTTCAAACGCTGGCTTATAGCCACTACAAGGAGCTTAAGGAAGAAGCAGCTGCAACTTCAAGCAAGCCAAGATTTGCTCAATGATAGATGGACCGAGGTCTTGGCCGCCGAAGAATACGGCCTCAGTAGCCCAGACAAAAGCCACCCAAAGGATAGGTGGCTCCCCCAATACGATGGTAGGGCGCTAGAGCCCACACCACCATCAAACAATGCGGCGGGCCGACCACAGTTCGGTCCTGACAAAGCAGCAGCCCAAACAGAGCAACATACCAACCCATCCGGCCGTCAAATCAAGAGAAAAACAGCTCGAGGGAACACTCGTAACATCAACCAAGACCCGGAGGATAGAGCAGGGCGCACAAGATCGATGTACAGATCACGGAGATACACCCCGACCGACTATGATGGTCACCCATTCGGACCCTACAGAGCCGACCACGCCCGGTCCGAACTCCGTAAGCGGAGTCCGCCGGAGGTGCTTCACAGTGTGGCCCAACATAGAGGAGCCGTGCACCCTCTCTGCTTCACCGACGAGGTAATGGAGCATGAATTCCCAGATGGGTTCAAACCCATTAACATCGAATCATACGATGGAACAACAGATCCCGCGGTATGGATCAAGGATTACCTCCTCCATATTCACATGGCTCGAGAGACGACCTTCATGCCATTAAATACATACCTCTCAAGCTTAAGGGGCCAGCTCGCTACTGGCGAAACAGTTTACCAGAAAATTCTATTGGTAGCTGGGGAGACTTGGAAGATGCCTTTCGAGACAACTTCCAAGGAACATATGTCCGGCCTCTAGATGCCGATGACTTAAGTCAGATTGTCCAGAAGCCCGGCGAGTCAGTTAGGGAGCTCTGGACTAGGTTCTTAGTCAAAAAGAACCAAATTGTCGGTTGTCCGGACGCAGAAGCCCTCGCAGCCTTCAAACATGGCGTCCGGGATGAATGGCTTGCACGTCACCTCGGCCAGGAAGGACCCAAGTCCATGACAGCCCTTACCGCTCTAATGACTCGCTTTTTTGCGGGAGACGGCAACTGGCTTGCTCGTAAAAGCAACAACGCCAGCGACCCGGGCACTTCCGAAATTCGAGACGACAACGGTAGGCCACGACGAACCGAACACAAGAGTCGCAGTAATACATGCGACACAGCGGTAAACGCCGGATTTCACAATCCAAAGCCCGGTCAACGGAAGAAGCCACTAAAGGCAAACCAAGATGGACCATCCACCCTTGACAGTATATTGGACCGACCTTGTCAGATTCACGGTCACCCTGATAGGCCAGCTAATCATACCAACAAAAACTATTGGGTCCTTAAGCAGGCAGGCAAACTCAACGCCGATCACAAGGGGAGGAGGCCACCAGGCGATAGAGACGACGGATCGGCTCGCCAGCCGAACACCAGGGGCCAGAAACACTTTCCCTCTGAAGTTCGACCACTCCCAGAACGGAAATAGCAGTTCGGCCTCCGCCGCCCACCTGCTGTACTGGCAAAGTTTACACCACGCGTACATAACTACGCACTCAAAATACCATGGGCATCAGCAGAAGCACAATATGGACAACCCTGCAAGAATCCCCGTAACATTTTTATCCGTCTTTCTTATTTTTCTGTATAATTTCCTAAAAACAGGTGACCATCAGGACAACATCTTCATCGGACTCTCTCAAAGTTCGGATCCGCACACTCACCTAAGGGGCCACTCCTGTTAAGGATTCCCCTCCCCGAGGACGGGCGGCACAGACGTACGACAGGAGGTCCAAAATAAGCTTTTGTAGACCGCAATCTTCCTTTTGAGCCTGTACCATGCCCTTTTCCTCTGTTCCCAACCCCGAGCATGTCAAATAGCTGGGTTGTGGTTTTTACTCTTTATATATTTATCATTGGCATATTGCTCCGCTCCCAGTAAACTTTATCCGAACTAATATTTCATGATCTTTCTACAACGAGCCCGGCCGTAACGGCTGCCTTACAAGACATGCATCGGCATAACTTGCCAGGGGCCTGGTATGGGAACAAACGAGTCGCCAGTAAAAGTCCGAACAGCTCTATAGCGTACTTCGGCGTCGCAAGTTTGGCCTTATATGCATCAGCTCCAAATCATTGTCTTTGGTCAATAGTTGGGTTGCCCGGCTCCTGTGCTTGCTACCCTACATTCCGCTCTATCGGCTAGGGTAGTAAAGGGATAACTACTGCGATTGTGCCCTGGCCTAGACCGGATGAGCACCTCAGTAGAGAAAGCCGAAAACTGATTGTCATGATGCGGCGAGAGCTGGTCAACCACTTGACGACCTATTCAAATATTTAGTGATTCTCCGTGTCACACGAGGGAACTTTTTTAGATCAACATATGTAAGGCACTGTGCGCCGTATACATACCAGGGGCTATGTCGTAGCCCCACCATAAAACTCCTATGGTTAAGTGAAAGTGTTAACGCCCTATAGTCCGATTGCCTGGTTCGCCGCATTATCACCTCCTTTATGGACCAAGACGTTGGATAAAGAGTGATTAAATGCTTTTCCGAACACCCCCGTACTTCCTACGAGGGGGCTGAAGCCGACGACTGGAAAACTTTCAGATTATACTAAAACGGCCACAGAGAAGGAATTCAAGCTTTTGAGCAAAATATAAATAGATTAACTATAAAGTTGTCTGTTACATCACTATATAAATCACTCGAACATTATATCTTTCGAGCATTGACCTTCTATCAAGCGGGCGGCATCTAACACGTCTTCAAAATAGTGCTTCAGCTGATTACAGTCCTGGCCCTTTGGGTGGACTCCTCGCCACAACATCAATGGTCTTCATCTTTACCCAAAATGTTTTGACTCAGGCAAAGGCCATCCGTGCACCCTCAATGCACGCCGACCGCTTCACAGCGTCGATATGTGGCACCACGTCAACAAGCCGCCGCACCAGGCCTAAATAACTACTCGGAATAGGCTCACTTGGCCACAACCGGATTATGACATTCTTCATGGCGTCGCCAGATATCCTATGAAGCTCGTCCCACTGGGACATCTGTTCATGAGCAACAGAGGGCGCTTCGACGTGCCGAATTGTTACCAGAAAAGTTTCTCCGTTGCATACCCCTCTTGTGCATGGTAAAATTGCGCCGCATCGGAAGAACTCTTTGGCAAGTCCAAAAATTCAGCCGGAGAACTCCAGACATGGTTAAGCTGAGCATACTCCGGATCGCCAAACTTGGTCTGAAGCAAAAAGGGCTTACCGGCCGCTATCTCCCTAGATTTAGACTGAGCTTCACTCGCCTCTCGTACGGCCTTATCAAGCTCAGCCATTTTGGCTTTATTCTCCTTCTCAAGGAATTCGCAGCGGCTGGCAGTATTCTTCAATTCAAGCGCCAGTGCGGATATTTTTTCCTCACTTTGGCAATGAGCTGCTTGTTCGGCTCTTAGATACGCCGATGCCTTCTCGGCAGCCGCATCACTACGCCGGGCCTACTCCTTGGCCCGGGCTAGCTCCGCCCGAAGAGCTTCAACGGCGGAGCACCATCTGCAATCATGCACATTTCGTATAAACCCTTTTCGACATCAGGCCCACATTACAAGCACATTGGTGTAAGGAATGCTCGACATATATACCTTGCGAGTCGTCAAGACGCCTGTTGATCAATGCAATGTCATCTTCCGCAATATCCAGCTTTCGCTGCAGTTCGGCCACCTCCGTATTTCGGGTAGCTGCAGGAGGGGAGGCAGCCTGCATACCAAGTTAAATCAAGGTTAGCAACAGAGCATATCTTTTTGATCCTCCAATCGCTTCCGTCGGAAGGCAATCCAAGTCTCAGGGGCTACTGCATATACAACAGGTGCATTCTGTCAGTATTATTCAATTGGCAAAACTACATCACAAACCTCAAAACTTCTTAGGAGGCTCGTGAAGGCCTCGTTCAACCCGCTCTTCGCGGATAGAACCTTTTCGACCACCGTAACCATCAAGGTACGATGTTCCTTCGAAACGGACGCCTGTTGCAGCATGTCCGTCAACATTTCCGGCGCTTCTGGGTCTTCGGAAGCCGCCGCCGGAGTACGGTATTCCTTTGAAGGAATCCGCCCACTCGCCCCCGGGATCGTCTCTGGCTCTAAATTGGATAGGGCGGGGCCGCCATGCTTGATTCCCGAACCCTGAGTGACAGAGACACCACCTTCAGGTAGTGCCCTCTTCGTTTCCTGCACTGCTTGTCGACCAGGAGGAGCCCCCCGGGACGATACCTCAGAATCATCCGCCCTGTCGGGCGAGGGGGCCGGAGAAGGCGTGTCACTCTCCATCATCTCTGGAAGAAGGTCTCCCGAGGAGGAGGACGATTGGGAAACCCCAGGCGTTAACCCGCGAGGACATACGTATGTCGGAGGATTACTTCAGTAATAAGAGGAAGGAGGTATGGTTTAAGTACCCTGCTGCACTTATGGTTTGGCCAGAGGTTTATCCTCATCATAAAGCTCCACGTCAACATCGCTTGCCCGGCCCAAGCCACCTGTCGATGGCGTTTTCCCTTTCTTGGAAGGTTTCCCTTCCTGACCTTCAGAAGCGGCCCTTTTCTTGCCGTGGAAGGCCTCCTCTGCACCTTTGCCCTCGGGCAAGAGGGTTTCGGTTTCCCCGAACACAACGTCTGATTTATCCTTGGGGCAGAGGCCACCTCCGGCCTCCCTGTTCTCGCCCTCCTCCGCAGACACCTGGTACGGTGTCAGAGTCAGCATGCTCATTAGTAGGGCATTCGCAGAGTCTTCGGGAAGGGGCGCCGGACACCAGATCAATACCGCTTTCTTTATCTAGTCCTGTGAAGGGACGGATTGTTCAATATCTTACCAAGAGATACTCGAATAAAGGGTGTGCGGAGATCGAATACTTACCGCGGTGTCCGGATGATTGCAATCGAGGCCAACATCTTCGGTGGTGTCCGGCCATTGCTCTTGTTCCCCGAAATATAATTTCCACATTCCCTCATGCGTAGTGCCGAGGAAGTGCTGAAGAGTCCGCCGTCCTTCGGGATTAAACTCCCACATACGGAGAGGCCGCCGCTGACATGGCAGGGTCCGGTGGTCTAGCATTACATGAACGATGTTCACAAGACCTACGCCCTTCTCGGTAAGGCTTCGGACGCGACCTTGCAGAGTCTGCACTTCATTGACGGATCCCCAGTCCAGTCCCTTATTAATCCATGAAGTAAGCTGAATTGGAGGGTCGGGTCGGAACGCAGGCGTCGTCGCCCACTTGGTGCCCCGCGGCTCGTTGATATAAAACCACCCCTACTGCCATAGGTCGGAAGACTTGGCGAAAGATCCTTCAAACCAAACCGCGCTGGCAAGCTTGCCTATTGTGACGCTGCCGCACTCTGCCTGCTCCTCCTCTGTCACCTGCGGCCTCACGTCAAAGGTCTTGAGCCACAAACCAAAGTGCGGAGGAGTCCGGAGGAAGGCCTCACATGTGACAAAAAATGTCGAGATGAGGAGAATAGAGTCCGGGGCCAGATCGTGAAAGTCTAACCCATAGTAAAACATGAGCCCCTGGACGAAGGGGTTAAGCCCGAACCCTAACCCATGGAGGAAGTGGGACACAAACACTACCCTCTCGCCTTATTTGGGGGTAGGAACGACCTGCCCCTGTGCAGGAAGCCGATGGAGGATTTCCGAGGTCAGATACCTCGCTGCGCGGAGCTTCGCAATATCCGGATCCTCTGTGACAGAAGAAGCCACCCACCGGCCTGGACGGCTGGATCCAGACATGATTAGGGCTGGTGGCGATGGGAACCCGAGGGTTGGAACTTGGGGTGGCTAGGGTTGAGGAAGAAGCGAGCGCAAAGGAAGAAGACGAGTCTGGGACCCTATATAAAGACCCCAAGTACTAAGCGTATCCGCGTGGGTCTCGAAACTTACCGATCTCCAGAGAGTTGTACCCGGGGGACGGTTGAGTTACCCGCACCGGCGTTAATGAAAATCCTGTGAATAAGGGAGCACGATCTCTGCCTTGGCAAGACAAGCCAGTAAAACCGCGTCCCGAGATGTGGGGCGATGCGCCAGCCAACGGTTGGAAATAGTGACGGGCAGGCGTGATGTCATAAACAGTTACCAATAAATTAGGCTCGTATATTTTCTGCAACTATATATATATACAGGACCGGATATATCTACTACATCCGAAGACTATCATGGAGTTCGGAGAAAGGGGAACCCGCCTTGCAATGCCGAAGACAATCTGCGCGCCGGACTCCTCGTCATTGAAGCCAGGTTCAGGGGCTACTGAGGGAGTCCTGGACTAAGGGGTCCTCGGGCATCCGGCCTGCTATCCATGGGCCGGACTGATGGGCTGTGAAGACATGAAGACCGAAGACCATACTCGTGTCCGGATTGGACTTTCCTTGGCATGGAAGGCAAGCTAGGCGACTAGCTGTGAAGATTCCTTCTTATGTAACCGACTCCATGTAACCCTAGATCTCTCCGGTGCCTATATAAACCGGAGAGCATAGTCCAGATAGGTCACATTCATTACCATATTCATATGCTAGGCTTTTAGGGTTTAGCCATTACGATCTCGTGGTAGATCAACTCTTGTAACACTCATATTCATCAAGATCAATCAAGCAGGAAGTAGGGTATTACCTCCATAGAGAGGGCCCGAACCTGGGTAAACATCGTGTCCCCCGTCTCCTATTACCATCGATCCTAAACGCACAGTTTGGGACCCCCTACTCGAGATCCGCCGGTTTTGACACCAACACCTTCTCCATCGCCAATTCCATGATGCTCCCCATCAAGAGTGAGTAATTACTTCATGGGCTCGCTGGTCGGTGAGGAGTTGGATGCGATTCATCATGTAATCGAGTTAGTTTTGTTAGGCTTGATCCCTAGTATCCACTATGTTCTGAGATTGATGTTGCTACGACTTTGCCATGCTTAATGCTTGTCACTTTGGGCCCGGGTGCCATGATTTCAGATATGAACTATTTATGTTATCACCATTATATCCATGTTCTAGATCCGATCTTGCAAGTTATAGTCACCTACTACGTGTTATGATCCGGCAACCCCGGAGTGACAATAGTCGGGGCCACTCTCGGTGATGACCGTACTTTGAGGAGTTCATGTATTCACCGTGTGTTAATGCTTTGTTCCGGTTCTCTATTAAAAGGAGGCATTAATATCCCTTAGTTTCTAATTGGACCCCGCTGCCACGGGAGGGTAGGACCAAAGATGTCATGCAAGTTCTTTCCATAAGCATGTATGACTATTTACGGAATACACGCCTACATTATATTTATGAACTGGAGCTAGTGCCGTATCTCCCTAGGTTATAACTGTCTCATGATGAATATCATCCAACAAATTACCGATCTAATGCTTACGAATTTATCTTATATTGTTCTTGCAAAGTTGCTACTGCTATCGTTACTGCTGCACTTGCTACAAAACCACTGCTATCACTATTACCGTTACTATTGCTGCTGTCACTATTATCAAAACTATCATACTACTTTGCTACTGATCACGTTGCTGCAGATAATTAATTTCCAGGTGTGGTTGAATTGACAACTCAGCTGCTAATACTTGCAAATATTCTTTGGCTCCCCTTGTGTCGAATCTATAAATTTGGGTTGAATACTCTACCCTCGAAAACTGTTGTGATCCCCTATACTTGTGGGTTATCACGTGTCTTGCTTGGAACTCATCCAGCTCACCGCTCCTCCGTTCATGACGTACATGAATCCGGACTGTGATCGACAATCATCTTTGTTGGTTTGGAAACTAGCATCGGCGTAACCCCTTACAACGAGCTCTTCCTCACCTCCATAAACTAGCAGCATCTCTTTAGTCCTTTTCAGGTACTTCAAAATAGTATTTACCGCTGCCCAGTGACTCTCACCTGGGTTGGACTGGTATCTACTTGTTAGGCTTATTGCAAAAGCAACATCAGGCCGTGTACATATCATGGCATACATGATGGATCCAATTGTCGAGGCATACGGAATCCGACTCATCCTGCTTCACTCATCAGATGTCAAAGGACTTTGAGTCTCGCTTAGCCTTATACTATGCGAGACAGGCAAGAACCCTTTCTTGGCCTCTCTCCTGTTGGTCCGCTTCAACACTTTATCTACATACGTGCTCTGGCTCAAGCCGAGCAGCCTCCTCGATCTATCTCTATAGATCTTGATGCCTAAAATGTAAACTGGCTCACCAAGGTCCTTCATTGAAAACTTGCCATTCAATGATTCCATGACCGAGTTCAGCATCAAAGATCATTTCCAATCAGTAGTATGTCATCCACATACAAGATCAAAAACACTATCGAGCTCCCACTTAACTGCTTGTATAAACAAGCGTCCTCATCGCTTTTGATGAAACCGAGACCAGTGACGACCTCATCAAAACGAATGTTCCAACTTCGAGATTCTTGCCTCAACCCATAAATGGATCTCTTGAGCTTGCATACCTTACTGGTGCTAGTCGGATCGACAAAACCCTCGGGTTGTATCATATACACGTCCTCGGTTAAATTTCCGTGAACGAAAGCAGTTTTGACATCCATCTGCCATATCTCGTAATCAAAATATGCAGCTATAGCTAGTACGATCCTCACCGACTTCAGCATCGCTACCCGCGAGTAAGTCTCGTCGTAGTCAATGCCATTAACTTGTCCATAGCCTTTAGCGACAAGCCGAGCTTTGTGGATCTGAACATTTCCATCCACATCAGTTTTCTTCTTAAAGACCCATTTGCAGCCAATGGCCTTTACGCCAGGCGGCAGATCAACCAAGTCCCAGACTTGATTCTCATCCATGGACTTTAACTCGGATCTCATGGCCTCTATCCATGCCTCTGAATCCAGGCTAACCATCGCTTCCGCATATGTGGCCGGCTCGTCGCTTTGTAGCAACAATACATCACACACTCTGCGCAATCTTTCCGACCTCCGTGGTTCCGGTGCCGCTTCCACTACGGGTTCCTTCACTGACTCCGGTAAGATCTCATCACCCGCCGAGCCGTCCCCGAGTGGTACTAAAATTTCTTCAAGTCGGACCATCCTCCCACTGGCCTCCCGACTGAGAAACTCTTTCTCAAGGCAAACCCCGTTCCGAGCAACAAACACTTTGTTCTCTTCGCGATTGTAGAAGTTGTATCCCAAGGTTTCCCTCGGATATCCCACCAATATGCATTTATCTGACTTGGGTGTAAGTTTGTCTGACATAAGTCGCTTAACAAATGCTTCACAGCCCAAATCTTTAGAAAAGACAAATGCTTCACAGCTCCATCATCCTTTCCTCACATCGGATAATGCTCTAATAATGAAGATCATCACACTTTGATTTACTTACAACCCAAGAATTACAACTTGATACTTAGAACATAATATGACTCTATGTGAATGCCTCCAGTGGTGTACCGGGATGTGCAATGAATCAAGAGTGACATGTATGAAAAATTATGAATGGTGGCCATGCCACAAATACGATGTCAACTACATGATCATGCAAAGCAATAAGACTATGATGAAATGTGTCATAATAAACGGAACGGTGGAAAGTTGCATGGCAATATATCTCGGAATGGCTATGGAAATGCCATAATAGGTAGGTATGGTAGCTGTTTTGAGGAAGGTAAATGATGGGTTCATGGTACCGGCGAAAGTTGCGCGGCACAAGAGAGGCTAGCAATGGTGGAAGGGTGAGAGTGCGTATAATCCATGGACTCAACATTAGTCATAAAGAACTCACATACTTATTGCAAAAATCTACAAGTCATCAAAACCAAGCACTACGTGCATGCTCCTAGGGGGATAGATTGGTATGAAAAGACCATCGCTCGTCCTCGACCACCACTCATAAGGAAGGCAATCAAAGAAACACCTCATGCTTCAAATTTGTCACACAACGGTTACCATACGTGCATGCTATGGGACTTGCAAACCTCAACAAAAGTATTTCTCAATTTCACAATTACTCAACTAGCACGACTCTAATATCACCATCTTTATATCTCAAAACAATCATCAAGTATCAAACTTCTCATAGTATTCAATGCACTATATATGAAAGTTTTTATTATACCCGTCTTGAATGCCCATCATATTAGGACTAATTTTCTAACCAAAGCAAATTACCATGTTGTTCTAAAAGACTCTCAAAATAATATAAGTGAAGCATGAGAGATCAATAATTTCTATAAAATAAAACCACCACCGTGCTCTAAAAAGATATAAGTGAAGCACTAGAGCAAAATTATCTAGCTCAAAAGATATAAGTGAAGCACATAGACACTACTAGGGAAAAGCCTAGCAGCAGCGCGGGTTTTAGGCCTATCAATAGCGCGGGCAGGAGCGCTACTAGTACGGCGCTACAGCTAAAGGTTAGTAGTAGCGTGCGTTAACCCACGCTACTGCTATATCGACTTAGTAGTAGCGCTTTCTCAGAAGAGCGCTACTGGTAATTACTAGTAGCGCTTCTCCCTGCCCACGCTACTACTATTATTTCGTATTTTATTTCTTTTTTATGTCATGTTGTATTCATACACCTTGATACAAGTTTTCATACAACAGGAATTTAGAGATTGTTTTTACATCATAATGAGTTATTACATCATGAGGTGAAAGAACCGTGGACTAGTTTCAACTTTCAAGTGGATGGACATCCACTTGAAACTAATCCACGGTTCTTTCACCCAATGATATAATAAATATCATCATCATCATATCATTAACAACTTATCATCATAATACATCATTGTCATATAACACGTCCTCATGATCATCGTTTTCATCAATGAGTTATCACATAGCAAATTGGTCACTAGTCATAATCACAACTACTCCTCATCATCAACTCTAACACACCACATAATAAACATATTGTACCTCATAGGACCTACTACATTCTCTTAGGACCTCCTATATTCTCTAAGGTAAAATAGAAAAAAACAAGATAGCCCCTGACTCTCCATTATGGAGAATGGAGATTATCCTGTCTCCAATTCTTGCCTTTCGCTTAATGTTGCTTCCAAGAACCTCCTTACGAATGTCCAAACATTTTTTCCATTCTCTGATTAGCATGTGTTCACCGGTTTTAGAAATCCGATATGCATAGGTGAGATCCGTAGGATGACCTGGCTGTATGTTCAGAACTTCAAGGCGACCATTCTGATACATCAGATGAGGCACACAATCCATCGGGATTTCCTGTTGAAAAACATAGTAATAACTTCGTAGTTAGCAATGATGTACTAGTTTTAGAAGTATGCAAAAGATGCACGGATGTCGTAATAGTAAAAAATCTTACCAGGGTATCTCCATAGAAGTTACCGTGGTTCAACACGTGCACTAGTGGCACGTATTCACCATAGTTTGGAGGAGTTCGATAATAGGTATTGTAATTCTCAAGATAAGTACAAAATGTGATCAGATGATTTTTCTCCTTATAAGTTAATTCGGAGCCATCGGTGTAGTGGGTTTTGTGTACCATCTTCCGCACATTCTTTGAAGAATGAAAATAAGCTGTCAATGGAAATAAGCTGTCAACTATTTTGAAATAAACAATATAAATTAGTTAATAACTATGTTTGAGAAACTTACATAGCACTAGAATCGGAAGCGTATCAACAAGGACCCAAATGTCCATATTGTCTTGCTCGATGTCAGGATCACCAAGATCCATGGTGACAATCATACCCTCATAAAAACCATACATTTTGCAAAGTGCTTCCCAATTTTGGCAACCAAAATGGGTTACGCTCTGAGAATTGTACAGATTTACTTCAAAATCCATATCATGATGGGTCCTTAGGTGTATTTTCTTTGTTTCAAAATTTTCATGGTCTTCAAAACCCATCCTCTCCAAGACATAGCGTCTTGCATGGCATGGATAAGCTAGTTGAATTGTAAAAGATGAAAATTAGACGTTGAAATAGTTGAAGTCGTGCTTAATTACGAAAAAAGCACTTGTCGTCGTTGCGTACCATTTCAACATCGAAGATCTCCTCGAGCTTAATGCTGAAGCGCCGATCTTCGTCCAAGTGAGGGCACCTGTCACACAGACCTCGATCGTCGTGGCACCAGCTGCACTCCTCCGGGAGACTTTCCTACATTCATAATTCAAAGATTAAACTTGTACAATTAAATACATGTACTAAAAAACCTAAATTAGATCATTATTTTTCAAGAAAATCCAGGCCACTCGATATTTCCTACATATTCTAGCACAAGTCATGCCAGAATTCACGGAAAACTCCGGCATGACCTTTGCTAAAAAAGGACTTATCGAGTGCCTGAAATTTGCCGAAACGGAAATTAATCAACACTCCGGCAAAACATAGGCCACTCGGAGGTGTAATCTGAACATGACCGGCCACTTGGGCAACCACATATCCTATTTGAGCAACACAAGATATACATGTTTTTATCTACATCATATATATCTTATAGGACTCATATTGACATGGAGATTCGGCTGGTCTCACCTCAAGGTCGGAGGGGGTCGGTGACGGGGACGACGGCGGGGATGATGGAGGGGCTCCTTGATTTCTGCAAAAGCAAAAACCCTATAAGTTATCACTAATACATCCTGAATAATTGCTTAAACTAAAAAAAATAACAACAAATATGACATGTTCAACTAGTTCTATTAATTCAACTAGTTCTATTAATTCAACTAGTTCTTACTAAATATAAACTTACTATAAATAAAAAAACTAGTTCTTTCTAAAAATAAAGTAGTTCAACTAGTTATATTAATTTTCTTACTAAAAATACATTAGTTCTATTAATTCAACTAGTTTATTAATTTACTTACTAAACTAGTTCAACTAAAACTAAACTAGTTCAACTAGTTTATTAATTTACTTACTAATTATTTGAAACACTTACTAAAAACAGTAAAAAAACTACATTATACAATAGTAAAAAACATCTACTATTAACCATACTGCCTTAGTTAACTAGTACCATCACTACTACTAATTAATATCTACTACTACTAAAAATCATTATCTATGAACCCTAAATTAACATCTACTACTACTAAAAAACATCTACTAACTAAGCAGAGAGAGGGGTGGGGGAGGGGTGGGGGGCTTACAGAGAGGGAAGAGACGGTGGCGGGGAGGTGCTCGGCGACGGAGAGGTAGGGGCGGCGTGGGCGGGCTCGGGATCGGGAGGCGGCGGTCCTGGGCGGGCTCGGGCGGCGGCGGCGAGGTCGAGGGCGGCGACGGTGAGGTCGAGAGCGGCGGCGGGCGCCAGCGGTGAGGTTGAGGGCGGCCTCGGGCGGCGGCGGTGAGGGCATGCTCGGGCTCGGGCGGCGGCGGCAGAGGAGTAAGGGGAACAGGGAAGCAGGACTTAGTGAAATTTTGAGCCCGCGGGTGGTTAAGTCGAACTAGCAGTAGCGCACTTTAGGAAACGCGCTATAGCTAATTTAGCTATAGCGCGTTTTAGAGAAAAATGCTACTGCTAAGTCTAAGCACGAATAAAAAATATATATTGGTCATCATTGATCTTTTTGTGTAGAATCCAAATAGTCAACATGAATCCTCACTGTACCTGTATAGGTACAGGCGAGGAATCATATTGCAGCCACAAATCCTACACATATAGTTCAATGAAGACCAAGTGCTCGAGATAGTTTGAGAAGTAACATATTTAAGGTGGTAAGCACCTTGTTTGCTTAGCAGTATGGGACTAAACTTAATTAGTTGCGGTGATACTTGGCAACAGCGAGTTCTGAAGAAAAACGCTGCTACTGAGTACTTTAGCAGTAGCGCGTCCAGGAGAAGGGCGCTACTACTATATCTAGCCTGGAGGCAACGCCGTGGCAATTATAATAGTAGCATTTGTTTCACCTAGAGCGCTACTGCTAAATGTGTGTTAGTAGCGCGGTTTCCCGGAGCTCGCTACTGCTAATTAGCAGTAGCGTTTTATTTTAAACCACGCTGCTGCTAAGATTCTGTGTATAAGGTTTTCCCTAGTAGTGAGAGTATTCTAATAAATTCCGATTCATTTGTGTCTCTCCCAAAAGGTGTGTACAGCAAGGATGATTGTGGTAAACTAAAAAGCAAAGACTCAAATCATACAAGACGCTCCAAGCAAAACACGTATCATGTGCTGAATAAAAATATAGCCTCAAGTAAAGTTACCGGTAGATGAAGACAAAAGAGGGGATGCCTTCCGGGGCATCCCCAAGATTAGGATTTTGGTTGTCCTTGAATTTTACCTTGGGGTGCCTTGGGCATCCCCAAGCTTAGGCTCTTTCCACTCCTTATTCCAAAATCCATCAAATCATTACCCAAAAACTTGAAAACTTCACAACGCAAAACTTAACAGAAAATCTCATGAGCTCCGTTAGTATAAGAAAACAAACCACCACTTTAAGGTAATGTCATGAACACATTCTTTATTTATATTGGTGTTAAACCTAATGTATTCCAACTTCTCTATGGTTCATACTCCCCGATACTACCCATAGTTTCATTAAAATAAGCAAACAACACGCGAAAAACAGAATCTGTCAAAACAGAACAGTCTGTAGCAATCTGATTCATACGCATACTTCTGTAAATCCAAAAATTCTGAAAAAATAGGACGATCTCGATAATTTGTTTATTGATCTACTGCAATTGGAGTCAGTATTTTATCACTCTCTGGTGATTTTTAACAATTGTTTTCGTGAGCAGAAAGTTTCTATCTTTTTTCAGCAAGATCAAATAATTATCACCCAAGAAGATCCTATAAGTTTTACTTGGCACAAACACTAATTAAAACATAAAACCACATCTAAACAGAGACTAGATGAATTATTTATTACTAAACAAGAACAAACAGCAAAAAACCAAAATAAAATTGGGTTGCCTCCCAACAAGCGCTATCTTTAAACCCTTTTTAGCTAGGCATTGAGATTTCAATGATGCTCACATGAAAGATAGCAATTGAAACATAAAGAGAGCATCATGAAGCATGTGAAAAACACATCTAAGTCTAACATACTTCCTATTCATAGGCATCTTATAGGCAAACAAATTATCAAGGCAAGCAAATCCTAACATATGCAAAGGAGAAGAAAGAAACAAGATCAATCTCAACAAGAAGAGAGGTAATTTAGTAACATCAAAATTTCTACAACCGTATTTTTGTCTCTCATAATAATTACATGTGGGATCATAATCAAATTCAACAATATAGCTATCACATAAAAATTTCTCTACATGATCCACATGCATGCAAAGTTGACACTCTTCCAAAATAGTGGGAATATCAACTAAAGTCATGACCTCTCCAAACCCACTTTTATAAAAAAATTCATAAGATTGAACATACTCAAAATATGTGGGATCTAAAGTTGACACTCTTCCAAACCCACTTTCAATATTATTGCAAACATTATTATCAATCTCATATTCATCATGGGGCTTAAATAAATTTTCAAGATCATAAGAAGAATCACCCCAATCATGATCATTGCAGCAAGTAGTAGACATAGTAAAACTAGCATCCCCAAGCTTAGGGTTTTGCATATTATTAGCACAATTGACATCAAGAGAATTTATAGTAAAATCATTGCAATCATGCTTTTGATTCAAGGAACTATCAAGTATGGGTGCAATAGCAATAATCTCATGTTTAACATAAGGAATTATAGCAAATTCATCTCCATAAATATTGGCATCATGGCCATAAGAATAGCAAGCATCATGTTCATCAAGGGATATTTCAATCAAATCATTGGAATCATAATTATCTATAGATTCCTACATATCATTATTTTCTTCCAAAGCAACAATCATTCTCTCAAAAAATTCCTTAACATAGGCATTATGAGCATAGTTTTCATAGCAATATTTAAGTTTGTTGGAATTTTCAGATTTGTAGAGAGTAATATCATACTGTTCAATCAAAGAAGCAACTTCATGAGCACCCTTAAAACGACAAATTCTTCAATTTGTTCGATATCATAGTAACTATAAACACCCTTTTCATAAGAAAATAAGATTTCATTACCATTAAACTCACATAGGTAGGGAAGGTGTTTTTTAGGGTTCTTAGAGCAACAAGTAAAATCATAAATTTCACAAAGATTCCAAGCATAGCATAGCAAACTATTTATTTGATACCATAAGAGCTTCCCCTTTTCACACAAATGATGACGCACAAAATGAGCATGCTCATCTAAAGATTTTCCCTCAACTAAACTAGTTGGGGTTTCAGCACTAGCATATATAGATCGAAGATGATCCAAGTAGAACACTTTAAGTGGATCCATATCAATAGATTTTTAGCAAGCAAAGATGCAAGCAAATAGAAGGCGCATGGAAACACAAACAAAAAGACATACGAGAAGATGGCGAAGAAAAGGCAAAGGTTTTCAAAAATCATTTAGAAGTGGGGGAGAGGAAAACGAGAGGCGAATGGCAAATAATATAATGCGAGGGAGAAGAGTTTATGATGGGTACTTGGTATGTCTTGACTTGAGCGTAGATCTCCCCAGTAACGGCGCCAGAAATGGCTAGTTGACGGGAGATCAAATCTTGACTTGACTTGGCGCAAATCTCCCTGGCAACGGCGCCAGAAATCCTTCTTGCTACCTCCTGAGCATGCATTGGTTTTCCCTTGAAGAGGAAAGGGTGATGCACCAAAGTAGCGTAAGTATTTCCCTCAGTTTTTGAGAACCAAGGTATCAATCCAGTAGGAGATAACATGCAAGTCACCTAGTACCTGCATAAACAATCAAGAACCTTGCAACCAACGCGATAAGGGGGTTGTCAATCCCTTCACGGTCACTCGCAAAAGTGAGATCCAATAAAGATAGTAAGATAAATATTTTTGGTATTTTTGTTGTATAGATTGGAAAGTAAAGATTGCAAAATAGTAAAACGAGATGTGATGTGATACGTCTCCAACGTATCTATAATTTTTTATTGCTTCATGCTATATTATATTCTGTTTTGGATGATTAATGGGCTTTGTTATACACTTTTATATTATTTTTGGGACTAACCTATTAACCGGAGGCCCGGCCCAAATTGTTGTTTTTTGCCTATTTCAGAGTTTCGCAGAAAAATAATATCAAACGGAGTCCAAACGGAATGAAACCTTCGGGAACGTGATTTTCGGAACAAACGTGATCCAGAGGACTTGGACCCTACGTCAAGAAAGCAACCAGGAGAGCATGAGGCAGGGGGGCGCGCCTACCCCCTGGGCGCACCCTCCACCCTTGTGGGCCCATGTTGCTCCACCGACGTACTTCTTCCTCCTATATATACCTACGTACCCCCAAACCAACAGAAGCATCCATGAAAACCTAATTCCACCGCCGCAACCTTCTGTACCCGTGAGATCCCATCTTGGGGCCTTTTCTGGCGTCCCGCTGGAGGGGGAATTGATCACGGAGGGCTTCTACATAAACACCATAGCCTCTCCGATGATGTGTGAGTAGTTTACCTCAGACCTTCGGGTCCATAGTTATTAGCTAGATGGCTTCTTCTCTCTCTTTGGATCTCAATACAAAGTTCTCCATGATTCTCGTGGAGATCTATTCGATGTAATCTTCTTTTGCGGTGTGTTTGTTGAGACCGATGAATTGTGGGTTTGTGATCAAGTTTATCTATGAAAAATATTTGAATCTTCTCTGACTTCTTTTATGTATGATTGGTTATCTTTGCAAGTTTCTTCGAATTATCAGTTTGGTTCGGCCTACTAGATTGATCTTTCTTGCAATGGGAGAAGTGCTTAGCTTTGGGTTCAATCTTGCGGTGTCCTTTCCTAGTGACAACAGGGGCAGCAAGGCACGTATTGTATTGTTGCCATCGAGGATAACAAGATGGGGTTTATTTCATATTGCATGAGTTTATCCCTCTACATAATGTCATCTTGCTTAAAGCGTTACTCTGTTCCTTTGAACTTAATACTCTAGATGCATGCTGGATAGCGGTCGATGTGTGGAGTAATAGTAGTAGATGCAGGCAGGAGTCGTTCTACTTGTCACGGACGTGATGCCTATATACATGATCATACCTAGATATTCTCATAACTATGCTCAATTCTATCAATTGCTCAATAGTAATTTGTTCACCCACTGTAATACTTATGCTCTCGAGAGAAGCCACTGGTGAAACCTATGGCCCCCGGGTCTATTTTCCATCATAGTAATCTCCCGTCAACAAGCTATTTCTGGTGCCGCTTATTTTTGCTTTCTTTACTTCTACTCTTTATCATAAAAATACCAAAAGATATTATCTTATCATATCTATCAGATATCACTTTCATAAGTGACCGTGAAGGGATTGACAACCCCTTTATTTCGTTGGTAGCGAGGTTTTTATTTGTTTGTGTAGGTGCGAGGGACTCGTGCGTGGCCTCCTACTGGATTGATACCTTGGTTCTAAAAAACTGAGGGAAATACTTACGATACTTTACTGCATCACCCTTTCCTCTTCAAGGGAAAACCAACGCAGTGCTCCAGAGGTAGCAAGAAGGATTTCTGGCGCCGTTGCCGGGGAGTCTACGCAAAAGTCAACATACCAAGTACCCATCACAAACTCTTATCTCCTGCATTACATTATTTGCCATTTGCCTCTCGTTTTCCTCTCGCCCACTTCACCCTTGCCGTTTTATTCGCGGCCATGTTTCTTTGCATTCCTCTGCTCTTCCAATTCCTATAAACCAAACACCCAAGTTGCCAGAAATCCTGTGTTTATAAATGCTCTGTTTACCATGTCCATTCCTATCCTATTCCGGTGTTTTTCCTATCCCTGCGTTTTTAGAATCATGCAAGCCAAATGAGCCCTTACAAAATTACTTCAGTTACAGGTAGATGTCGAAGGGAACTTTGTGTGGTTTGTCCTGCTCCTGCCGCGACATCGTCCACCTCACCTGAGGTGCTCCATCGATAGAAACATCCACCAAACCAGACATCACGACTCCTGACCGTCTTTCGCCGCCTCAGATCTCCTTCCCTGCCGCCGGCACCCACCGCAACGGCATCACCATCATCGACTCAGCAGATGAACCTGAGGAGTACACGGGTCCACAAGAGAGGTCGCACTCTTTTGATTCTGCTTATGTTATGCATTGCTTAAAATTACCTGCTACTTTATTGTCCTGTTCACCTCTTGGACTCCAAGTCAGGTCCAAATTAATGTTCAAACTTGAGTTCTAAATTAGTTATGGGGCACATATCGAGGAAGCAATGAATAGTATCTCTGTCTAATATCTGGTTCACCTAGGGTATGCCTATGTTGTTCAGCTTGGGTGGGAAACAAATAGTAAAGTAATCATCATCTGTCTTTTTATTAAATTATAGCAATCATCAGCATGCTATCATTATTTTTGGATCCATCCACTGGTTGTTACCATCACTCTAAATTTCTGCATGCTCTCCTTACATAATCTCACCATATTTTTTCGTATGCATGTCATATATTGTACACAGTTGTCACGACCGGTTTTTCAATAAAATAATTATTGAGAAACCAATCCCTGTTACGGACCAGCGAGGAAGAATTCCTTCTCACTGATAGATAATACATTGGTCACAGAAGAAAAATACCAGGAGTACTAAATATAATACAAAGTTGAGCAGAGACTGCCCAACAATTTATTACATGCAGGCCGATAAAACAATACGGCGGATAGGGTGGCAAACTTCTAACTCACGATAATAACGGTGGTGGAAATATCATCGCGGAGCGAGTGACATGATTCCAGAATACTACAACTCTTCGAGCGTCGGAGTGAGGCTCGAGAATACTCATTGCGGGTGGCGGAAGCGTAAACGATACAAGTGACCAATATCCGGGATCGCGCAGGACTGACTGGGACTCCTCTAGGCGTCGGACGCGCTATCAAACTCTTCATCCAAGAGATCGCCTTCGTCAACATCTGGCCAAATCAACAAGCCAGGTGAGTACTATAAAAGTACTCGCAAGACAGTTCGGACATAAGGTATAACAAATGCAAGTATGAAACACATGAACAAGTTAACCAGTGCCATCAGACACAGAGATAATAAATACTGGGTGCCAAGCGAGGGTCTGAATGACGCCTCGAGCGCAAACTGCAGAATAGTAATACTAGTGCCAAACGAGTGTCTGAAAAGACTCCTCGAGAGGAAAATGCGGAATAATAATACAGGTGCCAAACGAGTGTCTGAAAGACTCCTCGGGAGGAAAATGCGGAATAATAATACAGGTGCCAAACGAGTGTCTGAAAGACTCCTCGAGAGGAAAATGCGGAATAATAATACAGGTGCCAAACGAGTGTCTGAAAGACTCCTCGAGAGGAAAATGCGGAATAATAATACAGGTGCCAAACGAGTGTCTGAAAGACTCCTCGAGAGGAAAATGCGGAATAATAATACAGGTGCCAAACGAGTGTCTGAAAGACTCCTCGAGAGGAAAATGCAGAATAATAATGCCATAGTCGGGCGTCGGGGCGACACCACATAAAGGGCTTATATCACAACTCATTAATACAATGGCTCGGAGACATAAATTATCACAAGCATGAGACACAAAAATAAAGTTAGTCCATCAACTGGAATAACCAAAAAAATCTGAGATTTTACCGCTTGAGCTTGTTCACCGGGGGCAAGATTTTCACACGGATAGATTTGGATGAAAAGTCTACATTACTGATCATGGAGACGATGATTTGGAAAGAATTGACTCTGCAGAGTTTGTACTTAACCACAACCAACGGATTTCAGTAGTCACAGGGACTAGTTCCGTCTACGGTGTTCTGGAAGGAACACGTCTAACCAGTACACACCCAATTTAACCATCCGAAGCCAGGGATCACCCTCGGCAACATTCAGGAAAAACCCTGAGTCGGGGAGGCTACAACCTCGCGTAGCATGGGATCAAATTTCTATACGCGCGCTATAAGGGGGTGCCCCCCTCTCGGTCCCAACCGGAAACACCCATGCCCCCTGACCGAATGACTGGCTTTAATCCTGGGCCAAGGTACCATCATCCCGGCCTCTCTGCTTGGTGTGTACACGGAAAGAGGTTACCAACTTACTAAACCGTATCCTGGCAACGAGACATGTGGTAGCACGGAAAGGGGAAGGGACGTTAACACGGCTCCAACCATGTTAACGTCGGAAAAGTCGGATGACACCAGGCTGGCATGC
Source organism: Aegilops tauschii subsp. strangulata (assembly GCF_002575655.3). NCBI lineage: Eukaryota > Viridiplantae > Streptophyta > Magnoliopsida > Poales > Poaceae > Aegilops > Aegilops tauschii. The sequence continues at coordinate 440,517,536 of NC_053036.3, forward strand.
TACAACAGTACCACCTTGCTGCCCTTCACGTCACCACATGATTAGGCCACCTCTCATCAGAGGTCATCGCAACTTTGGAACATGCAGGAAAAGATCGATAACGTGGCTCCAACCACGTTAACGTCGAAGAAAGTCGGATGACGCAAGGCTGGCATGCTACAACAGTACCACCTTGCTGCCCTTCATGTCACCACATGATTAGGCCACCTCTCATCAGAGGTCATCGCAACTTTGGAACAACCGGGTCGTTGCCTTACAAGCAACGAGGTACTTATCGACACTCACATGCCACGCACAAACTTTCACATGAACATGCAAAACATCTGCCATATCAAATGTTCAAACATGCTTGCCTGGTTCGGAGAAGTCGGAGTCTAGCTCGGCGAAGTTCGCGGCTCCGTCCCCTCTCCCGGAACCTACGGCAATCACGAAACGGGGTACTAACGTGAAAACCAACACATGCACAGAAACTTTTCCAAATATTTTTCAAATAAATCCCATAAAAAACTAGACAAAATTTGGAGATTGACAGAAAAAGAATTACTCAAAAATACCTTTTCATTAAAAAGTTATAAAGGTTTCTGTCCAGGGACCTTTCTGTAATGAAACAGAAAAGTTCCAGGGTTTTAACTGAGAAAACAGAAAACGCTTCGGCTGGGAATGCGCAAGCGCAAGGAGAAAACGTATTTTGCCCGAAGGCGCCAACAGAAAACGGTTCGGGGAAATAAAACAGAGGCTGACACGCGGGGCCCGCATGTCAGGTTTGAAAGCTCGCCGGCGCCCGAAGACGGCGGTGGACGCCGGCGTCGAACCACGGCGAGTTAGGAGAAACGGAGGGTACCAAGAGCTTCAGTGTCTTCTTCCGCGTCGGTGGGTGGTGGACTCGTCCAACGGGGAGCACCACGTCGACGGCGACACTATCTCCGGCGGACGGCGGTTCGGGTGAGGTTGGGGAACTCCGGTGGAGGGCTGCAAAGTACGAATTGAGGCGCGGGTCAGAACGGGTGATGCAAGGAGAAGCTACTGGCAAGAGGATGGGGGCTGCGGAGCACACGCGGGGGCGAATCGGGCTGGATCCCGTGGCGGATCGCGGCGGCCGGAGTTGAGGAAGGAGACCTCCTCGGGGCTCTTCCAGTGGCTGGGCGTGCTCTAGGGGAAGTGTAGGGCTGGTGGGTGCTCGAGTTGAAGCTCGGGGCCCCTATTTATAGGCAGATCGACGGGGTGGCCCTGAACGGAGAAACTCCGGCGAGCGATTACGGCGGAGCAGTGGGTTGGCAGAGGGTTTGAGCGGTCGAGCAGCATCAGTGGATGTTACGGAACTCGTTTTGCAGCTAAACGGAGCTGGCCTTGGCGTAATGGTGTCTGGCCACGGTGAGGTGACCGCACGGGCTCAACGGCGGCAGAGAGCGCGCTCCGCGCCCTGGGGTTCACGACGAGAGCGGCAGCGCATTTGGGGGAGTGGACGGCCACGCGGCGGGCTCCGGTGGTTTGGGCGGCGCTGGGTGGAGTCGGCGGCGCCGTGTCTCCCGCTGGCGTCCGCAAAGCCGCCGGCGGCGTCGGTCACGGGGCGGCGCACCTTCTCCTGCTCGTCGCCGTCGCCCGCAAGATGCCAGGCACTCGTGCGGTGCAGGAACAAGTGGGCGAGGACGAGGAGCAAGGCGACGCGAGGGTACTGGCGAGATCGACGCCCGTTTCTGAAGAAAACGACAGCAGCCACTGCAGTGTTGTCTAAACTTAACTGAAATTTGACATGACCATGCACTGCAGGTGTTCGACAGTGGGTTTTGGTAAAGAGATAAATTTTTCTGGAGCTGTAACTTGGTGAGAATTATGGGAATTATGCAGTCTCATGTCTTTTAGCCAGCCATAATATATGTGAAATGTGCAATGCCATCCTGTTTAACCAGGCATCATATATTTGAATGATATCTTGCCCATCCTTTTCTTCATTACATTTCCATTTGTCGACAATGTTGGTACATTAAACTACTCTTGCTGTGAATCAGCCATTTGGGTGGGGGATTGAAAAATCTGGAGTGAAAACAAGGCCTTCTGAGCAGACAGTGCTACCTGTCGAAGCAGATCTCTTGTTGGGTCCCGATAGCTCCTCAGAGATGGATTCAGAGACAGATGACCAGTCCTATTCCCCCACCGAGGTGTATGCTCTAACTCGGCATGGTTATACTTCTCATATCATGCATATGGTGTCTTGCATTGCATAGATTAGACATCATATACACAATATTCAACACCATGTTCTTAGTTCAGACATCATATCTAATGCCCACCGTTTAGCATATATATGTGAATTAAATGATGTGATCCTGATTACTTAGATAACATGTAGGTGAATTATGTCATGCGATCCTGTTTAGTTATTCATCATATCTTTGAATTATGTTATGCTATGCTATCCAGTTTAGATAGACATCATATATGTGAAATTATGTCATGCTATCCGTTTTAGTTAAACAATATACATGTCAACTATTTCATGCCCTCTTTTTTCCACACTATCTATTGCATCTGTCTCTCATACAATGTCTGTACATTCAACTATGTTTCCTGTTTATGAGCCATTTGAATTGGAGCGGGTGATGCCAGCATCTCGTGGACTAAAAACACGGTCTTCAAATAAAACAGTGCTACCTCTTGGTGGAGATAGCACCCCGGTTGTACATGCACGAGAACCAGCCCTACCACACATAACCCAAACTCTCGCAGATTGTACCCCTACTGCGATGGACAGAGAACCAGCTTCACCCAATCTAACCCCAACCCTAGCAGATAGTAACCCAGTTCCTGTTGACACAGCACCATCTCCACCACAGAGCTCCCAAACAAGAGCAGTTAGTAAGGCAGCTCCAGTGCCCAAAGCCAGTACTACCACGGCGAACCCCAACTCCACCAGTTAGTACGCCTATTCCTGTGGAGGAAGCACAACCAGCTAGTCGTAGTTTAGCATCTATCGCATTTGATGTTGTTAAATCGTATGTGCGTATCTTCCCATCTTGGAAATATTATACTGAAGATGAAGGAAAATGCCAGTTGCAGGTGTTTGTCCAGGAGTTATGTGTAAGTAATGTTATTCATGGCAATTACTTTGCTTTGTCCCATACATCCTACCTCCATGATGGTTATAATACAGCAAATTTTCCCATTTTTCTCTATAGAGAAGGACCGATTTGGAAACTCAGGATGAGGTAACCTGTGCTAATACCTCTGCTATCTTCAAGAATGCTTGGTGGCAGTATTGGAATTACCTGAAGAAAACATACTTCACCGGCAAAGAAACTTATCAAATTCCCTTACGTTCTCCTGAGACACATTTACTAGACGATGACTGGGAACGCCTTGTTCTGTACTGGTCCCGAACCAAGAATGTGGTAAGGTCTATGAGGTCATTTTCTATTTTTAAGTACTATATTCTTACGTCTTACTGTACTATGTTCACGTAGAACAAGTGCCTAAACCTGAAGAACAACTGTTCTAATTTAAGATTCCATTGCTATCATAGTTCAAAAAAGCGCTAGGCGTTAATTGTGCATTTTGCCACCGCCTTGCGCTTTACTGACCAAAGCGCATGCTTATGCGCAGTTATGCACAGATTAAGCGTAGTTATGCGCAATGCGTTTCGCCAACGCCTAGAGCCTAGGCGTGCTTACGCGCTTGCTTAGGCGCGCCTTTTTTAACTATGATTGCTATTGTGCATACTGCTTTGCTCTTGTATCACTGTATTTACTCATACAAACTTATTTTTAAATTGAAGGATCCAATCGAAACTGCAATGGCACAGCAGGTATGTTCACGCATGTTTCTTTAACAGAATTGCTCTTATCAATAGCTCTGTTGATTCAATTTCAATTGTGTATACAGTTGACTTCTCATATCATGCACATTACTAGCATCACAACAGAGCCAATAGTGTTGTTGTACATGTAGACCCATGGTACCCATCTGAAATCTTGTTGTGCTGTGTAGTTTCTCACGCTTTGTATTCTTTCACTACTGCTTTGTCTTGAACTGATATGATTTGAACCGTGTCTCTATTTTGATTTGGCAAGACAATGCAGTGACCATAGGACATAGATATATGTTTGTTTGATGTTTTTATTGTGTACTAGTACTTGGCAATAGAAGACTTGGTAGTTTAATCCTGTCCACCTTACTAATGAACTGGTTCACCGAAATGAGTTTCATATACTAGTACATGCTAAACTGTTATGTGTCTGCTTATTTCTTCTTTTAGAATGCTGAAAGAATATTGGGGAAGAGTGCCTTATTAAGCAATGGTAAAGGAAGTAATGCAGATAACGTTCAGGATAGTGACACATCCTTGTTGGTCTCCAACAAAGCTGATAAAACAGCTAAGGAAGACTATCTCGAAGATAGTGAGACAACCCCAAAGTCCTGTCTTGGTTTAGTGTTGGAGTTACTGGGCACTGCCGCTTGCACAAGCTATTCAAACTCACTGTCTGAATCAGTTCGGTTTCTTGAGTCTCAACTACAAGCTGGAAGACATCGATCAGCTGTGCTACGACAAGAAGCGGAAGGACTGCGGAAGTCCCTGGAGCATTCAGATGCATACTTTCTGGTGCAACAGCAAGCGTTGGAGGATTTTAGCGCCAAACGGGACAAAGCTAATAAGCTTGCTAAGCTTATTGCCAGCACGGTGGATACCACGTTTCTTGAGCTCTTATGAAGTTGTTTCAGTTATGCTCTTGTTTTGCTGCCACGTTTATTTGCACTGGTGGCCAATTTTGACGGTCAGTGTATGTAATATGCTGCTTTGTTCCCTATATTTGCACTGGTGGCGAACTTTGATGCCCAATGGATGTAATATGTGTAATAGCGGTAATAGGCTAGCGTTAATTGCTTGCTTATTTATTTCCTTATTGTCTTGTTTAGTTGTTTGCTTGTAGCCACTGCAGTTCTTTTTCTGTGTTTTTCTAATAATCATGGCAACACACGGACTGTTGTAACCATGGGCCTCCTGCGGGCCGTATGATCCATGGGCCTTCTACGGGCCATAGGATCCATTGGCCTTCTATACGGGTCGTAGGATCCATGGGCCTTCTACGGGCCGTACGATCCATGGGCCTTTTACGGGCCGTACGATCCATGGGCCTTCTACAGGGCGTACCATAATTTCGCCGGGTTATATCTGGCACTTGGAAGGGTGTGTTTTATTAAGTATCCAGTTCTAGTTGTCATAAGGTCAAGGTACAACTCCGGGTCGTCCTTTTACCGAGGGACACGGCTATTCAAATAGATAAACTTCCCTGCAGGGGTGCACCACATAACCCAACACGCTCAATCCCATTTGGCCGGACACACTTTCCTGGGTCATGCCCGGCCTGGGAAGATCAACACGTCACAACCCCACCTAGGCTCAACAGAGAGGTCAGCACGCCGGTCTAAATCCTATGCGTGCAGGGGTCTGGGCCCATCGCCCATTGCACACCTGCACGTTGCGTACGCGGCCGGAAGCAGACCTAGCCCCCTTAATACAAGCGCGAGCTTACTGTCCAATGCGGCGTGCGCCACTCAGTCGCTGACGTCAAAAAGAGCTTCGGCTGATACCACGACGCCGAGTGCCCATAACTGTTCCCGCGTAGTTGGTTAGTGCGTATAGACCAAATGGCCACACTCAGATCAAATACCAAGAACTCGTTAAGCGTGTTATTTTTATGTATGCACGGACGCCGACCAGGGCCAGGCCCACCTTTCTCCTAGGTGGTCTCAGCCTGCCCTGTCGCTCCGCGACAAAGTAACAGTCGGGGGCCGTCAGGAACCCAGGCCCACCTCCACCGGGATGGAGCCACCTGTCCTTTCAGCCCCCTCATCAGAATCACTTGCGGGTACTCAACGAGCTGACCCGACTTTAGTCACCACATGTGTCATGTATATAAAGTATATAGTATATACCCGTGATCACCTCCCGAAGTGATCACGGCCCAGTAGTATAGCATGGCAGACGGACAAGATTGTAGGGCCACTGATGGAACACTAGCATCCTATACTAAGCAGTAGGATAGCAGGTAAGGGTAACAACTGTAGTAACAATGACAGGCTATGCAGCAGAATAGGATTAACCGAAAGCAGTAACATGCTACACTACTCTAATGCAAGCAGTATAGAGAAGAATAGGCGATATCTGGTGATCAAGGGGGGGGCTTGCCTGGTTGCTCTGGCAAGAAGGGTTCATCGTCGATGTAGTCGATCATAGGGGTACCGGCAGCGGTCTCGGGGTCTACCGGAAAGAAGTAACGGATGGGAACACAATAAATAATAGAGCAATCAAAGCATCACAAAGAATAACATGTCAATACGCGGTGCTAGGTGTGCTCTAACACAGTGCGAGGTGATACCGGCGAAGGGGGGAAATATCCGGGAAAGTATTCCCGGTGTTTCGCGTTTTCGGACAGATGAACCGGAGGGGGAAAGTTGCGTGTTTGCTATGCTAGGGTGTGTGGCGGACGAACAAGCTACGTATTCGGATTCGTCTCGTCGTTCTGAGCAACTTTCATGTACAAAGTATTTTCATCCGAGTTACAGATTATTTTATATTAATTTTCAAAGATTTAAACAATTTCTGGAATTTCTGGTTTTATATTAATTCAAATTAAAAACAGAATATACTTTTGTCACCTAGTGCTACCCTAGCATGTGAGTATCACAATGGGGCCAGTGGGGTTGGGTTGACCCGGTCAAAGGTTGACTGGTCAACATATGAATAGTGTAAGTGGGTCCCGTGTGTCATTGTCTTTTGTTTAATAAAATGGTAATTAACCAGGGTGGTCCCACATGTCATTTACACTATACCTAACCACTACTTAGCCTAACTACTAACCTACCTAACCAGGATCGGCCTCATCCACACACGTACGCGCACACACAACGCGCTCACACACACTCGACTACGCACACATCACGCACACACACTGGCGCACACGGCCATGGCCGTGGCCAGTAGCAGCAGGCAGCGGCGCACGGCTAGCAACGGCGGGCAGCGGTGGCACCTAGTGGCAGCAGCAGTACGAAGAGCAGCAGCAGATGGCAGTTAAGCAGCAGCAGCTCACGCACACACATATGTACGCGTACACGCGAGCTCGGATATGCTCGGGGACGGCAAATGGCGACCGAATCAAGGCGGGGGAAGAAGGGATCCGGAGGAGTTGCTCACCATGAGTCCATTGGCATGCTCGGGGAGGGTCGGGGTGGACCGGAGAGGCGGTGGTGATGGCGAGACGGCGACGGCCGGACGAAGAAGACGAAGACTGCGGCTGCTCCGCAGCTCCCTGCCTTGTTCCAATGCCCTGAACGGACGCGGTAGAGCACGGCGAACCTCCAGGATGTGCTCCCGTACGCCGGAGAGGCCGGTGGACGCGTCAACGACGGCGAGGCAGCGGTGACCGCGTGAGTTTGCGAGCTCAGAATCGAGCCAGAGGAGAGGGGGCGATTGGGATCGAGGGGGAAATGAATGAGGGCGAGCTAGGGTTTCTGGGGGACGCCTTAGTAGGCCGAGGGAGGGTGCGGATGGCCGGCACGTGGCGCTGGCGCCATGGATGGCCGGCACGCACGGCTCTGCCTCTCCCCTGTGAGAGGTAGGGGAAAAGGCCGGCCAGCTGGGCTGGGCCTGGTACAGTGTTAGTACTGGGCTTAGTGAATAGGGGGGATTTCTCCCTTTCTTTTCTTCATCTTTATCTTTTTCTGTTTTCCAATTTAGCTATTGTTTTTCTAAATATTTTAGTGATCAAATGAATTTTTTTAAATATGAAACTTCGCACAAAAATGATATGCAATATTCTAGGGTTGCACAAAAAGTAATGAGGGCATTCGCAATTTATTTGATTTTCGGTTTGAATTTAAATGTGTTGAACAGGTGTTGCTGGGTGTGTTTTAAATACTTTAGGGGCACTTTAACAACTCAAATAATGTTAGTTTCTACATGTAAATTATATAGTGATTATTTTCAACCCAACAAACATTTTTTTGTTCTACCGTTTAAAGAAATATTATTTTGACTTGAAATTTAAATTTGAATTTGAATTTGATTTTTATTAAGAGGCGATGTGCATAGTAATCATGATGACATGGCCACCATTAGGGGGGATTACTGTAGCATGATTCTCGGGGTGTTACAAATCTCCTCCACTACAAGAAATCTCGTCCCGAGATTTAAGAGGGGGAGTAAGGGGGAAGGGGTTCGGTTACGAAATTCTAACGAGTCTTCTTGGTCTTGGTTACTCTTTTAGAAGAGGTCGATCCATTACATTGATGTCTTCATTCCTATGTTTCAGGTTCTCATGATGTTGTCTTCATTCCATCTTACTTACGAAAAGATTTAGGGGGAAACTCGGGAAGGACGAAGCTCAACACATGTTAGGTACCTAGGGGCTATCTCAGTGAACGAGGCATACATGCATCTCTTGAGTTTAAATTCAATAAAGTCATCGAGAGTAAGCTAAGAAGGTACAATAAGGAGTTTCAAGCGGCCAGGCAATCGTTCGATGCCTAATCAATGGGTGAAAGGCTTTCAGGGCAAGGAGAATAAGTATTGCGCCTGATACCAGATTAGATCACTAGGCAGGTGGCCCGTGAATTACATATGAAGTCAAGCGCGAGAAATAACTTTGACAACTGGGTGTACAGGAGAGTCAGGTTTCGATCCTGTGGAACTGTGGGATATGGGCCCACCATGTGGGTTAAAAGTAGGAAAGGCGCTGACATCTTGCACGGTTATGATAGCAAGGTAGATCAGAGGAAAGCCTGTTAGTTATGTCGGCGTCAACATCGGTACCAATGGCGAGGGACGAAGAGAACCATTTCCTGCTCGTAGAACGAGGCAGACCAATAGGCAAAGTTCTCATCCATCGGTGGCTACCGGAATGTCATCAACAATAGTAATTGGGCCTTGCTGACAGTATTGTACACTGAGGAGTGTACCTAAGTAGGAGTATATTACTGCTTATGTCATACAGATCACAAGAAAGGTTAAACGAAACGATGGAAAGGAAAATGTGATCAAACACATATTTAAGGGGTATATCTCTCCCAAGGACAACAGAGCACGATATCCATGACAGGATATGCAGTAGAAAACCCTTTAGGTAAGGGCAGAGAACTTTCACGATATTACCCATACAACGGTGTTTGGATAATTGAGCAAGAAACATTTAGCATTGGGCTTCAAGATGCTTTATTAAAAATCGGAGTACCACAGACATGCTTTGAGATAGTATTGGCATGGTCTTCAAGCCATGGTTAGCCTTTGGATAAACAAAGGATCCATCAGGAACAACTTATAGAATAAGTCTTACGATTTTCTCATGGAAGAATGGCTAAACTTGCTAAAAAGAGAACTATATCAATAGGTTCCCCGGCCAGGTGCGCTAGGCATTACATCACCTTAGCGGGTCATATAAAGACCAATGTTATAACTCTTGGAAATATGTTCCAACCATCACATCTGACCAAGGTTCAGATTCGATTGTCGTTAGGATACCTCAGACTCAGGATGTCCGAGAAGAAAAGGTGCAACACAAATCGACGAAATGACATTGCAAGATTCTCGGGAAATGAACTATGGGAGCGGGTTCCTGAAACAATAGTTCATTATTAAACCAAGGAGAGGATGAGAAGGTGGCTGATGGGCTCAACGGCAATTCATCTAGAATTCCAAACGGATGGATTTCCACAATAATGTGAACAAGATGACATTTGTCAATTCAGATGATATAATGTTGTATGCTCTAGGAAAACATACACCATCAATCATTAGTTGAAAGGTGTGCCCGAAATATGACCTTAGGCAGCAACATCAATGTTAGAGTGACGATTCAGTAACCAACAGTCTAAGAACGAACTGTCGATCATTAACTGCAAGGCAATAGGGTTGCTAGAAGTACAGAACTCAAACAACATTGTTAGCATATTGGTATCCTGGTTAAAAACAACACGGGGACCAAGGAAGAATGGTGATGGTGAGAAGTATCATCATACCGAGAATTTCTAAGAGTGGAGCAATCCCTACAACATTCTCGACAAAAAAGGCAACAATACTTCAAGGCAGAGCACAACACTAGCTGGAGAGCAAGTTGTATCATAATGTGGACAAGTTCACGATGAAAGGAAGTCAAGGGTGACGTCGATGATAATAAAAATCATCGAGGGCAAGGAGGGTATTTCTCATCATGAACATAGTTGACATCTCGGAAGAAGTCAAAGTGTTGAAGGTGATCCGACACATTTGCCGGGAGGTTTCAAGAGGATGCAATCAAACAACAACGACAACAAGCAAGGAAATGACGAAGTGGCAAGTTATAGGATCAATATATAAGATGCAAGCTCGGAACCAAAGTTGTCTTTCAAGACAAGCAACATGATGTTGAAAGCTCGACGTAAGTCGTGCTCACACACTGAAGAATTCGTGCACCAGAGAAGGACGAGGTAGCACAGTTAAAGATAGCAAGACCAGGATGCAGCCGATAGACTAGGAATGACCAGCTTGGGTTCAGAATTTCCAAGTAAAAATACTAGGGGTATTTGATTTGTAGTGCAGAATAATTTCACTAGTCGGTGTCCTCGGTTGACAACAACCCAGAACCCGTAGAGTGATTACGACAAGGAAAGACATTACTTCAACAAAGATAGTAAGATGTGGTGCAATGGCAAGACATCTTCGAGATACCAGGGGATAATACTCGAAGATAGAACATGATAGAAGTAGAACCGGGTCATTGACCTGTGGCAGTAGATACTTCAACCTTGCCAAAAATAGACGAGGCACCAGAATGAATTCCCATCAAATATATTAGATCCGGACAACATGGTCGGAACCATAACTATAAGGAATCAATTTCAAGAATACCGAAAGAATCATACAGTTGGATAATCATTTTGCAAGAAGCTCCTGAGACGGTCTACATCATTTTCATGGGCATGAACACAAAGTTCAAGGTCGACTCCCACTTCTTCAATGTATATCATTTCATTCACCTCTCGCTTTGATAAAACTGTAGTGTTGGAATTTTATCTGGTAGAACACCGGAAGAGTATGACTTGTGAAAACTTTCGGGTTCTCACGGATTAGGGGAAGGCATAGGTTCAACCCATCGGGCATCTTAGTAACATATACCACAAGTTTCAAAAGTAAATACACAAGCTCGAAAGCAGAGCATGGTTGGCCAAGCAGAGGATACAATGTACCAAAGGCATTATGTACCAGGGCAAGATCTCACAAGGTGATTGAATATGAAGGACATTGTCGGATAAAAATCCAACAATGGATCGGGCGATCCACAACGGAGCTGATGTGAGTATCGGTACTCACTCAGAGGAAGAAAGAATGCAGAGGCTTCAGATTCAAGAATCACCTGATTAGTTTGATGCTTAAATAGAAAGAAATTATGGTTTCCAAAACGAAGGATCAGAAGCAGACGCTCTGATCAAGGATGGATACGTTGAAAACACTTAGTTGGACAATCAATAAAGGTTTGAATTGCCGAGAACCAACTCATGTCCGGAATGACGCTTGAGCCGGAAAGATAATTTTGAAAAGGATAACCTGATGACTGCATGCGTACACACGCATTGAATCAATAGGCTCAAAATGACTAAGACAAGGGATGTTAACGAGGACTACTAGTCATATGGAATTAACCATAATGCAAGCAAGCAAGAGTTTCAAGAGTAACAGGCTGCAGAGGATTTTCGAAAGATCGAAAAGTATTCCGAAGAATTATGTGAGACACATAACAATTGAGAAGAACGGATCCTCGATAAATGCGAGGAAAAAAACCATAAGGGTTTTCATGCGAAATAAAACTGCAAGACAGTAAACTCAAAGGATTCTCGGACAACGGAGAATATCTCGAGGCATCTTGTAACAACAAGAGCGACGAGGAATGATCAAGAGAATGACAAGTGCATGCAGATATCCATAGGGATATATCGGTGGCAGTGAATTGCAAAGGCGATGAGCACAAGGGTCTCGGGAAAATATCGAGGGATATCCTCAGAATCTTCTGACGAAGCAGGTGATCTTCCGGGATGAGGGCTCTCCGGGAGAAATAGTTACGAGAACCTAGAGTTAGAGTTAGCAAAACCATTTAACCCGAATAGAAGAGAGATCAGAGTCACAGAGTATAGACGAGGAGTAAAAGATTTTAATACCACCCAATGGCGACGTGGGCCCGTAAGCCACACAGCCAAGTTAGTAAAACAGTTTTCGGCTTCTAGACTCAACTTCGGCCAAGGAGTTGGAAAGGGGATTCCTACAGGCAGTCGGCTTTGATACCAACTTGTGACGCCCCCGATTCAATCGTACACTAATCATGCACGCAAATGTGTACGATCAATATCAGGGACTCACGGGAAGATATCACAACACAACTCTACAACATAAATAAGTCATACAAGCATCATAATACAAGCCAGGGGCCTCGAGGGCTCGAATACAAGTGCTCGATCATAGACGAGTCAGCGGAAGCAACAATATCTGAGTACAGACATTAGTTAAACAAGTTTGCCTTAAGAAGGATAGCACAAACTGGGATACAGATCGAAAGAGGCGTAGGCCTCCTGCCTGGGATCCTCCTAACTACTCCTGGTCGTCGTCAACGGGCTACGCGTAGTAGTAGGCACCTCCGGGGTAGTAGGAGTCGTCGTCGACGGTGGCGTCTAGCTACTGGGCTCCAGCATCTGGTTGCGACAACCAGGTAGAAAGGAAAGGGGGAAAAGAGGGAGAAAAGCAACCGTGAGTACTCATCCAAAGTACTCGCAAGCAAGGAGCTACATTACATATGCATGGGTATATGTGTAAAGGGCCATATCGGTGGACTGACCTGCAGAATGCCAGAATAAGAGGGGGATAGCTAATACTGTCGAAGACTACGCTTCTGGAAGCCTTCATCTTGCAGCATGTAGAAGAGAGTAGATTGAAGTCCTCCAAGTAGCATCGCATAGCATAATCCTACTCGGCGATCCCCTCCTCGTCGCCCTGTTAGAGAGCGATCACCGGGTTATATCTGGCACTTGGAAGGGTGTGTTTTATTAAGTATCCAGTTCTAGTTGTCATAAGGTCAAGGTACAACTCCGGGTCGTCCTTTTACCGAGGGACACGGCTATTCGAATAGATAAACTTCCCTGCAGGGGTGCACCACATAACCCAACACGCTCGATCCCATTTGGCCGGACACACTTTCCTGGGTCATGCCCGGCCTCAGAAGATCAACATGTCACAGCCCCACCTAGGCTCAACAGAGAGGTCAGCACGCCGGTCTAAATCCTATGCGCGCAGGGGTCTGGGCCCATCGCCCATTGCACACCTGCACGTTGCGTACACGGCCGGAAGCAGACCTAGCCCCCTTAATACAAGCACGAGCTTACGGTCCAATGCGGCGCGCGCCACTCAGTCGCTGACATCAAAAAGAGCTTCGGCTGATACCACGATGCCGAGTGCCCATAACTGTTCCCGCGTAGTTGGTTAGTGCGTATAGACCAAATGGCCAGACTCAGATCAAATACCAAGAACTCCTTAAGCGTGCTATTTTTAAGTATCCGCGGACGCCGACCACGGCCAGGCCCACCTCTCTCTTAGGTGGTCTCAACCTGCCCTGTCGCTCCGCCACAAAGTAACAATCGGGAGCCGTTAGGAACCCAGGCCCACCTCTACCGGGATGGAGCCACCTGTCCTTTCATCCCCCTCATTAGAATCACTTGCGGTTACTCAATGAGCTGACCCGACTTTAGTCACCACATGTGTCATGTATATAAAGTATATAGTATATACCCGTGATCACCTCCCGAAGTGATCACGGCCCAGTAGTATAGCATGGCAGACGGACAAGAGTGTAGGGCCACTGATGGAACACTAGCATCCTATACTAAGCAATAGGATAGCAGGTAAGGGTAACAACTGTAGTAACAATGACAGGCTATGCAGCAGAATAGGATTAACCGAAAGCAGTAACATGCTACACTACTCTAATGCAAGCAGTATAGAGAAGAATAGGCGATATCTGGTGATCAAGGGGGGGGGGCTTGCCTGGTTGCTCTGGTAAGAAGGGTTCGTCGTCGATGTAGTCGATCACAGGGGTACCGGCAACGGTCTCGGGGTCTACCGGAAAGAAGTAACGGATGGGAACACAATAAATAACAGAGCAATCAAAGCATCACACAGCATAACATGTCAATACGCGGTGCTAGGTGTGCCCTAACGCAGTGCGAGGTGATACCGGCGAAGGGGGGAAATATCCGGGAAAGTATTCCCGGTGTTTCGCGTTTTCGGATAGATGAACCGGAGGGGGAAAGTTGCATGTTTGCTATGCTAGGGATGTGTGGCGGACGAACAAGCTGCGTATCCGGATTCCTCTCGTCGTTCTGAGCAACTTTCATGTACAAAGTATTTTCATCCGAGTTACAGATTATTTTATATTAATTTTCAAAGATTTAAACAATTTCTGTTTTATATTAATTCAAATTAAAAACAGAATATACTTTTGTCACCTAGTGCTACCCTAGCATGTGAGTATCACAATGGGGCCAGTGGGGTTAGGTTGACCCGGTCAAAGGTTGACTGGTCAACATATGAATAGTGTAAGTGGGTCCCATGTGTCATTGTCTTTTGTTTAATAAAATGGTAATTAACCAGGGTGGTCCCACATGTCATTTACACTATACCTAACCACTACTTAGCCTAACTACTAACCTACCTAACCAGGATCGGCCTCATCCACACACGTACGCACACACACAACGCGCTCACACACACTCGACTACGCACACATCATGCACACACACTGGCGCAAACGGCCATGGCCGTGGCCAGCAGCAGCAGGCAGCGGCGCACGGCTAGCAACGGCGCGCAGCGGCGGCACCTAGTGGCAGCAGCAGTACGAAGAGCAGCAGCAGATGGCAGTTAAGCAGCAGCAGCTCACGCACACACATATGTACGGGTACACGCGAGCTCGGATGTGCTCGGGGACGGCAAATGGCGACCGGATCGAGGCGGGGGAAGAAGGGATTCGGAGAAGTTGCTCACCGTGAGTCCATTGGCATGCTCGGAGAGGGTCCGGGTGGACCGGAGAGGCGGTGGTGATGGCGAGACGGCGGCGGCCGGATGAAGAAGATGAAGACTGCGCCTGCTACGCAGCTCCCTGCCTCGTTCCAATGCCCTGAACGGACGCGGTAGAGCGCGGCGAACCTCCAGGATGTGCTCCCGTACGCCGGAGAGGCCGGTGGACGCGTCAACGACGGCGAGGCAGCGGTGACCGCCTGAGCTTGCGAGCTCAAAATCGAGCCAGAGGAGAGGGGGGCGATGGGGATCGAGGGGGTAATGAATGAGGGCGAGCTAGGGTTTCTGGGGGACGCCTTAGTAGGCCGAGGGAGGGTGCGGATGGCGCGGCACGTGGCCCTGGTGCCATGGATGGCCGGCACGGACGGCTCTGCCTCTTCCCTGCGAGAGGTAGGGGAAAAGGCCGGCCAGCTGGGCTGGGCCTGGTACAGTGTTAGTACTGGGCTTAGTGAACAGGGGGGATTTCTCCCTTTCTTTTCTTCATCTTTATCTTTTTCTGTTTTCCAATTTAGCTATTGTTTTTCTAAATAGTTTAGTGATCAAATGAATTTTTTTAAATGAAACTTCGCACAAAAATGATATGCAATATTCTACGGTGGCACAAAAAGTAATGAGGGCATTGGCAATTTATTTGATTTTCGGTTTGAATTTAAATGTGTTGAACAGGTGTTGCTGGGTGTGTTTTAAATACTTTAGGGGCACTTTAACAACTCAAATAATGTTAGTTTCCACATGTAAATTATATAGTGATTATTTTCAACCCAACAAACATTTTTTTGTTCTACCGTTTAAAGAAATATTATTTTGACTTGAAACTTAAATTTGAATTTGAATTTGATTTTTATTAAGTGGCAATGTGCATAGTAATCATGATGACATGGCCACCATTAGGGGGGATTACTGTAGCATGATTCTCGGGGTCCTACAACACTGTTCATTACGGGCCAGTTTTACCCCGGGCCGTTAAGGGGCCGAGGGTTACTAAGGGCCTCATATGGGCCGAAAGACGTCATGGGCCATACATGGGACAGAAGTTAATACAGGCTAGAATTATATTGGACGGCCCAGACGACGCTACTGGGCGTAATTCGGATAGGCCGTAAACGGGCCCTGGGATAGCGGGTTGTAAATGGGCTATATGCGAACACACCGTTAACAGGCTTGCCGTGGGCCGGCCCGCCACCTTTTGACCAAGTCAAACGGGCTGGCCTTTTCACACAAATGGGCCTCTGTTGGGCCGTGCCACGTGTCGACGTATCATACGCACTTTGTGTCCAATGAGTGGATGACATCTGTCCCAACGGTGAGCCGACATGTGTTACCTCCAGCCAATGATGATTTTACATGTGGAAAATCCCCATTGGTCGGGGCTGTTAACGGGTTATCGGATCCTAAACCGTACCCGATAGCTTAATGGCGTTCTGTTATGGTGGATGCCACGTGTCGGTCACCCTTGACGAAAGCACTTCTGTGACGCTCGATTTATCGTCATGGAAGTGGACACTTCCATGATGATAATTTTGGTAATGTCATGGAACACTTCTACGACAGCACAGGTATGACTATCTTGATTCTGTAATAAATTTGTCATGGATGTACATGCATGACAAAAAACGCGACCTACTATGACAAACACGTATCATCACGGAAGTCTATTTTTTTTGTAGTGCGAGCGATGGTCTTTTCCTACCAATCAATCCCCCTAGGAGCATGAGCGTAGTGCTTGGTTTTTGATGACTTGTAGATTTTTGCAAGAAGTATGTGAGTTCTTTATGACTAATGTTGAGTCCATGGATTATACGCACTCTCACCTTTCCATCATTGCTAGCCTCTTCGGTACCGTGCATTGCCCTTTCTCACCTTGAGAGTTGGTGCAAACTTCGCCAGTGCATCCAAACCCCGTGATACGATACGCTCTATCACACATAAACCTCCTTATATCTTCCTCAAAACAGCCACCATACCTACCTATTATGGCATTTCCATAGCCATTCCGAGATATATTGCCATGCAACTTTCCACCATTCTGTTTATTATGACGCGCTTCATCATTGTCATATTGCCTTGCATGATCATGTAGTTGACATCGTATTTGTGGCAAAGGCACCACCATATTATTTCATACATGTCAGTCTTGATTCATTGCCAATCCCGGTACACCGCCGGAGGCATTCATATAGAGTCATATTTTGTTCTAGTATCGAGTTATAATCATTGAGTTGTAAATAAATAGAAGTGTGACGATTAATAGAGCATTGTTTCAAAAAAAAGAGAAAGGCCAAAAAAAGAAAGGCCCAAAAAAAGAAGAAATAAAAGGGACAATGCTACTATCCTTTTTCCACACTTGTGCTTCAAAGTAGCACCATGATCTTCATGATAGAGAGTCTCTTGTTTTGTCACTTTCATATACTAGTGGGAATTTTTCATTATAGAACTTGGCTTGTATATTCCAACAATGGGCTTCCTCAAATGCCCTAGGTCTTCGTGAGCAAGCAAGTTGGATGCACATCCACTTAGTTTCTTTTGTTGAGCTTTCATACATTTATAGCTCTAGTGCATCCGTTGCATGGCAATCCCTACTCCTTGCATTGACATCAATTGATGGGCATCTCGCTAGCCCATTGATTAGCCGCGTCAATGTGAGACTTTCTCCTTTTTTGTCTTCTCCACACAACCCCCATCATTATACTCTATTCCACCCATAGTGCTATGTCCATGGCTCACGCTCATGTATTGCGTGAAAGTTGAAAAAAGTTTGAGATTACTAAAGTATGAAACAATTGCTTGGTTTGTCATCGGGGCTGTGCATGATGAGAGCATTCTTGTGTGACGAAAATGGAACATGACCAAACTATATGATTTTGTAGGGATGAACTTTCTTTGGCCATGTTATTTTGAGAAGACATGATTGCTTAGTTAGTATGCTTGAAGTATTATTATTTTTGTGTCAATATTAAACTTTTATCTTAAATCTTTCGGATCTGAACATTCATGCCACAATAAAGAAAATTACATTGACGAATATGCTAGGTAGCATTCCACATCAAAATTCTGTTTTTATCATTTACCTACTCGAGGACGAGCAGGAATTAGGCGCTAGGCGGGCGCCAGCGGGTGCAGAGTACTAGTTTCCTCTCCGGTGCTAAAGGAGCAGGTGCAGGCGAGGAGTCCTAGGGCGTCAGGCAATGTTTTCCATATCGGTGCAACGAGACCATGACCAGCCGGACGGCAGGACGGAGCTCATCACGGAGCCCACGGCGGCGTCACCACCAGAGCGTTTGGCAGGCGAAGACCATCTTTTGTCAGGATAGCATGTACTAGTTGTCCCCCTTCAAATTGGCCGTTGTGGGATCCCTTCCCGCCAAATATTTGGGAAGAGGACCCGGGCCTCTATAGATAGGACTAGACACCACCGTAGGCAAAGGGGATGAACAAACGGATTGGCCCCCAAGGATCATTCTGACCATCCCCACACACACAAGCTCATCAAGCTCAAGAACACCTCTCCTCAGGAGGTAGTTCTTCCCTTGTACTTGTTCATCCAAGCCTACTAGGCAATCCACCACACCACACTGGAGTAGGGTAATACACCACACACTACAAAAAAAGACACATCCGTGACATTTTGGGCCAAACGAAATTTTTTTCTGTCATACTTATGACACTTCTATGACGATAATTGTGACAAAACCCGGTATCATCATAGATGTGGTGGGCTCCTACTTCTATGACAAAAAATCATGACAGAAAATGGGCTTTTTGTCCTGGGCGGGCCGGAGACGCAGCTGCATGACATTCTTTGGGCTGTCCATGACGGAAAAAACTGTGGTAGAACTGAGGGCTAGGAAAATATCGGGGTGTTCCCGGTTACGGTTGGTGGTCGGGGCCGAGCGATGCACGGAGGTTTGCGCGTTTCTCTTGTACACGCATGCGCGTGGGTGCGAGGTGTTGGGCTCTAACTGAACCCGAGCGAGGCGTTCGCCTACTGAACACGAGCGATTACACTGCAGGCTACGCGTTACTGAACTCGAGCGATCGATCGATGGCTGTTAACAGAACCCGATCGAGAGATTCCTTTGCTACTGCTGCTAACTGAAGCTCATCGATGCTGCCTCTGGATGAACAGTGAGCGTTGCTGGGGGGTTTGGATGAACAGTTCCCGGTGGGGGTGGATGAACAGGACCCCGTGGTGTTGCCTCTGGATGAACAGGACCCCGATCGACCGAGCCGGTTGGGGCTGGATGAACAGGACCCCGTGGAGGGCTGGATGAACAGGACCACCCCGTGGAGGGCTGGATGAACAGTAGATGGTGGAGAGCTGGATGAACAGTAGCCCGTGGAGGGCTGGATGAACAGTAGACGGTGGAGGGCTGGATGAATAGTAGCCCGTGGAGGGGTGGTTGAATAGGAGCCCGTGGAGAGGGCTGGTTGAACAGTAGCCGGTGGAGTAGCGCGCGGTGGAGGCTGGATGAACAGTCGCAGGTGGAGGCTGGAGGAGGTCGACGGTGGATGAACAGTAGCCCGTGGAGGCTGGAGGAGGTCGACGGTGGAGATGAACAGTATCCCGTGGAGTCCCGTTTTGCGGTACGCCACACCCCTTAGGACCCCCGTTTCAACCGTAGCGCTCCAACACAAGTCCATTTCCTCGGTTTGGCGGTACGCCACACCCCTCCCGATGAACAGGACCCCTGTTTCGACCGTAGCATTCCAACACAAGTCCGTTTCCTCCGTTTTGCGGTACGCCACACCCCTCTCGATCAACAGGACCCCGTTTCGACCGTAGGAGGTCCGTTTCCTCCGTTTTGCGGTACGCCAGACCCCTCCCGATGAACAGGATCCCGTTTCGACCGTGGCCGGTCGAACACAAGGCCGTTTCCTCTGTTCTACGGTATGCCAGGCCTCGTTTCCATCGGCTGTTCCGTCCAAGCCGGTTGGCTCCCACGCGTTCCGTTGCCTCCCGATGAACACGATGCATTCCGTTGCCTCCCCATGAACATGACAACGACGGAGTTTCTCCGTTCCGACCCAACCATGTACACGAGCCCTGGCCGTATGTACGCGCGAGTAGGCGTTCGAGACCCCGCCCGTATGTACGTAAGTGGCGGTATTTTATTTCTTGCACACTGGCCGTTGTACGTACGTGTACATGCTACATGCGCGCCTCTACTACGACACGTTCCCGCTCTATATCGACCAGTATGTACGTACACGTTCGCGACCAGAATGACAACGCTATGTATGCTTCGACCAGGTGGGTCCCGACTGTCAGGCACTTCCTTGCGTGCGAAGATATAGCTGGTGGGTCCCAGCAGTCAGGGGGGAAATCGTTTTTTTTGCCCGGACGCACTTCCTTGCGTGCGAAGACGTAGCTGGTGAAGGAAATATGCCCTGGAAGCAATAATAAAGTTATTATTTATTTCCTTATATTATGATAAATGTTTATTATTCATGCTAGAATTGAATTAACCGGAAACATAATACATGTGTGAATACATAGACAAACAGAGTGTCACTAGTATGCCTCTACTTGACTAGCTCGTTGATCAAAGATGGTTGTGTTTCCTAGCCATAGACATGAGTTGTCATTTGATTAACGGGATCACATCATTAGGAGAATGATGTGATTGACTTGACCCATTCCGTTAGCTTAGCACTCGATCATTTAGTATGTTGCTATTGCTTTCTTCATGACTTATACATGTTCCTATGACTATGAGATTATGCAACTCCCGTTTACCGGAGGAACACTTTGTGTGCTACCAAATGTCACAACGTAACTGGGTGATTATAAAGGTGCTCTACAGGTGTCTCCAAAGGTACTTGTTGGGTTGGCGTATTTCGAGATTAGGATTTGTCACTCCGATTGTCGGAGAGGTATCTCTGCGCCCACTCAGTAATACACATCACTATAATCCTTGCAAGCATTGTGACTAATGAGTTAGTTGCGGGATGATGTATTATGGAATGAGTAAAGAGACTTGCCGGTAACGAGATTGAACTAGGTATCGAGATACCGACGATCGAATCTCGGGCAAGTAACATACCGATGACAAAGGGAACAACGTATGTTGTTATGTGGTCTGACCGATAAAGATCTTCATAGAATATGTGGGAACCAATATGAGCATCCAGGTTCCGCTATTGGTTATTGACCGTAGAGGTGTCTCGGTCATGTCTACATAGTTCTCGAACCCGTAGGGTCCGCACACTTAACGTTACTATGACAGTTATATTATGAGTTTATATGTTTTGATGTACCGAAGGTTGTTCGGAGTCCCGGATGTGATCACGGACATGACGAGGAGTCTCGAAGTGGTCGAGACATAAAGATTGATATATTGGAAGCCTATGTCTGGACATCAGAAGTGTTCCGGGTGAAACCAGGATTTTTCCGGAGTACCGGGAGGTTACCGGAACCCCCCGGTAACTTAATGGGCCTTAGTGGGCCTAGGTGGAAGAGAGGAGAGGAGGCCAGGGCAGGGCCGCGCGCCCCTCCCCCAGTCCGAATAGGACAAGGAGAAGGGGGGCGGCGCCACCCCTTCCTTCCTCCCCTCCACCTTTTCCCCCTCTCTCTCCTAGTCCAACATGGAAAGGGGGGGAGTCCTACTCCCGGTAGGAGTAGGACTCCTCCTGGCGCGCCTCTCCTCCTTGGCCGGCGGCCTCCCCCTTGCTCCTTTATATACAGGGGCAGGGGGGCACCTATAGACACACAATTGATCAACGATCTTTTAGCCGTGTGCGTTGGCCCCCTCCACCATATTACACCTCAATAATATCGTAGCGGTGCTTAGGCGAAGCCCTGCGTCGGTAGAACATCATCATCGTCACCATGCCGTCGTGCTGACGAAACTCTCCTTCAACACTCGGCTGGATCGGAGTTCGAGGGACGTCATCGAGCTGAACGTGTGCTGAACTCGGAGGTGCCGTGCGTTCGGTACTTGATCGGTCGGATCATGAAGACGTACGACTACATCAACCGCGTTGTGTTAACACTTCCGCTTTCGGTCTACGAGGGTAGACAACACTCTCCCCTCTCGTTGCTATGCATCACCATGATCTTGCGTGTGCGTAGGAATTTTTTTGACATTACTACGTTCCCCAACAGTGGCATCCGAGCCTGGTTTTATGCGTTGATGTTATATGCACGAGTAGAACACAACTGAGTTGTGGGCGATATAAGTCATACTGCTTACCAGCATGTCATATTTTGGTTCGGCGGTATTGTGAGATGAAGCGGCCCGGACTGACATTACGCGTATGCTTACGCGAGACTGGTTTCACTATTGCGAGCACTCGTTGCTTAAAAGTGACTGGCGGGTGTCTGTCTCTCTCACTTTAGTTGAACCGAGTGTGGCTACGCCCGGTCCTTGTGAAGGTTACAACAACACCAACTTGACAAACTATCGTTGTGGTTTTGATGCGTAGGTAAGAACGGTTCTTGCTAAGCCCGTAGCAGCCACGTAAAACTTGCAACAACAAAGTAGAGGACGTCTAACTTGTTTTTGCAGGGCATGTTGTGATGTGATATGGTCAAGACATGATGCTATATTTTATTGTATGAGATGATCATGTTTTGTAACCGAGTTATCGGCAACTGGCAGGAGCCATATGGTTGTCGCTTTATTGTATGCAATGCAATCGCCATGTAATTGTTTTACTTTATCACTAAGCGGTAGCGATAGTCGTAAAAGCAATAGTTGGTGAGACGACAACGACGCTACGATGGAGATCAAGGTGTCGCGCCGGTGACGATGGTGATCATGACGGTGCTTCGGAGATGGAGATCACAAACACAAGATGATGATGGCCATATCATATCACTTATATTGATTGCATGTGATGTTTATCTTTTATGCATCTTATCTTGCTTTGATTGACGGTAGCATTATAAGATGATCTCTCACTAAAATTTCAAGATAAAAGTGTTCTCCCTGAGTATGCACCGTTGTGAAAGTTCTTCGTGCTGAGACACCGCGTGATGATCAGGTGTGATAGGCTCTACGTTCAAATACAACGGGTGCAAAACAGTTGCACACGCGGAATACTCAGGTTAAACTTGACGAGCCTAGCATATGCAGATATGGCCTCGGAACACGGAGACCGAAAGGTCGAGCGTGAATCATATAGTAGATATGATCAACATAGTGATGTTCACCATTTAAACTACTCCATCTCACGTGATGATCGGACATGGTTTAGTTGATATGGCTCACGTGATCACTTAGAGGATTAGAGGGATGTCTATCTAAGTGGGAATTCTTAAGTAATATGATTAATTGAACTTAAATTTATCATGAACTTAGTACCTGATAGTATCTTGCTTGTCTATGTTAATTGTAGATAGTTGGCCCGTGCTGTTGTTCCGTTGAATTTTAATGCGTTCCTTGAGAAAGCAAAGTTGAAAGATGATGGTAGCAATTACACGGACTGGGTCCGTAACTTGAGGATTATCCTCATTGCTGCACAGAAGAATTACGTCCTAGAAGCACCGCTGGGTGCTAGGCCTCCTGCAAGAGCAACACCAGAAGTTATGAACGTCTGACAGAGCAAAGCTGATGACTACTCGATAGTTCAGTGTGCCATGCTTTACGGCTTAGAACTGGGTCTTCAACGACGTTTTGAACGTCATGGAGCATATGAGATGTTCCAGGAGTTGAAGTTAATATTTCAAGCAAATGCCCAGATTGAGAGATATGAAGTCTCCAATAAGTTCTACAGCTGCAAGATGGAAGAGAATAGTTCTGTCAGTGAGCATATACTCAAAATGTCTGGGTATAATAATCACTTGATTCAACTAGAAGTTAATCTTCCGGATGATAGCGTCATTGACAGAATTCTTCAACCACTGCCACCAAGCTACAAGAGCTTCGTGATGAACTATAACATGCAAGGGATGAATAAGACAATTCCCGAGCTCTTCGCAATGCTAAAGGCAGCAGAGGTAGAAATCAAAAATGAGCATCAAGTGTTGATGGTCAATAAGACCACTAGTTTCAAGAAAAATGGCAAAGGGAAGAAGAAGGGGAACTTCAAGAAGAATAGCAAGCAAGTTGCCGTTCAGGAGAAGAAACCCAAGTCTGGACCTAAGCCTGAAACTGAGTGCTTCTACTGCAAGCAGACTGGTCACTGGAAGCGGAACTGCCCCAAGTATTTGGCGGATAAGAAGGATGGCAAGGTTAACAAAGGTATATGTGATATACATGTTATTGATGTGTACCTTACTAATGCTCGCAGTAGCACCTGGGTATTTGATACTGGTTCTGTTGCTAATATTTGCAACTCGAAACAGGGGCTACGGATTAAGCGAAGATTGGCTAAGGACGAGGTGACGATGCGCGTGGGAAATGGTTCCAAAGTCGATGTGATCGCGGTCGGCACGCTACCTCTACATCTACCTTCGGGATTAGTTTTAGACCTAAATAATTGTTATTTGGTGCCAGCGTTAAGCATGAACATTATATCTGGATCTTGTTTGATGCGAGACGGTTATTCATTTAAATCAGAGAATAATGGTTGTTCTATTTATATGAATAATATCTTTTATGGTCATGCACCCTTAAAGAGTGGTCTATTTTTGTTGAATCTCGATAGTAGTGATACACATATTCATAATATTGAAGCCAAAAGATGCAGAGTTGATAATGATAGTGCAACTTATTTGTGGCACTACCGTTTAGGTCATATCGGTGTAAAGCGCATGAAGAAACTCCATACTGATGGACTTTTGGAACCACTTGATTATGAATCACTTGGTACTTGCGAACCGTGCCTCATAGGCAAGATGACTAAAACACCGTTCTCCGGTACTATGGAGAGAGCAACTAATTTGATGGAAATCATACATACAGATGTATGTGGTCCTATGAATATTGAGGCTCGTGGCGGATATCGTTATTTTCTCACCTTCACAGATGATTTGAGCAGATATGGGTATATCTACTTAATGAAACATAAGTCTGAAACATTTGAAAAGTTCAAAGAATTTCAGAGCGAAGTTGAAAATCATCGTAACAAGAAAATAAATTTTCTACGATCAGATCGTGGAGGAGAATATTTGAGTTACGAGTTTGGCCTACATTTGAAGCAATGCGGAATAGTTTCGCAACTCACGCCACCCGGAACACCACAACGTAATGGTGTGTCCGAACGTCGTAATCGTACTTTACTAGATATGGTGCGATCTATGATGTCACTTACTGATTTACCGCTATCGTTTTGGGGTTATGCTTTAGAGACGGCAGCATTCACTCTAAATAGGACACCATCAAAATCCGTTGAAATGACACCTTATGACTATGGTTTGGCAAGAAACCAAAGTTGTCGTATCTTAAAGTTTGGGGTCGCGATGCTTATGTGAAGAAACTTCAACATAATAAGCTCGAACCTAAATCGGAGAAATGTGTCTTCATAGGATACCCAAAGGAGACTGTTGGGTACACCTTCTATGACAGATCCGAAGGCAAGACATTCGTTGCTAAGGATGGATCCTTTCTAGAGAAGGAGTTTCTCTCGAAAGAAGTGAGTGGGAGGAAAGTGGAACTTGATGAGGTAACTGTACCTGCTCCCTTATTGGAAAGTAGATCATCACAGAAACCAGTTTCTGCGACACCTACGCCAATTAGTGGGGAAGTTAATGATAATGATCATGAAACTTCAGATCAAGTTATTACTGAACCTCGTAGATCAACCAGATTAAGATCCGCACTAGAGTGGTATGGTAATCCTGTTCTGGAGGTTATGTTACTAGACCATGACGAACCTACGAACTATGAAGAAGCGATGGTGAGCCCAGATTCCGCAAAATGGCTTGAGGCCATGAAATCTGAGATGGGATCCATGTATGAGAACAAAGTATGGACTTTGGTTGACTTGCCCGATGATCGGCAAGCCATTGAAAATAAATGGATCTTCAAGAAGAAGACTGACGCTGACGGTAATGTTACTGTCTATAAAGCTCGACTTGTTGCGAAAGGTTTTCGACAAGTTCAAGGGATTGACTACGATGAGACCTTCTCACCCGTAGCGATGCTTAAGTCTGTCCGAATCATGTTAGCAATTGCCGCATTTTATGATTATGAAATTTGGCAAATGGATGTCAAAACTGCATTCCTGAATGGATTTCTGGAAGAAGAGTTGTATATGATGCAACCGGAAGGTTTTGTTGATCCAAAGGGAGCTAACAAAGTGTGCAAGCTCCAGCGATCCATTTATGGACTGGTGCAAGCCTCTCGGAGTTGGAATAAACGCTTTGATAATGTGATCAAAGCATTTGGTTTTATACAGACTTTTGGAGAAGCCTGTATTTACAAGAAAGTGAGTGGGCGCTCGGTAGCATTTCTGATATTATATGTGGATGACATATTGCTGATTGGAAATGATATAGAATTTCTGGATAGCATAAAGGATACTTGAATAAGAGTTTTCAATGAAAGACCTCGGTGAAGCTGCATATATATTGGGCATCAAGATCTATAGAGATAGATCAAGACGCTTAATTGGACTTTCACAAAGCACATACCTTGACAAAGTTTTGAAGAAGTTCAAAATGGATCAAGCAAAGAAAGGGTTCTTGCCTATACTACAAGGTGTGAGATTGAGTAAGACTCAATGCCCGACCACTGCAGAAGATAGAGAGAAGATGAAAGATGTTCCCTATGCTTCAGCCATAGGCTCTATCATGTATGCAATGCTGTGTACCAGACCTGATGTGTGCCTTGCTATAAGTTTAGCAGGGAGGTACCAAAGTAATCCAGGAGTGGATCACTGGACAGCGGTCAAGAACATCCTGAAATACCTGAAAAGGACTAAGGATATGTTTCTCGTTTATGGAGGTGACAAAGAGCTCATCGTAAATGGTTACGTTGATGCAAGCTTTGACACTGATCCGGACGATTCTAAATTGCAAACCGGATACGTGTTTACATTGAACGGTGGAGCTGTTAGTTGGTGCAGTTCTAAGCAAACTGTCGTGGCGGGATCTACGTGTGAAGCGGAGTACATAGCTGCTTCGGAAGCAGCAAATGAAGGAGTCTGGATGAAGGAGTTCATATCCGATCTAGGTGTCATACCTAGTGCATCGGGACCAATGAAAATCTTTTGTGACAATACTAGTGCAATTGCCTTAGCAAAGGAATCCAGATTTCACAAGAGAACCAAGCACATCAAAAGATGCTTCAATTCCATCCGGGATTTAGTCCAGGTGGGAGAAATAGAAATTTGCAAGATACATACGGATCTGAATGTTGCAGACCCGTTGACTAAGCCTCTTCCACGAGCAAAACATGATCAACACCAAGACTCCATGGGTGTAAGAATCATTACTGTGTAATCTAGATTATTGACTCTAGTGCAAGTGGGAGACTGAAGGAAATATGCCCTAGAGGCAATAACAAAGTTATTATTTATTTCCTTATATCATGATAAATGTTTATTATTCATGCTAGAATTGTATTAACCGGAAACATAATACATGTGTGAATACATAGACAAACAGAGTGTCACTAGTATGCCTCTACTTGACTAGCTCGTTGATCAAAGATGGTTGTGTTTCCTAGCCATAGACATGAGTTGTCATTTGATTAATGGGATCACATCATTAGGAGAATGATGTGATTGACTTGACCCATTCTGTCGTGGAATTGTCATGGCAGATGTCCTCGAGCTAGGACTTAGTCGTGGAGCCATCGCAACTAGGAAGCTTGAAGGGGTTAAGTGGGACAAGGAACACGAGGGTTTATACTGGTTCAGCCCCTTACGGTGAAGGTAAAAACCTACGTCCAGTTTGAGGTGGTATTGATTAGGGTTTCGATGACCAGGGAGCTTAACTGCTACGCCTGGCTCTCGATGAGATCTTTCTTGTCCCTAAACTGCTGCCGGGTCGTCCCTTTATATAGGGAGGCTGACACCCAGCAGCTCTCAGAGTCCCGGCCGGCTCATCAGAGTGTCCGGCTCGGACTCTCAACTATTCTTGCCTTACACTACAAGTTCTACCATGATAATGATTGCAACTACGGGCCTTAAGCCGTATTCGGGTCTTAAGCCCATCTCTGGCCCACCGTCTTCAAGCTTAGCGCCGGGCTTCTGGCAATGACCGTAGGAGTAACCCGGCCCCTCCTGGCGGGTGACTCTAAGGTCTATATCCTCAACATTAGGCCCCAGATTGATTTGAGCCGGCTCATGTCAATCTTCAATCTTTTCGACAGAAAATCTCCGGCTTACAATTATGTGAAGGCCATAACCCGGCGTGACGTCATCCTCTGGACTCCGGGTAATCCGTCGTGACGTTATCTTCCATTAAGCCCGTTTTTTACTCCACCAGATCCACAACGGATCTTATCTTTACTGCCATCCCGAAAATCGAGGCGTTTCGTGGGGAGATAACCACGTCGTGGTCTCCTCGTTTCTCGCACCCACTTATGAGCTCGCCCTTATAAATAGGCCGGTCCGACGGGCCTTTCACACTCTCCTTCCTCTGTCGTCTCCTTGCTCTCACTATTCCCGTGCTGCTCGAGCTCCGCCGCCGTCGCCGCTGCGGGTCTTCTCGTCGTCACCAGCTCAGGCCACTGCATCACCCTGATTTGACCAGAGAAACGCGACGACCTCTGCGACTCCTCAGCCCCTGTAAGTCCTGGCTGCCCTATAGAACAGATCTGCAGTAGGGTTCGAGCAGTTCGTCCGTGTTCTTCGTAGTTCATCGCGGGCCTCAGTAGATTTGATTTCTACTGCCTCCCTTTGATCTTAGACTTGCCTAGAACCATTGCGGTGACTGTTTAGCACCCATTTTACATGCAAGCAGCCCTCTTTTTACTACATAAGAACCATGTTCGAGCCCAAGAACTTCTCCAGCGTCTGTTTTTAGGTCTAGAAATTTTCTTTTTCTGCCGACCACTTGATCCAAATTATTTACCGCAACGTGTGAAACTTGTTTTTACCATACTTAGTAAAAAACTGCACTTGTTGAGCCATGGCGACTTACATTTCCGGTTTAAAGAAACCACTCACCGTAGAACCTTCCGGCTCAGAGGAAGCCACACGCCGTAAAATTTTCCGGCTCACTTACAACAAGGCTGTAGATGATTTGAATTACCCTCAAGCACACCAGCGGCTTAGATAACCCGATGCACTTAGATATATATCATTAGTCCCCTCCATAAGCCGCCACCTTAAACCTTAACTTGTAAGTCTCCTCCGGCTCATTATTAAACCGGACATTTTTCCCTGTATCATAGGCTTCCAACAGTCACCATGCCTCCAAAAGCTCCTAAAGCCTCCATCACTTGCAACTGGATGAGGTCCAATGTCACCAACGAGACGTTAGCAGATTTTGTCAAGTCTGGCTATCTGCCCAAGAAGGACGTCATGTCCTACCGTGCCCCCGACCCATCAGAGGAGAGACCATAGCCAAGGGACGGGGAGGTGGTCATTTTTGCGGATCACATGAGCCAGGGCTTCGCACCACCCGGCTCAAAGTTTTTCAGAGACGTTCTAAATTTCTTCGATCTGCGGCCTCAGGACATAGGACCCAACTCAGTGTCCAATATCTGCAACTTCCAAGTGTTCTGCGAGGTTTACCTTGGAGAAGAACCCAGTATGCTGCTCTTCAGAGAGCTTTTCTATTTAAACCGCCAGAACGAGTGTGCCAACGGGCCGAGTTTGGAGCTAGGCGGCATCTCCATCCAGCGGTGAAGGGACTGCCTTTTCCCTTACGCAGAGCCGCCCAGACACCCCAAGGACTGGAATCTGACGTGGTTTTACTGCCAAGACACGTCGCCGGCTGATGAGAGTCCGTTGCCCGGCTTTCGCCCCTCGCGTCTGGAGCCGACTCACCCACTGTCAGACAAGCTGACTCAAGCGGAGCGCCAACCTCTGCTCCCCACCATCAACAAGATCAAGGCTCTCCTGGGCAATGGTCTGAACGGAATCGATCAGGTCCGGGTCTGGATATCGTGGCGGGTGATCCCATTGAGCCGCCGCCCCGGCTTAATGTGCGAGTACACGGGCCGAAAGGATGACCCTCAGAGACACAGCCACAACGATCTTCCTGAAGACGTTGCAGAGGATATGACCAAGGCTCTCTTGAACGAGAGCCTGGCAGACTGCGGGAGGACCGGGTTAGCCCCCTTCTGCAAAACCAACCCAGCCCCAGTGGTAAGCCGCTGATCTGAACATCTTATCTTCTTCCGTATATAACTTTCATCTGAATCGTTTTAATAAGTCATCATTATATTTTTCAGGCTGATGACAAATTCTGGCGGGTCAAATATGACCATGAGGCTGCCAAGAAGGCCAGAAAGGCGAAGAAAGCCGCCAAGAAAGCCGCCCCTCGCAAGAAAGGAAGTAGGCCTACTACTTCAGAGCTGATGCAACTAAGCGACAGCTCCAAGTCAGAGGTAACCCCTGAGCCTGTAAGCCCTTGTTGTACTTGTTGTTTATTTCTGTCTGCCTTATCAATACTTGTTCATCAATAGGACGACACCAGAGCAAGTAAACCGGTGGTTGAAGAGGTAACGACATTTTCCTCCGACTTGGAGCCCTTGCCAAGGCTGAAAATCCGATGGGTAACCCGGAAAGTAAGCTTTTCACATCCTTTAGCTTACCAAGACCCTCAATTTATTTTGAAGCGACAGGTGCATGAGAGCCGGCGGCACACCCGGACCGACAAAAGCACCGACCTCTCCTCCGGGTTACCTGACGCATCGAGGAAACGCCGGACCGAGGTGATCTCAAAATTGTACCCTTTTCATCCTTTGGCAGGTGTTATACGTCAACCACTCAACTCTTCTGACTCAAATTATCAGGAAACTTCTCCCTCTTTTGGCGACTCTATGCAGTCAAGCCTGCCGACTTTCAAGACCGTGCCCGGGTAATGACAATCATCTCATGCTGTACTTTTTTACTTACACTATTGTGCTTAATCTTTCTGTCTTTTCAGTGCCCAGGCTAAGCTCACCAAGAGGGCGAAGAAGTCCAAGCCGGTCGATGAGCCGGACTTGCCTGAGCCAGAGGCAGCCGCTCAAGAACCGCCAGCTGCCTCTGCTCCTGAGGCCGCTGCTCCAATCAACAAGCCCGCAACAGAAGCTTCTGTTAACCCGGAGGCCTCCAGCTCGGCTCAACCAGCAGATGACCCGGACGTGGTAATCACCCGGACGGAGTTTGTTGAACCGGGGAGACCGACCGCACTGGCCAAGTGCTCCGCCAAAGGGGAGCTGCTAGAGTCCCGCCGAGTGAACCTGGACCTCACCGACTACGCCAATTTGAACATTGGAGAGATCGTCTCCGGCTTCGTTAGCCAAGTGCACAAGAGCTGGGACGCAGAGATTGCCATGGTAAACCAGATCCAGCAGAAATCTGAGGTATTCTTCTTCTGTCCTCTTACTTACTGTATAGTTACCTTTAGCATGCTAGCCCCCAAGTCGACGACGTATGATTGAGTATGTTGTAGACTTAGGTTCCGACTTATTTCCATGAGCCAGTAGTTTGTAGATAGGAACGTTCGATATGCATTAGCCCCCAAGTGCCAAGTGTCTTTGCTTGGAAAACGCTTGGGACTTTAAATTTGTATAGTAACTGTTCATGCCATAACCCGGAAATTTATGCAGGCTGCTGGCAAGAAGTTTGAGGGGGACATCTCTGATCTCAAGAACCGGCTGAAGATGCAAGAAATGGAGACCCGGAAGGCAAATGCCAAATTTGTGTCCAGCATCGCCGCGCAAGAAAAGCTGAAGACAGAGTTTGATGCTGAACGGAAGGCTTGGGCCGAAGAAAAGACCGCGCTGGTGAACCGGGCTGAACAGGCGGAGAAGACTCTCTCCGAGAAGACCGCCGAACTCTCCGGCTTAAAGCACCAGGTGTCCCAGATGGTTGCCGCAATCTTCGGTAAGTCATCTCACCGGCTTTCATCAAGTTTAGAATCTTTATATTCCATAACTCATCCTTGTCAGCGGCTTATCTGACTCTGTTAAACAGGTCCCAGAAGTGCCAACCTGAACCAGAGTGTGGTAACCAAGCTGAAGGCCGTATACACCCTGGTGGAGCAACTCTACACCGGGTCACAGCGTGCCTTGGCTGTGGTGGCCCTATCCAACAAGGTGCCGACTCACCTGGCGGAAGTCCTTCGCCGGCTCGTCGTTCTGCCTCAACGGATCCAAGAGCTGCGACGGGCCTCTGCAAGAGCCGGAGCGATCGCCGCGCTGAGCCGGGCCAAGGCGTTCCTGCCAGAGTTAGACCCGGCGGACATCGCCCTCGGCTATCCAAGTCTGAAGGAAGACGGCACCGCCTTCGATCAGAAGGACTTCGCAGCTTGCGTGAAGGCCGTACGCCCGGTGGCCACTCTCATTGGCAATGATACAGATCTGACTAAGTATCAGCCGGGCTACGATGCAGAAAATCAGAGGATCCCGACTCCGCGCTATGAAGCCCTCAACTTGATCCCGCCGGCTCGCCAGCACACCTTCGCCCCAGAGATTGACCCGGCCGGGTTAATTGACGAGGAAGCCCAATTCGAAGCTCTCAGCGGCATCGACAGGAAGTCATCAACCTTCCAGGTCTTGGGATCAGCCGGAGGAGAAGAGAGGAACGAGCCGGAGACTTCAACCCAGCAAGCGTCGTAACTCGGCTGGCGGTTTATCAAACAATGCCTCACCCTTTTGGACTCAATGAGTCTTGTAATAGAGTAGGACCAATACTTTATCTTTGCCGTGCCATCGTGCACGCCTAGAATGCTGAAGTCTGTTGAAGTTGTCTCCTTTATGTTTCTCTGGGTCGTAATCAATCATTTGTTTTCCTTAATCTCAAAATAGTTGCCTTTAACTATCCTGCAGAGAAGGACAAATCACAAGTCTCGAGGCGGCTTACCGCCCTGAGAATCATAAGTTTTAGATATATAACCCGGAATATGAATCAAAAAGGACTGGTCTTCAATTATATCCTTAATACAGCCGTAATAACACACTTAGCGGCCTGTAAGCATACTTCCGTTTTTAGATAACCCGGTAATAAGGTTGGTACCTCAATTCCGGTTTACCTGTCGTAATAACGCCCATTGTGTCCGACTAACACTGGAAATCAAAGTTAAGCCGGCCAAGTGAGACCCGGCCATACACACTTTGAAATGGTCAGAAGAAACTTACTATGAAGCAGAAGAACTTAGGGGCTTCCGGTTCGAATACGACCAGAGACCCGGCCCAAAGGGGTTATGCTAAGATTCGAATACGATCATATAGCCCCCAGTGGGTGTGGCAATGCCAATCAAGAGGGTACCGACAGCTATGTTCTCTTTGGTTCGAATACGACCCATGTTTGAACAAGAAGCCCCCAAGTGATTTTAAGAATTGTTTAACGACGCTAATTCGAATACGATCCACGTCGGTTCTCAAAGGGTTTAAACTAAGATTCAAATATGATTAAAGAAAACTCCCCAATGAGCACGGCACTTTGCCAATCAAATGGGTACCGACAGCTATGTTCTCTTTGTTTCGAATACGACCCATGTGTGAACAGGAAGCCCCCAAGTGACCTTATTGCTTACGGCTAGATTCGAATACGATCATAAGCCGGATCCTCCTTCAAGTTATGATGTAATCTTGCAATGAAAACAACACGTGCATATTTGGAGGAGAAAAAAGGACAGAGGTCCTGCTTTATTGCTTATCATAATATATACATGGCTGAGAGAAATATGTACATTATGAGAGCCGGTGGCTCAAGTGTAGTAAGGCCGAAGCTGAGCTATGTTCCACGGCCGACGGGTCTCTTCCTCTGACTTACGTGAATCTTTGTGCTCCCGGATGTCAATGAGGTAATATGACCCGTTGTGCAAATTCTTGCTGACCACAAAGGGCCCTTCCCAAGGCGGGGATAGCTTGTGCGCATCTGTTTGATCTTGGATGAGCCGGAGCACGAGATCACCTTCCTGGAAGACCCGGGATTTAACCCGGCGACTATGATAACGGCGCAGGTCTTGTTGGTAAATCGCTGAGCGAGCTGCTGCCACATCACGCTGTTCGTCCAACAAGTCAAGAGCATCTTGGCGCGCCTGTTCATTGTCCGCCTCAACATAAACCGCCACTCGAGGTGAGTCATGACGGATGTCGCTGGGGAGGACTGCTTCTGCCCCATAAACCATGAAGAAAGGCGTAAAACCTGTAGACCTGTTAGGAGTAGTGTTGATGCTCCATAACACGGAGGGCAACTCCTCCACCCAACAACCCGGCGTCCGTTGCAAAGGGACCAAAAGCCGGGGCTTGATGCCCTTCAGAATCTCCTGATTAGCTCTCTCAGCTTGACCATTGGATTGAGGATGAGCCACTGAGGAAACATCCAGTCGGATGTGCTCTCGTTGACAAAACTCTTCCATGGCGCCTTTGGATAGACTGGTGCCATTGTCAGTTATAATGCTGTGCGGAAAGCCAAAGCGAAAAATCACCTTTTTCATAAATTGAACCGCCGTGGCTGCATCACACTTGCTAACTGGTTCCGCTTCCACCCACTTGGTAAATTTGTCAACTGCCACCAAGAGGTGAGTCTTCTTGTCCTTGGATCTTTTGAAAGGCCCAACCATATCAAGCCCCCAAACCGCAAAGGGCCAAGTAATTGGGATCATCCTCAGCTCCTGAGCCGGCACATGAGCACGTCGCGAGAACCTTTGGCAACCATCACATTTACTGACCAAGTCCTCTGCATCAGCATGAGCCGTCAGCCAATAAAAACCATGGCGAAAAGCCTTGGCCACAAGAGACTTTGAGCCGGCGTGATGGCCACAATCCCCTTCATGAATCTCACGCAAGATCTCTTGACCTTCCTCAGGGGAGACACAACGCTGAAACGCTCCTGTAACACTGCGGTGATGCAACTCGCCATTGATAACAATCATTGACTTAGCCCGCCGGGTTATTTGTCTGGCCAAAGTTTCATCCTCAGGCAACTCACCCCGGGTCATGTAAGCCAAATAGGGCATTGTCCAGTCCGGTATGATGTGGAGAGCCGCCACCAGTCGCGCCTCCGGGTCAGGGACAGCCAAGTCTTCCTCTGTAGGCAACTTAACAGAAGGATTATATAGGATATCCAGGAAAGTATTAGGCGGCACCGGCTTACGCTGAGAGCCTAGCCGGCTCAGAGCATCAGCCGCCTCGTTCTTCCTGCGATCAATGTGCTCTACTTGGTAGCCCTGAAAGTGCCCAGCAATGGCATCAACTTCGCGGCGATAAGCCGCCATGAGAGGGTCCTTAGAGTCCCACTTGCCTGATACTTGTTGAGCCACCAAGTCTGAGTCACCAAAGCACCTTACCCGGCTCAAGCTCATCTCCTTAGCCATCCGAAGACCGTGGAGCAAGGCCTCGTACTCAGCCGCATTGTTAGTGCAAGGAAACATCAACTGTAGCACATAATGGAACTTATCACCTTTAGGGGAAGCCAACACGACTCCAGCCCCCGAGCCCTCCAACTGCCTGGACCCATCAAAGTGTATAGTCCAATATGTGTTGTCCGGCTTTTGCTCGGGCACTTGTGACTCTGTCCAATCATTGATGAAGTCCACTAAGGCCTGAGATTTAACAGCAGTGCGTGGCAGTATTTCAGACCATGGGGTCCGAGCTCTATAGCCCACTTAGCCACTCTCCCTATGGCCTCTCTGTTTTGAATGATATCACCAAGAGGGGCAGAACTGACCACAGTGATAGGATGACCCTGGAAATAATGCTTGAGCTTCCGGCTTGCCATGAACACACCATAAACAAGCTTCTGCTAATGTGGATACCACTGTTTGGACTCGATAAGCACTTCGCTGACATAATAAACCGGCCGCTGAACCGGATGCTCCTTACCCTCTTCCTTGCGTTCCACCACCACAGCCACACTGACGGCTCGTGTGTTTGCCGCTATGTACAGTAATAAGGGCTCCTTATCAACCGGAGCAGCAAGGACTGGGGGCTCTGCCAGCTGCTTCTTCAAATCCTCAAAAGCGGTATTAGCTGCATCTTTCCAGACAAAGTTATCAGTTTTCTTCATCAACTGATATAATGGCATGGCCTTCTCACCCAAACGGCTTATGAACCGGCTTAAAGCAGCGATGCGACCCGCCAAGCGCTGAACATCATTTATACACGCCGGCTTAGCCAGGGAGGTGATGGCCTTGATCTTCTCCGGGTTAGCTTCAATGCCTCTGTCAGAAACCAAAAAACCCAAGAGTTTGCCTGCAGGAACACCAAAAACACACTTGGCCGGGTTAAGCATCATCTTGTAGACCCGGAGATTGTCAAAGGTTTCCCTTAAATCATCTATCAGGGTTTCCTCCTTTATGGATTTAACCACAATATCGTCCACATAAGCATGAACATTGCGCCCAATCTGGTTATGAAGACAGTTCTGTACACAACGCTGATAAGTCGCCTGTGCACACTTGAGTCCAAAAGGCATAGACACATAGCAGAAGGCTCCAAAGGGAGTGATGAACGCCGTCTTCTCCTAGTCCTTAACTGCCATTTTAATCTGATGATATCCGGAATAAGCATCCAAGAAACTTAAGCGCGCACAACCCGCCGTAGCATCAATAATTTGATCAATACGGGGGAGGGCGAAAGGATCAGCCGGACACGCCTTGTTTAAGTCCGTGTAGTCCACACACATCCGCCAAGTGCCGTTCTTCTTGAGTACGAGCACCGGGTTAGCTAACCATTCTGGGTGAAAAACTTCAACAATAAACCCGGCCGCCAAGAGCCGGGCCACCTCTTCACCAATAGCTTTCCGCCTCTCTTCATTAAACCGCCGAAGGAACTGCCTGACCGGCTTAAATTTCAGATCAACATTGAGAGTGTGCTCAGCGAGTTCTCTAGGTACACCTGGCATGTCAGAAGGTTTCCATGCGAAGATGTCCCTATTCTCACAGATGAACTCGATGAGCGCGCTTTCCTATTTTGGATCCAGATTGGCACTGATGCTAAACTGCTGAGATGAATCTCCTGGAACAAAGTCAACAAGCTTAGTTTCATCAGCCGACTTAAATTTCATCGCCGGCTCATTCTCCGTAGTCGGCTTTTTCAGAGAGGTCATATCTGTTGGGTCAACATTGTCTTTGTAAAACTTCAACTCCTCTGTTGCACAAACAGATTCTGCATAAGCTGCATCGCCTTCCTCACACTCCAGAGCCACCTTCCGGCTGCCGTGAACCGTAATGGTCCCATTGTGACCCGGCATCTTGAGCTGTAAGTACACATAACACGCCCGTGCCATGAACTTGGCGTAAGCCGGCCGCCCAAATATGGCATGATACGAACTTCTTATCTTAACCACCTCAAAGGTCAATTTTTCCACCCTGTAGTTGTTCTCATCTCCAAAGGCCACTTCCAACTCAATCTTGTCGACTGGATAAGCCGACTTACCAGGTACCACACCATGGAAAATAGTGTTGGACTGGCTGAGGTTCTTGTCAATCAACCCCATACGACGGAACGTCTCATAATAGAGGATGTTGATGCTGCTGCCTCCATCCATGAGCACCTTAGTGAACTTATATCCTCCCACCTGAGGAGCCACCACCAAGGCCAAGTGGCCCGGTTTATCCACCTGGGGAGGGTGATCCTCCCTACTCCACACTATAGGCTGCTCAGACCACCGTAAGTAGCGTGGAACCGCCGGCTCAACAGCATTCACAGCCCTCTTATGAAGCTTCTGATCTCGCTTGCACAGACTGGTGGTAAACACATGATATTGTCCACCGCTAAGCTGCTTTGGATTGGTCTGATAACCCCCCTGCTGCTGTTGATGACCCTGGCCAGACTGTTGATTAAAGCCCCCTTGACCGTTCTGAGGATTAGAATTTGAGCCGCCGCCCGGGCCATGAAAGCCGCCGGCGCCTGAGCCGCCGCCCGGGCCGTTGTAATTCTTAAAGGCTTTCATGATTGCACAATCCTTCCATAGATGAGTCGCTGGCTTCTCTCTAGAGCCATGCCTTGGACAAGGCTCATTCAACAGTTGCTCCAGCGTCGGGCCTGACCCGCTGCCTCGGGGAGGGGGCCTCCCCTTGCGTCGCTGGTTATTACCTTGTGAGCTGGCGTTGGCTACAAACTCTAGGCCGCCATCGGCCTTGCGCTTGCCTCCTCCTTGGTTTCCCGGGTTATGCTGAGGACCCTTGCCATTGCCATTCTTCTTTCCCTTCCCTGCCCTTTCATCATCTGAAGGGGGATCCTTGGTACCATCAGAATCGGCGTACTTGACAAGAGCCGCCATTAGTGTACCCATATTATTGCAGTCGCACTTAAGCCGCCCGAGTTTCATCTTCAGGGGCACGAAACGACAATTCTGTTCCAACATTAAGACTGCAGAGCCGGCATCCATCTTATCTGATGAATGTATGATCTCCTTGACCCGGCGAACCCAATGCGTCGTGGATTCACCCTCCTGCTGCTTCCAGTTAGTCAAATCCACAATTGACATAGACTGCCTACAGGTATCCTTGAAGTTTTGGATGAACCGGGCTTTCAGCTCAGCCCAAGACCCGATGGAATTCGGTGGTAGCCCTTTCAACCAAGTGCGGGCAGTCCCATCCAGCATCATGGTGAAGTACTTGGCCATTGCCGCCTCACTGACCTCCAGTAGTTCCATGGCCATCTCGTAACTCTCGATCCAGGCTGCGGGTTGTAAGTCAGCTGTGTAATTGGGCACCTTCCTAGGGCCTTTGAAGTCCTTGGGTAGACGTTCATTGCGGATAGCTGGCATTAAGCAAGGGACACCCCCAGTCCTGGTAGGGATACCCACATCGACGGACATCGTCGGATAAGCCGGGGGAGTCTGGTAAGCCGTCAACTAAGGCACCTGCTCCGCCTCTTGCCGCGCTCTGTCTTGGTCTGCTGCGTGAAAAGCTCCATTATGAGCCGGGCCATGGCCAGGGGGCGGGTCATGGCGTCGGACATTACTTGAGCCGGTCGCTGAGACCATGTGTCTGCTGTAACTTGGGCTCCGGCCTGGACGAGGGGTCGAGTGGATCATGTCCCGGCTGTAAGAGTACGCCTCTTGTTGCGCCAGTGCTGTCTGAAGGAGTTCCCTGACCCGGCGGGTTTCAATAGCCGTTGGAGGGTCGCCGTCGACTGGGAGAGCCACCAGTCGTGCTGCCGCGGCGACCATGTTCTCCAGCGGGTTATTATAATGACCCGGTGGTATTGGCACGTACTGAGGCGGGGCAGGGGGCACCTAGGGAG
This sequence comes from Aegilops tauschii subsp. strangulata, assembly GCF_002575655.3. Taxonomy (NCBI): domain Eukaryota; kingdom Viridiplantae; phylum Streptophyta; class Magnoliopsida; order Poales; family Poaceae; genus Aegilops; species Aegilops tauschii. The sequence continues at coordinate 440,556,803 of NC_053036.3, forward strand.
GCCCCATCACTTGTGGCTGAATAGGGGTCCCAGACCCGGGCACTATGACCCCTGGCGGGTTACTAGACCCTGCACCTAGCGTGTTGAAGAGGTTGCGCGGATCGTAAATCGGAGGGAGTCGAGATTGGGCCTTTTGATGCCTCCTTCTCATGACCTCATTGGACGCGTTTTGATCCATCGTGAGCCGGAAGGACTGCGCTTGAATCAACTGGGTTTGGGCATCGAGAGCCGCCCTCTCCGCAGCCATCCTGATCCCTTCTGCTGCCAGATCCTCCTTAACTTTCACTAGATCCAATTTTAACTGTGCCACCTCCGCATCATGCTGAGCTTGATCCGCTGGGTCAACCGTGGCGGTTAACAGGGCCGTCATCTTGTCCGTGAGATCCATTAGCACCTGAGCCGACGAGGGCACCGGGTTTCCCGCTCCAGCAGCAGGGTTCTGAACAGGCTGCGCACCGGCCATAAAGACCCCCACCTGACTTGGCGGCTCAAACGGGTCCGGAATACTGTCACCATCGGAACAACCCATGAGCCTGCCATCTTGAAGTTGATACAACGAGTTTGACTCATCGGTGGACGACTCGCCGTCAGAGCCGGCGTCCATCTCATCACCAGATCCAGATTGATCAGAGAGCCCTCCATGGATACATCCCACAAAAGCATGCCTTAAGGCAGGCCGGGCCCGGGTGGGTCGTGCACGCTGAGCCGTCTCGATGAGATCGGCGCAGAGATCCGGCTCAGGGCCCGGCTCACCAATCATGCCAATGAAAACATGAATCCCGCCGAAGGGGACCCGGTACCCGTACTCAATTGAGCCGGCGTCGGGGCCCCAGTTTGCATCGTCGATGTAGAGCTTGCCACGACGACTCTTGGTCATCCGGCCCACAGCGTATCCCTTGAGCCCTTCGAAGCTGCCCTTCAAGAACTCAAATCCACCGTGCGCCAGCCCCACGGTGGGCGCCAATTGTCGTGGAATTGTCACGGCAGATGTCCTCGAGCTAGGACTTAGTCGTGGAGCCATCGCAACTAGGAAGCTTGGAGGGGTTAAGTGGGACAAGGAACACGAGGGTTTATACTGGTTCAGCCCCTTACGGTGAAGGTAAAAGCCTACGTCCAGTTTGAGGTGGTATTGATTAGGATTTCGATGACCAGGGAGCTTAACTGCTACGCCTGGCTCTCGATGAGATCTTTCTTGTCCCTAAACTGCTGCCGGGTCGTCCCTTTATATAGGGAGGCTGACACCCAGCAGCTCTCAGAGTCCCGGCCGGCTCATAAGAGTGTCCGGCTCGGACTCTCAACTATTCTTGCCTTACACTACAAGTTCTACCATGATAATGATTGCAACTACGGGCCTTAAGCCGTATCCGGGTCTTAAGTCCATCTCTGGCCCACCGTCTTCAAGCTTAGCGCCGGGCTTCTGGCAATGACGGTAGGAGTAACCCGGCCCCTCCTAGCGGGTGACTCTAAGGTCTATATCCTCAACACATTCCGTTAGCTTAGCACTCGATCGTTTAGTATGTTGCTATTGCTTTCTTCATGACTTATACATGTTCCTATGACTATGAGATTATGCAACTCCCATTTACCGGAGGAACACTTTGTGTGCTACCAAACGTCACAACGTAACTGGCTGATTATAAAGGTGCTCTACAGGTGTCTCCAAAGGTACTTGTTGGGTTGGCGTATTTCGAGATTAGGATTTGTCACTCCGATTGTCGGAGAGGTATCTCTGGGCCCACTCAGTAATACACATCACTATAAGCCTTGCAAGCATTGTGACTAATGAGTTAGTTGCGGGATGATGTATTACAGAACGAGTAAAGAGACTTGCCGGTAACGAGATTGAACTAGGTATCGAGATACCGACGATCGAATCTCGGGCAAGTAACATACCGATGACAAAGGGAACAACGTATGTTGTTATGCGGTCTCACCGATAAAGATCCTCGTAGAATATGTGGGAACCAATATGAGCATCCAGGTTCCGCTATTGGTTATTGACCGGAGAGGTGTCTCGGTCATGTCTACATAGTTCTCGAACCCGTAGGGTCCGCACGCTTAACGTTACGATGACAGTTATATTATGAGTTTGTATGTTTTGATGTACCGAAGGTTGTTCGGAGTCCCGGATGTGATCACGGACATGACGAGGAGTCTCGAAGTGGTCGAGACATAAAGATTGATATATTGGAAGCGTATGTTTGCACATCGGAAGTGTTCCGGGTGAAATCGGGATTTTTCCGGAGTACCGGGAGGTTACCGGAACCCCCCGGTAACTTAATGGGCCTTAGTGGGCCTAGGTGGAAGAGAGGAGAGGAGGCCAGGGCAGGGCCGCGCGCCCCTCCCCCCAGTCCGAATAGGACAAGGAGAAGGGGGCAGCGCCCCCCCTTCCTTCCTCCCCTCCACCTCTTCCCCCTCCCTCTCCTAGTACAACATGGAAAAGGGGGGAGTCCTACTCCCGGTAGGAGTAGGACTCCTCCTGGCGCGCCTCTCCTCCTTGGCCGGCGGCCTCCCCCTTGCTCCTTTATATACGGGGGCAGGGGGCACCTCTAGACACACAATTGATCAATGATCTTTTAGCCGTGTGCGGTGCCCCCCTCCACCATATTACACCTCGATAATATCGTAGCGGTGCTTAGGCGAAGCCCTGCGTCGGTAGAACATCATCATCGTCACCATGCCGTCATGCTGACGAAACTCTCCCTCAACACTCGGCTGGATCGGAGTTCGAGGGACGTCATCGAGTTGAACGTGTGCTGAACTCGGAGGTGCCGTGCGTTCGGTACTTGATCGGTCGGATCGTGAAGACGTACGACTACATCAACCGCGTTGTGTTAACGCTTCCGCTTTCGGTCTACGAGGGTACGTAGACAACACTCTCCCCTCTCGTTGCTATGCATCACCATGATCTTGCGTGTGCGTATGAATTTTTTTCAAATTACTACGTTCCCCAACAGCTGGTGGGTCCCAGCAGTCAGGGGGAACGTTTTTTTCACGAAATACGGTGGCCCGTCCGGTGGGTCCCTGCTTTCAGGTGGAGGAATAATTATATTGCGCTTAATAAGGAGGCACTTCCTTGCGGCCTCCGTGGAGCCAGTTGCCAGCCTCTCCACGTACAGTACTCTTCCGATGGAAGTCGTTTCTTGACGACGTTGACCACGCCGCGCCGAGAGCACCAGGGCGATGGACGATGGCGAGGCCTAGGAAGGGGATGAGGCGGAGCCGGGGAAGACGCGGCAGTTGAAGCCCATACGGAGAGGAGTACGAGGGTTCACTGGTTCGACTGCGGTGTGAGGCTGTCGTCGTCGCAGAATAACAGGGGGTGTGGGTGAGTGGAGGGATGGCCTGGCCAGCGGTGGGAGTAGTAGGGGGCGGTGAGGCCTCCGTGGCAGCACAGCCGGCCACGGGAGGCAGGAGCAGGCGGCACGACCGGCGCTGCTTTGGGCGGCTGGAGCAAGAAGACCAGAGGTTGAAGAAGCACTACGGCCGTTGGATGGACATCGTACGGTCACTGCAGCTAGAATCGTTTATATTGACTAAGTTGACAAAGCCCTTGGTACGCGTCAACTTAGCAGGCCCACAGGTCAGCCTCCGAAACGGTGCGCCCCAGATGTCAGGGGGGGAATCATTTTTTGGGCGGCCGAAGCTAGAATATTTTTATCCCAAAATTTCTAGCTAGGACAATGATTAATAATTTCAACCAACCATTCAAGACAGAATTCAATAAAATTTCCCACATTTTGATGGGATCCGAAATATTTTTATCCCAAAATTTCTAGTCAGATTAAATATAAATTTGTATTACGTAAATATCCAACGAAACATTGCGTGCACAACAATTAAAAATTAAGATTTTCAAAATCCATAAATAATATTTTATACACTAATTTCGTGTTTGGAGCATTTTTTATAGTTACTGCGCAGTATTTATAATTACATCCCATTTATTATTTTTGAAAGCCCATTTTCCTGTTAAGCCTAATGCATCCCTCCTTGGAAAGATTTGCAGCCCAGCGGGGCGGAGAATAACAAGTTAACCTTGCCTGGGTATTAAAAAAATGTCTAGTTGGGCTTGCCATTTTCATCTTGAAAATAATTAATATCTAGGCTGGATATCTGTCCTGGGCTAGACGGGCCACAGCCCGCCCAGTTAATACACTGCTCTCCTCTGAACAACAACGAAAACATCGCCAAGAAAAACTCTGAAGTGCTCACGCCTCAAAAACACAAATACTGCTCGAGCTGCTTGGTCCCAGTTGTCGGCCGCACCTTGTGCAATTCTCTCGTTTATATTGACTACATAGGTTGACAATGGTGTGGGACCGTGATGTCAGGAAACCAGGAGGAAGCAAAAATATATAGTTGTACATAATAAGGAGGCACTTGCGTACGTACGGCTATGTCCCTAGTGGGTCCCTACTGTCATCCAGTCAAAATAAAGTCATCTCCTGAATCCTCATGTTCATTGACCATGTTAACAATGCTCGGCGCCACAGTGAGCGCAACAACTTGAAGGACGACTGAGAGGGCCTCGCGGGCCCTACAGATGGTCTGGTACAGCGCCCGTTGCTCATTTAGGAAGCCAGGATCATCGGACACCTATGAGCACCTTCGAGAGACTGAGACGGCATGAAACGGTAAGGCCGCGCTTGGGAGCTCTGGTTTATTTCACACTTGTATTAAGATACAAGTGTAATTTACTCGTCATCGGAAACAACGTGTAAAATACAGGCGTAATGAAACCGAGGGCCCGAGGTCTGTAAGTAAAACCGGCGGGTTACACGTGTAATTTGAGAGACCAGTGTATATTTTACTAGTCGAAATCGACCAACCAAGCGCTTCGCCCGAGACCATCTGCTATTATTTACAAGCGTTAGTTTTACAAGCGGTTTTGGTTGGAACACGACGATCCAATCACGGCCTAAGATGATGAGTTGGTCGGAAGATCATATGGTTTCACGTCTAACCTACCCGACTTGTCGTATAGTCTATGAATGAAACATAAGACGATTAACTTCTTAAGCACGGAAACAACAGAAGAGGATGATCTTCTTAACAAGCAAATCACTGGCATTAGATCAACATGCAAAACAATACGAAGCATTATTCTCAGGAGGTACGGTGAACAGCTCGTGAAGCCGCATGCCACAACATTTCAAGCTCAACTTTGCAATCAAACACAAGGCTTGACACTACATAGACAATATTCAGAGCAAACTCTTAAAATATCTTACATAAGTCAACATTCATGTGACTATGCATCTCAGCAGAGTAAATATTTACTTCTGAACTGAAGACAGGAATAGGAAAAAATGATCGACGCTGCTCACAACAAAGGGCGTCCCACTCAAAAATATCAAATGCATGTCTTCTGGCTAACATCAGTGAGCAAAAATTGACAAGGTTTTCCAATTCCAATATATTAAACTAATGTCAACTTTGACAAGCTTTTCCCATTCAAAATATGTAATGCCTATGATTGTGGAACGGGCAGGGTATGTCATCAGTTTGTCATCTGATAGTCCGCTGGCTCAAGGTGACGATGAATGATTAGAGAACCATTCGATGTATTGTGCATGATGGAGTATTATGGAGGACACGAACCATCTGAACATTTTGTGCAATTCCACTAAAATCAAGCTGAGCATCCCTGTGGATTTCGTATTTATATGCTGCAAAAAACGAAGACACATCAGCACAATCATCAATATTGGCCCCAGTGTGAACCCACCAATCGGTGGACTAACAAACTGAAAGTACGGTAAACAGATTACCATACCCAGATGTGACGCCCCCGGTTTGACCGTACACTAATCATGCATGCAAATGTGTACGATCAAGATCAGGGACTCACGGGAAGATATCACAACACAACTCTACAACATAAATAAGTCATACAAGCATCATAATACAAGCCAGGGGCCTCGAGGGCTCGAATACAATTGCTCGATCATAGACGAGTCAGCGGAAGCAACAATATCTGAGTACAGACATAAGTTAAACAAGTTTGCCTTAAGAAGGCTAGTACCAAAGTAGCAACGATCGAAAAGGCAAGGCCTCCTGCCTGGGACCTCCTAACTACTCCTCGAAGCCGAACTCCATGTAGCATCATCCTCAGGATCTCTAGCTCCTGGACTCCAGCATCTGGTTGAGAAAATCCGGTATAGAAAAAGGGAAAAGAGGGAGAAAAGCAACCGTGAGTACTCATCCAAAGTACTTGCAAGCAAGGAGCTACACTACATATGCATGGGTATATGTGTAAAGGGCCATATCAGTGGACTGAACTGCAGAATGCCAGAATAAGGGGGGATAGCTAGTCCTGTCGAAGACTACGCTTCTGGCCACCTCCATCTTGCAGCATGTAGAAGAGAGTAGATTGAAGTCCTCCAAGTAGCATCGCATAGCATAATCCTACCCGGAGATCCCCTCCTCGTCGCCCTGTTAGAGAGCGATCACCGGGTTGTATCTGGCACTTGGAAGGGTGTATTTTATTCAGTATCCGGTTCTAGTTGTCATACGGTCAAGGTACAACTCCGGGTCGTCCTTTTACCGAGGGACACGGCTATTCGAATAGATAAACTTCCCTGCAGGGGTGCACCACATAACCCAACACGCTCGATCCCATTTGGCCGGACACACTTTTCGGGGTCATGCCCGGCCTCGTAAGATCAACACGTTGCAGCCCCACCTAGGCTCAACAGAGAGGTCAGCACGCCGGTCTAAACCTATGCGCGCAGGGGTCTGGGCCCATCGCCCTATGCACACCTGCACGTTGCGTACGCGGCCGGAAGCAGACCTAGCCCCCTTAATACAAGCGCGAGCTTACGGTCCAATGCGGCGCGCGCCACTCAGTCGCTGACGTCAAAAGAGCTTCGGCTGATACCACGACGTCGGGATACCCATAACTACTCCCGCGTAGATGGTTAGTGCGTATAGACCAAATGGCCAGACTCAGATCAAATACCAAGATCTCGTTAAGCATGTTAAGTATCCGCGAACGCCGACCAGGGCCAGGCCCACCTCTCTCCTAGGTGGTCTCAACCTGCCCTGTCGCTCCGCCACAAAGTAACAGTCGGGGGCCGTCAGGAACCCAGGCCCACCTCTACCGGGGTGGAGCCACCTGTCCTTTCAGCCCCCTCATCAGAATCACTTGCGGGTACTCAACGAGCCGACCCGACTTTAGTCACCACATGTGTCATGTATATAATGTATATAGTATATACCCGTGATCACCTCCCGAAGTGATCACGGCCCAGTAGTATAGCATGGCCGACGGACAAGAGTGTAGGGCCACTGATGGAACACTAGCATCCTATACTAAGCAGTAGGATAGCAGGTAAGGGTATCAACTGTAGCAACAATGACAGGCTATACATCAGGATAGGATTAACGGAAAGCAGTAACATGCTACACTACTCTAATGCAAGCAGTATAGAGAAGAATAGGTGATATCTGGTGATCAAGGGGGGCTTGCGTGGTTGCTCAGACAAGAAGGAGGGGTCGTCGGTGACGTAGTCGATCACAGGGGCATCAGCATCGTCACAGGGTCTACCGAAGAGAAGAGGGGGAGAAACGGTAAATACATAGCAATCAAGTACATAACAGGACAACAGGCAGAGCTAGACGTGTCCTAACGCGGTATGAGGTGATACCGGTGAAGGGGGGGGACATCCGGGAAAGTATCCCCGGTGTTTCGCGTTTTCGGATAGATGAACCGGAGGTGAAATGTTACAGGTTTGCTATGCTACGAATGTGTGGTGGACGAACGGACTGCGTATCCGGATTCGTCTCGTCGTTCTGAGCAACTTTCATGTAGAAAGTATTTTCATCTGAGCTACGGTTTAAAAGATATGATTTTCTAAAGATTTACTAATTTCTGGAATTTAATTAATTATTTAATTTAATTCGAAATTGTATTTACGTCATCAGCATGATGTCATGCTGACATCAGCAATCAGCAGGGGTTGCCTAAGTCAAACTGACATGTAGGTCCAGTGGGACCCACCTGTCATTCTCTGTTAAGTTAATTAGGGTTTAATTAAACTAATTCTGTTTAATTAAACTAACAGGTTAATTAGATTAATTTATTAGGATTAATTAACTTTAATTAATTAATATTAACATGATTAATTAAGTTAATTAATTATCTTAATGAATTAATTAATTATTTATTTATTTTTATTATTTATTTTTATCTATATATTTATTAATATTTGTTAATTAATTTATTATTTTTATTATTATTATATTTTATTTTTTATTTTATTTATTTATTTATTTTTTTAAATCATTTTTTCCTTTTCTTTTTCGTTCTGTGCGTGGGCCCCGGCTGTCATTGGGCCACTTGGCCTTAGCGGGCAGGCTAACGGCGACGGGCGCTGCGGGCATGCGGTTGCAGCCGCAACGGGCGCAATCAGGCGCCCGTCCGCCGCCTCAGGCACGGCCAACGGGGGAGGAAGGCACGGCGAGCCGGGGCACGCGCTCGCCGGCGGGCGACGACGGCGCAGGGGTCGGCGGCGGTGCTGGGCAGAGGTGGCCAGGGGGCGCGTGGAGTTGCGGCGGCCGAACGTGGCCACAACGAGCGCACGTGGTTCGGCGTGGGCGACGACCGGCGACTGCGTACGGCAGCGGCGAAGGGAGGGACTAGAGCAGGGGCCAGCGCGTCGGAGGCAGGTGCAGATGGTCGCGGTGGCCGACGGGGTGGCCGCGGGCGGTCCTGAGTAGAGGGGGCGAGCGGGGTGGCATACGCGCGCGGTGGCGCGTGCGGGCGGTGACGGAGCGATGCAGAGGAGCGGCAGGGGAGAGAAGGAGGAAGGAGCGGTGCGGTGCTCACGGTGATTGTAGGGGCACGGGCAATGGGGCGCGGGGGGGCGGACGGGGTCGACGGCGAGCGACGACGGGGAGGCAGTCCGGCGAAGAAGAATCCGGCGGAGAGGATGATGCAGAGGCGGTGAGCTTGAGGCCGGGGTCGGGGAAGGCAGGGCAGAGCACGTCGGAGCTCGTGGGCGTGCACCTAGGCGACGGCGAGCCCGTGGGGCACGCGGGTGACGACGCCCATGGCGAAGGCGTCGGGCGCTGGCGGATCTGGAGGGGGGGCGCACGAAGGATGGTGGAGGGAACTGCGGGCGAGCGCCCACGCGCACAGGCAGGCCCGGCCACGGCCTGGCGTGGCCAAGGGAGGCGCGTGGCGCGAGCGACACCGGCGAGGTAGAGGCAGGGCGACGGGCAACGGCGCTAGGGGCAATGCGGTCGGGGCGGTTTGCCTCGATCCAGAACATGGGGAGTGGGGGAACGAGAGGAGTGGGGGAACGAGAGGAGGAGTGGGGGTGCGGTAGGTTAGGGTTCTGGTAGGTGGGGGGGATAAGGGAGCGGGGGTGGGCTGGCCGGTTGGCCTGGTGGCCTGGCCTAGTGGGGCTGTGGCCTGCTGGGCCGGAACCCAGGGGGGTTTGCTCTCTTTTTTTAGCTTTCTTTTATTTCTATTTTTTTTCTTTTCTGCTTTATTTTATCTATTTAATAATTTATAGTTTTATAAAAGTAAAATCCGTACCTAAAATAGAGTTACAACTCCAACTACTTTCACAGAAAGTTTTACCCCTAATCAAAATAGTTTAGCAATTTATAATATTCAAAAGGTATTTATTTAATAGTTTTACCTACTGTTTTAATCATTTAAGTGCATTTAAACCTTTTATGAAAATGTGGTTTCTCCACAATAATTACCTATGCATTATTTGGCAACACCCCAACATTTTAGTTTTAATAATTGAAAACTTTTATTGTTTGCTTGATTTTGAACTTTGAATTTTGGACCGGTTTTGATCTAACGATAGATGAGCAATAGTAACGGAGGTAACGTGGCACCATTAGCGTGGGATTACTGTAGCTTAATTACCCGGGCGTCACAATTCTCCTCCACTACAAGAAATCTCGTCCCGAGATTTAGGAGGGGAAGTGACGGGAAAGGGATTTGGTCACGAAATTCTAACGAGCGTTCTCGATCTTGGTTGCCCTTCTCGAAGCGGTTGATCCATTACGTTGATGTCTTCATTTTCCTGCTTCAGGTCATCATGATGAAGCTGGCATCCTTCCTTCGGGAACTCCATCGTACTTACGAAGGACAAGGGGTAACTTCGGAATAACAGGCCTCTGAACGGTTGACTATCTGGTTGATAACATCGGGAAAGGTGGCGGAAAGTAACTCTCGAATGGAAATTTAAGACAATATCGAGAGCAAAGTAAGGAGGTATCGTGGGGAAGTTTCGAGCGGGGTAGGCAATCGTTTGATGCCTGAAGGGTTCTGAGCAACGGGAATAAGTATTGTGTCTGATACCAAAATTGATGATCTCACGAAAGGTGGCACGTGAATTACATACGAAGCCAAGCGTGAGGAATAACCTTGGGAACAAGGGGTGTACAAGAGAGTCAGGTTTCGATCCTGTGGAACTGTGGGTTATGGGCCCGCCATGTGGGTTAAAAATAGGAGCGGTGACATCTCGCACGGTCATGATAGCAAGGCATGTCAGAGAGTAGCATGTCAGTTATGTCGGCAATAACGTCGGTATCAAGGGCGAGGGACGAAGAGAACCATTTTCCTGCTCGGTGAAACGAGGCGGACCATTAGGCAAAGTTCTCGTCCATCGGTGGTTTCCGAAATGTCACCAACAATAGTAACAGGGTCTTACTGACAGAGTTGTACACCGAGGTGTTTACATAAGCAGGAGAATATTACTGCTTAGATCATATAGATCACCAGAAAGGTTAAACCAAACAATGGAAAGGAAAATATGATTATCAGATTAAAGAGAAGAATGGAAAGGAAAATGTGTTTAAACACATATTTCAAGGGTATATCCTTCCCAAGGACAAGCAGCGTATCATATCCATGACGGGATATAACGTAGAAAACTCTTTAGGTAAGGGGAAGGAAATTTCATGACATTACCCATACAACGGTGTTTGGATAATTGTGCAGGAAGCAATTAGCTTTGGGCTTCAAATGTTCCTATTGAAAATCAGAGTACCATAGACATGTTTCGAGATAGCATTGACCTGATCAATAGGTAAGATCAGGCCATGGGTTCACAAAGGATCCATCAGGAACAACTTATGGAATAAGTCCTACAATTTCCTCATGGAAGAACAGCTAACCTTGCTAAAAGGGAAAACTTATAACAATAGGTCCTCCCGCCAGGTGTGCTGGGTATCATCACCTTACCGGGTCATAAATAGGCCAATGTTATAACTCTTGGAAATATGTTCCAACCATCATATCTGACCGAGATTCAGATCTGATTGGTGTCAGGATACCTCAGACTCAGGATGTCTGAGAAGAAAGGTGCAACACAAATTGTCGAAACGACATCGAAGATTCTTGGTAGATGAACTATGGAAGCGAGTTCCGAACAAGGGTTCATCATTACATCAAGGAGAGGTGAGGAGGTAACTGATTGACTCAGTGAGAATCCATTGAGATTTCCAAAAGATGGATTTCCACCACTATGTGAACAAGGAGATAACATTAGCTAGATCGAATGACTTAATGATGTATGCTCGAGGAAAACATACACAGTTAAACATTGGTTGAAATGTGCACCCGAAATATGGGCTAGGTAGCACAATCAATGTTCGAATGATGATTCATTAAGCCATAGACGTAGAATGAAACTATAGACCAATAACTTCAAAGCAATAGGGTTGCTAGAAGTTTAGAATTTACACATCACAGACCATTTGTCGGTATTCCTTGTAGAAACAACACGGGGACCAAGAAAGAATGGTGATGGGGAGAAGTATCACTATACCAAGAATTTTTAAGAGGTGGAGTAATCCTCACGACATTCTTGACATAAAAGATGGTAATACTCCAAGGTAGAACGTATCATAAGTTGGATAGCAAGGAACTCAAGGTACAACACAAAATATGAACAAGTTTGTGTTGGGGGAAGGCAAGAATGTCATCGATGATAACACAATTCATCGAGGAGCAAGGATGGTATTTCTCATCATGAATTCGATAGATACCCTTGAGGAGCTCGGAATGTTGATGATGATCATGACACATTTCTCGAGAGGTTTCATGAAGATATAATCGCTCACCGACGACATCAAGTCAAAGGAATGATGAAGCAAGAGGTTATTGGAACCGGTACGACACAAACTCGAAACCAAGCTTGTTGTTCGAGGTGGAATGATAAGACAAGGAAATCAACGCAAGCTTAGCTCAGCATCAAAAATTGTGTTCCGGGAAGAAGGACCAGGTAGCACAGTTAAAACCGGCACGATAATGACATAGCCGAGCAGGCTAGGGATGACGTGATCGAGTACGAACTCATAAGCAAAGGAGATTACTAAGAGTTGTTTAATCGTGATGCGGACTCGATTCAATTATCGATGTCCTTGAGTGTTTAATAACTCGGAGCCCGTGAAAAATTGGAATCAATGAGAATGTAATACTTGATGGAGAACTCATAAGAAGTTATGCAGTTCCGTGATAATCTCGAGATACCAGGGGGTAATACTCGACGACAAACCAAATTAGAGGTTGGACTGGGGTATTGCTCTGCAGAAGACAAGTGCCTAACTTGTACGAGAAATGGTGTTTAAAGGAGAACATGGTCGGAACCACGATTGCAAAAGGCCAGATCCCAGATATAAGATGAACTTATACCAAGGGAATAATTAATTTAAGAAAAGCTTTAATGATAAGATCTACATCGTGTCCATGGGCATGGACGCAAAGTTCAAGGTCGACTCCCACTTCTTCAATGCATAACCCTTCATTCACTTCTCGTGTTTGACGAAGTTGCAGTGTTGAAAATTTTTATCTGGCAAAATACCAGAAGAGTATGACTCATGAAAACTTTCGAGTTCACACATATTATGAAAGGCATAGGTTCAACCCATCAAGGCATCTTAGGAACATATACCACAAACTTCGGAGTAAATATTACAAGCTCGAAAGAAGAGCATTGTTCAAAAACAGATGATACAATTTACCAAAGGCATTATATACCCATGGAAAGGCTCACAAGGTTATTCAATATGAAGGACACTGTCGGATAAAATCCAACAAAGGAACCGATCGTCCACAAGGGATCTGATGTGAGCATCGGTACTCAACCAGAGGAAGAAGAATGCAAGGAGATCTGATTATAGAAACAACTGACTAACTCAAAGTTCAAATGCAAAAGAATTATGATTTCCAAATCAGGGGGTCAGAAGCAACGCTCTGATCAAGGATGGATAAGTTGAGTAGGCTTAGGGGTACAATCGATGGCAGTTTGATAGGTCGAGATCCAGCTCACGTTTAAAATGATGCCTGAGCCGGAAGAATGAATTCTAGGATATGGTTGAGGATTGCGAGCATTCGCAACAAATTGAATCAACGGACTCAAAATGATAATGACAGGAGATGCCAATAAGATTACGAGACTTATGGGATTAACCATAATGCAAGCAAACAAGAATTTCAAGAGCAATAGGCTCTTGAGGATTTTCGGAAAATCGAATAGTATTTTGAAGACTATTGTGGAATACTTGAATCAACTGGGGATGAGCGGATACTCGGTAAGTGCGAGAATTATCCGTAGGGGTATTCAGGTGACAAAGAACAGCAAGGCAGTAAGCTCAAAGGATTCTCGGAACAACAGAGAGAATTTCGGGGTATCTTGTAATAACAAGATCAACTGGGAAACATTGTATGAGTGGCGAGTATACGTGGTTATCCATATGAGTTTATCGATGAAAGGGAATTGCAAAAGCGATGAACACAAGTTCTCGGGTTATCAGCGGAGAGTATCTTCAGGGTCTTCACGGGCAGCAGACGATCATCAGTAATAAGGGGCTCTCCGGGTGAAAGCGATAACGAGATCCTAATGTTAGATTTAGCAAAACTCACTTAACCCGAATAGAAGAGAGATCGGAGTCCCAGAGTATAGACGAGGAATAAAAGATCCTAATACCACCCAATGGCGACGTGGGCCCGTAAGCCACACAGCCATGTTAGTAAAAGTTTTTCAATGACTAGACTCGACTTCGGCCAAGGAGTTGGAAAGGGGGATTCCTACAGGCAGTCGGCTTTGATACCAACTTGTGACGCCCCCAGTTTGACCGTACACTAATCATGCACGCAAATGTGTACGATCAAGATCAGGGACTCACGGGAAGATATCACAACACAACTCTACAACATAAATAAGTCATACAAGCATCATAATACAAGCCAGGGGCCTCGAGGGCTCGAATACAATTGCTCGATCATAGACGAGTCAGCGGAAGCAACAATATCTGAGTACAGACATAAGTTAAACAAGTTTGCCTTAAGAAGGCTAGCACAAAAGTAGCAACGATCGAAAAGGCAAGGCCTCCTGCCTGGGACCTCCTAACTACTCCTCGAAGCCGAGCTCCATGTAGCATCATCCTCAGGATCTCTAGCTCCTGGACTCCAGCATCTGGTTGAGACAATCCGGTATAGAAAAAGGGAAAAGAGGGAGAAAAGCAACCGTGAGTACTCATCCAAAGTACTCGCAAGCAAGGAGCTACACTACATATGCATGGGTATATGTGTAAAGGGCCATATCAGTGGACTGAACTACAGAATGCCAGAATAAGGGGGGATAGCTAGTCCTGTCGAAGACTACGCTTCTGGCCACCTCCATCTTGCAGCATGTAGAAGAGAGTAGATTGAAGTCCTCCAAGTAGCATCGCATAGCATAATCCTACCCGGCGATCCCCTCCTCGTCGCCCTGTTAGAGAGCGATCACCGGGTTGTATCTGGCACTTGGAAGGGTGTATTTTATTCAGTATCTGGTTCTAGTTGTCATAAGGTCAAGGTACAACTCTGGGTCGTCCTTTTACCGAGGGACACGGCTATTCGAATAGATAAACTTCCCTGCAGGGGTGCACCACATAACCCAACACGCTCGATCCCATTTGGCCGGACACACTTTTCTGGGTCATGCCCGGCCTCGTAAGATCAACACGTCGCAGCCCCACCTAGGCTCAACAGAGAGGTCAGCACGCCGGTCTAAACCTATGCGCGCAGGGGTCTGGGCCCATCGCCCTATGCACACCTGCACGTTGCGTACGCGGCCGGAAGCAGACCTAGCCCCCTTAATACAAGCGCGAGCTTACGGTCCAATGCGGCGCGCGCCACTCAGTCGCTGATGTCAAAAGAGCTTCGGCTGATACCACGACGTCGGGATACCCATAACTACTCCCGCGTAGATGGTTAGTGCGTATAGACCAAATGGCCAGACTCAGATCAAATACCAAGATCTCGTTAAGCGTGTTAAGTATCTGCGAACGCCGACCAGGGCCAGGCCCACCTCTCTCCTAGGTGGTCTCAACCTGCCCTGTCGCTCCGCCACAAAGTAACAGTCGGGGGCCGTCAGGAACCCAGGCCCACCTCTACCGGGGTGGAGCCACCTGTCCTTTCAGCCCCCTCATCAGAATCACTTGCGGGTACTTAATGAGCCGACCCGACTTTAGTCACCACATGTGTCATGTATATAATGTATATAGTATATACCCGTGATCACCTCCCGAAGTGATCACGGCCCAGTAGTATAGCATGGCAGACGGACAAGAGTGTAGGGCCACTGATGGAACACTAGCATCCTATACTAAGCAGTAGGATAGCAGGTAAGGGTATCAACTGTAGCAACAATGACAGGCTATGCATCAGGATAGGATTAACGGAAAGCAGTAACATGCTACACTACTCTAATGCAAGCAGTATAGAGAAGAATAGGCGATATCTGGTGATCAAGGGGGGCTTGCCTGGTTGCTTAGACAAGAAGGAGGGGTCGTCGGTGACGTAGTCGATCACAGGGGCATCAGCATCGTCACAGGGTCTACCGAAGAGAAGAGGGGGAGAAACAGTAAATACATAGCAATCAAGTACATAACAGGACAACAGGCAGAGCTAGACGTGTCCTAACACGGTATGAGGTGATACCGGTGAAGGGGGGGACATCCGGGAAAGTATCCCCGGTGTTTCGCGTTTTCGGACAGATGAACCGGAGGTGAAATGTTACAGGTTTGCTATGCTACGGATGTGTGGTGGACGAACGGACTGCGTATCCGGATTCGTCTCGTCGTTCTGAGCAACTTTCATGTAGAAAGTATTTTCATCTGAGCTACGGTTTAAAAGATATGATTTTCTAAAGATTTACTAATTTCTGGAATTTAATTAATCATTTAATTTAATTCGAAATTGTATTTACGACATCAGCATGATGTCATGCTGACATCAGCAGTCAGCAGGGGTTGACTAAGTCAAACTGACATGTGGGTCCAGTGGGACCCACCTGTCATTCTCTGTTAAGTTAATTAGGGTTTAATTAAACTAATTGTGTTTAATTAAACTAACATGTTAATTAGATTAATTTATTAGGATTAATTAACTTTAATAATTAATATTAACATGATTAATTAAGTTAATTAATTATCTTAATGAATTAATGAATTATTTATTTATTTTTATTATTTATTTTTATCTATGTATTTATTAATATTTATTAATTTATTTATTATTATTATATTTTATTTTTTATTTATTTTATTTATTTATTTTTTTAAATCATTTTTTTCCTTTTCTTTTTCGTTCTGTGCGTGGGCCCCGGCTGTCATTGGGCCACTTGGCCTTAGCAGGCAGGCTAACGGCGACGGGCGCTGCGGGCGTGCGGTTGCAGCCGCAACGGGCGCAATCAGGCGCCCGTCCGCCGCCTCAGGCACGGCCAACTGGGGAGGAAGGCACGGCGAGCCGGGGCACGCGCTCGCCGGCGGGGGACGACGGCGCAGGGGTCGGCGGCGGTGCTGGGCAGAGGTGGCCAGGGGGCGCGTGGAGTTGCGGCGGCCGAACGCAGCCACAACGAGCGCACGTGGTTCGGCGTGGGCGACGACCGGCGACTGCGTACGGCAGCGGCGAAGGGAGGGACTAGTGCAGGGGCCAGCGCGTCGGAGGCAGGTGCAGATGGTCGCGGTGGCCGACAGGGTGGCCGCGGGCGGTCCTGAGTAGAGGGGGCGAGTGGGGTGGCATACGCGCGCGGTGGCGTGTGCGGGCGGTGACGGAGCGATGCAGAGCAGCGGCAGGGGAGAGAAGGAGGAAGGAGCGGTGCGGTGCTCACGGTGATTGTAGGGGCACGGGCAATGGGGCGCGGGGGGGAGGACGGGGTTGACGGCGAGCGACGACGGGGAAGCAGTCCGGCGAAGAAGAATTCGGCGGAGAGCATGATGCAGAGGCGGTGAGCTTGAGGCCGGGGTCGGGGAAGGCAGAGCAGAGCACGTCGGAGCTCGTGGGCGTGCTCCTAGGCGACGGCGAGCCTGTGGGGCGCGCGGGTGACGACGCCCATGGCGAAGGCGTCGGGCGCTGGCAGATCTGGAGGGGGGCGCACGAAGGATGGTGGAGGGAACAGCGGGCGAGCGCCCACGCGTGCAGGCAGGCCCGGCCACGGCCTGGCGTGGCCAAGGGAGGCGCGTGGCGCGAGCGACACCGGCGAGGTAGAGGCGGGGCGACGGGCAACGGCGCTAGGGGCGATGCGGTTTGGGCGGTTTGCCTCGATCCAGAACATGGGGAGTGGGGGAACGAGAGGAGTGGGGGAACGAGAGGAGGAGTGGGGGTGCGGTAGGTTAGGGTTCTAGTAGGTGGGGGGATAAGGGAGCGGGGGTGGGCTGGCCGGTTGGCCTGGTGGCCTGGCCCACTGGGGCTGTGGCCTGCTGGGCCGGAGCCCAGTGGGGGGGGGTTGCTCTCTTTTTTTAGCTTTGTTTTATTTCTATTTTTTTTCTTTTCTGCTTTCTTTTATCTATTTAATAATTTATAGTTTTATAAAAGTAAAACCCGTACCTAAAATAGAGTTACAACTCCAACTACTTTCACAGAAAGTTTTACCCCTGATCAAAATAGTTTAGCAATTTATAATATTCAAAAGGTATTTATTTAATAGTTTTACCTACTGTTTTAATCATTTAAGTGCATTTAAACCTTTTATAAAAATGTGGTTTCTCCACAATAATTACCTATGCATTATTTGGCAACACCCCAACATTTTAGTTTTAATAATTGAAAACTTTTATTTTTTGCTTGATTTTGAACTTTGAATTTTGGACCGGTTTTGATCTAACGATAGATTAGCAACAGTAACGGAGGTAACGTGGCACCATTAGCGTGGGATTACTGTAGCTTAATTACCCGGGCGTCACACCAGATGCCCCATCATTGTTGCTTAGAGTGACATTGACAGACATGGAGTCCTGTCCTGGCTTCTTGGTACTTGTTTGGGCACTTGTTTGCCTAGTGTTCCTCTGAACCACAAGTAAAGCAGCCATCTCTCTTTTTGTCTTTATTCTTACCCTTCTTAATGGCCGACGCTGGCAGCACCATTCAAACATATAGTCCGATGGATCAAGGTGACGACGAATGATTAGAGAACCATTCGATATATTGTGCATGATGATGTATTATGGAGGACACAAACCATCTGGACATTTTGTGCAGTTCCACTAAAATCAAGCTGAGCATCCCTGTGGATATCATATTTATATGCTGCAAGAAAACAAAGACACAGCACCACACACATGAATATTGGCCCCAGTGTCAACCCACCAATCGGTGGACTAACAAACTGAAAGTACGGTAAACATATTACCATACCCAGATGCCCCATCATTGTTGCTTAGAATGACATTGATAGATTTGGAGTCCTGTCCTGGCTTCCTCTACTTGCTTGGGCACTTTTTGCCCAGTGCACTCCACGTGTTGTAGAGTTTCCTATGCTCTCTGCAGACTAGTCATGTCACCAGCGTCTACTAATACTCTGTAAAGCTTCTCGATCATTCCTTGTGTAATGTAGCTCAAACAGTGACTGCTTCTTTCTGCAAAGTGGTAAGACCAGCTGGACCCACTAATGCAGCAGTTTGCCTTAGACACATTGGCTCCTTTTGTGCAGTTCAACTAAAATCAAAGTCGGAATAAAACTGAGCTTTAATTTTGATGTCCCTGTAAGCAACAATAGGTATAAGGGAAACAATTACTGAGAAATAACAGTTGATGACTTGTACTCCCAGAAGAAAAGCATCTACTGATCTACCTTATCTTAATGGGAAACAAAGCAGGAGAGTAGCAATTCTCAATTAGTGTGATTCATTCATATTAACTGAGACATTATCTTAACAATGCCTTGTTTCAACATGTATAAAGAACGACAAAGCAAAAAAGTACCAATCCTAAAACAACGCGATAGATTCATTTTAACAGAGACATTATCTTAACAATACCTTGGTTAAACATGTAGAAAGAACTACAAAGGAGGATAGTACCATTTGTAAAACACTATAACAAATATATAATAACAGACACATTATCTGAACAATACATTTCTTAAACATGTACTACGGCCTATCCCTAACAGAAATGGTACTCCCGCCGATCCCTAACAAGTGTTGCAGTTTTGAACTAAGATTCAGTAGTTAATTCTGAGGAAAGTCGGTACTGACCTTTCAAGGCCAAGATTTGAAACAACTCGTGAGGAAGACCTAAAAGAGATCTCAACACATATATGGAAATCTGGTCTCCTTTTGTGCAGTTCCACCAAAATTAAGTGAAGCAAAATGTCGCAATAGCAACAAGTTGAATAGATATCCCTGTTTTAACAGAGGCAAAAAAGGAATCAATTACTGGTCGATAAAGGAGGATGAAACATGCGGCCACAAAAATGGCAATCCAGCCAATCCCTAACAAGTGTTGCAGTTTTGAACTAAGATTCAGTAGTTAATTCTGAGAGTGGCATTGCTTAAGATTGATTCAGTAGTTAATATGAATCAATGCAACTGTTAAGAATGCAACCGTTCATTAACAATGTAATTTACTTTTCACAGTGGCATCTCAAAGCACACTGCACAATCATGAGGATGGAGGCATGTACTGACCTTTCATGAGACGACAAAGATAAAAATGAATCTGCCAACACAAATAGGAAATCCATTCTTGTTTTATGCAGTTGCACTGAAATCAAGCAAAGTCGCCGGTGTGACATTTAAGTTTGCTATAGCAACAAGTTGAATAGATATCCCTGTGTTAACAGTGGCAAAAAAGGAAACAATTACTGGCCAATAAAGGAGGATGAAACAAACGGCGACAAAAAGAATCATCTAACTTATCTTGATGGAAAACAAAGTAGGACAGTAGCATTTCTAAAACGGTTGCATTGATTCATATTAACAGAGACATTCTCTTAGAACAGCATTCGTTAAAAATGTAATTTACTTTTAACAGTGGCATTGCTTCAATTTTCCAGCAGCATTCTTAGACTAACAACAACAAAATAGTTCTATGGGACATGGGACATGCCAGCACCATGTGCGTCCACACGTATAAATGGGTGATGCAGAGTATGTAGCCAAGCAGCATATCTGTGTTGGTCCCATATTTGTTCTCTTTGAAACTTTTTCCTATGTGAAGGCAGCAAATCTAGTCCTGCACAAACTACCCGACTCCCCAGTTTCTTTCCCTTTTCAACAAAGAGATTGGTTCCTTACAGATGTGTGTACTGGGTTGCCCCCTTTTTCCCTTTTCGACCAACAAAGCGGCTGGATAGCCAGTCTATACTACTTTCCCTCCCTCCTTTCCTCATTGAACCATGTCCTAGATTCATGCTCCACCCCACCGCACCCTTCTTTCCTCTTTGAACCAAGACCTAGATTCGACTACAGAATCGAAAAAGATCTGCATGCGGCTAGAGCAATGATGGTTTCAAAGAAACTTATACCTTATGGTCGTCGGGATCTGGCAAGGCGTGCGGCAGGAGGCCGGATCTGCCCACACTACATATGGCAGCAAGGAAGAAGGGGTCGGTGGCCCTCCCGCACAGGCGCTAGGTGAAAGTGAACAGCGCAGCCGGCAGTAGATTGCCTCCCTCGCCAAAGGCGATAGAGTGAACGTTGCACCTCCTCCCCTTCCCGGTGCGACGGGATCCGGACGCCTCCTTCACCAGCTGTGAGGGGGGAGAGAGAGAAAGAGGCCACAACGCAGTCTTGTTTAGATCTAGTGAAGAGGATGAGAGACTGTGAATATAGCAAACCCTAGCAAAGGAACACTGAGCCTCCAGCGTGTATATATATGTAGTGCGGCGAGAGTGTGGAGAGTGCAAACCCTAGCGAACAAGCACTGAGGCTCAAACTTATATAGTGTACTAGATATATACTGTATTACATGTTGAGCTCCGGTGCCTTAACTGCACCTGCCTTTGGCTGTTTGACAGGTGGGCCAGCCACATTTTGGGCCCACCTGTCATACACCCAAAGGCAGGTGCACTAAGTCAATGAAGCTGCATCCATATAGTACTCGTGTATACTACTAATATATAACGGAGTGGTTTTCTTATTCTCTCCATAAAAATCATTTTAAATTGTGTAAGTACGAAACAAAACTCTTTATTTAACGTACTAGTGAAGAAAACTACTACTTCCGATGAACTAACGATCCACGCGTCCTGGTCGCGCTTCATGTCTTCCGCGTGCGCTACACTACCCTCCCTTATGTGAACAACCACACATGCGCCAAATTATCGGAAACGTGTGAGAGTGTGTACAAATAAAGAATTTTAATTTCAATTATCGGAAAGTTTTGAGAGTATGTACAGTTTGCCCTCTCTAATAATTATGGCTTGTTGTGTTCGGCCTAAACTTGGTCAAACCTTACAAAGTTTGACTTTATTCAAATCTAATATGCGGAGTAAATAAAAATGGAGGGCTACTACGTCCATCCGGGTTTTTAGTCCACACCATTTTTATAATCAAAGTTAATAGCTGGACAAATAAAATTACAGGGGAGCTGGAGACAAAGTTGTGAGAAGGCTTAGAAATCAATACAAAACTTATGCTCTTAGTACCAATGTCGATCCTTCTTCGAGGAAACATTTGCTTCATAGCCAATTGTGTGATAAAATTGCACCAACGTGAAAGACGACTGTGTCTCCAACGCAACCAAGGTGAACTGACGAAGGATATCATCTTTGTGGGTAACAAGCAAAGAGCATTGATGGAAGACAACTTGTTTTTCATTGAAAAACGACCAGCTTCACCAGCCGACGCAACCATGAGGCGCAACCATGAGCATCGATAGGTCATCGTGGTCATGTATCATCCATTTGGCATCAAGTTTGGGTGAGGCACCTATGAAGTTCGACAAATCCTCACTGTGGTCTGTTTCTTCTCAGTAATCAAGCTCGAGGAAGGAAGAACCACGTGGCAGAGGACAGTGAGGCATAACAACAATGGCCATCCAATTTTGTGCAGTTCCACTAAAATTGAGGAAGACATGCCTGGGTATGGAGATACGCATCGCTGTTTCCAAAAATATAAAAAAGGGATATAGTGTTGTTACTTTGTTTTACAAGATTAACAATGACATCTCAATTGTCAATAAGAATTATGAAGAGTACACCAACAAACAGAAGCATCATGATTATCTTGATGGGAACTAAACCAGGATACCAGAGAAAAAAAGCATTTCTTCATTTAACCAGTGATAGTATTAGATTAGCAGCAGCAATAGGAGCATATGGACAATGACCGCACAACCACCATGTACTTTTTGTCGAAACATGTATACCTCCACCGAGGCATAAATCAGCACAACTTTTTGAGTGGCATTTCCTCTATAATAGTAGGTGATGTTGGACCAGCCGACGAACCCTAGCTACACATGGGGAGCTGGGGAGTAGTCGCATAGAAGAAAACCCGGATGCAGCAACCTGGGGAGCTGGACCAGTACAAGAAGTTATACCTCAGGTGGGCGAGATGTTGCTTGGGCGGGCGGGCGGGATCTGCCCAGACGACGGCAGCGAACAAGGGCGCGGAGGACCTTCGTCCGTGCCAGCGCCGGCTCCGAGAGGACGGTGCGCATCGGCTTCCTCCATCGCCGACGGCGACAACGTCAACGCTGCACCTCCTCACCTCCCGCAGCAGACGGGATTTGGCCGGATCTGTGACCACCGGTGAGGAGAGAGATAGTGTGGACACTGTCATCTTGTTTTGATATGGAGAGGGTGAGAGAGCGAGACGCGAGAAAATCTATCAAACAAGAGGCTATAATGGAGTAAAAAAATCTCTCCATAGCAGTGGTTTTAAATAGAATACGCGCGTTCCCGGAAAAAGGAAACAAAAACTGGCGGACAATTTTTTAACGTACCAAGAAAGAAAACTCGATCAAAAACACGCCCCCGCTTCCAACTCGGGAGAGTCATCGCGCACACACACATAGACATAGACATGCATATCCGTGTTTACGTAAAATTCCATTTCCATCTCCAATCATATTTGTCCAACTGGCACATTATTTACGTTGTTAATTATATATGCGGCAATATTAACGTACAACATCTCTTGTTTCCGGGCGTCCGGACCGCTGCCACGGCCGCTCCTGACCAACCCAAACCCTCTACATCACCCGCGCGTGCTTCCCGCCAGAAACGGTCAGTGCCGCATTCATGCCCAGCCAGAGCGGACGCGACCTCTCACTGGCGCCGGCATTGAAGCGGCGCGCCAGCCGAGAGAGCGTCGCCCGCGCCGCTTCCTGGTGCACGCGACTGCTCCGCGTTCAAAGGGCGCAATAGCCGGCCACAACATGCATGTAAAAAGTTCTTGGGAGTCCATGCTACAGCTAGCTGTCCTCCCCCAACTCGTCAATCTCATCCACTAGTACTAGTACTCCATGGCGCGATCCATCGACAAGCAGGCGGGAAAGTTACCGTATACTCGGTTTGCGGTGAGTGGCATGCCGAGCGACCGTGTGGGGTCGAGCCGTGGAGGAGGCTGAGACACGAACGCGACAGACGTGATTTAAACATTGGTTTTGCTCGATGGCGCGATCCAGCGAAATAAAACGTTGGTTTCTCTCCGTTTCCATTTTTTCTCCGGAAAAACGGAAACTTTCCACTCCATTTTCATTCCTACTCCAAGGTTGCCCCGTTACAACATTCCATCAAATACAAAGGAATACTAACACGCATGCTGATGCATCTCAATGATTCACAGATCATAGCCAATATTTACTTCACAACCAAAGACAAAAGTTGTGAGAGCGTGTACGAAAGAAAAACTACTGATGGGGTCAGTACGACTTAAACCCTAAACCCTAAACAGGATTTAATTCCCTGGCCACGTAGAACCTGTCAAAGGAAAGACGGCTGGCACCCTTGGATCATATGATGCTTTTGTGCAGTTCCACTAAAATCGAGCTGAGCATCCCTGATGGAAAAGATATTGAAGAAGTGCGATTAGAATAATAGTACTGACACTAGTTCATGAGACATAAACTCATCACAAGTAGAAGCCGGTAGAAGGAGAGAAAGATCGACATGGAGATGGAGCTACGTGGGGAGCTGTGGCAGTGGAGCAAGCCGGCTCCAAAAGGAAGATGGACTACCTGGGACGTCCGGCTGTAGCTAGAATGGCGGTTGGGACGCGGCATGGGCCCATACTGCGGTGACCCCCGTTTGGGACGCATCGACTGTGGATTTTCTCCCCGCCGATGTCAACCGCGTCTACGCAGAACATTGTTCCCATCCCCCAGCTGCGGGACCAGGCCGGATATGTGACATGCGGTGTGGCCACCGTCGTTCTATGCTTGTGAAGAGAGCAACCCAAGCAAGCAGGCTTGCAGCTTAGGCTCCTGCTAGTGTATATATAGTGGTTTTCTTTTTCTCTCCATATCAATCATTTTATATTGCGTACGTGTCATGGAAGAGTGAGATGATGGTTGCTTCTTCTGACTAACTTACTGTGTGATTTGACTGCTCCTTTAGTGGCCCCTACACGTACTCCCCCTACGTGTATGCAATAGTCACAGGTACACATGGACGCAAAAACGTGCGCGACACCCTAATGCATGCATGCCCGAGCACACGAGGAACACACACGGTCACACTCAAGTGCTCAACCTACACGTGCATGCACACACTTGCTCAGCCAGGGTGAGCTAGTGACCATATAAACACCGGAAAATGTATATATTGAGCGCAATGAGCGTATTATGAAGTCCACTGACCATATTTTTACAAATATACAGTGACAGATAGTGTATTTATCTCGTTTGAAATTAAGCCATATTAACCGGAGAGGAGGCAGTATGGACTAGCATTACTTTGTTGTGTCCCGTCAACTTGCTGAACGAGGAGAAGCTTGCA
This sequence comes from Aegilops tauschii subsp. strangulata, assembly GCF_002575655.3. NCBI lineage: Eukaryota > Viridiplantae > Streptophyta > Magnoliopsida > Poales > Poaceae > Aegilops > Aegilops tauschii. Next base: position 440,581,987 of record NC_053036.3, read on the forward strand.
GGATGGGAGAAGCTTGCGCGCGGGGGCTCGCAGGACAAGGAGAAATTTTTGACTAATGCAAGCTCTCCCTCGCTCAGGCGGTGGACGTGCAACAGTTAATTCGGTGTCAGATTGCCAGAAGCATACACTATACTAGTACTATTATTGTTCGACTTCCCGAAGAGGCGAACAACCAAGCGCAAAGTTTACTAGTACTAGTACTACTACTATAGTCTATAGAGGTATGTACTATACTAGTACTAGGAACCGGATGGAGGAGCGTCTGCACTCTTATTATATTTTTAAAATGTGATAAAGCAATCTTCAAAACATTTGGTTCTCTTCGAGGGTTCTCGCATGTGACAATGGAAGTTGATTGCATGGAACACTCGCCACAATTCTCGCTTAATTCTGCCTCATATCCTGTTACAAATAGGAGCGCTCGTTAATATTTCCTCTTTTTTGTTTATTCAGCATGTAAACAGGTCAGCAAACCTTGCGGCGCATCTTTGTGCGAACCGTGCTTGCTGCACTTTGAATGTGGCCGAGAGCTGGCTTGATGAAACGCCTCGCTTCCTACTTCTTTTTTTGCGGGGTACCTCGCTTCCTAGTGACCAGTGTCTTGGCTGATCGTCCTAAGAATGCTTATATACGAATGAAGCTCTCTCATTTACCTGCAAAAAAGATTAAGCCATATTACCGGAAAGGAGGGACTATGGACTAGCACTACTTTTTGGTGTGTCCCGTCAACTCGCAGAACAAGGAGAAGCTTGCAGGACAAGGTGAAGCTCGCTTACGCCTTTTGACTAATGCAACCTACCCTCGCCCAGGCGGTGGACATGCATCAGTTCATTCGGTGTCAGATTGCCAGAGGCATACACTGTATTACCGAACATGCAGAGTACCATCACTGTTCGACTTCACGAAGAGGCGAAGAGCCAAGCGCAAGGTTTAGTAGTACGAGTAGTACTACTACTAGAAGCGCATGGTGGAGCGTCTGTACTCTTTTTTTTAATCTCTGATAAAGTACACATTTATTCCGGAGAAGGGCGGAAAACGGCAGCCCAACATGTGATGATGATATCAATCAACCATGCTCGAATATATCTTGGCCTCCGTGCGAGCCCGTCTATGTGTTCTCGCTCCTCGTCTCTCTCAAGGAACGACGGGTTGGCCATTTTGCCGTCAATTGAGATCGGTTTGCTCACACTCCGGTCCCACATGTCAGTGATATGCCAAGAGGAGGTGCGTTGACCGACTGGCCATACGCGTACTTGGTTTTGCACCTTCATACTACTCCTCCCTCCGTCACAGTTTACAGGGCGCGCTTCATTATGATGCATTTCTCTCAATGCATTTCCACCACCAGAGAGACTTTAGACGCATTTGGTTTAATGCTCAATTAATTAGGGCGTGGTAATCGCAATCAAGTCCACAATTTTCTCTCGATGTACTACAGAGTGGAGTAAGTGCATGCATGTGTGTACCCGGGGTGGAAGCACTGCATGCATGTGTGTACGCATTATTTCCTCTAGTAATAGACGCCGTGCTATAACTACCAATGCTATTTTTCAGGCCGATCGCTAGTTGCCTTGGTCGCAGAGATTTTTTCTTTTTCTGAAGCAAGCTCTATAAACAGTGACGGATGGAGTAGTATGAGTGGATTCAAAGAAGAGCGTATTGATGGTTGCTTTTTCCGAGCAACTTACAGTGGGAAAGGTGGGGCTTATGATTTGACTGCTCATTACTCACTATTAATGCGGCGCAACGACCGGGCTGAGTCTGCCATGCGGCTGTGCACTACCCCTCGATTCTTAAATATACTCCGGAGTATTTGTCTTTCTAGAGATTGCAACGAGTGACTATACGAATATTTGCCTTTTTAGAGATTCAAATGGACTACTACATACGGATGTATAGAGACATATTTTAGAGTGTAGATTCACTCATTTTGCTCCGTATGTAGTCACTTGTTGAAATCTCTAGAAAGACAAATATTTAGGAACGGAGGGAGTACACATACGAAGCAAAATGAGTGAATCTACACTCTAAAATATGCCCATTTGAAATTTGTAAAAAGACAAATAATTAGGAACGAAGGAGTATAATTTTGTGCATGGCACATGGACCCGGATGCCGAAGAGGCTTCTGGCAATGCTATCAAGCTTCTAGCATTTGTTTACATAATTGACGTACTATAAAAATAATTTTCCAGTGACATGAAATTGTACAATGGTGTGAGCTTTCAGCTTTTGTTTCCTGTGTCTTGCCATCGATGCTCCTTCAAAAACAATAAAAAAACTAACTTCCTTGCTAATGCATCTCAATTATTAGAAGATCAGAGCTAATATTACATCACAACTGAAGAAAAAGTTGTCAGAAGGTGTTAAATTAAAATGGATCCATGCTTTCATTGGCAGCAACGTCCTCCCAGCTCTGTCTAAATCAAAAAGGCATGTTGGGGAAAAAGTACTGCCTGGAGCATGCAACATTCCAATGATTTTGTTCAGTTCCACTAAAATATAGTTGAGCGTCCCTGTTCCAAAGATATTAATTGTGATTACGATAATAGAGGACTGCTGATGAAACAATAAACACACAAATAGAAGCCGGTCACCTTTGCAGTCTCTCTTAGGACTAACTAGTTGGAGAAGATTAGGCTCGGAGTTTGATGAGGAGGATAGAGAAAAACCAACCTCCCTTTGTGCAGTCGCACTGAAATGTAGAGACGTTGCCCGTGTGACATTTTAGTACAACTGCACAAAACACTCTTAAGAAAAAAGTGATTTGTGCAGTTCACCAAAAGGTCGCAATAGAAACGAGTGAAATGGATAGCCCTGTTTGCAAAAACGAGGTAGATAGGAAACAATTACTGGCCAATAATAGTTGATGACACATGCGACGACAAAAAAGAAGCATATTCCTTGTCCTAAGGGAAGATAACAACACGGTTGTGTTCGTCTAAAACGGTGTGAGGACGAGATTGCAATATGGAAAGTACGCCGGACGAGCTACGTTTTGGGCAAAGAACTATGGAAGATCCGCATGCAGCGACTTGGGAAGATGGGCAGTGGAGCATGGCCGGAGGGGATACCTGGAGGTCGTCGGGATGTAACTAGGTGAGCGGCGGCGGGCAGAATCTTCCCATACTGCGGCAGCGAGCAGGTGGCGTAGGCCCTACCGCGCCGGAGCTAGGTCAAAGAGAACGGCGTGTACCGCAGATCGGGACGTGCTGCCTCGGCGCCGTCGAATGGAGAAACGATGCACGTCCTCCCTTTCCGCTGGCGGACGGGATGCGGCCGGATCAGTGACCAACGGTGAGAGAGAGAGAGAGGCCACCGTAGCCTTGTGTGAGATACTCTGAAGAGAGACAAACCAGGAAGGCAGGCTCCATTGTATATAGTGGAGCAGACTACCTTTTTCTCCATAAAAATCGTCTTATATTCTGTGTACGTGCCATTGAGCGATATAACTTTATTTAAAAATAACGCGCGAACGCATCAAGTTGAACTTTGTTTCGTGCACGCGTGGTACACGACCTCCGTAGGTAAACAACCACTACACGCAATCAAATTAGCACGTGGGCTGCCATTTCGTACAGAAATGAGCTCCACCGTGTACCCGCGCTGGTGTGGCTGGGCATGAAGCATGAGTATGTGCACGATGCAGCTATTCTCTTCTTGTATACGTACACCACCTACGTGGGGTTGTGTGACAGAGATACAAACGTAGAGAGATATAGTGTGTGGGTTCATGAGAGTTTTTTTTGGGGTGGGGGCGGGGGTTCAATCAAAAAATGTAACATATGCAATGTGTGTGAAATAGAGTCCTGGATATATCATATACATGGAGGTATCATCGGCTTGAGGTGTCCATAGAATCGAAGAGGGATGATGTGTGTGTGTGCGCGCGCGCGCGATTGATAAAGAGTGCCATCGAATTAGTGTGTGCCCGCGTCAAAGATATAGAGTGGCTGGCCTACTAGAACATGAGAGGGGACAGGTGTAGTTTGTCTCTGTGGCATGGATACCTACCTAAGCGCTCGACTATCGGTGTGTGGTGGGGGGAGGGAGGCCTAATTAACTATAGAGGTACAATGGCTGGTATATGTGTGGAGGAGGAGAGAGGCCTACCTCATGTATTAAGGGAGATCGATCTACCTCATGTATTAAGGGAGATCGATCGGCATCCATGCATGTGTGTAGGAGAGGAATAAGGTTGGGAGAGAGACAGAGCTAGAGTGTTGGAGGGGGTGGTAGTGGAGTTGCTTCTAACAAATGGTGGGATAGGCTTGCTAGACAACCAGAGGGCACGCCGGCAATATCAATAAGAGAGTGGATGGCTGCCTATCTGTGCACGTGCGTGTGAGAGACGGGTCAGGAGGTATGCACGAATGATGAGGGGGGCGATATGGCTGTGGTAAGCAGACGTAACTACATAGGAAGATCAATCGTCCTTTGTCAGAGAAAGGCGAGACATAACTTGTGAGGCACGTCGATCGATGGGGGGGGAATAGTTAAAGTCGACCTAGGTATATGTTGGGAGATCGATCGATATACATGCATGTGTGTGTTAGAAGCAAATGAGGCACGGGGAGAAGGATAGAGAGAGAGGGATGCATCTATGAGGTGGTGCGAGAGTCATACTATATCGAGGGGGAATGAGTGTGCGAGTACGAGATCGATGAAAAGAGTGGTGGGAGTGAGGCATGGACGGTGATTAGAGAAGAGGGGAAGCTTGTGTTTGTGCTAGGCACACCTATCTAGAGAGGCATATCGATCGAGGTGTGCCGTAAAGGAACTGGGGGGCCTACACACACCGTGGGTGAACGACCTAAAGTGAAAAGACGAATTTGTACGATGGAGCTATAGAATGCTGAGGGAGGGTGAGAGGGATGCGGGCATGTGCATGCACGAGAGAAAGTTAGCGCTAGCTACAAAGATAAGAGGATTGTGTGGGTGTAAAGACGAATAGAGATCATACTTCGTTATAAAAAGCGAATTCGGATATTTGAAGAATTTATCATAGTGTTTTAAACCGACGCATGTGTGAATATATATAACGGTGATACACCTGGTGTGGTTATGAACATGTTATACTACATATAATATATTTTATCTCTACTCTTATATAAAAAACAGAGTTGTTGATGATGGTGTGCCTACCATCCTGCAATATAGGCCGTCCGATTTATATCTGACGGATAGGAAGGAAACTATGGCAATTTTGAAAAAAGATACCCACACCCCTCTCCATATTTGCAAATTAGGCCTCCCCTTGATCATGTTGATGTTCTGTGGAACGCATGGGCATCTTGCTAGTACTACGTATAATATATAGAACATTGATCATAATTTGGGCTAATGTGTGGCTTTTGCACCTCAGGTCTAAATACTTGTCATAATGTAGGGGCGGGGCACTATACTATGTGTGATAAACACGGTGTACGTATGGAACATGGTTTAGATTATGAATATATAGTTAGTACATCAAATGTACTATTATTTGGAATCAACATCAAGTGTATTCAAAAAATAGAATTCGAGTTCATGTAGTACACATAGTTCATATCAATCTCTATAGTAATCATGTGGTGTGTTATTAAGGTAATACACGAATGACGGTTGAAGTTGGCAACAATCATGAGTGTAGATTCTTATTGAAATAGAGAAACGAATTCAAATTCAGTTCGAATTGCAGCGGTAGTATAGACATTTGGAATGCACTAAAATGTTGGTATAAGTAGGTTACATGCATTATAGAGCAAGCGGGAAAATTTAATTGGACATAACATGGATTCATACTCCCTCCGTCCATCTATATAGGGCGTAATGCGTTTTTTAAGACCGCCTTTGACTATTGACAAGATTAATAGTACATGACATGCACAATGTGAAAATTATATCATTGAAAAAACCTTTCACAGACGAATTTAACGGTGTGATTTTTGTAAGTTGCATGTCATATATTATTGCTCTAATATTTGGTCAAAGTTATCATTGAAAAACGCATTAGGCCCTATATAAATGGAAGGAGGGAGTAGCTTTGAATTGCATTTTTATAGTAAAACGGGGAAAGACTCTCTCTTTGTGTGGTGTGAATAGTTTTATTTTTTTCATTTTCTTTTTGGTTGAGGGAAGTGCGAATTGATTTGGTACGTACAAGTACAATATTACACGTTAGGCTTGTCCCTAAAATTCAACCCGCACCTTGTTATATCCCGAAAATTCAGATATAGTGCTCCCAAAACTGGCGCCTTCACAACCCGCGCCTTGCTATCCCGAAATTACAATGCACGCGAAAACTCCCTCCAGCTGCCAAATCTCGACACGCAAAATGCCCCTTCTAACCCTGAGCCGAAAGGGCCGCTAGTTCAAATCGGTGGGGGGTACTTTTGTAACACACCCTACATTTTGGACAAGCGCGTCCCTAAGTCATGGTTCACCCCCTCCCATTGCCTCCTTTTTGCCATTCGAAATCCCAGGCCGCCATAACCTCTCCGCTCCAGCCGCAAAACCCCACCCTCCTCCGTCCGCCACCTCAACGCTGCCCAGCCGGAGCCTCTTCCCCGACGACGTCCTCCACTGCAACAGCTCGACGTTCCTCGTCCACCTCCCCGGATGAGGATCCGTCGTCCATATCATCGTCTCGCCAGTTCAGCCGCCCCGTCATCCACCTCCAAGGAGCTGCTCCGACGATCGCCTCGTCTATCGCGGCTGCTCCATCCCCACAGCGCCGCCTTAACCTGCTCCACCGGAACCGCAGCATCCTCACTGACTCCTCGGACGAAGCCGAGGCCAACTCGGCGCCACCAAAGAGGTTGTACACTCATCGCATCGCACCTTCTCCTTAACTCGACCTCCCGGCACCGACGGTGCTCCATCCCACACCCCCATGGAGTGGTTACTTTGAAGCCAGCACCGCGGGCGCCATCTCCACGGCTGCTCTCCCCCAGTGCGAGGCCCCTTTGGTGGCGGCATCCATACCAGCCGGATCTGCTGCTACTGCTCCGACTCTCGCTCGCTCGCGCAGCTGCTGCTCCGGCTCTCACTCGATCGCTCGCTCCCCAGTTGCTGCTGCTCCGGCTCTCGCTCGCTCGCTTGCGCTGCTGCTGCTGCTCTCCCCCTCGCTCGTGCTGCTGCTCTGCTCCGATTTAGCTACACTTCAGTCGACTGAATCGACTTTTGGGTCAGTCGATTTTCAGGGGGGGGGGCTCGCCGGAGTTAAGGAAGAAACACCCGCAGCGGGGACGCGGGCTTGCCGGAGAGGTACCCCACTATCTATCTTAGGGTTCAGGGTGGGGGCGGGGGGCCTAGAGGGCTGGCCGGGGCGGCGGTGGACCGGTGGTGGGGAGTTGTTTCGGGGCGGCGAGGCGGCGCTGGGGCAGGCGGTTTGGCCGGTGGTGGCTAGCGGCTTAAGTGGGTGCAGGTTGAAGATGAACTGCAGGCCCTCCCTAAACTACATGTCAAGTGCCTCTCTGTTACCATTGCGTTCAGTTTCGACAGTAACATTCAGATTCCACAGTAAATTTCAGTTTCGACAGTTAAGTTCAGAGTCAACAGGTTTTACCTCATCTGTTGTAGTCAGGTGGTTTTTGGTGATGTAAATTTTACATCTATTTTACATCATCTATTGGAGATGCTATTAGAATCCTACTTGAGATTGATGATGTCTGTCTTGTGCTGCTTCATCTTTGACGTCTTATGGCTCACCGGAGCTGCTCCAACGACAGAATGATCCATCGCAACAGAGCAGTGCCCTGGACGCCGTCTACAGATTCCTCAGATTTTCCTCCACACCTCCGACAGCCACCTCTGCCTCAACTGCTTCAGCGACCAACCCAATGATGCTGAGGTCGACACGGCTACGGCAAAGAGGTTGTACACTTGTTGCATCACTTATTACTATACATTCATGTCGATCCATTCGGGCTATTTTGGTTCAACGGAAAAACATAGCAATAGGGAATTTTCCAATGGCACTCTACTATTCAATTATTCATGCATTTTGTTGAAAGGAATGAAGCAAAACATCCACCTGGACCTACTTTTCAAAATCCTATGCATGAAAACAAGACCAAGTGCATTAGTGGCAGAATAACATTCTAACTATACACGCTTTCATATGGTTTCACTTTATTTTGGCCATGTTTCTTTGCATTCCTCTGCTCTTCCAATTCCTCTAAACCAAACACCCAAGTTGACAGAAATCCTGTGTTTACAAATGCTCTGTTTACCATGTCCATTCCTATCCTATTCCGGTGTTTTTCCTATCCCTACGTTTTTAGAATCATGCAAGCCAAATGAGCCCTTACAAAATTACTTCAGTTATAGGTAGGTGTCGAAGGGAACTTTGTGTGGTTTGTCCTGCTCCTGCCGCGACGTCTTCCACCTCACCTGAGCTGCTCCATCGACAGAAACATCCACCAAACCAGACATCACAACTCCTGACCGTCTTTCGCCGCCTCAGATCTCCTTCCCTGCCGCCAGCACCCACCGCAATGGCATCAACACCATCGACTCAGTAGATGAACCTGAGGAGTACACGGGTCCACAAGAGAGGTCACACTCTTTTGTTTCTGCTTATGTTATGCATTGCTTAAAATTACCTGCTACTTTATCGTCCTGTTCACCTCTTGGACTCCAAGGTCCAAATTAATGTTCAAACTTGAGTTCTAAATTAGTTGTGGGGCACATATCGAGGAAGCAATGAATAGTATCTCTGTCTAATATCTGGTTCACCTAGGGTATGCCTATGTTGTTCATCTTGGGTGGGAAACAAATAGTAAAGCAATCATCGTCTGTATTTTTATTAAATTAAAGCAATCATCAGCCTGCTATCATTATTTTTGGATCCATCCACTGGTTGTTACCATCACTCTAAATTTCTGCATGCTCTCCTTACATAATCTCACCATATTTTTTCGTATGCATGTCAGATATTGTACACAGTCATGCTGAACATGTAGAGAAAAAGAGAAGAGTTTTGCGCGGCAATACAATGTCATGCAGACATCGCTCCATGGTGGGTTCAATGGCAAACCCTCCCCACCCCTCTCCAGATTGTAATCCAGAGGAAGATATCTGTTCTGAGGCGGATTCAGACGCCGCTGACCACTCCTATTTACCCCCCAAGGTGTTTGCTCTACCTTGGCTTGATGATGTTAGTCATATCATGCATATGTTGCCTTGCAGTGCCTACTTTTGACATCATATATGTCATCTGCTTAGTTTAGACATGCTCTGTAATGCCACCTGTTTAGTTTCTATATCATATATGGGAATTATGAAGTCTCATGTCTTTTAGCCAGCCATAATATATGTGAAATGTGCAACGCCATCATGTTTAACCAGGCATCATATATTTGAATGATATCTTGCCCATCGTTTTCTTCATTACATTTCCATTTGTCGACAATGTTTGTACATTAAACTACTCTTCCTGTGAATCAGCCATTTGGGTGGGAGATTGAAAAATATGGAGTGAAAACAAGGCCTTCAGAGCAGACAGTGCTACCTGTTGAAGCAGATCTCTTGTTGGGTCCCGATAGCTCCTCAGAGATGGATTCAGAGACAGATGACCAGTCCTATTCCCCCACCGAGGTGTATGCTCTAACTTGGCACGGTTATACTGCTCATATCATGCATATGGTGTCTTGCATTGCATAGTTTAGACATCATATACACAATATTCAACACCATGTTCTTAGTTCAGAAATCATATCGAATGCCCTCTATTTAGCATACAAATTACATATGTGAATTAAATGATGCTATCCTGATTACTTAGATAACATGTAGGTGAATTATGTCATGCGATCCTGTTTAGTTATTCATCATATCTTTGAATTATGTTATGCTATGCTATCCAGTTTAGATAGACATCATATATGTGAAATTATGTCATGCTATCCGCTTTAGTTAAACAATATACATGTCAACTATTTCATGTCCTCTTTTTTCCACACTATCTATTGCATCTGTCTCTCATACAATGTCTGTACATTCAACTATGTTTCCTGTTTATCAGCCATTTGAATTGGAGCGGGTGATGCCAGTATCTAGCGGACTAAAAACACGGTCTTCAAATAAAACAGTGCTACCTCTTGGTGGAGATAGCACCCCATTGTACATGCATGAGAACCAGCCCTACCACACATAACCCAAACTCTCGCAGATTGTACCCTTACTGCGATGGACAGAGAACCAGCTTCACCCAATCTAACCCCAACCCTAGCAGATAGTAACCCAGTTCCTGTTGACACAGCACCATCTCCACAACAGAGCTCCCAAACAAGAGCAGTTAGTAAGGCAGCTCAAGTGCCCAAAGGGCCAGTACTACCACGGCGAACCCCAACTCCACCAGTTAGTATGCCTATTCCTGTGGAAAAAGCACAACCAGCTAGTCGTAGTTTAGCATCTATCGCATTTGATGTTGTTAAATTGTATGTGCGTATCTTCCCATCTTGGAAATATTATACTGAAAATGAAGGAAAATGCCAGTTGCAGGTGTTTGTATAGGAGTTATGTGTAAGTAATGTTATTCATGGCAATTACTTTGCTTTGTCCCATACATCCTACCTCCATGATGGTTATAATACAGCAAATTTTCCCATTTTTCTCTATAGCGAAGGAACAATTTGGAAACTCAGGATGAGGTAACCTATGCTAATACCTCTGCTATCTTCAAGAATGCTGGGTGGCAGTATCGGAATTACCTTAAGAAAACGTACTTCACCGGCAAAGAAACTCATCAAATTCCCTTACGTTCTCATGAGACACATTTACTGGACAATGACTGGGAACGCCTTGTCCTGTGCTGGTCCTGAACCAAGAATGTGGTAAGGTCTATGAGCTCATTTTCTATTTTTAAGTACTATATTCTTGCGTCTTACTATACTCTGTTCATGTAGAACAAGTGCCTAAACCTGAAGAACAACTGTTCTAATTTAAGATTCCATTGCTATCATAGTTCAAAAAAGCGCTAGACGTTAATTGTGTGTTTTGCCACCGCCTTGCGCTTTACTGACCAAAGCACATGCTTATGCGCAGTTATGCACAGATTAAGCGTAGTTATGCGCAATATGTTTTGCCAACTCCTAGAGCCTAGGCGCGCTTAAGCGCTCGCTTAGGCACGCCTTTTTTAACTATGATCGCTATCGTGCATACTGCTTTGCTCTTGTATCACTGTATTTACTCATACAAACTTATTTTTAAATTGAAGGATCTAATTGAAACTCCAATGGCACAGCAGGTATGCTCACGCATGTTTCTTTAACAAGTTTCCTCTTATCAATAGCTATGTTGATTTCAATTTCAATTGTGTATACAGTTGACTTCTCATATCATGCACATTACTAGCATCACAACAGAGCCAATAGTGTTGTTGTACATGTAGACCCGTGGTACCCATCTGAAATCTTGTTGTGCCGTGTAGTTTCCCACGCTTTGTATTCTTTCACTGCTGCTTTGTCTTGAACTGATATGATTTGAACCGTGTCTCTATTTTGATTTGGCAAGACAATGCAGTGACCATAGGACATAGATATATGTTTGTTTGATGCTTTTATTATGTACTAGTACTTGGCAATAGAAGACTTGGTAGTTTAACCCTGTCCACCTTACTAATGAACTGGTTCACCGAAATGAGTTTCATATACTAGTACATGCTAAACCCGTTATGTGTCTGCTTGTTTCTTCTTTTAGAATGCTGACAGAATATTGGGGAAGAGTGCCTTATTAAGCAATGGTAAAGGAAGTAATGCAGATAAGGTTCAGGATAGTGACACATTCTTGTTGGTCTCCAACAAAGCTGATAAAACAACTAAGGAAGACTATCTCGAAGACAGTGAGACAACCCCAAAATCCTGTCTTGATTTAGTGTTCGAGTTACTGGCCACTACCGCTTGCACAAGCTATTCAAACTCACTGTCTGAACCAGTTCAGTTTCTTGAGTCTCTACTACAAGCTGAAAGACATCGATCAGCTGTGCTGCGACAAGAAGCGGAAGGACTGCGGAAATCCCTGGAGCATTCAGATGCATACTTTCTGGTGCAACAGGAAGCGTTGGAGAATTTTAGCGCCAAACAGTGCAAAGCTAATAAGCTTGCTAAGCTTATTGCCAGCATGGTGGATACCCAGGATAACGTTTCTTGAGCTCTTCTGAAGTTGTTTCAGTTATGCTCTTGTTTTGCTGCCGCGTTTATTTGCAGTGGTGGCCAATTTTAACGGCCAGTGTATGTAATATGCTGGTCTGTTCCCTATATTTGCACTGGTGGCGAACTTTGATGCCCACTGGATGTAATATGTGTAATAGCGGTAATAAGCTAGCGTCAATTGCTTGCTTATTTATTTCCTTATTGTCTTATTTAGTTGTTTGCTTGTAGTCACTGCAATTCTTTTTCTGTGTTTTTATAGTGGCCACAATAACCTATTTTTGGAAACTAGGCCTAAATACTCATGGCAACACACAGACTGTTGTAACCATGGGCCTCCTGCGGGCCGTTTGATCCATGGGCCTTCTACGGGCCGTAGGATCCATTGGCCTTCTATACGGGCCGTAGGATCCATGGGCCTTCTACGGGCCGTACGATCCATGGGCCTTTTACGGGCCGTAGGATCCATGGGCCTTCTACGGGGCGTATCATCATTTCGCCAATCATGGGCCGTACTATTTGTGGACCATAACGGGCCGTTAATAGGCCGTATTTGATAACTCTATGAAAACAGCCCAACGGGTTTTTTTACATGAAAACGGCCCAACGTATTAACGGGCCACAAACGGGCCGACTGTTACCACGGGCTGAATTTGGCCCACAAGCAGAAAATTACAGTAACGGGCCGTAAGTAACCGAATGCTAGAAATGAGCCCAAGCATAAATGGGCCCTGAGAAGGCTGAAAGATAACATGGGCTGGAAACGGCCCAATGGAATAATGGGCCGTTAATGGGTATGAAGTGATACACTGTTCATTAGGGGCCAGTTTCATCACGGGCCGTTAATGGGCCAAGAGTTACAAAGGGCCTCATATGGGCCGAAAGACGTCATGGGCCATACATGGGCCGGAAGTTAAAACGGGCTGGAATCATATTGGACAGCCCAGATGACGGTACTGGGCCTAATTCGGAGAGATCGTAATGGGCCCTGGGTTAGCGGGCTGTAAATGGGCTATATGCGAATAGACCGTTAACATGCTTTCCGTGGGCCGGCCCGCCACCTTTTGACCAAGTCAAATGGGCTGGCCTTTTCACAGGAATGGGCCTCTCTTGGGCCGTGCCACGTGTCGACGTATCATTGGCACCTTGGGTCCAATGAGTGGATGACATCTGTCCCAACGGTGAGCCGACACGTGTTTCCTCCAGCCAATGATGATTTTACACGTGGAAAATCCCCATTGGTCGGGGCTGTTAACGGGTTATCGGATCCAAAGCCAGACCCGATAGCTTAACGGTATTCCGTTACGGTGGATGCGACGTGTCGGTCACCCTTGATGAAAGCACTTCTGTGACGCGCGATTTATCATCACGGAAGTGGACACTTCCGTGATGATAATTTTGGTAATGTCATGGAACACTTCTTCGATAGCACAGGTATGACTATCTTGATTATGTCATAAAATCGTCATGGATGTACATGCATGACAAAAAACGTGACCTACTGTGACAAACACGTATCATCACGGAAGTGTATTTTTTTGTAGTGACATCGGTGGCCCGAACCAGTATAAACTCTTGTGTCCCTTGTTCTTCGGGTTCGGCGAGCTGAGCTTAGAGATTGCGGTGAGAGCGTGAGCTAGGGGGAGGGAGATCTTCGTGTGCACCCCAGAGTTCGAACCTCCAGGGTTTTGCCGGAACCCGTAATCCGACATTTGGCGCGCCAGGTAGGGGTGCGCTGAAGCTTCCTTCTCCGTAGCCGGCCCGCCGCCGTCCCGCTGAGGGAGTCCTGGACTAAGGGGTCCTCGGGCGTCCAGCCTGTTAGCCATGGGCCGGACTGATGGGATGTGAATATACGAAGGCCGAAGACTCTACCCGTGTCCGGATGGGACTCTCCTTGGCGTGGAAGGCAAGCTTGGCGATCAAATGTGTAGATTCCTTTTTCTGTAACCGACCTTATGTAACCATAGATCTCTCTGGTGTCTATATAAACTAGAGGGCTTAGTCTGGAGGGAGATATATTCATTCCCATAGTCATATAGGTTAGACTTCTAGGGTTTAGCCATTACGTGTTGGGGAACGTAGCAGAAATTCAAAATTTTCTACGCATCACCAAGATAAATCTATGGAGTAATCTAGCAACGAGGGGAAGGGGAGTGCATCTACATACCATTGTAGATCGCGATGCGGAAGCGTTGCAAGAATGCGGATGAAGGAGTCGTACTCGTAGCGATTCAGATCGCGGTTGATTCCGATCTAAGCACCGAAGAACGGTGCCTCCGCGTTCAACACACGTGCAACCCGGTGACGTCTCCCACGCCTTGATCCAGCAAGGAGAGAGGGAGAGGTTGGGGAAGACTCCATCCAGCAGCAGCACGACGGCGTGGTGGTGATGGAGGAGCGTGGCAATCCCGCAGGGCTTCGCCAAGCACCGCGGGAGAGGAGGAGGGAGAGAGGTAGGGCTGCGCCAAGAGAGAGACCATCTCGTATGTTTGCAGCCCCAAATACCTCAAGTATATATAGGGGAAGGGGAGGGGCTGCGCCCCCATCTAGGGTTCCCTCCCCAGGGGTGGCGGCAGCCCCAAACCCATCTAGGGTGCGGCCAAGGGGAGGAGATAGGGGGGCGCCACTAGGGTGGGCCTTAAGGCCCATCTGGACCTAGGGTTTGCCCCCTCCCACTCTCCCTGTGCCTTGGGCCTTGGTGGGGGGCGCACCAGCCCACCTGGAGCTGGTCCCCTCCCACACTTGGCCCACGCAGCCTTCTGGGGCTGGTGGCCCCACCTGGTGGACCCCCGGGACCCTCCCGGTGGTCCCGGTACGTTACCGATAGCACCCGAAACTCTTCCGGTGACCAAAACAGGACTTCCCATATAGAAATCTTTACCTCCGGACCATTCCGGAACTCCTCGTGACGTTCGGGAACTCATCCGGGACACCTAACAACATTCGGTAACCACGTATATCTATTCCCTATAACCCTAGCGTCATCGATCCTTAAGTGTGTAGACCCTACGGGTTCGGGAACCATGCAGACATGACCGAGACGTTCTCCGGTCAATAACCAACAGCGGGATCTGGATACCCCTGTTGGCTCCCACATGTTCCACGATGATCTCATCGGATGAACCACGATTTCGGGGATTCAATCAATCCCGTATACAATTCCCTTTGTCTATCGGTATGCTACTTGCCCGAGATTCGATCGTCGGTATCTCGATACCTTGTTCAATCTCGTTACCGGCAAGTCTCTTTACTCGTTCCGTAACTCACATCATCCCGTGATCAACTCCTTGGTCACATTGTGCACATTATGATGATGTCCTACCGAGTGGGCCCAGAGATACCTCTCCGTTTACACTGAGTGACAAATCCCAGTCTCGATTCGTGCCAACCCAACAGACACTTTCGGAGATACCTGTAGTGCACCTTCATAGCCACCCAGTTACGTTGTGATGTTTGGTACACCCAAAGCATTCCTATGGTATCCGGGAGTTGCACAATCTCATGGTCTAAGGAAATGATACTTGACATTAGAAAAGCTCTGAGCAAACGAACTACACGATCTTGTGCTAGGCTTAGGATTGGGTCTTGTCCATCACATCATTCACCTAATGATGTGATCCCGTTATCAAGGACATCCAATGTCCATGGTCAGGAAACCATAACCATCTATTGATCAACGAGCTAGTCAACTAGAGGCTTACTAGGGACATGGTGTTGTCTATGTATCCACACATGTATCTGAGTTTCCTATCAACACAATTCTAGCATGGATAATAAACGATTATCATGAACAAGGAAATATAATAATAACCTATTTATTATTGCCTCTAGGGCATATTTCCAACAGTCTCACACTTGCACTAGAGTCAATAATCTAGTCCACATCACCATGTGATTAACACTCATAGGTCACATCACCATGTGACCAACATCCAAAGAGTTTACTAGAGTCAACAATCTAGTTCACATCACTATGTGATTAACACTCAATGAGTTCTGGTTTGATCATGTTATGCTTGTGAGAGAGGTTATTAGTCAACGGGTCTGAACCTTTCAGATCCGTGTGTGCTTTATGAATATCTATGTCATCTTGTGGATGCTACCACGCGCTACTTGGAGCCATTTCAAATAATTGCTCTACTATACGAATCCGGTTTACTACTCAGAGTCATCCGGATTAGTGTCAAAGTTCGCATCGAGGTAACCCTTTGCGACGAACTCCTTTTCACCTCCATAATCAAGAAAATTCCTTAGTCCACTAGATATTAAGGATAAGTTCGACCGCTGTCATGTGATCCATTCCCGGATCACTATTGTACCCCTTGACCAACTCATGGCAAGGCACACTTCATGTGCGGTACACAGCATAGCATACTGTAGAGCCTACGTCTGAAGCATAGGGGACGACCTTCGTCCTTTCTCTCTCTTCTGCTTTTGTCAGGTCTTGAGTCTTACTCAATACTCACACCTTGTAACACAGCCAAGAACTCCTTCTTTGCTGATCTATTTTGAACTCTTTCAAAATCATGTCAAGGTGTGCGTTCTTCGAAAGTATCATCAGGCGTCTTGATCTATCTCTATAGATCTTGAAGCCCAATACGTAAGCAGCTTTATCCAGGTCTTCCTTTGAAAAACTCCTTTCAAACAACCCTTTATGCTTTCCAGAAATTTCACATCATTTCAGATCAACAATATGTCATTCACATATACTTATCAGAAATGTTGTAGCGCTCCCACTCACTTTATTGTAAATACAAGTTTCTAACAAACTTTGTATAAACCCAAAAACTTTGATCACTCCATCAAAGCGTATATTCTGACTCCGAGATGCTTGCTCTAGTCCATGGAAGGATCGCTGGAGCTAGCATACCTTTTGGCATCCTTAGGATCGACAAAACCTTTCTGATTGTATCACATACAACCTTTCCTTACGAAAACTGGTAAGGAAACTTGTTTTGACATCCATCTGCCAGATTTCATAAATGCAGCTAATGCTAACATGATTCCGACGGACTTAAGCATCGCTACGGATGAGAAAATCTCATCGTAGTCAACTCCTTGAACTTGTGGAAATACTCTTTGCCACAAGTCGAGCTTCATAGACGGTAACATTACCGTCCACGTCCGTCTTCTTCTTAAAGATCCATTTATCTCGGATTTCATGGCTTCTAACCATTTGTCGGAATATGGGCCCACTGTCGCTTCTCCATAGCTCGTAGGTTCAGTATTGTCTAACAATATGATATCTAAGACAGGATCACATACCACTCTGAAGTAGCACGCATCCTCGTCGTCCTACGAGGTTTGGTAGTGACTTGATCCGAAGTTTCATGATCACTATCATAAGCTTCCACTTCAATTGGTGTAGGTGCCACAGGAACAACTTCCTGTGCCCTGCTACACACTAGTTGAAGTGACGGTTCAATAACCTTATCAAGTCTCCACCACCCTCCCACTCAATTCTTTCGAGAGAAACTTTTCCTCGAGAAAGGACTTGTTTCTAGAAGCAATTACTTTTGCTTCCAGATCTGAAATAGGAGGTATACCCAACTGTTTTTGGGTATTCTATGAAGATGTATTTATCCGCTTTGGGTTCGAGCTTATCAGCCTGAAACTTTTTCACATAAGCATCGCAGCCCCAAACTTTTAAGAAACGACAACTTAGGTTTCTCTAAACGGTGTCGTCTCAACGGAATTGCGTGGTGCCCCTTTTAAAGTGAATGCGGTTGTCTCTAATGCCTAACCCATAAACGATAGTGGTAATTTGATAAGAGACATCATGGTATGCACCATATCCAATAGGGTGCAGTTATGATGTTCGGACACACCATCACACTGTGGTGTTCCGGGCAGTATTAATTGTGAAACACTTTCCACAATGTCTTAATTGTGTGCCAAACTCGTAACTCAGATATCTCTATGATCATATCATAGACATTTTATCCTCTTGTCACGACGATCTTCAACTTCACTCTGAAATTACTTGAACCTTTCAATAATTCAGACTTGTGTTTCATCAAGTAAATACACTCAGCATCTACTCAAATCATCTGTGAAGTAAGAACATAACGATATCTACTGCATGCCTCAGCACTCATTGGACCGCACACATCAAAATGTATTACTTCCAACAAGTTGCTCTCTTGTTCCATCTTACTGAAAAATGAGGCCTTTCAGTCATCTTGCCCATGTGGTATGATTTGCATGTCTCCAGTGATTCAAAATCAAGTGAGTCCAAACGCTCCATCTGCATGGAGTTTCTTCATGCATATATACCAATAGACATGGTTCGCATGTCTCAATCCTTTCAAAAACGAGTGAATCCAAAGATCCATCTACATGGAGCTTCTTCATGCGTTTTACACCAATATGACTCAAGTGGCGGTGCCACAAGTATGTGGTACTATCATTACTATCTTATATCTTTTGGCATGAACATGTGTATCACTACGATCGAGATTCATTGAAGGTATTATTCAAATAAACAGAGTAACCATTATTCTCCTTAAATGAATAACCGTATTGCGATAAACATAATCCAATCATGTTTATGCTCAACGCAAACACCAAATAACAATTATTTAGGTTTAACACCAATCTCGATGGTAGAGGGAGCATGCGATGCTTGATCACATCAACCTTGGAAACACTTCCAACACATATTGTCATCTCACCTTTAGCTAGTCTCCGTTTATTCCGCAGCTTTTATTTCGAGTTACTAACACTTAGCAACCGAACTGGTATCTAATACCCTGGTGCTGCTAGGAGTACTAGTAAAGTACACATTCATATAATGTATATCCAATATACTTCTGTCGACCTTGCCTGCCTTCTCATCTACCAAGTATCTAGGGTAGTTCTGCTT
Source organism: Aegilops tauschii subsp. strangulata (assembly GCF_002575655.3). Lineage (NCBI taxonomy): Eukaryota > Viridiplantae > Streptophyta > Magnoliopsida > Poales > Poaceae > Aegilops > Aegilops tauschii. The sequence continues at coordinate 440,600,985 of NC_053036.3, forward strand.
CAGTGACCGTTCCCCTCATTACAGGAGCACTTAGTCTCGGGTTTGGGTTCAACCTTGGGATTCTTCACTAGAGCAGCAAACGATTTGCTGTTTCATGAAGTATCCCTTTTGCCCTTGCCCTTCTAGAAACTAGTGGTTTTACTAACCATCAACAATTGATGCTCCTTCTTGATTTCTACTTTCGCGGTGTCAAACATCGCGAGTTGCTCAAGGATCATCATGTCTATCCCTGATATGTTATAGTTCATCATGAAGCTCTAATAGCTTGGTGGCAGTGACTAAGGAGAACCATCACTATCTCATCTGGAAGATTAACTCCCACTCGATTCAAGTGATTGTAGTACTTAGACAATCTGAGCACATGCTCAACGATTGAGCTTTTCTCCCTTAGTTTGCAGGCTTAAGAAACTTGTTAGAGGTCTCATACCTCTTGACGTGGGCACTAGTCCGAAATCCCAATTTCAGTCTTCGGAACATCTCATATGTTCTGCGACGTTTCAAAAACCGTCTTTGGTGCCACAATTCTAAACCGTTAGCATTACTCACTGAACTATCACGTAGTCATCAAAACGTGTATGTCAGATGTTTCGCAACATCTACAGACGACGCTGAGGTTCAGCACACCGAGCGGTGCATTAAGGACATAAGCCCTCTGTGCAGCAATGAGGACAATCCTCAGTTTACTCACCCAGTCCGCATAATTGCTACTACCAACTTTCAACTAAATTTTCTCTAGGAACATATCTTAAACAGTAGAACTAAAGCGTATGACATAATTTGCAAAGAACATTTGACTATGTTCATGATAATTAAGTTCATCTGATTAATGAACTCCCACTCAGATAGACATCCCTCTAGTCATCTAAGTGATACATGATCTGAGTCAAACTAGGCCGTGTCCGATCATCACGTGAGACGGACTAGTCATCATCGGTGAACATCTCCATGTTGATCGTATCTACTATACGACTCATGTTCGACCTTTCGGTCTCTTGTGTTCCGAGGCCATGTCTGTACATGCTAGACTCGTCAAGTCAACCTAAGTGTTTCGCATGTGTTCCGAGGCCATGTCTGTACATGCTAGGCTCGTCAACACCCGTTGTATTCGAACGTTAGAATCTATCACACCTGATCCTCACGTGGTGCTTCGAAACAACGAACCTTCGCAACGGTGCACAGTTAGGGGGAACACGTCTCTTGAAATTTTTAGTGAGGGGTCATCTTATTTATGCTACCGTCGTTCTAAGAAAATAAGATGTAAACATGATACACATCACATGCAATCAAATAGTGACATGATATGGCCAATATCATTTTGCTCCTTTGATCTCCATCTTCGGGGAACCATGATCATCTTTGTCACCGGCATGACACCATGATCTCCATCATCATGATCTCCATCATTGTGTCTTCATGAAGTTGTCACGCCAACGATTACTTCTACTTCTATGGCTAACGCGCTTAGCAATAAAGTAAAGTAATTTACATGGCGTTATTCAATGACACGCAGGTCATACAAAAAATAAAGACAACTCCTATGGCTCCTGCCGGTTGTCATACTCATCGACATGCAAGTCGTGATTGCTATTACAAGAATATGATCAATCTCATACATCACATATATCATTCATCACATCTTCTGGCCATATCACATCACATAGCACATGCTGCAAAAACAAGTTAGACGTCCTCTAATTGTTGTTGCAAGTTTTCACGTGGCTTGTATAGGTTTCTAGCAAGAACGTTTCTTACCTACGTAAAATCACAACGTGATATGCCAATTTCTATTTACCCTTCATAAGGACCCTTTTCATCGAATCCGTTCCGACTAAAGTGGGAGAGACAGACACCCGCTAGCCACCTTATGCAACTAGTGCATGTCAGTCGGTGGAACCTGTCTCACGTAAGTGTACGTGTAAGGTCGGTCCGGGCCGCTTCATCCCACAATGCCGCCGAAACAAGATAAGACTAGTAGCGGCAAGAAGAATTGGCAACATCTACGCCCACAACTGCTTTGTGTTCTACTCGTGCATAGAAACTACGCATAGACCTAGCTCATGATGCCACTGTTGGGGAACGTAGCAGAAATTCAAAATTTTCTACGCATCACCAAGATCAATCTATGGAGTAATCTAGCAATGAGGGGAAGGGGAGTGCATCTACATACCATTGTAGATCGCGATGCGGAAGCATTGCAAGAACACGGATGAAGGAGTCGTACTCGTAGCGATTCAGATCATGGTTGATTCCGATCTAAGCACCGAAGAACGGTGCCTCCGCGTTCAACACACGTGCAGCCCGGTGACGTCTCCCACGCCTTGATCCAGCAAGGAGAGAGGGAGAGGTTGGGGAAGACTCCATCCAGCAGCAGCACGACGGCGTGGTGGTGATGGAGGAGCGTGGCAATCCCACAGGGCTTCGCCAAGCACCGCGGGAGAGGAGGAGGGAGAGAGGTAGGGCTGCGCCAAGAGAGAGACCATCTCGTATGTTTGCAGCCCCAAATACCTCAAGTATATATAGGGGAAGGGGAGGGGCTGCACCCCCATCTAGGGTTCCCTCCCCAGGGGTGGCGGCAGCCCCCAAACCCATCTAGGGTGCAGCCAAGGGGAGGAGAGAGGGGGGCGCCACTAGGGTGGGCCTTAAGGCCCATTTGGACCTAGGGTTTGCCCCCTCCCACTCTCCCTGCGCCTTGGGCCTTGGTGGGGGGCGCACCAGCCCACCTGGAGCTGGTCCCCTCCCACACTTGGCCCACGCAGCCTTCTGGGGCTGGTGGCCCCACCTGGTGGTCCCCCGGGACTCTCCCGGTGTTCCCGATACGTTACCGATAGCACCCGAAACTTTTTCGGTGACCAAAATAGGACTTCCCATATATAAATCTTTACCTCCAGACCATTCCGGAACTCCTCGTGACGTCCGGGATCTCATCCGGGACTCCGAACAACATTCTGTAACCACGTATATCTATTCCCTATAACCCTAGCGTCATCGAACCTTAAGTGTGTAGACCCTACGGGTTCGGGAACCATGCAGACATGACCGAGACGTTCTCCGGTCAATAACCAACAGCGGGATCTGGATACCCATGTTGGCTCCCACATGTTCCACGATGATCTCGTCGGATGAACCACGATTTCGGGGATTCAATCAATCCCGTATACAATTCCCTTTGTCTATCGGTATGCTACTTGCCCGAGATTCGATCGTCGGTATCTCGATACCTTGTTCAATCTTGTTACCGGCAAGTCTCTTTACTCGTTCCGTAACTCACATCATCCCGTGATCAACTCCTTGGTCACATTGTGCACATTATGATGATGTCCTACCGAGTGGGCCCAGAGATACCTCTCCGTTTACACGGAGTGACAAATCCCAGCCTCGATTCGTGCCAACCCAACAGACACTTACGGAGATACCTGTAGTGCACCTTCATAGCCACCCAGTTACGTTGTGACGTTTGGTACACCCAAAGCATTCCTACGGTATCTGGGAGTTGCACAATCTCATGGTCTAAGGAAATGATACTTGACATTAGAAAAGCTCTGAGCAAACGAACTACACGATCTTTTGCTAGGCTTAGGATTGGGTCTTGTCCATCACATCATTCTCCTAATGATGTGATCCCGTTATCAACGACATCCAATGTCCATGGTCAGGAAACCGTAACCATCTATTGATCAACGAGCTAGTCAACTAGAGGCTTACTAGGGACATGGTGTTGTCTATGTATCCACACATGTATCTGAGTTTCCTATCAACACAATTCTAGCATGGATAATAAATGATTATCATGAACAAGGAGATATAATAATAACCTATTTATTATTGCCTCTAGGCATATTTCCAACATTACGATCTCGTGGTAGATCAGCCCTTGTAATACTCGTATTCATCAAGATCAATCAAGCAGGAAGTAGGGTATTACCTCCATAGAGAGGGCCCGAACCTGGGTAAACATTGTGTTCCCTGTCTCCTATTACCATTGACCTTAGACGCACAGTTCGGGACCCCCTACCCGAGATCCGCCGGTTTTGACACCGACATTGGTGCTTTCACTAAGAGTTCCACTGTGCCGTCCCCTAAAGGTTTGATGGCCCCTTCAATCGTCAACAACGACGCTGTCCAAGGAGAAACCTTCCTCCCCGGACAGATCTTCGTGTTCGGCGGCTTCGCACTGTGGGCCAACTCGCTTGGCCATCTGGAGCAGATCGATAGCTACGCCCCTGGCCACCAGGTAAGATTCGAAAGCTTGAACTACGTCGCGGACATCCGTGGAGACTTGATCTTCGCCGGATTCGAGACCGCGGCGACCGCTCCCTGTCACCCCGATGAACATGACTTAAATATGTCATCGGACCACACTCGGGAGATTGCTCCCATAACTTCTCTGGCCTTAGATCTGGAGCAGATCGCGCCATCTAAGGACGGGAAGCTCAACCCCCCCCCCCCCACGGAGGCCACCGATTCCGTGGCTATGGAGCCCCACATAGACTTAATCTCGCACGATATCTGTGTCGGAACTCCGGACTCGTCTCCGGCCATAAGCTCTGAACCATGTGCGTCCGCAGATGCGAGCTTGATCAGTTATCGATCTTCGAATTCAGCGCCGCAGACATCTTCCAGCACTCGCCCTTAGGCGATGTGCTAAACTCATTAAAGAACCTGTCCTTGGCGGGGGACTCACAGCCGAACTATGTTCGGTTCGAACTAGGGGCTAATGATGGAGAGTTTTGCTTCCCACCCGCCACCCACTTCATAGCCACTATCGAGGACTTAACCGACATGCTTGATCACGGCTCCGAAGACATCGGCGATATGGACGACGATGTCGACGACGAGCAGGGCCAGAACCCGTCATTCACTGAACGCTGGATGGCCATTTCTTCGTACGACGTGTACATGGTGGATACACCTAAAGAAACCAACGACGATGACAAAGAAGATCCAGTCGAGGATAAACCTCCTGAGACACAGTCCAAATGCCGGCGTCGCTCTAAGTCACGTCGTTCAGAAGACAGCAATACTGGCACCAGAGAAAATAACACTCCGGATGATGCCGAAAACGATGAAGACCCTGTTGAGGCAACTTCCGGACAGGAGGAACCAAGAAACGGGCAGGTTAGCCCTGATGAACAGGCCATACATGACGACTCGGAGGATGACAATTATCTCCCGCTCTCCGAAGATGAGGCAAGCCTCGGCGACGAGGATTTCATCGTGCCAGAGGAACCTTTCGGGCAGGAGCGCTTCAAGCGCCGGCTCATAGCCACTGCAAGAAGGCTGAAGAAGAAACGACAGCAGCTTCAAGCTGACCAGGATCTGCTCAATGACAGATAGAGTGATGTTCTAGCAGCCGAAGAATACGGTCTCAAACGCCCAGCCAAGAGTTACCCGAAATGGAGATTGCTACCTCAGTTCGACGAGGAGGCACCGGAGCCCATACCTCCTGTTGACGCTCAAATGCGGCATGTTTATAAAGAGTGGCTTGAAGCTATGTCAAGATTAATTCAAACTTACTATTGAAAGTCACCATGAGATGGCTCTCTTCGAGAAGATGAATATGAATATAAAGATGGTCTAAAACGGAGCTCAGATGTAAAAATTATGACAAGTTCAGAGATGCTCGTGTCGACACCAGATTAAAGAATGGCTAGAAACCCAATGAAGATGGCTTCAAATGGAGAAAGTTTCAACATGAAAGTTGTGTGTATCGTCGATGCGATCGATTTTGATATAAAGATCGTCCCAATCCGAGGTTGTATGCAAAAGTTAGAGCCCGCACAGCGCGATGCTTCAGTGAGCAAAATATGACGCGCGGAACTAGACACATATGTGGGTATGTCTGATGAGCTGCGTGAATAATTAGCTGTTTTGCTCGAGCGATTTGACCCTTGAGATGACCTCTGATGAAAAAATGTTCAACATGATAGTTGTTCGTCTCGTTAAAACGGTCAAGATTTCTTTTGGACTCGTTTCCATCCGAGGTCGTTTACCACCATAAAAAAGACCCGCAAGGTGCAGCCAGTTTTAGACCGAACAGTTTTGGAAAGTTCGGATAAAACTAATCCGAATTTGACTAGGGTTTTGGACGTGAATCCAAACCTGTTACTTGCACGGGAAGTCCAGCTGCCTCTTATATACCTAAGGGGTGACGGCCGATTGAACAACACACAATCGATCAAATCAATCTACTACATTTTCTTGTTCATCTACTTTTTATCTCTCCCTTGTATCTTTCTTTTCGTTCTTCGCTAGTTCTTCATGCTGGAGGGCTGCGGATCCACGAGGCTCTAGGGGCGAGCGAATCGACCTGGATCAGCCCATAGCCACCACGAGTCCTGACGGGGTCCCTCCCGGGCAAGCGGGGTTTCAGGTCTACAAAAGCATCTGCCGGCTGTCCTGCGTATCGCGCTGCCGGTCGGATCTCCTTTGACGCGAGCTGCGGTGCATCACCCTCGGCGTTAGAGGTACACGGTAACGTGTTCGTGTGCGAACACACTTTTTGGCGACTCCGCTGGGGACGAAGCTTTGAACGGTCTCTAGCCCGTTCTTGCTACGAAGAGATTGTCATCTAGGGTTTGCAATCTACAAAGGTAATATGAATACCCAATTCCCTACTATAGATGCAAATAATTCATATGGTGTTACTAGATCGTCCAATGAGCTTGCTCTATCGGCCAACCCTAGTTTGTTCAATAATGCGTCTAATTACGTGCATAGGCTGATTCAAAGTAATTTACATGTTTCAACTTCTTATGATACTAGTAACATACAACATATGTATCCTAACTCTCATGCATCGGCAACACCACAAATCCATATGCCGATGAACAACATGATGGGTTTGATTAATCAATTTGAAACACCTCATGTTAGAATTTCCAATGCCATGCAAGAAAGTGTTTCACCCTTCTATTCATCGGCAAGTAATGTGCAATATACTAATCCAACCATGCCGATGAATGAGAGAATTGGCCATGCTACTACTAGCTATTCGGCCAGTTACTCTCAACCTTCATATGCTACACCTCATGTTAGTAATTTTTCGGCACCATACACAACTGTAGGTGCTCATAATTCGGCTTCACACCTTTCTGGTCATAGCCGAATAAATGTAAATTTTACAGGAGCGGTTGTGCCAAATATTGTAGAAGATGAGGTAGTAGTGGTTGCATTGAAGGGTTTAGCCCAAAATAAGAGGATTAGTGCTCTTTGCCTTGAACAACATGAAAAGGGGCTATTTTCTGATTATGCGGCAATAAAAACTAGAGTTTTGCAAGAAGATGAATCTTTGCCAATTGATAAATTTGGCGAGCAAAAATATGGTTTTACAACAGTGCATATGCCTTCACCTAGTACTATATCATATTATACACCCCCTACACAATTGCAAAATTTCGGCAACACTCGTGTGTCATTGCCGAAAGAATCTAAAAGCATTGGGGGTAATCATATCCGGAGTGGGCTGAAATTGAGAAAAAACTTAAAGCCAATTTTGCCGCTCGCCACCAGAAACAAACAGAGAAAGAATTGGCTCAAATAAAAGAAGCATTGCCAATTGGTAAAATCAATGAAAAGAAGGATGATTCGGAACATAAAAGTGCTTCGGTTGAAAAAGCCGAATCAAGTAGTATATATTCGGAATCCATCACATCCAAAGAGGTAAACATTGCTGAGAAAGGGCATGGCAAGCATAGGAAAACAACGGTGCTTGATTTTTCTGAAGTTAATGGAACCTACTTCCTACCCTATGAGTTCCGTGCCGTAGAAATCGACAAGCTTCAAGGACAAGAACAAGTAGCAGAACAAAGTTCGGCCGACAAAAACCTTCAGTGTAATGATGCACGGAATCAAGAAAAAGATGATGAAGAGGCGTTGGGGATCCACCCAAAGATGAAGCAAGATATTGTTCAAGTCACACCACCATCATGCTCTCCCAACATATTTGAAGAGGTATGTTAAGCAAGTAATTTACTTATTTTCAGATTTGGTCAAAACTTTATTGTCGATGCATCTATTAGAAAAATCTTCTTAAGTAATTTTCAAAGACCAATGAAGAAGGTTAATTTACTTGTTAGCAATAAAATTGTTATAGAACATATCAGTCAACCCATTGCGCCATTTATAAAGACCGATACTGACTTATTGTTGCAATCAAGGCTTTCCTCATTGCTTTATTTAAAGTTCGTATCTACATGGGTAGCTTTGCTTGTTTCATACTTGGCTTACTCTTGGTCTCAATTGAGACATGCATGTTCTAACTATTTTTGTTTCAGAAACATAGAGCCAAGGTTAGATTCTTTTTAGAAAACCAATGCTAGTATAGTATCTTATCCAATGACATCGGCAAAAGAATGCAAAATAAAAATCATAGCCGAATGGGGTGATACAAAATCTGAACCATTCGTTTGCTTAACTCCAAAGCCGTTTTCACAGCAAGATCGGCTAGAAAATAAAAAAATTACCTTCAATTCCAATATGTGTGATCAAATTTTTGATTTGTTATTGAGAAATAATTATATTAGAATTCTTGATCACCATGTTGAGTCATTTGTCCAGGGACGAATGTATTGTAAGTTGCATGATTCGTCCAAGCATAATTTTGAGGATTGCAATATGTTTCGTCAGATAATTAAATCGGCAATTGATAAAGGACGATTGAAATTTGTTGAGACACCAAGAGATGACCAGTCTATTCCGATTGGTCCCGATGGCAGAAAGTTTTTGCATCGGCTGCTTCAAGCCGATCCACTTAAAGAGAAGGTAAAAACTGCAGGTGATGAGATCAAGCTTTCAAGTAAAGAAGTTGTTGAAGAACATAGTGAACAAAATCTTGAGGGCGAGAATTCCATCGAAGCTACAATGGAGACGCCAAGGACTGGGCGGCAGCAAGCAAATCCAATGATCGACAAAAGCAAACCAAAAGAAAACAAAGGCCGAAATAAGCGCAGGTGTAAGAGATCAAAAATCACCTTCGCTGAACTATTGGATAAATATCAAAAGAAGAGTGAAGAGAAGGATACTTATCGGCCAAATCATGCAAAGAAACCAAGATCACCCCCAAGGCGCAAATATGAGGATCGGTATTGGCAAAGTGATAATTTTAATGCAACATATTCATATCCTTATTTTGGGCCGCCAATGCCAATGCCGTGGATGCCTCCCTATGCTCATATAGATCCATATTCATCATGGGGCAGGTATGATACAAGGGCACATTCTTCATCTTATTTTAGACTATCTCACCAAAACTATGCAGCTCCAAGAAGATCAACATTTGAATGATCACGCGTCAAAGACCGTTTCAATCATAAGGAATCGGTCCAGAGCTCAAGGAAGAAGAAAGAGGTGGTCAAGCAAGTTTACCGTGTTAAAAGAGATGGTCGTAAGAGTGCAACTTCAGATTTGATCTCAAATGAAAAAGAGCCAATTAATGTGTTGACATTGGCTACTAAAGACAATGAGACAAAGCAACCAATTATTGAGAGTCGAAGTGCCAAATCTGAAGAAAAGAAGTTGAGAGTGCACAAGGCCAAAAAGGAATTGCCATTGGTTAAAACAGAATCACAGCCGAGATGCC